>NC_044403.1:28186794-28786794 GCF_006542625.1 Nomascus leucogenys | reverse complement strand
GGCCTTGCTCTGGATTAGGCTGTGTTGTGGCTGGTTTGATCTTCTATCCAGACCACTGAAACTTTCTCCATAGCAGCAATACAGTTTTTTTCGCTTTCTTATCATTGTGTGTTTACTGGAGTAGCACTTCTAAGAATTTTCCCTTTGCATTCACAACTTGGCTGTTTGGTACAACAGACCTAGATGTTGGCCTATCTTGGCTTTTGACACACTTTCCTCACTAAGCTTAATCATTTCTAGCTTTTGATTTAAAGTGAGAGATGTGTGTTCTTCCCTTTGCTTAAACACTTAGAGGCCATTGTAGGGTTATTAATTGGCCTACTTTCAATGTTGTTGTGTCTCAGGGAATAAGGAGGCCTGAGGAGAGAGAGAGAGACCAGGAAAGGGCTGGTTGATGGAGCAGTTAGAACACACACATTTATCAATTAAGTTTGCTATCTTATATGAGTGCGTTTCAAAACGACTTGAAACAATTCTAATAGTAACATCAAAAATCCCTGATCCCAGATTACCATGACAGATAGAATGATAATGAAAAATTTGGATTATTGTGAGAATTACCAAAATGTGACACAGAAACATAAAGGCAGCACATGCTGTTAGAAAATTGGAACTGATAGACTTGCTTGAGCAGAGTGTCACAGACTTTCAATTTGTAAAAAAAAAAAAGAAAGAAAGAAAAAGAAAAAGAAAAAAGAAGCAACATCTGTGAAGCATGATAAAGCAAAGCACAATAAAAGAAGGTGTGCCTGCAGACACTATGGAAATAGTGACTAAAGGGACGATTCACATCTCGGGGAAAACAGGAAGGGAATGGCATGAGATTTCATTATGCTACTCAGAATGGCATGCAATTTTAAACATGAATTATTTATATCTTGAATCTTATACTTAATATTTTCAGGTGATGGTTGACAGCGGAAAACTGAAATCGCAGAAAGTGACATTGGGGCTGGGGGAATACCATTGTACAGTTGCCTCTCCATCTCCATGGGTTCCACAATCATGCATTCAACCAACCACGGATCAGAAATACTGAGAAAAAATATAGATGGTTGTGTCTGTACTGACCATGGACAGACATTTTTTTTCTTGTCATTATTCCCTGAACAGTACAGTATAACAACTATTTACATAGCATCTGTACTGTTGTTAGGTAATTTAAAGTATACAGGAAGATATGTGTAGGTTATATGCAAATATGTGTAAGTTATATGCATCATTGTATATCAGGGACTTAAGCATCCCAGGATTTTGGTATCCGAGGAGGGTTCTGGAAGCAACTCCCCACAGATATCAAGAGATGACTGTACTCTCTGCGTGCAAGGCCTGCAATTTCCCCTGATACATAGCCTAACGCAGGGTATGTATCATCATAGTTCCTTCTGCTTCATAGTTCCAGGCAAAGAGCCACTGCAGTAGAAACTATGCATACTGACCACAGTCACCAGTTTTCTCAAGAAAAGTAAACATTTTACTTTATCTTTCATATTTTCTACATGTGTTCTGGGTGGAAATATCTTAAGCCACGCTAAACCCAGCCCAGGAATCATGAGTGATGGCAGCCCACCCTGGAACCCCATGAAGTTTGTTAGATTTTCAAATGCTGAGAGAGTTAGGAGGAAATTCCCAAGGGGAAATGAAAATCATCAGACGGAGAAAACGGGTAGATGGATGAAGAGAGCAGCAAGGTGAATTCGCAAGAAAAAAAAAATCAATCTCCTCTAAGACAATAGAAGGAGGAAAGAGAACGGAGTAAGTGGTGAGATGCAGGATACAGTATTATCTGTCATTTCAGTGTTATCATCATAACTGTTTTTAATCCATAAAGGCCACATTTACAACCAGAATTTGGGGAGCTTTAGGAAAGGATATGGGAGACAGGCCGGATTCGACAGAAAGGAAGAAGGCGCAAAAGGAAAGCCAAGGGGGCCAGGAGAGGGTGAGGGAGGAAGGGGAGAAAAAGCTGCATTTGTGCCCATCCGCCTTGAATATAAAGACCCAGCCTCCGTCTGAAACAGAGCCAACAATGAGGCAGCCCCAGAACCAGCCCTGCTGTTGAAGTCTGACACGTTAACAACCCCCGCAGGAATTAAGAGGTGAAATAAGCAGATGAAACATTCACCGAAGCCGAGATAAGCATTCCTGGAAAGGAATTTTTCAAAAAATCAAAACGAATCTCACAAATCTTCCTAATTAGGAAACATGACAAGGAATTAAATTCAACCTAAAAAAAAAATGAAGTGCTAAATAACTCACCCACACTAAGTGGAAAGGCTCTATTGAGAATACCACTGATTATTAGTTTTCGCTGCTCCAGGAAATTATCTACGCACAATGATGGACATCAGCATTCAGCTCACAGCGGCAGTCAAAAGCAGCAGCTGAGATGTGTGGCCATGCTAATTAGAGGATGGAGAATTCTGAAAAGACTCTGGAGCTGTGACATTCCTGGCTGGGGCTTTCCTTCCAGGAATGCCACATTAGGGTTTTGGTCATCACATTGTAAAAAAAAAAAAAGGACTTAATAGGAATGATCCGGAAAGGGACAACAGAAATGACTTAGAAAAGAGCGTGAGAAGCTTTGAGGTTCAGAATAGAAAACGGGAAAAGACTTCCATAAGAAATAATTTTTAAAATTAGGAGAGAGGGAGGTAAGTAAAAGCCTCGGGTGGTGGAAAGGGCAGCCAAAAGGTATACTGCCTGGACTTAGGTCACTCCAGACATGTGAGGGTTTAGCCTGTTTCTAATGAGCACACCCAGGGGTGTCAAGAAATTACAACAGACTATCTAATATGAATTAGCCTTCAATTCTTCATTCAATAAATATTTAGCAAGCACCCTCCATGTTCCAGGCACTGTCTGTAGCCTCTTGAATAGATCAGGGAACAAAATAGATTTTAAAAGCCTCTGCCTTTATGGGATTTACATGCTAGTGGGTGGGCAGGCCTTGGGGTAGGGACATGTGGAGATAGACAATAATGGATAATAAATAAGTACATTGTATAGTGTGTTCTAAGGTGATAAGAACTATAGAAAAACACATAGATCAGGATAAGGAATGTTGGGAGTACTCGGGATGCCCCTCACTGAGAAGAGAACATTTAAGGAAAAACTTGGAGGAGGTAAGGAAGTAAAAGTAATAGATATCTAGACAAAAGGTATTCCATGCAGAGGGAGCAGCTGGTACAAGCTTCCCAAGCAGCAGTATGCCTGATGTGATAAGGAAGAGTGAGGGGAGAGAGAGAGAGAGAGAGAGAGAGTGTGTGTGTGTGTGTGTGTGTGTGTGTCTATGTGTGTTTGGGAAATTAGGAGTGGGGGGATGATATGCAGATTGAACAGGGTGTGGTATAATAATTAACAAATACATTTAGTAAGCAGTGTTATAAGTGACACTTATAACAATGTCAGGCAGTTAGTATGTGCCTGACACTGTTATAAGCTCTGTTAACAAATATAATTCGCACAAGCACCCCACGGAAGTAGCTACTCTTATTACCCTCGTTTTACGTGTAAGGGATCTGAGACACAAAGAGATCAATTAGCTTGTCCAAGGTCAAGCATTGGAGCCTTGGTGCGTGGATTTAGAGCCCACGCTCCTAGTTGCTGCCTCATGCCATCTCTCAATGTGGTTTTAAGCCATCTACTTCTGATTCCAGTTCTGATTACTTAACCTCGATTGGATTCAAGTGTACTCCCTAGGATACATTTATGTTTCTCTTAAAAAAAAAAAAAAGCAGTGTGGCTCACTGTTTTATCACTCATGACCTTTCCTGGCCCTTTGTTCCTTTCCCCTACCAATTCAGGAGCCACTATTTTCTGCTAGTTTATCCCTGAAGTCCATTATTTCTGCCCAGCAAATAAAGCAAATGTCTATGGATAGAACTTCAGTTCAGTTTGTGAGGGAGTAGGGGTGGTGCTTCTCTGGTTTAATAACGCCCTACAGATAACTAAAAGGCAGGACAGAGCATACACTGAGTTAAAAGCTAGATGTCACTATTTCTTATACTCCAAAAGGCACTGTGTGGAGGGGTGTGTTTTAACACAACCATCACCAGCTCCAGCTTCTCAAGATCTCTGTCCTGTTTTCTCAAGACACAGCACTTTTATGCTGAAAACCATTGAAATGTAAAGCCGTTGAACTTTAAATGGATGAGTTATACGTGAATTACACCTCAACAAAGCTGTTAAAACAATTAAATAATTTTTGTAAATGACAAGATGTTGGCTTTTACCTCCCCTGTTGACCTCCCTGCCTGACTTCCATCCTCCCTCGCATACCTTGAGGGGGCACAGAACCATCTCAGAAAGAGGACCACCATTCCGGAACCCCAAGCACTCCACCCAACATTACAACTTTGTTTTAATTCCAGGGATTACAGCAGTATGCCAAGGAAAATAAATGACTCTTTACCATTAGATCTTCAGTACCAATTTTCCTTATTAGAAAAAAAAATCTGACTCTTTTTTTTTTTGAGACCGAGTCTTGCTGTGTTGCCCAGTCTGGAGTACAGTGGCCCAATCTCGGCTCTGCTCACTGTAACCTCCACCTCCCGGGTTCACGCCATTCTCCTGCCTCAGCCTCCCGAGTAGCTGGAACTACAGGCACCCGCCACCACGCCTGGCTAACTTTTTTGTATTTTTAGTAGAGACGGGGTTTTACTGTGTTAGCCAGGATGGCTTCGATCTCCTGACCTCGTGATCCGCCTGCCTCAGCCTCCCAAAGTGCTGGGATTACAGGCGTGAGCCACCGTGCCCAGCTTCTAACATTATTTTTAATGTTAAAGCAAATGTGTATATTATGAAGTAGAAGGCAATATTCACTTACATAGGGCTTTTTTAAAAATTTTGAGACAGAGCCTCCCTCTGTCACCCAGGCTGGAGTGCAATGGCGTGATCTCGGCTCACTGCAACCTCCACCTCCCGGGTTTGAAGCAGGTTCTTGTGTGTGGTTAGCTGCTTTAAGCTAGAGTGGGAACAGCGTATGTCCTCTGCCGTTGTGGAGAGAGAGAGATTGAGATACATCGTTAGTGGCTAAAACAGGAGACTCAGGGACTGATCCAAGCTCAGTACCACTAAATTATATGATATTGTGCATAACATCCCATTTTGGGACCTCAGTTTCCCAACTAAAAAATTAGATGATTGAACCAAGTGATCTCCAAGGTTGCTGCCATCTCTCAAAGTCCATGATTTGGTGTCATACTGACACAAATCAGATTCTGGGCTCAGATTCATCAGCACCAAGATGCCCAGAGATGTAGGAAGCAAAAGATGCAGTCCCTGTCTTTGTGGAATTTTTCATCTACTGAGGGAGACTATGAAGTGAATTTACAAACCATCCAAAGGACACAAGAGGCAAGAAGCAGCTGAGAATCATGAATGATCAGAAATCTGGTGCAGATCACTTGCTTTGAATCAACTGTGCAGCTAAATGACAAGGAGACTCTTGCCCTGCCTACCCCTGGGTTCTTTGGGCCAGGACACCTTGACACAAAGGCACTTGCTGTTGATCTTGTGGGTGGCCCCAAATCACAAAGTAAGAAACTCTCAGAGCAGGAAAAGGATGTTAGCTATGATCCAATCCAAAACCCTCCATCTACATTCAGGATTTGGGATAATGTTTGCATCCCACTTATAGTATTTTTATTTGATAGAAGGTTCTTAACATTAACTCAAATAATAACTTATTATTTAATTAACTTAATCATTAAACAAAACACAAGAGAGAAGAGAAATATAATATCCTTCTCTTCAAAGCCCAATGAATTAAATATGGAATGATTTTAAGACAAGTCTTATTATGACATAGGGTTGAACAAGATCTGCCTGGCAGCCACTTATTGAAAAGCATTGCTCTGAAGAAAATTAACTTCTACCCTTCATTGTAGGGTATTTATGCATTTTCTTATGTCATCATTTCAGATCCTTTCCTGCTCCCAAAGCTACTGCAGAGCATTTCCGTGGGTCTCCAGTCACATGTCTTTGCTTTTCTTAACATACCAGGAGATCTATAAAAGTGAAACTAAAAGGAAATAGAAAGGAAAACCTGCTTGTGATCTCTCTCATTCAACTATTTCATTTTCATTTGTTCTAGGAGAATTTCTTTCAGCCCTAGTCTCCTGGATTTATGCTTATTCTGGGGACTAGACTAAAAACCTCTACCTCTGGCAGGCATCTTGGGGAAGTCTTGCCTAGATGATATTTGACCTTTGGGGTTTCTTCCAATCCAGATATTCTAGGGTGCAGAAAGGAGTAGTGGTCCCTCACGGATCGTCCAAAATGGGTTTTTTCCACCCTGACTGGAAAATATGCTCATTTCTAACACAAGATGGCGCTGGGACACAGGGAAGAACATTTCTGATGAAAACAAAACAAAATGAAACAAAACAAAACAAAACACAAAGCAAAACAATCCATGAGCACAAAAGTTCTAATAAGCCAGAGAATTATTTTGTTTCTGGACAAGACCAGCTTTTGTCGAGCACATTTTAGAACAGCTTTCTAGTGTAGCAATAATCTAATTGAGCTGCTTTACCTTAAATCAACCAAATGGTCAGGACTGAATTAAAGTAGTACAGTGTATCCTTAGGAATAAAGTATTTAAAAAGAACTCTAAATCCCTTAACTATGCAGGGTCAAAACCAGAGATAAATGGTCAGGGGACTTAGTTGAACCCTATCATCAAAAGTGATGTCTTAAATTCTTATTCTGATATAGGTTGGGTCTTTAACAGCTGAATAATTCTGATATGAATTCAGGTGCCTTAATAAAATTATCTTTTTTTTCTTTTTTTTTTCTTACAGACAGGGTCTCACTATGTTACCCAGGCTGGTCTCAAACTCCTGGCCTCCCAAAGTGCTGGGATTACAGGTATAAGCCACCATGCCCAGCCTAATTTAAAATTAAATGAGCTCTTCTACTTCATAATACAGCAGATTGTTTTAACTTGTTTGCACTTATTTGAGGATTATTTGATGAAGCAATTGAGGAATAATTCACAGTTGGAACTATTCTGTAAATAAGTCACAGAACCACCAGGCAAGTTCTGTTCAGCTAACACCTAAGTTGAGTTTTAGTGTAGTTTGTCGTTGTTGTTTTGGTTTGGTTTGTCTTTGAGACAGAGTTTGGTTGTATCACCAAGGCTGGAGTGCAGTGGCATGGCTCACTGCAGCCTCAATGTCTGTGTTCAAGTGATCTTCCTGCCTTAGCCTCCCGAGTAGCTGGGACTGTAGGTGTGCATCACCACGCCCAGCTAATTTTTTATTTTTTGTAGAGATTGGGTATCATTGTGTTGCCCAGGCTAGTCTCAATCTCCTGGGCTCAAGCGATCCACCTGCCTCATCCCCTCAAAGTGAGAATTTATTGGGAAAGGAACTTATTATCTGTCTGCCTCCTAACCCCCACAATAATCTCCTCCACATGAACAAGTGGTCGGCCAGTCTGTTTAGAATCTCGTAGTAACAGCAAACTGACCACTCAGGAGAAGCAGCCCATTCTATTTCTAGACAGTTCTAAGGTTAGAATAGTCTTCCTTAGATTAAGCCAAAGCATGGCTCTTTATAATTTGTGCTCGTATATCTCCATTCTTCCTTTTAGGGGAATGCAGTATAAACTTCCTTTGTAATATGACTGCTCCTCAAATATGTGATGACTTGGGCCTTCTCAGTCAAAAACAGCATCCGTTTCTGCAGTAATTTCTCATATGACATCGTTTCTAGATCTATCTTGGATACCTTTCTTTGATTTATCTTAAAATGTGTTCTGATCTCACAGCCAGTGGGCCTATGTTAGTTGCCTGGATATAAGTACTATGCTTCTATGAATGCAGCTGAAATTTGGTTAATTTTCTGCGCAGTTATGTCACACTGTTTTCCCTTCAAAGCCTCTGGTCAACTAAAACTCCCAAGCCACGAATGTGGATGTAGCAAAATCTACCCGCCCTTACACATGCAGTTGACGTTTAGACTTAAAATGCAGATGTTACGCCCTGTGATACCATGAGGATTTCAGTTCATAGTTGTGGGCTGTGAAAATTACTTAGAGTAATTTCCTTCAGACTCTGGTGCCAGACATACCTGGATCCAAAAGTTTGTTCCTCCCTCATAAGCTATGTCATCTTGGACAATTGACTTGATCTCTTAAAACATCAGCTTTCTCATCTCTAAAATGCAGATAATATTGCTACTTTTCTCATAGAGTGGTACAATTTATATGTGATGATTTTGTGCAAAAAGTATATTTAGCACAATTCATGGCACGAAGTAAGTTCTCAATAAGTGTTTATTGTTACTATTATTAGTTATTAGCCCATCATCCTTCAAATCAACTATCCCTCCTTGTCCATGTCATAGGAATATCTGACAAGCATGTCTTCTAAGGCAGAGAAAAAAATTACTGCCAGGGAAATTTAAAAGACAGAATCTCCATGACCCGCCACCATAGTTTCCCTTCAGGCTGGTCTACGAACTAATCAGCACCATGTAGGTATAGTTCCCACCCCAGCCACGGTTGTACCCACTGGCTATCAGCCAGTTCATGTCTTATGGCAAGGTAATTATAAAAGTTCTTGTCAAAGGCCATGCTGAAAGAAAGTATGGTTTTGATGCCTCTTCTTTCTACCAACCTAATATCCTTATCAAAAAAGGAATAAATGAAGACATGTTTTGTTTCTGAGGTTTTGGGTTGGCTCTGAGTGATCTCTGCTTTTCTAAAGACTTACAAAGAGTCTATTTAATAATCTGTTCAGTTGATGGGTTAAAGTGGTGAAATTGTGGGTTATTTCCCCCTTCTTTCTATTATTATAATAATGTTTGTGGAGTAAATAGCCTTTTAAAATTCTGTTCTAGAATTCTGCCAGGGATAATTGTCAAGCTGACTGGCTTATAGTTTTTATAATATGCCCCTTTCCCGCTTTTTGAAAAAGGGGACAACTCTGCCCTTCTCTTGTCTGTTAACAGTTCTCCTATTCTCCATGCTTTTTCAAGGATTCTTGACAATGGTTCTGGGAGTTCTTTGAGTAACCTGGGACGTGATTTGTCTAAGTCTGGAGATTTGAATTTATTAAGGGGGGTGAAAAGAACACCACACTCGTTTCTAGCTCTGGCTTTGCCATTTACTAGCTGAGTGAGCGTGGGCAGGTTTTGATTTTGTTGTAGCCTAAATATCCCCATCTGCGAAAGAAAGCATTTGTATCAGATGAAGTTGAAGGTCCCCTCAAGGTCTAACGGCCTATGTTCTATGTCTCAAGTAATCTGACATTTTCCTACTAAGTTTTCTCATCTATCCTGGCTTTTAGTTTCCCCCTAAATAAAATGTGTTCTACCCTTTTTTTTATTTTGAAATGCATTTTGGCTTAGAATTCTGATACCTCAGTGTGACGCTCAGGGTGCAACACTCTCGGTCCCCACTTTTTAGTCCAATTTTATCTCCTACCCCTCCCAGGTTCAAACCTGCTCTCCTTGCGGATGGACTCAGCCACTCTTTCTGAATTCGCACGTGCGTGTCCCTCCCAGTCCTTCTGCTAAGGTTACTTCCCTAAAGTGGAATATCTCCCAGCCACGTCTCTCAGTCAGATTCTGCCCTTCCTTTAAAGCCCCATTGACTTATCAATTCTCTTTTGGGAAGTGTTTCCTAACTATTCCATGTCATGATACACCCCTTTCTCTAAATTTCTTTCTTTCTTTTTCTTTTCTTAAATTTTTTTTGTGACAGAGTCTCGCTCTGTCCCCCAGGCTGCAGTGTGAGATTAAATTTATGTTAGGCTAACATGAGCTTTTATTTATTTATTTATTGTAAGACAGAGTCTCGCTCTTTCACCCAGGCTGCAGTGCAGTGGCGCGGTCTCGGCTCACTGCAACCTCTGCCTCCCAGGTTCCTGCCATTCTCCTGCCTCAGCCTCCAGAGTAGCTGGGACTACAGGCGCCCTCCACCATGCCCTGCTAATTTTTTTGTATTTTAGTAGAGACGGGGTTTCACTGTGTTAGCCAGGATGGTCTCGATCTCCTGATTTCATGATCTGCCCGCCTCGGCCTCCCAAAGTGCTGGGATTACAAGCGTGAGCCACTGCGCCCGGCCCTCCTTTCTCTAAATTTCTAATGCGTTCAGTGCAGATCATCTGATACTAAATAATAACATTATCTGTGGCATCTGGGTGTGGAAATGTTGAATTGTATTGCTATTGATCTGCATGTCTTGGGGGGTCCTCTCTCCCAGCCCTCCTTGCCTTTCCCACATTGAGTACTGTTCTGGGGGTGCTTAATAAACATGGAGAAATACTGAATGAATTTGAAGCCATTATATATAATTTTTCTGATCAGAGCATTTAGGTAACTATGTAATACATGGTAGTTTCTCTTTCAATTTAGGAGTAACAGAAAGGTGCGCCATTGCTCAGGTAGCTTAATACTAGAAAGCATGTTATTTTAAAACATATAATAATCCTTTATTTGAATAAAAGCATTTATTATACAATTGATAATGAAGTTTAAACTAGCTCACTTTCCTCCCCTGTCACCATAGATAAGGGATTTGAGAAAAGTTGCAGAATACACACAATCACTAACTGAACTCATCGATGCCAACCCTATCCTAATCTAACTTTCCCTATATTGGCCAAGATGGCCTAAATCTTTGGGTTGGAGGCCAGGTTTATATTTTATCTAAAAAGTGGCATAGTTACAGTTTTTTTTTTTTTTTTTTTTTTTTTTTTTGAGACGGAGTCTCGCTCTGTCTCCCAGGCTGGAGTGCAGTGGCGCAATCTCGGCTCACTGCAAGCTCCGCCTCCCGGGTTCACGCCATTCTCCTGCCTCAGCCTCTCCGAGTAGCTGGGACTACAGGCGCCCGCCACCACGCCCGGCTAATTTTTTTTGTATTTTTAGTAGAGACGGGGTTTCACCGTGGTCTTGATCTCCTGACCTCGTGATCCGCCCGCCTCGGCCTCCCAAAGTGCTGGGATTACAAGCGTGAGCCACCGCGCCCGGCCGTTACAGTTTTTAATAATAGAGAAATTATTTTGGTGTGTTCGATATCATACCAGATATACATCCCAGCAGACATGGATTGTTTAAATATGTGAGTGCGTGGAAAGGGAGGATTGGCCTCCCTGACCCCCAACATTGTGAAATGCTTGTTCCTAGTAAATCATAAGTTGCAATAAGTCATGTTAACAGAACACCTTAGAATCACACCACTGTCCTAATAGTAAAATAGCTGTGAGAAAAGACTTGTGATAAGATTGTAACACAGGAAACATAATATCTTTCCAAAAATCAACAGTGCACAAGCTCACAAAGCGTGCCAGAAACAAAGCAGAGACAAGAAGTCATTCAATTGTTCAACATGTGCTGCTGAGCATCTACTGTGTACCAAACCCTGTTGAGAACATGGGTATTAGGGATGTGGAGTTATATAAAAGATATATAGGCCAGGCACGGTGGCTCACGCCTGTAATCCCAGCACTTTGGGAGGCCAAGGCGGGCGGATCACGAGGTCTGGAGATCGAGACCATCCTGGCGAACACGGTGAAACTCCATCTCTACTAGAAATACAAAAAAAAATTAGCTGGGTGTGGTGGTGGGTGCCTGTAGTCCCAGCTACTCGGGAGGCTGAGGCAGAATGGCGTGAACCCGGGAGGCGGAGCTTGCAGTGAGCTGAGACTGTGCCATTGCACTCCAACCTGGGGGACACAGCAAGACTCCGCCTCAAAAATATATATAGATATAGATATAGATATAGATATAGATATAGATATAGACCTTGCTCACATAAAGGTCACATGCCATCTTAAGGGAGAGACAATCAAATAAACAGATCACACTCCGTGGGATGACAGGTGCTACAATAGTGATTTGCGTCTCTACTGTGGCCAGGGGCTGATACCAAAGGAGAAATGCAGGGCAAAGTGAGGATCTTATTTCCTAGGCGGCATGCCCAGTCCAGCACTCACAAACACCCTTCTTCCTATTCCAGAGTCCTCCTCACACACATGAGAAGAGGCTCTAGCTTCCTTTGTGGTCACTACCTCTAGTCTTCAATCACCAAGAAAAAGTCAGGAGTTGAAAGGCCAAACCGTGTACCATTATAAGGAAAGCTACAAACTAATAAGTCAGTCGAAGGCTTACAAAGCAGTGTTTGTACGGTGCTTTCATAGGCTTGGTTGGGGGTGATAAGTACAAATTTCCCGAGCAAATATACGTAAAGCTGGTGTTTAGTAAGTTTGTAATAAATGGGAGTGTTTATAACTGCTAAACATAACGATAACACTGGAACTCTACAAGAAAGCAAAACTAAAAGTGTGTGAAGAAACTGCTCGGCCACGTGCGGGGCTGTCCCCATCATCAGGCCTGGGAATGTAAACTCCTGCACCTTAGCTCCCTCGTGATCGACAGTCATCCAGAAAGCATATCACCTAAGCCACATCTCCCCCTTTTCCCAAAGCCCTGTCTAAGCTCGTCACTTTGAGTCAAGGAAAGCACTTGCCCTGGGAAGTCCTCCCTGTGAAGCCACCCTTAGCCCTGCCATGCCTGAGCACCAGACCCTCATCCCACCTCTGCCTCCGTCCAGTTACAAATCCCAGGCCAGTCCATTGCCTGGACTCTGGCTTCCCCATCCGATTTCTCCTCTTCTTCTCTGCCTTGTCATCTCCTTTCCTCCTCGCTCTCCTGCTGCATCCCTCGGGAAGAAAGCCTGCTCCCCGAGAAGCTGGGCAGCAGAGGTGAGACCATGCTCTCCTTCCACCTGAGAAAACCTGGGCCCAGGGAAGCCTCACCCTTTGTCCAGGGTCACGTTTCTCGTAAATATTACATACTAAATACTGTAATACATGGGACATGCAGGGACTTGAAGCCATTTCATTCTACTGTGAATAGTAGGATATTATGTTTCAGGGTCTAGACCTGAAGTCACCAGCCCCAAGAGGAGACTCTAAGATTTCTCATGGTGACTAGAAGCCTGTTAGAACACCTCTCAGAGACACACACTTGCATCCAGACTTAAAGGCATGTGGGAAAAGTAAATAAGAAAGGGAATGAGGAAAGCAACACGAGACGTCATTTATATGTTCTGCTTCAGATTGTCTCTCCTGAGGGGTTTTTAGGACACAATACATCACCCTTCCCTGTCCCTTGTTGCATGCAATCTTTCCAAAAGGCTACGGAAGAAATGAAGGGTCTGGAAATGTTCTTCCACCTGCCATGTGAAGCTTCCAGCTGAGCTATAAGGAAAACCTAGACAGACACTCCTGAGAACCACGTGGGTGCACCATCACCTCCGGAGTCTCAGCCCTTTCTCTCCGTGATCTCGTCCACTCCATGAGTCCTTCTGATGTCATGCTAGAACTCCCGTAAGATTGTGTGCTTGGTCCTTAGAGCCTCCGTATGTTTTTCTTTCATGCCATAGGAGCACTGTTTCAATGGGTATGGCCTCACACCCTCCTCCTGTCTCCATTTCCTTTAATCACATCTTAAGCCCCTTGCAATTGGCATCTGCCCAAACTCCTCTTCTGTACCTGCTCCCTCAAAAACCAGTGGCCTTCTTCTTCCCAAATCTGGTGATATTTCCAAGCCTCCCCTCTTCCCAGGCCTCCCTGAAGCAGGTGGCCCAGCTGATGGCTCCTTCCTTCAGGAAATTGTCTACATCTGGTCCTCTCTTGCATGCTTAGTTGTATTCCCTTCTTTAGGGAAGAAAGTAGGCTATGAACTAGCAAAGCAACGCCCTATTTCTGCCTTTGCTGCCTCCTGCTCCACCCTAACACACACTCTCTCTCTCTCTCTCTCGCTCACTCTTTCTCTCTCTCTCTCTCTCCCTAAGTCCCTGAGTGTCGGTGTCCTGCAAGGCTCACTCCTTGGCCTGTGCTCTCCTCATTCTCAATTGGCTCATCCAGTCTCATGATTTTAGCCTTCAGTTCTGATGGCAACTCCCAGTCTTTGCTCGTAACTGTGACTCTCAGGTGCACTCTGTGTCATGGTTTGTTTATTTATTTATTTATTTTTGAGACAAGGTCTTACTCTGTCCCCCAGCCTGGAGTGCAGTGGCTCAATCACAGCTCACTACAGTTTGGATCTCCCAGGGTCAGGTGATTCTCCCATCTCAGCCTCCCGAGTAGCTGGTACCACAGGCATGTGCCACCATACCTGGCTAATATTTTTAATATTTTGTAGAGATGGAGTCTCAATATGTTGCCCAGGATGGTCTCGAATTCCTAAGCTCAAGCGATCCTCCCACCTCCGCCTCCCAGAATGCTGGGATTATAGGTGTGAGCCACTGCACCTGGCCCTGTCTCGTGGTTTAAAGCATTCCTCCACTTGATGTCTTTCAGATTCAGTTACTAGGAGGGAGAAATACACTCCCTACCAACCAAAAGCTCCATGAGCCTTTGGACTTGGCCCTTTGAGTTCTATCCTACCACACCCCATTTTTGGCTTGTTGAGGAGACCAGCTATTGCTATCGGCTTCTGTCGATCCACTTACCAGTCACTCTGTATCTCGCTTTTATACCATTACCATGGATGAGGTAGCTCTCTTCCTGACAAAGACCACCCTGTCCATGTGCGCGCCAGATCCCACCACTATCCTGGCATTCTCCCCTCTCTTCTGAATCATCAGCTCTCCTCTGTATACGGGATGAACCCTATGAGCCTTCAGACCTGCTCCCATCTTACACACGCACGCACGCACGCACGCACACACACAGGACACCGCTCTTAACCCCACTTCCTCCCGTTTCTCTCCTTCTCTACACAGCAAAACTCCTCTAAATAGTTGTTCATGCTCACCATGTCAGACCTCTCTTCTCCCACATCCTCTGTTGGAGTCATTCTAATTAGGACTTCACAGCACCCAGACCCTCCTACTCTCTCTCCGACGTACAAACCACCACCACCAAAACTGTTCTTATCAAGGTCACCAATCGTCCTTTCACCACGACATCCTATCATTTCTAAGTCCTCATCATCCCGGACACCTCAGGTAACACTTGGCACAGTTGATCTCTCCATTCTTCTGGAATACGTTTTCTTCACTTGGCTTCTGAGAAACCTCCCTCCTCGGGTTTTCCTCCAGCTTTCCTGGATACTCCTTTCCAGTTTCCTTTGCTGATTCCATCTCAGGTCCCCACCTTGTAATGTTAGAATGCCCAGAGCCCAGTACTCCAATCTCTTCTTTTTTCTAATTATACTCTCTTCTTTGGTGATCTCATTCAGTCTATGAGTTTTGAACATAATCAATATGGTTTTGATGCCCATGTTTATAATTACACATGCACATGCCCAATTGCCTCTTCACAATCTCTATTTGAATGTTTAATTGGTATCCGAATGCATCAAAAAACTGAACTCCTGGTCTGGATGCCAAACCTGCTCCTTCCACAGCCTTTCCCAGCTCGGTTAATGGCCATGAGTCGGGTTGCTCAAGCTTAAAGCCTTAGATCTTCCCCTCGCACGTGCTTTCTCTCTTTTGATGCCTCTGCAAATCCTGTTCACTTTACCTTCCAATTATGTGCAGAATAGAACCATGTTCTGCTGTTTCCAAGGCTACTCCCTAGCCCAGCCACCATGTGACAGCCTCCTAACTGCTCTCCCGCTTCTGCCCTAGCTGCCTACATACTATTCTCAACAGAATTCTCAGAGTTATCCTGTTCAGCTATAAGCTTGATCATGTCGCTTCCCTGCCTCCCAGGATAATCAGAGCAAAAATCAGTGTTCAACACAATGTCCTGCAAGTCCCTCCACAGTATAGGTGCTTGTCACCTGTCAGACCCCATGTCTAATGGCTGTCTGTTTTGCATACTCTGCTCCAGCCATGCTGGCCTCTGCTCCCCCTAAAACATGCTGGGCACAGTCCATCTCGGGGTCTATGCACTTGTTCTTTCCTTTGCCTGGAATGCTTTTCTTCAAAAAATCCACGTGGCTTGCTTTCTTACTTCTTTCAGGCCTGAATTGAAATTTCACTTTTGCTGTGAAGAGGCCTTGATAACCTTCTTTAAATAACCCCCTCTCCCAGCCTCAAAGCTTCCTAACCATCAGTTACCCTGCTTGATTTTTCCCACAGTCTTACTACCAGTTGACCAAAGATATTTACTTATTTGGTTTTTTTCACTTGTCTATCTCTCCTTACTGAAATGTAAGTTCCATGGTGGCAGGGATTTTTGTCTATCTGGTTCAATTCTGAATTCTCATTGCCTAAATTGTGTCTGACCTGTAGTGTGTGCATAATAAATACATATTCACAGAGTGACTGAATGAATGGATGGATCTCTCCCTTCAAAATGATATTCAGATTCCCTCTATATTCTTCACTCTAACTACCAGCCCCCATTCTGGACTTACCCCTTGAGGTCTGTGTTTCTGTGATGTTCTATGCACCGGGTATCCCTCTAACACCAGAACCAAGATGAAAAAACAGGTTTCCTGATCCCAGCCTAGGTTCTGTCCACTCTATGATCTACGATGTGCATATTTTCAATGGTCTGTTAGTAGTGCTCAACCATGAAGGCAGGCTTAGCCAGACATTCTGATCGTGCCCAAGAGTCCTATTTAGAAGGTCATATGAACAGGCTTTCTTGCCCATACATACAGGCTTTAAAAACTTGAATGATGTTCTTGTTACACTCTGTGGTTTAAGAAACACGGTGCAAAAGGGAGTCCATTATTGGGAATGGAGGATCCTGGGACAAGCTGAGTGGAACAAGCACACTCTTTTTCGGAACCTCTTAAGATTCTGGGAGGCCCTTTCCAGGGGAATAATAAGGCTGAATTGAGTGCAAGAGACATATCTTTGATTTTCATAACCTTTGCTCCCTTCTTTTCCATATGGCAGAAGGCTTTCTCTCAGAAACCAGGAAAAACAATGGAGTAACAGCATAGCCTAGGGCAGTGCAAACTCAAACATCTAACAGGACCAAGTGGGGAATATAAATGAGGGGGAAGGTGGGGATTAGGGCAACCTGGAGAGGGCAGATCGCCACTACTCCACTTGGCCAATGGTTTCCGTGGGGGAAATGTAGGGCCAGAGATTCTCAAAAGTAGCTAGGATTCTAGAAGTGAATGTAAAATCTCCTAAGTTATAAATGTCGGCAATAAATCTAAACATTTTTTAAAATGCCATAGGGTCCAAAAAACACATCTTTGGGTGGAAAGGTTTTGTGAGCTGCTTATCTATACCTGTAATGTAGGAAAAAGCGCATGAGCAGTCTAATCACACTGCCTGAGTTTGACCCTTGGTTCTACCCACTGGTTTACAAAGTTACTCCAAGTCACTTAAGCTTCATTTTTCTCCATCTCTAAATCAGGACAGTGCTTCCAGGATTGACATGAAGATTAAATGAAAGAACGCAGTTGCTACTCAATATTAATTGTCCTTGTTTTTTGGATCTCTGCTCCCTCCTTTTTTTCTCATTGCACAACGAACTAGAAAGAACAGTTCCTCCACATTCTTATTTAAAGCAAATTAAGCAATGCTTTTTATCATTTGTCAGATTTTTTTTACCATGATGAGCCTAAATACACTGTACTGATTGCTAATCAGACCTCATTTGCAGCTGTGATTTTTGTTGTTGTTGTTGTACTATTTTGTTTTGTTTTGTTGTTTTGTTTTCAAAGAATGAGAGGACAGAAGAAGCATTAAAGCAACATTCTTTCCAAAATTAAATTCTGGCAATACGGTCTCCAGTGATCCTGACTAGGAAGCAAAGGGAAGACCCCGAGCCAGCAGGGGAAGCCCTCCAGCACTCTCAGGTTTTCAAAGAGCCTTTACAAAAGCACTAAGCAGGGCACATCACCGGAGAAGAAAAGCAAAGAGTGTCACAGGCTTGTAGCCATAGTGTTAGCAAGGCTGGGGCTCAGAATGAGCTGAGACTTGCAAAAAATGCTCAGGAACAGCAAAAAGAGCTTTGTGCAAGTATATTCTGAGCAGGAAGAATAGGGAAGGGCCAGATCCTGTGCTTGGGGCAGATGGTGTAATGCTAGCAGATGACAGATACAAAGCAGAATTATGCAACTCCTACTTAGCTTCCATCATCTCTATCTCTCAGAATGATCTTCAAACTGGAAAGAACAGTATAAACACTGCAAAGAAGCAATTGCAGCCCTAGTTATGAAGCTCTTTAGAAAATGAATACCTGGGCTCTCTAAATAAGCTTAGGTCTCCAGGCCCTGACAAATTGCATCCCTGAGGACTGAAAGAATTTGTAGATTTAATCATAGAATGATTGTCAGTAATCTTTCAGGAATCTCAGGAGTGATGCCAGAAGATTAGTGATGGGCAACTGTCCGAGTTGTCAAAAAGGGAAATATGTAGGTTTGGGGAACTTTGCACTGTTGAATTTAACTTTGATCCCCAGCAAACCGTACGCTGCATTATTAAGGAGTTAGATTATAATCGCTTTGAAAAGGAAGTGGTAATCTCAAGAAGCCAGCACAGGTTATATAGAACAAACCATGTCATACTAACATCACTTCACGTTTTTTTTCTTTTTTGAAAGATTACCAAAACTCTCAAGATTGTCCCAGAAGTAGTGAATCTTTCAACAGGGCTTCCGACAACACATTTTATGGTACAATGAATGGATAGGGCCTGGGTGATCCATGGCTTGGTGAAGGCACAGCTGGGCAAACCATTGTATCCAAAAAGCACTGGACAGGCGGGGCCAAGTCAACTCAGAGAGAGGTGTAGCACCAGATGCCGCTAGTCCTTGTTTGGTGCCCGGTTCTGTGAAGATCCTTTAATGACATGAAAGAGATGCCAACATATAAATGTGAGCTGACACAAAATGAAGAAGTCTAAGTAATATGCCGCATGACAGAAACAGGATATGGTGGTTTGCCTGAACAAGGAGCCAAAATAAGCATGATGGAATTTAATGGAGAAAATGCAAGTTCTTCATATTGATTTAAAAAAAAAAAACTCAGTTATTCAAATTATTGACAATAGCTAATGGGAAAAAGTCTTGAAGATTTTAGTTAACAAAAAGGCCAACATGAGCCAAAAAAATCTGACATGGCTACAAAACAACTAGTGTTTGCCAGGTAGCATAAGGGGAAGTGTAACAGGCAGAGCAAGGGTGATGAGTGTGCCATTGGCCCATCTGCCTCAGAGCATCAGGGCTTATTCCTGGTACCATGTTTCTTCTTCACATTCAACTTTGTGGTCTTTGTATTTTGTAAATCATGAAAGCAAAATAAATTCATAGTAGAAAACTTAGAAGTACAGAAATGTATGAAGAAGAAAACGAAAATTAGCTCTCATCATTTGGAGATCACTACTGTTATCATTTTGGTATATGTCCTTCAAGTCTCTTCTGGAGACTTGTGTTCCATGAGGCACATGGAAGTACTAAAAATGTGGGTTATGTAGTGTTTATATTCTACATTAAAAAACTAGCATTATGTCCTGAATTAGTTCCTCAACTTATATATTCTTTGAAACCCAGTTTTAATAGTTATACAACACACTATTGTGTAGATATGCCATAATTTGTTTGAATTGACTTGCTCTTGGACATTTAGGCTGTTTCCACTTAGACGTGGTGGCAGGAAGGTGGCACTAGATTTTAAAAGGGGATACTGACAAAGCAGTGATCAATCCAGGGAGGATAACTGGACGAGTGAAGCATCTTAGAAACCACGACCTGAGAGGGGCAGTCCAGAAAACCGGAACGTTTATTCCAGAGAAGGGCACACATAGACAGCTCTGATAGCTGTCTTCAAACCCTTGAAAAGCTGTCAAATGAGAAAGGGAGTGAATTCGTTTTGTGTTGTTCCAGAGGGCTGAACTAAGACAAGTGGAGAGAGGCTGGAGGGAGTCTGATTTCAGCTCTATTTCTAACAATGCCCACTGTCCACAGACAGGCTGAGCTGCTTTGTGAGGGAGCAACGTCTCCATCACAGCAACGTGCAAGCAGAGATAAGACAACCACCTGGGTCAGGAATTTGTAGAGAGGATTCCTCCATGGAGTGGGAGACTGCAATAATAACCTCAAAGATGCCTTCCAATCAGAAGATTTGGTGATTCTGACTTATCAAACTGCCTTCCTTTGGCCTTGCTCACACGTAGAAATCCAAGTCAGGTATGGAGCAAAGAAGTCAATGACATTAATTTCACTGCTAGAGTAAGCACTGTAGCTCAGAACTAGAACATACGTCTGTGTACTTGGCATTGGCTCACATCTAGGTAGTTTTTTACAGTCAGCAAAGCACTTTGCAGGTAGACCTTATAGTTTAATTCTTGTAACAGCTTTGGGAGGTAGATATTGACATCATCCCACTACTAAAGATGGGAAAATTGAGGCCCAACGTGCTGAAGGGACAAAACCCAGCCATCCACCTCTAGTTCCTTGCCACTTCCCAGGATGCAATGCTGCTGTTCTCTGTGTGAGTTCCTAGTGCACTCTTTGATGGGCTGTCATGTGAAGGTTCTTTGTCCTTTACGCTCTGTGTATTTGATGTCTCTTTGGCTACACTTTTAAACACTTTAGGGCAAGGGTTTAAGGGCATGTTATTTTTCTTTTGCATCCCATCCTCCCACCGCCCAGTGATCTTTCTAAAATGCACATCCGATCATGCCAGCACCCCGTTTTGAATTCCTCTTAGGCTTCTTGTTGCTTGGCACAGAGATGCCAACTCATTTGGGAGGGACTGTGGATCCAAGAGTGGTGCACATTTCAGAATCTTGGGAGGAAGTGAAGTACGATTTATAGCAGCTAGAAGCAATAGAATAATTATTTGAAAAGAAAAATCAAAGCAATTTGATCATGGATACGTTTGTTTTGCTTACCAGAGCTATATATAGGCAATATTATAATTCTCGACACTTTTAGGAGAGCACATTATTCTGAGGGTGCATGAGACTTTCATTTTTATCAAAGAAGCCATGAATTTTGTTGTTGTTTGTGGAACCACAATCTCAAAAGTGAAAACATGCCATCTCTCATATCTCACATTTCCATATATGTATGGGCTTGCGTCTGGACTCTCTTTCGTCTTCTGTTAGTTTGTGGCTTCTGTGCCACAGTCATGCCGTCTAATTATTATGGCTTTATAAAATGTTTTGCTCTCTAGTCGGAGAGCTGCCTCCACTTCTTTTCCTCCAAAATTGTTTTTGAACCTTTGTTCTGTTATATTAATTTTAATATGAGCATTTCCAGTTCCATAAAAAAAGTATTTTGATTTTGATTGTAATTGCACTTGATTAATACATTAAAATTGAAGGACAGCTGACAACCTAATGATGTTGAGTCATCCCATCCATATATTTGGATGTGACAGGACCTCTAGGTTGCCTACTCATCAGTACAAACCCACTCCACTTCCTTTCTTATCTACAGGGAATGCTTCCCATATTAGAGACTGAAAATATGAGAGATTTTCCCATCCTCCCGTTGGCATGGCCTCATGACTCAATCCTTGCAGTGGGACATGAGATAAAGGTTTATGGGAAAAGTCTGATAAAAAAATAGATGTGTAAAGAGATACTTCTTTTACTTCCTCTATAGACTCTAACTATGACATCAATCCTGAAACTGGGAGAGGACAAACCTGAGATAAAAGCCTTGTTGGAGATGCTTCAGCAGAAAGATGGAAAGATCCTGAGTGTTTGATGACATCCTTGAGTTGCAGGATTAAGCAACCCTGAACCTGCCCATGCTGGGCTTCATGTAATGTGAAGTAATAAATATTACTTCAAGGCACTTCCTGTTGGATATATGTTACTTGCATGTAAAAACACCTTAATTAATATATCATGTCTTCTATTCCCTTCAATAAAATTTCATCATTTTCTTCACAGGCATCTTCACATTTTTGTGAATATGACATTTTTAAAGATTACATTTCTAATTGTGTATTACTAGTGATTAAGTAGGCTATTGATTTGTTTGTTGATCTTATATCCAGCTTAGTGATCACTCATTAATTCTAATAGTTTATAAAGTGTCCTACAGACTATTATATCATCTGAAAATAAGAACAGCTTTCTTTCTGCTTTTAAATTCTTATATTTATTATGTATTTTTCTTGCCAAATTGCATTAACTTATACTTCAGATACAATATTGAAAAGGAGTAGATATAGTAAGCAGCCCTGTTTCCTCCTGACTCTGATAGGAATAATTATCAAGTTTCAGCTTTCAGGACCTTTCCATAGCACAACTCTAGGGGGCACCATTCTTAGTACTTTGACATTATGAGTGGTTTTGTAATATATTTTTATAAATAGTCTCTATTAAAGTGTTTATGTATCAGTTAGGATTAGGCTTGGTTGCAGGCAACATAAAAAGACTGAATAGCAGTAGATTATACAAGATGGAAACTTATTTTTCATGCCCAAGATATCCAGAGGTAGTCAGTTCAGGACACAATTAGTGTGCTGCAGTCTCAGAGATCCAGAATCCTATTATCATGTTGTTCCACCATCCTAATCGTCTCCCACCTTCAGGTGGGAAAACATACACTTTCCTCAAAAGATAAAGGAAGCACATTCAATTTATAATTTATCAAATTATGATTTAAAAAAACTCAATAAAGTAGGACTAGAAGGTGTGGCCAAGATTGCTAATTTCATCCCAGTATCTATTATTCCTGTATCCTTGCAAATGAGACCTTAATCTTTTATTCTGAATTTTCAAATTTATTTGCATAAATTTTTCCATTTTCTCTTATGGTTCGTTTAATTGCTATTCTAATGTGTTTTGTTCCCTTTTTTGTTCTTAATATTTTATTTATTTGTGCCCTTTTTCTTGATTTGCCTCACTGGAAATTTTTCTTTCATTCAAAAACTCAAATTTTGACTATATTAACTTTTTGTAATTTTTTTCCTAATTTATTGATTTTTACTTTACCTTTATTATTTCCTTTTTTCTACCCTTTGTGGCACCTTCTGGTTTGTTTGTTTATTTTCTCCCTTCTTGAATTGACTGCAAACTCATTTACTTTTTATCTTTCTTTTATTTTACAGATAAATTTTAGGTTCTAATCACATCTTTTAATACCACCTTACTGCATCACACATTTTTATGTGATTATTTTATTTTCACTTTGTTTAAAATATTTTCAACTTTTCATTATTATTTCCTGTTGAATCTAAAAGTTAACTAGAAAGATATTTTTAAATTTCCAAACATGCACTTTTTCTATTTTTTTTTTAACTTCTTTAAAAAAAAACTCTCAGCCAGGCACTGTGGCACATGCCTGTAATCCCAGCTACTTGGGAGGCTGGAGCACAAGAATCACTTGAACCCAGGAGGCAGAGGTTGCAGTGAGCTGTAATCCTGCCTGGGTGACAGAGTGAAACTGTCTCAAAACAAAAACAGAAACAAAAAACACCTCTCCTCTTTGCTTGTAGATGTCTAATTTAATTGCATATTGATACAAATATGCATAATATAAATTCTTTGAAAATTGCTAAATTCTTCACAATATGGCCAATTTTGTAAATTTTCTAAGAAGAAAAATTCATAATTTTTATTGGGTACAGGGTTCTATATAAAACAGATAAATTTATAGATATTTTCTTTGAATATTCTTACAGAGTTTTTTTTGTTAGATTTCTCATTTGCTGTTAGAAGAATATTAAAAATCTACTATGTGTATAAAATGATCTGCTTTGGCCTTTTATATAACTTGAAACTATGTTGTTAGGTGCGTGCAAGGTCATGATTGCTACATCATCTTGGAGAATGATTCATTTTATTATGGTATAGTAACTATCTTTTTCTCTATTTGTTCTTTTTGCCACATAATTTACTTTGTCATATATTAATCTTGCTGCTCAACATTCATTTGGAATTTGCATGATTTTTTTTTTCTCACCCTTCAATTTCAAACCTTCAGACTGATATTGTTTTGTGTGTCTTTCTTCTCAATTGCATACTGTTGGGTCTTTCTCTTTCATTCATTTTCATAATCTCTGCTTTTAGTGGTTGGCTTTAATCCACTTGCAAGTATTGTGAGTCATTACAGTCATTCCTTGGTATCCACAAGGGATTAGTTCCAGGACTCCCTGTGGGTGCCAAAATCCACAGATGCTCAAGTTCCTTATATAAAATGGCATAGTGTTTGCATGTAATCCATGCACATTCTCCTGTATACTTTAAACCATCTCTAGATTACTTATAATGCCTAATACAATGTAAATGCTATGTAAAGATTTACTGTACTGTATGTTTTAAATTTGTGTTATTTTTATTGCTGTATTCTTATTTTTAACTAAAAAAATTTTTTTTAATCTCATGTTGGTTGAATCCAAAGATGTGGAAGCTGTGGATATGGAGGGCTGACTATATTATCTTCCTTTATATTTTCTGTTTATTATGTTTTTCTTTGCCACTTTTTTCTCCCTGTTTTCCTCTGCGCTTTTGGAGTGATAAAGTTTTTATAATTACTTTTTTCTCTGCCTGGATTGAAATCTATATTGTGCACTTCTCATTAAATGATTATCCCTATCTTAGGGCTGGGCGCAGTGGCTCACGCCTGTAATCTCAGCACTTTGGGAGGCCAAGGCAGGCGGATCGCGAGATCAGGAGATTGAGACCATGGTGAAATCCTGTCTCTACTAAAAATACAAAAAATTAGCCAGGCGTGTGGCGGGCACCTGTAGTCCCAGCTACTCGGGAGGCTGAGGCAGGAGAATGGCGTGAACCTGGAAGGCGGAGCTTGCAGTGAGCTGAGATTGTGCCACTGCACTCCAGCCTGGGTGACAGAGCGAGAGACTCCGTCTCAAAAAAAAAAAAAAAGATTATCCCTATCTTTAAATATTTAACAGTTATACACTTATTTGTGTGAACAAATCTAAACTTTTTTGGTAATGTTATTCCCTTCTTGGTCATACATATTCTGTATCTGTTAAAGTCTTCCCTCCTCTGTTTTATTACTATTTTCTTTAATTTTAACTTCACTCTTCATTCCTTTTTTTTTTTTTTTTTTTTTTTATGGAGTCTGGCTCTGTCACCCAGGTTGGAGAGCAGTGGCGCAATCTCAGCTCACTGCAGCCTCCGCCTCCTGGGTTCAGGCAATTCTCTGCCTCGGCCTCCTGAGTAGCTGGGATTACAGGTGCCCACCACCAAGCCTGCCTAATTTTTGTATTTTTAGTAGAGACGGGGTTTCACCATCTTGACCAGGCTGGTCTTGAACTCCTGACCTCGTGATCTACCCGCCTTGGCCTCCCAAAGTGCTAGGATTACAGGTGAGAGCCACCGCGCCTGGCCCACACCTCATTCTTGAATGAGAATTAGCTAGATAACAATTTCCCTCAGCACTTTGTAGGTATGGCTTCATTATCTTCTTGGGTTCAATTACCTTCTTGGTTTCTATTCTATTACACCTTACATTTTTCATAGAAAAATGTAAGATGTAACTTCAGTCTAAGTGCTAATCTTTTGTAAGTAATCCATTTTTCCCCTCTGGCAGCTTTTCCTTTTATTAATGATGCTCTGCAGTTTCATTGTGATGTGGACCTGCATCAAAGTGCACTTTTGATCTGAGTTCTCATATTTTTCTCTAACTCTGGAAAATTCTAAACTACAATCTTTTCAAATAATGACTTCTCTCTTATTTATTTCAGTCTCTTTTCCTTTCTCTGGTACTCAAATTAGCGATGTGTTGGAGCTTCTCAGTCTGTCCTCCAGGGCTCATGACTATTCTGCTCTTTTGAATTTTATATTTCTTTGTTTCTTTGTACTAGGTCTGGGTGAAATTTGTCAGTACTCCTTTCAATTTACCAATTATCTCTTAAACTGTGCCTAGTCCAGAGTTTATCCTAAATATCCTAAATATTGGCTTTCTTATTTCCAGAATATATTTTTAAGTTCAAAAATTTTCAGTTGATTGCTTTCCCTATCTACATGTGGTTGTTTGCCCCAAATTTGCCCCATCCCTGCATACATGCCCCTTTGCAACGTGACTTTGAGGCTCTGACTCTCAAGAAGTGGCATGTATCTCTGCATCCTCAAATCTGGTCTTGTCTATGTGACTTGTTTTGAGCAGTGGCCATTGGCAAATATAATTCAACAGAGGCTTGAGAAGTTCTTGTGCATTGGAGTTTGCCCTTTTTTGGCTGCAGGAAACCCTGCTGTCACCATGGAAGCAAACCTAGGTTAGCCTCCTAAAGAATCACAGAAAGAAAGACCCCAGCTGTCTGAATGATCTGAGCTGAGTCCCCAGACATGCAACTATGGCCATCCTAGACCACTGAGCTCCAGCCAAGCCAGCTTGCATCAGAAGAAGTGTCCAGACAACTCACAGAATCTTTTTTTTTTTTTTTTTTTTTTGAGACGGAGTCTTGCTCTGTCGCCCAGGCTGGAGTGCAGTGGCGCAATCTTGGCTCACTGCAAGCTCCGCCTCCTGGGTTCACGCCATTCTCCTGCCTCAGCCTCTCCGAGTAGCTGGGACTACAGGCACCCGCCACCACGCCCGGCTAATTTTTTTGTATTTTTAGTAGAGACGGGGTTTCACTGTGGTCTCGATCTCCTGACCTCGTGATCCTCCCGCCTCGGCCTCCCAAAGTGCTGGGATTACAAGCGTGAGCCACCGCGCCCAGCCAACTCACAGAATCTTAAGAAATAATGCAGGTTGGGCCGGGTGCGGTGGCTCACGCCTGTAATTCCAGCACTTTGGGAGGCTGAGGCGGGCGGATCATGAGGTCAGGAGATCGAGACCAGCCTGGCCAACACCGTGAAACCTCATCTCTACTAAAAATACAAAAAATTAGCCGGGCGTGGTGGCAGGTGCCTGTAGTCCCAGCTACTGGGGAGTCTGAGGCAGGAGAATGGCGTGAACCCGGGAGGCGGAGCTTGCAGTGAGCTGAGGTTGCACCACTGCACTCCAGCCTGGGCGACAGAGTGAGACTACGTCTTAAAAAAAAAAAAAAAGAAAAGAAATAATGCAGGTTGGTTTTTTAAGTGACTAAGTTGTGGGGGTGGTTTGTGATGCAGCCAAAGGTAATTGATATACTGTCTTGTTCAGTTTCTCCCTGTTTTGTTTCTCAATATTTGTTCACTTTTAAGGCATCTAATTCCTTTTCCATGTCTTTAGTCACCTTAAGTGTTACTGTTCAAGTCTTACTGTTTAATTTACCGTTTAAGTCCTTCACATACTGTTTCATAAAATTATTTTCAACTGGAGTGAACTATTGACTTTCTTGACTGTTTTTCTTAGCTCTTATTTTCTACATGTATTTTGGAAAGTCTGCAGGCTTGTTTTGAATGGAAGGCATTTTGTTTTGTTTCATTTGTTTTGCTTTTTCTTGTACCAGTTGAGAAGTTTTGCAGATGCTTTCACCCAGCACACTGTACTCTTGGTCCACAGCTGAGTCTCAAGATAGTTTTCTGGGGCTCCTGCCCCACAGTGATATTGAGAATATTACAGAGCCAGTCACAGAGCTGGCCTTGAATCAGCTGGCTTCATATCAGCTTTAAAGTTCTAATCCGTTCCTGTTTAGAAGGCCTGGTCTTGGATTGCTCTAGTTCCACAGCTTCTGAGAACGCCTGGCTTGCAGCAATTAGCCTGGTTCTACCGTTTCTTTCATGGACACTTATTTTCTATTATACTAGCCAAGCCACACTCCTACCCATTGCTGCCTGGTTTGGGGTCCAGAGCCCTGCAAGCCCATGGCTTTATCCCCACTCATGCTTGCAGTGATCCATAAAGATGTTTTCTTCTTGGTTTCAAGTTTGGGTATATTTTATTTTATTATTATCATTTTTTTTTTTAGACAGAGTATCACTCTGTCACCCAGGCTTGAGGGCAGTGGCACGATCTCGGTTCACTGCAACCTCTGCTGCCCAGGTTCAAGCGATTCTCCTGCCTCAGCCTCCTGAGTAGCTGAGACTACAGGCACCCGCCACCGTGCCCAGCTAATTTTTGTATTTTTAGTAGAGATGGGGTTTCACCATGTTAGCCAGGATAGTCTCGATCTCCTGACCTTGTGATCTGCCCGCCTCAGCCTCCCAAAGTGCTGGGATTACAGGCATGAGCCACTGCGACCGGCTAAGTTTTGTATTTTTAGTAGAGACAGGGTTTCACCATACTGGTCAGGCTGGTCTTGAACTCCTGACCTCATGATCCACCCACCTCAGCCTCCCAAAGTGCTGGAACTACAGATGTGAGCCACTGCGCCCAGCCATGTTTGGGTATATTTTATTAGGTTTGTTTTTTCCTTTCCTATACTTTGTCATTCATGGCCTTTTACTTAGAACATAGGGAATGTGAAGAAGTGTGAAATTAAGGGGACCCTGTTTGACTGGAGGTCCATTTCATATAACTTTATCTAAAAATTAAATATAAACTTAAGCTGGCATGCAAGATCTTTCACAATTCAGATCCGCTTCCCACTCCCACCGCTAGGCACCCCGCACTTCACTCACATCAAATTGCCTCCTGTTTCCTGAACACAGCACATGCTTTTATTCTTTGGGGTACGTGCATATCCAGAACAGCCCTCCTGCCATACCTTTGATCTTCAAGACCTTCGTGAAAACTCATTTCAACCGGGAAGTTGGCTCCAGATCCCACAGATTAAGTTACTTCTTCCCTCTCTGTGCAGCTGGTATTGTTAAATACCTTTATGTAGTGCTTTCTGTATTCCTCTATATTCTATTTCTATATACTACTTAATGTCATCGAATTGTGAATTTTAGTATTTATAATCTCCCCCAGCTAGGCTGAGAGCTTCCTGAAGACAGACACTGTCTTTTCCCTATTCATATTCTTGGAAGTTAGCACAGGAACTGGCACAAAGTATGCACTCAGTATGCATGTACTGAGTAAATGAATGAATGATTCATATGATGTGCAGATAAAGTGAGCATATAGTACATGTGGTTTATTGCCAGATTGTTATGTCCATAACAATTGCTGTTTATGTAAGTGTCTGCTTTGGGCAACAAGAATGTGCTATATTTATCCACTGCACTTAGAAATAAAGGGAAAGCAGTGGACAAATTTTTGTCCTAAAGTTTGCCTTATATAACTACCATTAAGCTAACTCTGTGTGGAAGACAATTGACATACTCCAATACACCTTTTGTAAAAGTGTGGTTTTTACAACTATTAAGGCAACATGAGACAAACAGTCTCATTTCCTTCCTCAATTTCATGGCATTCTTCAAAAAAGAGTGGAGGAGGATGTTAGCACGAGTTGTTATCTTTCTTTTTTTTTTTTTGAGACGGGAGTCTCGCTCTGTCACCCGGCTGGAGTGCAGCGGCGCAATCTTGGCTCACTGCGAGCTGCACCTCTCAGGTTCACACCATTCTCCTGCCTCAGCCTCCCGAGTAGCCGGGACTACAGGTGCCCGCCACCACGCCCGGCTAATTTTAGTAGAGACGGGTTTTCACTGTGTTAGCCAGGATGGCCTCGAACTCCTGACCTCATGATCCGCCTGCCTTGGCCTCCCAAAAAAGTGCTGGGATTACAGGCATAAACCACCACGCCCGGCCCGTTATCTTTCTTTTGAGCAAAGTAAAAATACGATAGAAAAAGCTCTAGTATGTTTAAATGCTTTTACAGCTATAACAATTCAGTTCTATCTTTCTATCAATTATAATTCTATCTCAGGAGAAGGGTTACATTTTTTTGTTCCTTTTTTTACAAAGAGGATATAATTTTGGTACCAAATGGCATGCTGTGTGAGCAAACATATTTGTCTAACCATCCAACTTTTCTGGAATCCTTCAGGATACTATTTCTTCCTCAGAAACAGAATAAAGGCTCTGTGACATGGAAGAAACAAAAAGGTTTTCATTCTGGTGGGAGTTACTTGTGCTTTCATTCCCTCCAGCTCGATTGCATGTCTATGGCAAAAACAGAAATTCAACTGAGTAGAATTTCTGTTCTAAAAACATCTAAAATTCATCTCAAATCTGTATCTCTTCTGGGGAGAGAAACTAAATCCATTCTAACAACTAATTAAACAAACAAACAAATACCCTAAAACCACAGCCTTCTCCTGGCGCCAGTCTACACCCGCTCCTCCCCAGACCCCTTCCCCCATCTCCTTCCGCACTAGCCCAGTCCCACCTGGTCCCGGGATCAACGTGGTGGGTGGAATGTGTTGGATGAAAGTTATATGTGGAAAATGTGGGTAAGAGAACTAGAAAATGAATGTGAAGTTATCACTGTGTTGAACTTCAAACTTTGCCCTCTGATTCCAGCAGTTGTCACAGTTTTCTGAAAACCTGAAATGTAATGTACGTGACGTTTCTTCTCCCTAGTGATTCAGCAAACAAAAGCCTGAAATTCTTCTCCAAATCGCCATTTTCCCCCACATTCCTAATTCAAGCTCAAAGCTTTATTGAATTTAACCACATTTAACACATAATTTTTAGTTATGTACTCTGATTGATGCAGTACTTCTTATGGATATAGACTTTGAATGCATTGTATGACCTTGAAAAGAATTTAGAATTTAGACAATTTAGAATTTGGAACCAATTTCAGTGTCTCCAGAAAAGATACAAAGTTGATAGCTTGCCACTTCTCCCTGTATGGTGAGCCATCTCACTGTCCTCGAGACTGCTACATCCTGGAGAAGGGGATAACACAGAGGGACACAGAGATTTTTTATTTACAGAATTAGTATCTGGAAGTGCCCTTTGGTTTACTATCTTGATCTTTTATGTTAAACAACTACGAATGTTTGAAAGGGAGAACAAAAAAATCGCCACTAAAAGAAGGAAATATTACCTGAAGGAGGCCGGGTGCGGTGGCTCATGCCTGTAATCCCAGCACTTTGGGAGGCCGAGGCGGGCAGATCACGAAGTCAGGAGATAGAGACTGTCCTGGCTAACACGGTGAAACCCCGTCTCTACTAAAAATACAAACAAAAAAAAAATTAGCCGGGCGTGGTGGCAGGCAGCTGTAGTCACAGCTACTCGGAGGCTGAGGCCGGGGAATGGCGTGAACCCGGGAGGCTGAGCTTGCAGTGAGCCAAGATCACGCCACTGCACTCCAGCCTGGGCGACAGAGCGAGACTCCATCTTAAAAAAAAAAAAAGAAAGAATATTATCTGAAGACAATGTTATCAGTGACAATTCCTAGACACTAATTGTGGTATGTTGCATTTCATTTCATTTCCAGTCACACTATGAGCATCTGCCATGAGCTAGGTACTGTATCAAATTCTAGACCAGCTCTGTTCACTAGAAAGAGACGCCAGCCACCTATGTAACGTTAAAGTGGACACATGAAAGCCATTAAAGAGAATGGGTGAAATTAAATATTTGTATCATTTCAACATATAATCAATACAAAAATAATGAATGAGATGTTTTATTTAATACTGCATCTTCAGAATCTGTTGTTGTGTTTTTCACTTAACAGCGCAGCTTAACTTGGACTCACCACCTATTGAGTGCTCGGCAGTCATGTGTGCAGTGGTTCCTACATCGAGCAGCATAGATCCAGAGATGCAAATATTAGTGAGGACAGTGCGTGCTAGTTATAGAGTTGCTGAGCAATCTAGGTCCCCTTGTAAGAACCAGTGCCCCAGGGGAAGAAACAGAAATGCACAAGGTAGCAGTGTGGGTGTAGTATCTGCACATGCCCATGTTATGGGAATGTAGATGGGGAGTGACCACCACCAACAGAAGTGTGGCCATCTTACCGCAGATGCATAAGGACCTCCTGTTTTTAGATGCTGCTGCCCAAGGCCCGCATTTCACGCTATGGCTTTTGTCATTAGCAGTCTCGGAGCTAATAGGCTTCACAAGGCCCTGGAGGATATCGTCTTATACAGTCCACCGGGTTTTGGATATGCAGTCGGTGTCTTTCATTGCCTTCCTGGAAAATGATAACTAAACTCTTCCTCGACAGGCTTTTTGTCTATTTTAACTTTCTCTTTGTCTAGTTTATTTTGGTATCTCTGTTACGATCGTTTCTTCAATGCTTTTTTCCTGCTTATCTAACTCCTTTATCTTGTTCAAGTTAAAAAAAAAAAAAAGGACCAGGTGCGGTGTCTCACGCCTGTAATCCCAGCACTTTGGGAGGCCCAGGCGGGTGGATCACAAGGTCAGGAGATCAAGACTATCCTGGCTAACATGGTGAAACGCTGTCTCTACTAAAAATACAAAAAATTAGCCGGGCGTGGTGGCAGGTACCTGTAGTTCCAGCTACTTGGGAGGCTGAGGCAGGAGAATGGCATGAACCCTGGAGGCAGAGCTTGCAGTGAGCTGAGATCACGCCACTGCACTCCAGCCTGGGCAACAGAGCAAGACTCCATCTAAAAAAATAAATAAATAAATAACTTTGCCTGGGGCCTGGGGCCTGTTGAGGCATCTATGGGCATAGCTTATGCACACTGGTGACAAGAAATGTTAAACACAGAGCTAAAATGTATTAAGTATTTAAAACTATTGTATGTATATAATAAGTAAATCCTAAGATAATGATGCTGACACAAGGGTGAGCAGAATTTGTGAGGGCAAATCTTGAGAGTGAGAGAGTAGAGATGTGCAGGTCCCAGTCCCTTATGTCTTGCCGTGGGAGCAGAAAGAGAGGCCGTCGTCAGAGATACAGGATGCTCATCTTTCCATCTTGTCAGGACCATTTTGATCTCAAGGACAATTTGATATGCAGGATGAAAAAAGAATATAACTAAGATATTTTTGACAGCAGCAGAAAATGTCTTATGAAAAAACCACTGAATGTCCACTTTCAGATCTTATCAAGTAGTAAATCCCTCATCCTTTCCCCATCCTGGACCCTGTTCTACTAGGTGGGAGTCAGCATAGGGTGGAGGATGTCCTTGACATCTATACTAGGGCCACCGTACAAATAACTCCAACAACAAAATGACTACTCCAGTCCACATATGGTGTATCCCCCTTCCCACCACAGGTTAAATCCATACCATGTCTCCAGTAAGGATTGTGGCTTAACTTTTGACCTGGAGCCCACACAACTTTCACACATTATAGTTCTCTCAAGTTTAAGTCAAGTTTAAGAAGACAACTGATATGGTTTGGCTGTGTCCCCACTCAAATCTTATCTTGAATTGTAGTTCCCACAATCCCTACGTGTCATGGGAAGGACCTAGTAAGAGGTAATTGAATCATGGGGGTGGGTTTTTCCCATTCTGTTCTTGCAAAAGTGAGTAAGTCTCACAAGATCTGATGGTCTTACAAGGGGAGTTCCCCTGCACATGCTCTCTTGCCTGCTGCCATGTAAGACATGCCTTTGCTCCTCCTTCACCTTCTGCCATGACTGTAAGGCCTCCCCAGCCATACGGAACTGTGAGTCCGTTAAACTTCTTTTTCTTTATAAATTACCCAGTCTCATAGCAGTATGAAGATGGACTAATACAGCAATTATTTTCAAAGTTAGGCTCCCAGCTGAGCACCCTTTCAGTAGTATTTGGGTTATTGGTCTTCAGCCATTGTTCTTATATTTCCTCTGCTCTTTTCCCTCTCTCTTCCCCTTTGACACCTGCTACCAGGCTGGGAGTTCCAGAAACCCCATGTGCAGAAGCTTGAGGGCCCAGGCAGGGGAGGAAACATGACAGTTAGGCAGAAATACCCCTGAGAGGTCAGGTGCTTTATTGGATGGGCACCGTGAACCTAATGCTCTGAAGGCTGGATGCCTGGGCTTCTTTCCCCAGACCTAAGGCTGGATCTGAGGCGAACTGGCAAATAAGTGAGGCTTACTCTTCTCCTCTACTGTGAGCATCCTTATCTGCCCTCTGTCATCCTGTCGCCTTCTAGCTAAACCTACCAGCCTGCCCTCGTGGGGCCATGCCACCACTCTGCCAGGCCTCCCCTCCATCTGTCTCCCTCTTTGCTTGATGGCTGATAGCTGTCATGTGGTAAAGAGCAATGCGCTGATGCCTGGTGGGAGCTGGATGTGTACTCAATAACCAGGAGTGCTTGCACTTGGTGAAATAGGGAATAATATTATATTTCCATCCAATCATATGGAACGAGATCCAAATGGTGAAATGCCAGACTCCCAGATCAAAGGACTGTCATCTGTAATTGTATAAATCAAGCTTATTCAACCCACAGCCCACAGGCCACATGCAACCCAGGACAGCTTTGAATGTGGCCCAACACAAATTTCATAAAACATTATGAGATGTTTTATAAAACATTATGAGATTTATGCATGGACTTTTATTTTTTGGCTAATCAGCTATTGATCAGCTATCATTAGTGTATTTTATGTGTGGCCCAAGACAATTCTTCTTCAGTGACCCAGGGAAGCCAAAAGATTGGACACCCCTGGTGTAGATTGTTCTCTACACAGGATGTGAAACCTAGGAAGTGAGTGAGGTGGTCAGTATTGAGACCAGCCTGGCTAACATGGTGAAACCCTGTCTCTACTAAGAAGGAAGTGTCAGAAGGTGCTGCCACATAACAAATGTCCCATAAACAAGAGCTGTTACAATTAGTCTGGCTGATGCACAAAGTGAACTACAGCAACAGGGGAGGAACTGAGGCTGAAGGTTTATCTGGTGTCAGATGATGGCGTTCCTAAAAATTTATGCTAAGATATCAGGACTTTATCATAAGGTCAATGGAGACTATCAAATATTTTTAAGCAGCTGATAATTCCTAATAGAGGAACTAATTCATAGTAGTGAGGAAGACTATAAGAACACAAAGCGCTGGGCGTGGTGGCTCACGCCTGTAATCCCAGCACTTTGAGAGGCCAAAGCGGGAGGATCACGAGGTCAGGAGATCTACTCACCAAGCCACACACCCTGACACAGAACTGTGTCCCACTGAAGGAAAGAGTACCCTTTGCCGATTTTCATAAAACTACTCTAGTACTGCTTTATGCTTAAGGGGGCTTTGGGTAGAAGAAGACTTAACCTTTTAAAACTCATTTTACAGGCTCATGCCTGTAATCCCAGCCACTCAGAAGGCTGAGGTAGGAGGATCTCTTGAAGCCAGGAATTCAAGACCAGACTGGGCAACATAGCAAGACCCCCATCTCTAAAAAAAAGCAAAAAACAAAAACTTAGCCAGTTGTGGTGATCTGCACTTGCAGCCTCAGATACTCAGAAGCTGAAGTGGGAGGATCTTTTGAGCCCAGGAGTTTGGAGCTGCAGTGAGCCGTGATCGTGCAAGTGCCCTCCAGCCTGGGCAACAGAGCAAGGCCCTATCTCTCAACAAAACAAAACAAAACACATCTTTTAGTCTGGAATGTGCATATTTGTCACCATTTTAGGTGCTGACTATGAGATTCTTACAAAGAGAAACAGAAAAAGAACAGAAACATCAATCATTTCAATAAATCTTCTTTTGGGCCCAATGTGAATCATCTCTCCTCAGGACTCTGCTTTGCTGGCATTCAGGTGGGAGTTTTTCATGACAGCAGGAGGCTGGGGCGTCTGTCTCATGCTATCTCAGGGGTGATCCTTACTAAGGACTGGGGGAGAACAGAGTCATGTCCAGATGTAGGAGGTCTTCTGTAGAAAGGTCTGAGGGACACGGCCATTGCAGACTGCTGTCCAGGTGCTATAAAATCTTCCTCACAATATTACCCCCACTCTATAAACACACTGTCAATTAAAAGAGAAACTCATTAAATACCCTTATAAAATCCAGAATATCCCCTACTCATCTCCCCTCCCTTTCTCCTCCTTACCATATGCCAATAATCAACCATTTTTTTTTTTTTTTTTTTAGCGCATTCTCTGTGCCAGCAGTGACAAAAGAGAGAGTGACAAAAGCTCTGTGGTCTCATAGAGCTTATCATGGGTTTCTAGGTGAATTTCTCTCAACAGAAAAGTTGAGGTCTGAGATGGTCTCTAGGAATTTGATGTTCAGGTTCTCAGAAATCACTGGTTTCCTCCGCATGTTCTGTAAAATGTCCTTAAATGCTGAAGAGACTTAGTTCTAAGGTCACTAATTATATATCAAGGAGAACAAAGTGCCCAGTCCTCCTCGAAAGGAATGAAGCTGTTTCTTTTCCATGTTCTCTTTTCACTAGAAAAATGCATCTGGATTTCCCAAACACCAAAAAAAAACAAAACAAATCAAAACAAAACAAAAAACGGAGTCTCGCTCTGTCGCCCAGGTTGAAGTGCAGTTGCATGACCTCGGCTCACTGCGAGCTCCGCCTCCCAGATTCACTCCATTCTCCTGCCTCAGGCTCCTGAGTAGCTGGGACTACAGGCGCCCGCCACCACGCCCAGCTAATTTTTTGTATTTTTAGTAGAGACGGGGTTTTACCATGTTAGCCAGGATGGTCTCGATCTCCTGACCTCGTGATCCGCCCACCTCGGCCTCCCAAAGTGCTGGGATTACAGGCGTGAGCCACCGCGCCCGGCCAGGTTTTCTTAATTCACTCTCCCCTCTGAAGGTTTTTGTACTATCTATATAAAAATGTATACATTAATTTGTTTACCATCAGGTGTTTATCGAGTACCTGTATTCATTTTCAATGAGTTTCAATGAGTTTGGATAAGCAAAAATTTAAAAATAAATAAAAGTGATAAGACATTTTTGAACTGACTGGGCAGTGGGAGACAGACAGGTATGTAAACCATTTTTTTCTTGAAATTGTCCCTGTCCCCTCCAATGTTAATATAAACAAAAATACAAAGCCAGGGGCGTCTTTAACACTGCCTGGAAATTTCCTGAGCTAGAGCAACCTGTCCATTAGATACATCTGTTTTGCAGGTTACCAGGTGATGTGGTTTGGCTGTGTCACCACCCAAATCTCATCTTGAATTGTGGCTCCCGTAATTCCCATGTGTTGTGGGAGGGTCCCAGCAGGAGATAATTGAATCACTGGGGCAGTTCCCCTATACTGTTCTTGTGGTGGTGAGTGAGGCTCGTGAGATCTGATGGTTTTTTAAGGGGAAACCCCTTCACTGGACTCTCCTTGTCTCTTTGCTAGCTGCTGTGTAAGACATCCTTTCCTTCGTCTTCTGCCATGATTGTGAGGCATCCCCAGCCATGTGGAACTGTGAGTCAGTTAAACTCTTTTCTTTATAAATTACCCAGTCTCAGGTATGTCCTTATCAGCAGCATGAAAACAGACTAATAGGGCAGGCAAGAGTCTTGCTAAACTTTCTGCCTCTTCATGGAGCCTCTTTTCTCTGATTTCCTCACTTTTCTTTAATCCTTGACAAACAGCCTTCTTGAGGGACATCAGTCTTCTGCTCACAGTCTCTATGAGATACTTGATAGATTTTTACTAAATATTCTCCTCAAGGACCTTCTGGCATCTGCCCACCACAGTCCCAAAGCCACTTCCATATTTTGGGGTCTCTGTTACAGCAGCAACTCACTCACCTCTTGCCTTCTGCACCCCCACTTCAGAGCCCCCTGCCCATTTACATCTCCAGCTATAGCCCACCAGGCACACTCTGGTCCCATCAAGGCAGAGGGTAGGCAATTTTCTCCAAAACTTCTGCCCCTTCCAAAGGTCCCAGAAAATAATTCTAATATCTCCTCCCAAAGGTGGGTTCCCCAGAGGAGCTGTCTTGGTAAAGGGCTAACAGATAGGGTTCTAGAAAGAAGTTAACGATGCTGTCTTCAAAAACAGATAAACAAACAAACAACGTTTCAGGACACCGAATGTTTTCTCCAGAGAAAAGTATCAAAATTCTCTGGGAAATATTTTCAACTTGCTGTTTGAGGGCAAGCTCCAGAGAATTAAATCTATTTCTAACAAGAAATATTTTTTAAAAGAGAGGAAAAAATGTGAGATTAAATTTATGTTAGGCTAACATGAGCTTTTATTTATTTATTTATTGTAAGACGGAGTCTCACACTTTCACCCAGGCTGCAGTGCAGTGGTGTGATCTCGGCTCACTGCAACCTCCGCCTCTAGAGTTCAAGAGATTCTCCTGCTTCAGCCTCTTGAGTAGCTGGGATTACAGGCACCTGCCACCACACCTGGCTAATTTTTGTATTTTTAATAGAGACGGAGTTTCACCATGTTGGCCAGGCTGGTCTCAAACTCCTGACCTCAAGTGATCTGCCTGCCTTGGCCTCCCAAAGTGCTGGGATTACAGGGGTCAGCCACTGGGCCTGGCCCAGTTTTATTTTAAAGCACTGCTACCTCAACAGTGGAAGACACGCATGGCAAAATGGGAAAGGCCAGGAGCCGAGGACGCATGCAGACCTAGACCATGAGCCCAGGCAAGTTTCTTAATCCCCAGGAGGCCCTGCTTTCTCATCCCCAAGGTGGACATGGTCACGATAACTACCTCACAAGGCTACTGTGAGGATTGGAGAAGGTGAAATGTATGTGAAATAGCCAAGCACAGCATCTAGCATATGATTAATAAATTATCCTGGACTCACTAACACGGAAACCATACAAACCAAACCTCGTATTTTCCTAGACGCCTCCATTTGGCTTTTCAGAAGGTTTTGGAATCAGAAGTCTGTTCTCCTGGGGAGGATGTGGTGGCCACAAAGGAGTAGGAGGAAGGGCAGCTTCCCTCTTGCCCTCTTAGGAATTAGATTCTCTCCCATAAAAAAAAAAAAAAAAAAAAAAAGAAAAACAGAAAAAAAAAAAAACAAATGAAACGAAACAAAACAAAAAAAACCCCACATTTAGGACTACGGAATGTGCAACTCTCCAGGGTCCCATTAAGTCTTTTCTCAACTGACTATTCCAGTGAAGAAACAATATCAACTTCATTTTATTTCTGCCATAAATCCACTCTTGATCTAATCTCTCTGGGTTTCTCTCTTTCCCAGCCCAGATCTCCCTCATGCAGCTTCAATTCTTCAACTCTTTCTCCCAAGCAGCCCTTGCAAGAGTGTAGGGCCAGTTCTTCCTCTGTCACAAGAAACATGCCCCAACTCCCATGTGGTGTCAAGCTGGAAGAAGACATGGAATTAGATGAAGGACAGAATGAAGATGAAAAGGAGATTTGGAGGAGAATAAATTTTAGGATATCAGAGAGGAAAAGCAATGAGGCATGTGGATGTGAGAGGAAGGTATGGGGAAGACTTGAATGAAAGCAGAGATACAAAGGCACAGGGGCTGAAGGAGAAGAGTTTGAAGGATGCTTCACGGAAAAGGGCTGTGGAAAGAGTGAGTTGAGAGGATGGAGTTAATGAGACCTGCTGGAATTCTCCACAACTTCCTCTTCTTGCTCTTTCCACACCACCTCTTTACATGATCCTACCTTTTTAGATAGTTGTTTCTGTCTTCTTCGCTCCCTTCCAGCTTAGCTCAGGCTATGTTGTCTCTTGTCCTAGAGAGGGCAATAGCCTCTGATCCAACTGGTCCTCCCACCCCATGCCCCACAGCCCTGATCCACCAATCTGTTCTTTGTTCCATAGCCCAAGTGGCCTCTCTTTAGTTTGACCTTGCTCCTGACCCACCCCTAAGCTTAAAACCCAGGTACAGGCAGATCCCTGTGCCTTCAGGCCAAGTCTGCCCTCATAATGGTGGTGCGTTTCTTCCCTCCTAGCCTCATCTCTCTCTCTCTCCCTCTCTCTCTGCTCCCCCTCTCTAGGCAGCATGTCACTCCCAGAGCTGGCCTTGCTTCCTCACCTGTTTGCTTTTGCTCTGGCTTTCTCGCTGTCCTTTCTCTTTCATCAATCCAACTTCTGTGCCTTTGGCCATGGTATTTCCTCTTTTTATCAGATCCTTCCCTCTTCTTCATCTAATTCCCATTTAGTTTCCATGTTCCCTCTCAACCACTCTCTTTCTCCTGCAGTCCTTCCCTGCTGCCCCACCCCACCAACACACACACCCCTGACAAGCTCTTACTCCCACTCTCATCCCTTTCTCTCACCAAAGCTGATCCAGCCACACTTGGGCTCACTTCTGTCTCAGCACTTATCTCGACACCCACTTTTCTGTCTCTGGCACTAGGAAGAGAACTGCTCCAGGACAGAGGCCCTAATTATTAGCATCTAGAATGCCTTGTGTGGTTTCTGGAATGTAGATGTAAGAGGAGTTATGTAATGTTGGTCAAGTGAATGAATGGATGAATGAATGCTCACTTGGTGGCCAAGAAGAGGCCGTCACAAGAGATCCAGTGAAGGAAAGAGGTCTGGTGAGGAGGAAAAGTGTGAGAATATATGAAGAAGAAAACAAAGTGTTTGGGTAGAGGGAACATTTACTTTTGCTGGGGGTAGTAACTTCTATTTCAGTGGGAAAAACTCCACATCCAAGCAAAATGTTGGGTTTTGTTTTTGTTTGTTTGTTTGTTTTGCTTTTTTTTTTTTTCTGCTGCATCTGAAGGAGAAATGGGGGTGGGAGGGGGTAGGGGTCTCTGACCCTACAACTGACACCACTCAGGAATCATCTGCAGGGCCTCTCCTGCTGGACCTCCCCTCCTGGACCTCTGGATGTCTAGCTTCCTCCCTTGATGCTAACTCTGTTCCAAACACAACCCTGAATGCATCCCTAAATCATCACCCAAGACCAGGAACAAGCGCTCAGTCATTTTTCTTACTCCAGAGGCCTCACTTTCTTCCTCCACTCCCACCTTGACTTACCTCACATGTCCACCCATCCGTACCCCAACCGCTCAATTCTTGCATTTTTCCATGTCTTAAGACCTCATGCTATTATTCATCCATTTGTCCAAACCCCCCACCAAACATGTGCTGCCTCCACTTTGTCATTTCCTAACACTCCCAAGGACTCTCAAGCTCTGTTAAGACAATCAGAGAATTTATGGATACTCATTTTTTAAAACCTCCAAGGCACTAAATTGCATCTACCCGAGATACTGCTTTGACCGATCTCCTCTAAGGTTGCAAGGCATACCTTGTAGCTGAAGATGAATGTCTCCGCTTGTTGAGGGTCAATGACTCATGGAGTTTTATCAGTGTGGGCAGACTGGAAAAGGTAATGCAGAACAGGATCAAGGGCCCCCCTTCTCCCTCCCCAGCTGCCTCCTGATCCCCTCTCCTTTGGTGCAAATACCATCCCCAGAGCCAGAGCACCACGGTTTATTTTTATCTGTTTATTTTGCAATTAACAAAGAGAAGGGGCCCCTTTTTGATGTGCTGGTTCAGAGGTTCAAAGTGTCTAGCTACCTTGACCCCTTCACCAGCCTCCGACATCGCAGTGTGGCTGCCCAACTGCGAAAGATTTATACTTATTTTTATATAATGGAAAACTCATTGCCGGACATCGAGTTACTCACTTTGATTTGTTTTCTTTGGAAGAAGCGGCCGGCGGCGGCGGCAGCGCCCCAAGCTGGGTCATTAACATGGCAGCAACAGCAACAAAGACCTTTACAGCCGCTGCCTGTAAACCGTGGATAAAGTTCAAGCATTTATTCTGTTTGAGGCCTCCCAGTGTCTATAAAAGCCCAGCACGATTATATGATCAGTGTCAAGACCCACTTTCCCCTCTTTGTGCTCTGGGATGCATTTCCTTGCCCTGTCCCTCCGTGTTGCCACCGCAGCTGCTCTGGCTTTAATAGCAACCCAAGGCACACACTATTGGAGTGTTCCTTGGGCTTTGTTTTAAACATGGTTTTTGCTTGTGTTAACTACCGCCTGGCTCTCTGACACCCGTGAATGGGGCTATGCGGGGCTGTCAATCAACAACAATAATAATGCCATCTGGGTTTGAATAATACTAATGAGAAGAAGAAGAAGAGGGATACTGTGTATTAACATAGCACCTTTGTCCCAGAAGCTCAGAGGGCGTTCGGGATAATAATTCATTCATGCTCTGCGCACTGCTTGGCGGTAGATATTATGATCCCACTGCAGGGGACTGAGACACAGAGAGGGCAAGTGGCTGGCCCCAAGGTCGCACAGTAAGTCAGAGACGGTACACAACTTAGTTGTTGTGAGTCCCTGAAAGCATTAGTCCTCTGGGATCATGCTGAACTGTAACTCTGTGCATCTGGTTTTAAAATCTAGCCTTAAAAAGAGCGGTATGATCTACGTATTTCATGCCTTCTAGGGTGAAGGAGAAAATAAAAAGAATGTTCAAGGGTGGAGGACAAACCTCAAAGATCCTCAGTATTATAGGAGAGACCATCCAAGCCAGGGTCAGGGAAGAGGGCGATGAGATACTAGTAAACTACTCCAAGGGGCCTCTGAGATTTCTGTGTGGCAGGAGGATGGTGGAAACATGTTAAATAAAGATAAATGGATGAAGAGAAAGAGAAATCTCCCAGGTAGGTGAGAAAGCAAGCTAATCACAAGCCAAAAAGCTCTTGGAGGGCCAAATAAGGAGCAGCAGGCATCCAGAAAGAAGGATATTGCTGAAGGCACCAAGAATGTCCCTGTTTGATCTAAAATCCCATTCTGCACTTTGCAGATCACATCAAGGTGACAGGGCCCTAGCTCTCTTTTCTCAGCCCCCTTAGTGCAAAGAGGGGTTCAAACCTGACTCTGCCACTTCAGAGTAGTCATACCTATCTAATTTCTCTGTGTCTCAATTTCAACTATGTAAAATCGGTTAATAATTATCTCATTGGGTTAACTAACGTATTGGAATAACTCCTGAACTGATTTCTCCCACTTCAATCTCTGCCTAGAATTCTCTATCATTGGGTTGTCATGACGATTAAATAAGTTAATATATAAAATGCTCAGACTAGTTCCCAACATGTAGTGGAAGCTCAGTAAATATTAGCTAGTATTATCATAAACAGCAGTAGATTGTCGTTGTCATCATCATCATCATCATCATCATTATTATTAACCTCTAGTTTGCTGGTTGCTTATTCCTGAGCAGATAAGAAATAGATCAAGCACCCACGAAGGAAGGGTTCAGTCATATAAGGACCTACAATTAAACCCCCCAGCACCTCTTTCCCTCTTCTGTGCTTGTGTTGCATTGTTACTGCACGATATGGATCAGCACTTAGTTATTCTCACTTGCTGTATGTCTTGGTTTTGTCGCCTCCAGTAGAATCTAAACTGATGCACAGTAATTCATCTAATTCTCCTCTATTCCTCGCAGCAACCAGCCTTCCCCTTGACAAGCAGCCTCTGCTCAGAAGATGCATTTTACCTTTCCATAATTTCTTGAACACCTGCCATGCGCCTAGCCACTGAGCTGAGGGGCTCTGAGGGTGCATCAGGGAAGACTCTAGTCCTGGGAGAATATACTTCTTTTGTGGAAGAGATAAGCCATATAGTGATTAATTCCCAAAACTTACTATGCATCAGAATCAGTTGGAGGGCTTCTTAAAACACAGAATACAGTTAAAATGACCTTGAATGACCATTCAAATTTTACCTTTATTCTTAAAAGGAGAGTAACAAGATCAAAATATTATCCCAGGAAGATAAACCTGGGAATATTGTGGAGGACAGATAAGACCAGGGAGAGATTGAAGTTGGGGAAATCATAATATGCTAGGTAAGAAAGAAAAGTACTGAACTAAATAATTGATTTATTGATTTTGAAGGTTTCCAAAACCTTTCATGAAATCATGACATTCCTAGTTTCCTCTTTCTTGTAGAGAGCCTCTAAATACTTGAGCTGACACTTTCTGCCCCATAAGTTCATTATTTATGGTGTCGTCTGTCCTTTGTTTTTGTCCCTGACCCAGTTTAGAAGCACTTTATCACTGAGACTGAATCTCAGGCTCTCTCTAGTTTCCAAGGCAAGTATTCTTTGGCAATAGACAAACAGATTTACAATTCCTCCCCAGAACTTGAAGCAGAAAGACCCTGCTTTCACATCTTCACAAACTCCCTCTTCATCTCTCACCACAAACGCAAGGCTTCTGAACTTGCACTTGGTAATTTGTCTCACAGCTCCCCTTTTTCTGAAAGACTCTGAGCTTCTTGAGGACAGAACTAGCATCCAGTTCCATGTCTGAGTTTCTGATTTTTAGTGAAGTGACTGTCACAGGGTACATGCTTGAGAAATCTTCACTGGGAAAAAAATAAAGACAAACTTTATTAAAAGTATCTCATATTGTTCTTGTATTCAAATACATAATGCCACCTCACATGTAGATTTCTTTGTAAAAGCATCTGGCTTTCAGGGTTTCTCTTCCAGACAGAATTTATTATATCCACATCAGAAGGCAGTACTTGTAAGGTCCACCTTCAAGAATAAGAAATCACCTCATTAAACAGAGTTGTTTTCAAAAAACCATATGACTTCCTCCTTCCTGCTTCCCTCCCTCTCTTCCTCCCTCCTTTTCTTCTATTCCCACCCAGTCCGGTCCCTCCTCCTTCCCTTTGTCCAACAAGAACACAATAACACTTGGGGCACTGTACAAGCCACCACGGGGGAATGGTTACTGCCCTTGCAGAGCTTGAACTCCAATGAAAGATACCTAATTCCCCTATCATTGTATTATATAGATTTGCTTCTTATTTTAGAGTAAAACAAGGTTCAGACAACACAGTGCAGGCATGTGGAGGGAAAGGAAAAGAGATCACACCTTATTGGTACAAGAAGAGGCAGTGTGCGAGTCAGCTCTGGCTGGGTAGCTGCCTTTTCAATAGACAGAGAAGGGAGGGAAGGGCTTCGCAGGCTGGAAGCACAGCACTGAAGGTGTGGTGAGCTCCAGGAAGGGTGAGCAGCCACAGGGGCAGCCGTGGTGCTGGCAGATGAACCGCGCCAATATGGAGGGAGTGAGGGATGGATTTTAATAAGCCACAGTGAGGACGGTGGATTCTGCTCACAGGCAAAGGATAGTGACTGAAGCTTCTGGAACAGTGACATGTACCTGACATCTAGTTTTGACAAGAGAGTGCTGGCCCCGATGGCCAGCCAGGGTTTGTCCTGTGGCTCAAGGTTACTGGTACTTTCTGTACTTTTTCCCCAAGGCTGTAGGAGAAATAAGAACTCTAGCCAGATTTGCTGGGCTCTTCTCTCTGTAGCCTAGTGCTCTGGGGACCTATCTGGCTTAGAGGTGGGTTTGTGTTTGGAGTGCTTTCTTGAGAAAGGAGTGCTCTCTGCAAACCCTCTCTCCCTTCCCTCTCTTCACCCTGGAGATTGTCTTTACATTCAGCTTGAGACTGAGCTGAAAGATCCTTGTGACCTCTGTGGTCTCTTGAGTGGACTGCCCGACCCAATGGGCAAGGAGCCCCCATGTCTGGCAGACCAAGCCAGCCCATTCCTCACATGTCTTGGATTTTCCTGGAGGGAAGCAGCGGATACCACGTGGTCATGGCTTGAAAAGAGTCCATGCTGTCTGCACAAACAGGGACTGGGGCCTCTGGAAGCAGCCTTGCCCTCACCTCCCTCCCGGAAAGCCTCCCTGCCCTGGCCCGTGCAAACAGGCCGTGAATTGTTGCTCTCACTTCTACACACTGATGTACTGTGGGGCTGAGGCTTGGGGTTTTTGCCTTAAAAAAAAATAAATCTCTTCATCTCCTTTCTGCATTGGACATGCTTGTCTCTGGGGACTTTTCCTTCCCAGACAGCCCTGAGCGACACAGACAAGAGGATTCTTGGAAGGGGCCTAACCGAACTGCAGCCACCGAGGCATTACCAGTGTGGTTGAGAAGATGGTGAGCTGACTTTCACCAGCCCCACCCCCTCTCTACACCCCACCCTTCCCCACCACCCCACTTCCCCATCAATGAACTGTCCTCTTGCACTTATGGTTTTCCACATTCTGGTCCCTCCCCCTAGAATGCCCCTTCTTTCTGCTCTGCTTGGAGAACTCCAATTCATTGTTCAATGCTTAGCTTTAAGGACATTCGTGCTGTGAAATCTTACCCAGTTCCCAAAAAGATAAGTCCTGGTTTCCTCCTTCTCTATGCTCTTTGGATGTGTCTCAGTGATCACGCTGATGAGACGGACTTGTGGTTGCTTGTTTAGATACCATTTCTCCAACCAGACCCTGAGCTACCTGAGGGCAGTGATAATGAGGGCCTTGAGGGACAGTTGTGTAGCTTGTGTACTGCCCAACCCTATGGGGAGTCATTCAAATTGTAGTCTAAATACACCCTGCACAACCCTAAGCAGCAGCTTTTGGGATAGGTAAGACTTTTTAATATAGGATCTGGCAAATAATAAAAGGTTATTCAACTTAATGTGGGACTACTGCTCAGATTTTTGCTCTTCCTGTTCTGGTCACAGGGAAGAAACAATAGTTAGCTCCACAACCTCACAGTGAGAAAATATCCAGTTCTCCTTGGAGACAGGACATTGGTTCTAGATCAAGGTGAGAACTGAAGAAGTTCCTTCTGGTCCCCCTTCAAACAGCCAATGGCTGCTCCAAGGGTGTCAAAGGGGTGTCACGTCATGGGACAAATCAGGTTATGAGGTGGTTAACTGCCTGAAATACTCAAATGAAACATCTGAGGAGCATTCAAATGTGGTGGGGAAGCACACCCTAATGGGTCTGTGCAGTCTGCTGTGGTGCAGAACTGGGACATGGAGCCATGCCTGCCCCATGGCTGCCTCCCTCTGGTGTGGTCTGGATTACTCACACAAGCCGTGTGGAAGCCTGGACTATATGATAGTGGTCCCTGTCCTGTCTTGCCTTCATGTTCTCAGAGTCCGATGAGCAGTACATGAATTTTTGTCCCTGTGCCTCAGATGTTCATCTACATAATGAGATGTCTTTCTGTTAGGGTTTTGGAGGAGTGAAACAGAGATCAAAGGGGAGCTTGTATTCCCCCCAGCAAAAGAAAAAGACCACGTAGGAGATGAAGACGCCTAGGATCCCTTTCAAATCATCAAACAACGGAGATTTCTCAAAGAACTAAGAGTGGCACTCCCGTTCAACCCAGTAATCTCATTACTGGATATATACCCAAAGGAAAATAAATCATTCTACCAAAAAGACACACGTGTACAAATGTTCATGGCAGTACTATTCACAATACTAAAGATATGGAGTCAACCCAAGGTGCCCATCAACAGTGGACTGGATAAAGAAAATGTGATGTGGTACATATAGATCATGGAATACTATGTGGCAATAAAAGAGGATGAAATTAATGTCCTTTGCTGCAACATGGATACAGCTGGAGGCCATTATCCTAAGCGAGTTAACACAGAAACAGAAAGCCAAATATTGCATGTTCTCACTTGTAAGAGGGAGCTAATCACTGGGTACTCATAGACATAAACATGGTAGCAACAGACACTGAGGACTACTAGAGGTGGGAGAGAATGAGAGGGGCAAGGGCTGAAAACCTAGCTACTGGGTACTATGCTCAGTACCTGGGTGGTGGATTCATTCATATTCCAGATCTCAGCATCACGAAATATACTTTTGTAACAAATCTGCATATGTACCCCCGATTCTAAAATAAGAGTTGAGAAAAAAGAATATTTAAAAACTCACCAAATAATATGGGATCCTTACTACTCTATCCTAGCTCCAATGTCTAGGTTTTCTGTATCCCTTCTTCCCCTCCACTCTATCTTGAGATTAGGGGAAAAGTGAAGATGTGAGGGTAAGACAGAAACACTGAAAGGTGGTTATAATAATAACAATAATCTTTATTATAAGGAACTCAGTAAATGGGCATAAAGACAGTAGAGAAAGAGTTCTGATTTGCTCTTTATCCTTGGAAGACACAGAGACTCTGCAACGGCACTGCCCAGGTTCAACTCCAGCCTCTGTAATCGGCAGCCGTGTGTCCCAGGCCCGGGCAGATTGCTTGACCCGAATTTTCAGTGTCCTTGTCTCTCATTGCTCTTACCTCACAGAATTGTGAGGATTAAGTGAGCTCATAAATGCAAAGTGTCCTGAACAGAGTTTAGTAAGTTCCCGTCATTACTATTCCTATCGCAATAACAAGCATCATCATATAGTATTGCTCTTCAGCCCAGCGAGGTTGAGAAAACAAACTTAGATGCTATAACCAAAACACTTGAGAACAGATCAAGGGACATACATAGACAGATGTGACTGTTTTTCATCACATCAACCCTGCATTCCCTCCTCTTGGTGTCTGGCTTTCATGGAAATGGCTGAAGCCTCTATGAGCTCAGCTTGGCGTCCCTTTGCTCAGGGTGGTCTATGAATATGAATATGCCCTCAATATCCTGGGCATGCTGCTAGAAACCCACACATTTGGTATTAGTCTCAGGTATTCTGTCTTGGGTCCTCCTAGAAGGTCTTCATATTCCCTGTGAAGTGCTAGGTGATTTCTGCATTTATTAATTATTATTTTGGTGTATGCTAATTGACTATATGTTAAGTGTGAGAGCAAGGTCCCAGAGGAAAGAAGGGGATCCTTGTCCATCTCTTCACCCAGTTGCACCTACTGACTCCTGCACCCAGAATGCCATTTCCTCCTTTGTCTACCTGACAAACCCCTATTCATCCTTCAGAACCCAGCACAAATATAACCTCCTTTGTAAGACCTTTCTTAACATCTCCAACCTCCAAACAGAGTTAGTAACTTTTTCTTGTGTAGTTTTTGGCCTACATTTTATCATCGACTTTCTGAAATTATGCCTAATTATTTGCCACACTGCATCTTGAAGGCAGGAGCACCCTAGTTTACTTCTGAATTCCTAGAGCCTGACGTAGCCTGGCACACAGTAGGTGTTCAGTAGTGTTTGCTGAGTGAGGCCCTTTCAGCCTATAGTAACTCTTTGGGGTCTTGGGTTCCATAAGTTTAAGATCTGCTTTTAGGTTGTGAACACCAGGCTGCCAAAGGGATCAAAAGTAAATATGACAGAAGATCTGTCAATAACATAAAACTCCAGAATAACCTACTGAAGATTCTGGAACCCTTTTCTTGAATAAATTTTACAAACGAGAAAGGATGATGTCACAATCCTAGTTCGGAGATGGAGCGTAGACCCGTCGGCTCTCCACTGGCCTTCTCGGTTGCAGGAATGATTAAGTAGACATCTGGACACGTGTAGGATGCATGTGGATGAGAAGAGCCAGCTTGTCCCCACTTCCCCAATCGTGTTCACCCTTCCACCTTGTTGAGGATGCCTCTTGCCTTTCTGCTCAAGTTACTCCTCCTCCCCAGGCAGCTCAAGTCCCACCTCTTCCACAAAGCCTCTTCTGACCACCCCAGTCCAAAGGGCAATCCCTCTGCTCTGGGTTCTGGGCAGTATGGCACAGACCAGGCTTCTAACTGGTTTGGAAATACGTTATTTGACTTCATAATGGGAAATTCCTTTGAAAGAAAAAGTATTTCTCTTAGTCCCCTTGTTTCCTCTCCAGGGCCAGGCACAGTTTGGGACACTAACATGTGTGTGCGTGTGTATGTGTGTGTGTTGTCATGGCAACATAATGTGAATAATCCGAATCGGAGATCCTGGTGTCATACATCTGGAACAAAATAAACTCATTTATGACATCTTCCAGCATGTACAATGTCTCTGAAACATTGAGATCTCAAAGAAACAAAACAGCTCCAAAACAGGGTGGAGAGCTCACATTCTTTCCTAGCCTGTCTGCCTGCCCTCCCCCCTGCCCACCTCCCCATATACAGAATGGAAACTTTCAGGGGAAAAGAATTTTGAACAGCTGTTGTGAGAGACCACACAGACTTCCCCACATCTGCTCGCACACAGCCGGTGAGCTCATCTCCCGGGGAGATGCCGTCTCAGTCTGTGGGGTCCACTTAAGGATACCTTGGGAGGGGCCGAGGAGAAAAGAGGAAGCGGCCCCAGGTGGAGGGGGAACTTTCTCATGTCGGAAAATTCACTGGAGACAGATTAAAGGGAGGGTGATCCCCCAGATTCCTTCCTCGCCTAGGAGAGTTTGCTTTCTAGAAAGCCCCTTTGCTCGTTATGTTTAAAAAGAGGTCTTTTCAAATTTACAATTGATTTTAAAAAGAATCTTGACTCCCATCAAGTCCTCCTCCCCTCCTCCAAAAAGCCAAAGTCAAGAAGCATTTCCTGGTTTAGAAAATATCCTTCAAAGGATTATGGCCACAGGCAATGACAGCTTCCCCCACGCTTTTTAATGTTGAAAGTAATATTCTGGTTTCTACAGTGCTCTGTGGTCTCCAAAGAGCTTTTACCCATAGTAATGTATTAGATCCTCGAGTGGCTTTCTGGGGAGACAGGGAAGATCCTGCTAGCATTAGTGTTGGCACCAGAATTGGTATGGATAAGCATATCGGCACTGGCATTAGGACGAATTAGTCCTGAATTTCCAATGTTGAAGCTGTTTACGGCAGTTTCGTGAATTGCCCAAGTTCACAAAACAGAGCAGAGAACTTAGAGTCTTCTATTTGACCTGTAAACCCCTTTTGCTAAACTATGAAGTCATCTTTCACAAAATAACAGCTCGTTTGCAAGCTAGCTTTTCCTTCTCCCATTTCTTGAACCCCCAGCCTCAGAAATCCAACCAAGCCCTGGGATTCTTATGGGTGTGACACAATCACTTTCCAGGTTGGGTTTTGGCCCCATCCCCTGACAAAGAAGCAAAGGGAGGTCCAGAGAGGACACCTATCTCTTGGAAATTCCATCTTCATCCTCTGGATGTGTAGCTGTGGCACCCAAACTAGATCAGGAAGTGGGAGATCTGGGTGCCCAGGCAGCCTCTGCCTCTACTGTCCACTGCTGCGAGTCATCTACCCTTTCCACCTGTCAAATGAAGAGGTTAAGCCAGTGATTTCTGCAGACGCTCCCAGCTCCAGTCTTCTGTGATTAAGTGATGCTGTGATTCCATGACAGTCTTCTATGATTCAAGAGCAGACAGGTTACAGGGGTGCTGAATTTTCCTTGAGGGAACCTGTGCCTGGGACCCTTCCCTCCACACTCACTCACTCGCCCCATGCCTGCTGTCAGCCTGGAGCTGGCCTGGCCTGCCTGGCTTGGAGACATCATTGTGCAATATCAGTTGAAGGTTTGGGTGAGGGCGGGCTGAGGCTGGCGGGGGGGAGACTCACTGGGGTATTTTTTTCAGATGCATATGTCCCCTCTCAGGCAGCCCTTTCAGAGCTCTGGACAATGTGCTCTTTTTGTCTCCAGCCTTTTCAGCCGCCTGTTCATTCTCTTTGCATCTGCTGTCACACAGGACATCCCGGCTGGCAGGCGACCACGGGGACACATTGTGCTCCCTTAATGAAGCATAGGGCTGGTGACACAGGGCTGGGGGGGGGGCGGGCTGCAGGAGCAAGGGGTGAGCACAGGGGCACCCCATCTTTCTACTCCAGGCTCCTCCTGGGGGAAAGGACAATTGGCCCCCCTTTTATTCCTCATGGTCCAAATGGATGTGCCTGCAAGAAAGGAACTCACTCGTTTCAAGGGAGAGGCTTTGGTGACTGGGTGGCAAGTGGGTGATGGAAGAGAGAGAGCTCAGCTTCTTCTTCAGGAAAAAGGGCACTGCTGGGCAGGTGGGCGGGAGGTCCTGGAAAAAGGAGCATTAGCCAAGAGCACTTTGCCCACATCCTTTTCACAGAGAGGCTCCAAACATCATGCAACATGTGACTAGGAAGAAGAGGACATGGGGGCACCCCCTTTCATTCTTTAAAAGCTTACAGTGTCACCGTCCACCTGGGGTTAGTGTCTAAGAAGTTAGTCCTTGAGCCAGGAGGTTTGGTGAAATGAGAGCTGAGGGTCCCTTAAGGTCCTAATGTGTTGTAGGTGGAGGCCCTCTCCATCCAGGTGAAGAAGAAAGAAGGATGGCTCCAGAAGTTCACATAACATGGCCAAAGGCTGGGCAGCGTGCAGCGGAATGCAAGATGAGCGGCCGGGTTATAGGGCGAGATCATGAAGGATTCTTCCCCGGCCCCAAATGTTCTTTAAGAGTGTCCTCTCACCATCCCTACTCTCATTCCCCAAGAATAGAGAAAAATGAAATCAGCAGAATCCCGGAGAACAGAGCTTTTTCCTCCTTGTGTGGCTTGTAGCAACACATCTCTGATCTTTTCACCAGATGAAGGTGATGCCACCAAGGCTGATGACTATCTGTGCTGCGGGTGTGGCTGGCAGGCCCCAGGGCACTTCCCACCATGAAGCCAGCCAGATAAGGCAGCCCTGATGTTTTTAAACAAGGCTACCCATGGTAGTGCGGGCTCCACCTGCAGCTCTCAGGTCAGCAAACTCCTTTCCCCAAAAGAGAGCCCCTCTCCCCCAGGCCCCTTTCTGCTTGCTGTGGAGTTACCTTGCAGAAGCCCAGGGTTCACTACAATGTTCTGGCATGTGCAGATGCCTTCCCAACTCCTACTACAACTTGGAGTTTGTCTTTCTGGTCTGTTTACTGCACCCCCCCACCCCCAGCCCACCCCTCACCCTTCCTGGCCTGCTTACCCGCCCACCACCCAAAGAAAAAAGCCTGGGCCTTGTCCAACAAGGCCCCCTGTCCCCTTTAACAAGCGAAGTGTGCTGGCATTGCAATTGGTGGTCTTCTCCCCTGAAGGTCGTTAATTAGTACAGAATGTAGACTTCAGTTGTCTTGCCAGCCCCGATGAAAACGCAGCTGGCAGGTAGCCGAGACAGAGGAATTTGTCATAGGTTAGATCAGCTCAAGCTCTAAGGACCAAGTGTACAGCTTATGCAAATAGTTTTGCTTAGCATGGATCCTGTGTTCTTATTCCCCCTCTCTCCCCCCAAGATTTTTTTTTTAACTGAAGGGTGGGGAGGGAGTGGGGGAACAAGGGAAGGAGGGGGAACAAGGGAAGGAGGGAGAACAAGCACTTACTTGCCAGATCTCATTCTAAATCAGAAAGGAGCAAATTGCTTTCCCTAAAAAAGAAAAAGGCAGGGAAAAAAGAAGACAAAACACCCATCCTTTGGTCTGATGTACCGAGCATTTGAAAGCTGAATTGCTCAATGGGAAAGACTAGCAGTGAGTGTATTTGGAGAGACTATTATCCCCATCAAAACCCATTCACACTCTCTGGGAGGCCTGCAGAGCACCTGGGTGGGGACTTGGAACATTGGGGTTCTGTTCCTCTCCCTGCCCTGATGGTGTCACCTCCTCAGTCCTGCCCTGGTTTTCCCAACTTTGACAAACACTTAGTGCTAGCCTCAATTAGACAGAGCATCTGGGCACCCATGAATCCCAGAAGACAGAAGGGTTGCGGCGGCTTCTCAGCATGTGCAGCACTAGCTTGGCATACTATAAAGACCTGTGACCTCAAAGTCCGGCGGGCAAGCCAGTTATGAGCTGTGCGATTTGGGACACTTCACTTCACCTCTGTGAGCTTCAGCTCTCTCATCTATAAAAACAGGGACAGCCATCTTTCCCTCATATTCCCTCAGTGGTGTACCTGGCACCTAGTAAGGGCTCAATTAACACTTGATGAGAATGAATGAAGCAAGATAACGAGGTAACACGCATGCTGCCTGATGGGCCGTAGATACTCAGGAAAGTGTTGGCATGCTGATTATGGTGATGAGACCGAAAAATAATCAAGAGAAAAGTTGGATTTCAAAGTTGTAAAATTGCACTGAAGTCACTGAGTTGGCTCAACATTGGTGGAAGTGAAGATGAGGGGTGGGGTGGGAGTAGGAGAAGAAAACCTCAGGGTTTGTCCAGGACAGGGATTTTTAATCTCAGAGTTATTGACATTTTGGACAGGATAATTCTTGGTTGTGGAGGGCTTTCCTGTGCAATGTAGGATGGTTAGTGGCATCCTCTACCTGCTAGATGCCAGTCGTACCTTCCTCAGCTGTAACAACTAAAAATGTCTCCAGACATTTCCAAATGTTCCCTAGAGGGCAAAGTGTCCCCAGTTGAGAACTACCACTGCTCTAAGATAATTTCCTCCAGGAAAGCTGATTAGCGATCTGGTGAACTCCGCAGACTGTGGCTGTGTGATGCTTACATTTCAGCTGCTACCTAACGCTGTGGCAGACATAGCAATGACTTGCTTAAGGACTACTCTGAAGGTCAAAGGAGGATGTGAACCAGACTGATGAAAAAGTTATTATAGACTTCAAGTTTCCAGACCAGTATGTAAGGGGTTTGGAAGTTGCCACTCTGTCCTAATAAGTAAAAAGATGAACAAACTGAAAAAATCAGTAATTCTCCTTAAAGCTATCAGGGATGTGAAATCATAGGGTAAACTGCTGCCCCCAAAATTGGAGAGACAGACAGGTGAATACAGAGAGTTACAACCTAACTGGAGCTGGAACCTACTCACAGAAACCACTGCAGGAAGCAACACCCGCCTTGGAAAACTAAGCTGTAACTGACAAATTACTGCAGGCTCAGTGTGGACGAGTTTGAGAGTTAAACACTCTGGTGGGACCCAGTCATACAGGGGTAACCACATTTTTGTGAGTTTTACTGCAGGACCTCCACCAGGTTCTCACAGTGAATATCAGAGGAAAGTCCCCTTGTATTCCTAGCAGGTAAAGGGTGAAAAGAACCATTTTGAAATACACCAGAGTACTCTGTCTCCCCTCAAGAGAAACTGTTCTAAAAGAGCCTAAAATATTGGGGTTTTACCAGAACCTAGCTAAACTGGGGAAAGGGAAATATACCCAGCTCCAGCCCCCATAGTCATTCCGTCCCACTCAAGGGCAGGGTGTGGGGACTGAGATGCACCTGTGAGGTTCACAGCCTGGGGCACAGGTTCACTAAGAGATTGAGACCTACTCCAGGGGACTATAGAATGTTTACTCTCCTCTCACGCTTTGCCACCACACGCTAAAGGCCTGTTTACAGCAGTTCCTTCTATCCAGTATGTCCACCTATCAAGAAAATTACAAGACACATTAAAAGGCAAAAATCACAATTTGAAGAGACAGGAAAAGCATTAGAACCAGACTCAGATACAACAGGGATGTTGGAATTATCAAACCGGGAATTTAAAACAGCTGTGATGATTAATGTGTTAAGAGCTCTAGTAAATAAAGTAGACAGCATGTAAGAAAAAGATGAGCAGTGTAAGCAGAGATGGAAATTCTAAGAAAAAAGCAAAAAAAGGTTATAGTTAAAAAACACTAGTGATAAAAAAAAAAAAAAAAAAAAGCTGGAGCTGGCCAGGCGCAGTGGCTCGCACCTGTAATCCCAGCACTTTGGGAGGCCGAGGCGGGCGGATCACGAGGTCAGGAGATAGAGACCATCCTGGCTAACATGGTGAAACCCCGTCTCTACTAAAAATACAAAAAATAAGCCAGTCGTGGTGGTGAGCACCTGTAGTCCCAGCTGCTCTGAGGCGGGGGAATGGCGTGAACCCAGGAGGCAGAGCTTGCAGTGAGCCAAGATCGCGCCACTGCACTCCAGCCTGGGCGACAGAGCGAGACTCCGCCTCAAAAAAATAAAATAAATAAGCTAGAGATTTGAAAAAACAAAATGTCTTTGATGGGTTCATTAGTAGAATGGACACAGCTAAGGAAAAAATTCCCTGAGCTTGAGAATATGTCAATAGAAACTTTCAAAATGAAAACACCACAAAAAATAGACTGGGGAAAAAAAGAGAAAACTCCACGAACTGTGGGACAACTACAAAAGGTGTAACATTCATATAATGGGGATATCAAAAGTAAAAGAAAGAAATGAACAGAATAAATATTTGAAGCAACAATGACTGAATATTTCCACAAATTTGTGTTTGGTCAGACATTAAACCACAGATCCACAGATCTAAGAAGCTCAGAGAAAACAAGCAGGATTAAAAAAAAAAAACCATAAAACAAAAACCAACTATATTTAGACATATTGTATTGAAACTGCAGAAAATTCAAAAGTAAGAAAAAGTCTTGAGAGAGGCCAGAGGAAAATGCACCTTATCTATAGAGGAACAAAGATAAGAATTACCTCCAACTTCTCATCAGAAACTGGGCGAAGAAGAAGAATAAAATGGAATCAGGTAAAATGCTCAATTAAAACCACAAAAGGCAACGAATAGGAAACCAAAAGCACGGCAACAAAAGCAAAAATTGACAAGTGGGACTACAGCAAACTAAAACACTCCTGTGCAGCAAAGAAAACAATCAGCAGAATGAAAAGGGAACACATAGAACAGGACAAAATATTGGCAAATTATATATATAGTAAGAGATTAATATCTTTAAAATATAAGACTTCTACAACTCTATACCCAAAAGAGAAAAAATAAACAAAATAAACAACCTATTAAAACACAAGCAAAGGGCCGGGTGCGGCGGCTCATGCCTGCAATCCCAGCACTTTGGGCCGAGGGGGGCAGATCACGAGGTCAGGAGATCGAGACCATCCTGGCTAATACGGTGAAACCCTGTCTCTATTAAAAGTACAAAAAAATTAGCCGGGCGTGGTGGTGGGTGCCTGTAGTCCCAGCTATTCGAGAGGCTGAGGCGGGAGAATGGTGTGAGCCCGGGAGGCAGAGCTTGCAGTGAGCCGAGATCGCGCCACTGTACTCCAGCCTGGAGGACAGAGTGAGACTCTGTCTCAAAACAAACAAACAAACAAACAAAAACATAGGCAGAGGACTTAATAGTCATTTCTCCAAAGAAGACATACAAATGGTCAACAGGTTTATTAAAAGTTGTTTGACATCACTAATGACAAGAGAAATGCAAATCAAAACGACAGTGAAATATCACCCACATCCATTAGGATGGCTACGATCAAAAAACCAGGAAACAGTAAGCACTGATGAGGATATGGAGATGATGACTGATGAGGATTTTGGAACCCTTGCGCACTGTTGGTGAGAATTTAAAATCATGTAGCCGTCATGGAAAACAGTACTGAGGTTTCCTCAAAAAAATCACAAATAGAATTACCATAAGATCTAGTGATCTCACATATAGATATTTATCACAAAGAACTGAAAGCAGAGTCTTGAGTAGATATTTGCATTCTGATGTGCATAGCAGCATAATTCACAATAGCCAAGGGGTGGGAACAATCTAAGTGTCTATCAGTGGATGAATAGATAAGCAAAATGTGATATGTACATGCAATGGAATATTATTAAGTCTTAAAAAAGAAGAAAATCCCATTATATGCTATAACATCCATGAATCTTAAGGACATTATTTTAAGTGAAATAAGCCTGTCATGTAAGGACAAATCTTACATGATCCCACTTATATGAGTATCTAAAATAGTAAAACTCATAGAAGCAGAAAGTAGTATGGTGATTACCCGAAGTGGGCAGATGGGACTGTCCAATGGGTAGTGAGTTGATGTCCAATGGGTATAGAGTTTCAGCCATTCAAGTTGAAAAAGTTCTAGCAGGCCGGGCACGGTGGCTCACGCCTATAATCCCAGCATTTTGGGCGGCCAAGGTGGGGGGATCACAAGGTCAGGAGATCAAGACCATCCTGGCTAATACGGTGAAACCCCGTCTCTACTAAAAATACAAAAAATTGGCCGGGCATGGTGGTGGGTGCCTGTAGTCCCAGCTACTCGGGAGGCTGAGGCAGGAGAATGGTGTGAACCTGGGAGGCGGAGCTTGCAGTGAGCCAAGATCAAAAGAATCACCTTTGAAAAAAATTGATAAGCTGGACTTTACTAAGATTAAAAAATTTCTGCTCTAAAAACACACTTTTGAGAGAATCAAGACAAACCACAGAGTGGGAGAATACATCTTCAAAACACATAACTGATAAATGACTTGTATTCAAATATGCAAAAAAAAAATTCTTAAACTCAACAGTAAAAAAACCCAATTACTCAATTAAAAATGGACGGAAAATTTGAACAGATACCTCATCAAGGACGACATAGAGATGGCAAATAAGTATACAAAAAAAGGCTCAACATCATTTGTCACTAGAAAATTGCAAATGAAAGCAATAATGAGATATCACCACACACCGGCTTCAATCTCCAACATCCACAAATCTGACAATGTAAATTGCTGGTGAGGATGTGGAGTAACAGGAAGTTTCATTCATTGGTGGTGGAAATGTAAAATGGTACAGGCACTTTTGCAGACAGTTTAAGAAACTGCCAAACTGTCTTCAAAAGTGCCCGTACCATTTGCGCTGCTGGGTATTTACGCAACTGGATTTGAAATTTATGTCCACACAAAGTTGCACACAAATATTTACAACAGTTTGATTTATAACCACCAAAAACTGAAAGTACCAAGATGTCCTTTAATAAATGAATGGATTAAACAAAATAGGTACATCCAAGCAGTGAAATATTAATCAGTGATTTTAAAAATGGAACAAAAATTGGCAAAAATACATGGATGAACCTTAAATGCATATTGATAAATGAAAGAAGCCAGTCTTAAAAGGCAAAACTCTAGCAATGGTTTTAAAAATCAGTGGCTGGCCGGGCACAGTGGCTCACGTGTGTAATCCCAGCACTTTGGGAGGCTGAGGCAGGTGGATCACAAGGTCAGGAGTTCGAGATCAGCCTGGGCAACATGGTGAAATCCCATCTCCACTAAAAATACAAAAATTAGCCGGGCTTGGTGGCAGACGCCTGTAATCCCAGCTACTTGGGGGGCTGAGGCAGAGAATTGCCTGAACCCAGGAGGCAGAGGTTGCAGTGAGCAGAGATTGTGCCACTGCACTCCAGCCTGGGCGACAGAGTAAAAAAAAAAAAAATCAGTGGCTGACAAGGGCTCATGAGACAAGAGGAAGGGTTGAATAGGTGAAGTACAAGAAATTTTTTAGTGAACTTATTCTGCATGATTCTGTAATGTTGGATACTATTTGTCAAAATTCAGAATTCGTTGCACTTTACAGTACAAAGAATGAATCTTAATGCACACAAATTTTTTAAAAATCATTTAAGAGGTTGAGAAACATCAGAATGGAATGATAAAAGTGATGAAACAATCTAACTCTATCATAAATATATAAAACAACCTCACTATGGGAGTTGGGAAAAGAGCTGACCTAAATAACTTTGGAAATGAATAGAATCTGTAAGACTACAGTCAAAAGAAATGATACATAAACACTGAACTCTCCCTGGTAGGTTGTTTCCCATGGGGATATGAGCACACAGCCTGACACTATACTACCATACCTGTATACTGGAAATGAACAATTAAGTAATTGGACGGTAGGTGGTGGGAGCCAGATTTTTACTACTGGACTAGGGGAATACAGGTTCGCTAGGGGAGGAGGCTAAAATTAACCATGTGGTAAAGGTTTTGAATTGAAGACATTAGTATGAATTTATGTTCATGGATGTTTACACATAGAAATGCGTATAGACGTGCACACTCACAGGTTAGTCAACACACGTACATTTCCTTGATATGCCAGCTGAAATGGCCTAGAACCAATGGGTCTCCAATAGCAATGAGCACGCCTAGCACCCAGATCTTGATTTCTAACACCATTCTCCAATTAAAAAACAAACAAACAAACAAACAAAAACCCAGACTCCTTGAAGAAATAGCTGATTCTAGGACTAGGTCAGAAAATTTACAAAATGAATCTGGAACATCTTGTATTGCCAGAAAGTAAGGAAGTACTCAAAAATTAAAGTGAGTGAAGATTAAAGTTAGATAATATATGCAAAAGCAGCTTATAAAGCATTATCATTTATAAGAATTTGTGCTAGGACTCATAAATGGGTACTGCTGCAGCCTGGATTTGACTCTCGGTCAAGGAACCAGTTCTGTGGAGGCATAAATCCTTTAACACAGGAAAAAACAAACATCTATAAAAATTAGCTTGATACAACACAAGGAAATGATAAATGAGGTGATGAATATGCTAATTACCCTGATTTGATCATTACACATTTGTATACATGTATCAAAATATCACTCTGTACCCCTTAAATACGTACAATTATTTTGTGATAATTAAAAATAATAATAAAAGCCAAAAGGAGCTAAATCTGAAGAAGAAAACCGAGAACAAATGGGCTCTGAGGAAGCGTCATGAGTTTTAGTGCATGAGTAGTATGATGTTTGTTTTGACTGCTCTGAAGCCTTCCTGTTCCTTAGGCTGTTGAAGTTGTAGAGTAAGTAATTCTGAGTAAGGGAAATGTCATTGTATTTAAAGAAGTACAAGTCCTCGTTTTCATGGGCAACTTATATACACAAATTACCCCAGTCCCAAGTGACACAGAGATGCATATCCACCGTCTTAGATACGTATTTTTTACATCTATCAAAGTTATGAAGCCTAGATTGTAAAGTCCTAGAAGGCTACCTGGAAGTTTGAGGCAATAAGAATCAGTGACAAATATCTAAGTGGAGCTTCTTACATTCTAAACACCATGGCATTTTCTTTCTTGAAAAGGAGGTAAATTCACTGTCCTCAGTGTCCCCCCATCTAATCCATGTTCCACACTGAACCACATAAAGAAGTACAATCATTTTATTCTCCTGTCTAAGACTGTATAATCCTTCCCCATGGCCAAAAGGAGTGCTTTTTTGACATTCCTTTGAAAGGAGTACAATGTTCCCAAATGAGCAACCCATTAAATAAAACAGCAACCCATTAAATAAAATAATAATAGCTAATAGTGTGATCCACCAACCACTTGATGCAAGCAGGGGCCCCTGAGGCATCTCCAAAGGACCCCTGGGCCCCTACTCGGAACAGAGCTGGAGAAACATTGGCCCAAGGGACATGATACAAACTCCTTAGCATGATACAAAAAGCCCTTCGCAATCTAAAATCTCCAGCCTCCTGTTGTGCTACATCTTCCCATCCTTAGACCAATCTTTCACATATGTGAACATCCCTGTACCTCAGTTTCCTCCTTTGTAAAATGGTGATAATAAAACTCACATGACCGTTGTGATAATCAGTTGAGTTAATATATTTAAAGCACTTAGATTAGTGCCTGGTACTTAGCAAGTGCTCAACAAATATTATTTTCTGCTTATGTTTTTGCATTAGCCTTTGATATAGTACTTTGAGACAGTAGTCTTAGAACAAATAACGTTGTTTAGAGCATCTAAACAAGGTTATTTGTTCTAAGACTACTGTCTCAAAGTACTATATCATGTGATTTCTTCTACCTAATAATCCTTGTCCCCACTCTTTCCTTCACTGTCTGTCAAACTCTTACTCATCCTTCAAAACCCATCTCAAATGTCTCTTTGTGATGCTCTCCTAGTTTTCAAGGCCAAAGTCAATTTTTCATCTTTGTGCTTCCATAGCACCCAGTGTGTACCTCCATTATGGCCTTGCCGTACAGTACTGGGAGTCCCTCCAGCTCGGCAGTGCACTACTTATCTTCATACCCATGGGTTCTGACATCCAGCAGTCACACAAGGCATGTTTCTTGTATAGAAATGCAGCAATAAAAGGATAGAAACCAAAATGATCCGGTTGCAAACTGGAAAAAGATTTTAGATTCCGTTGTAAAGAAATGCCCACAAGAGGACCAGAAGCGCTTAAGAATGACAAAGAAGGGGGCTTTGATGGTGTCAACTGAGCCATGGAATTATGACTCAGTGGCAGCTCAGCTAGGACTCTGCCCCACAGGCTCTGAGGATTCACAGACAAGCTGTCACATCTGTGGTTCCTTGGTTCTGCCAGCTTTCTTTCTGTGACACGGCCGTTAGCTTTATTATTATGCTGGACACCCAATGCCCACATTTCCCCTGCCCACCATTCTCAATATGGTCCTGACTCAGAACCTTCTCTGTTCCTTACCCATCAAAATTTACTTGTCATGTATCCCATCTCTCCAGAGCCTTCAAAAGGTCCATCCAGAGAAAAGTTTAAAGGGAGAGGAGTATCAGACAGGCAGACAGGATCACGGGCAGCTATTTGCTGGCTGGAAGGCCTTTTGTACTCTTCCAACCAGTGAATGGGATTAGTCCATCCTGCAGGAAATCCTGTTTCAGGAAAATTGAGAACCACCACTATAAAAGTGGTTTCTCTGTATCCCTACTTCTAAGCAAAGATGTAACTAATCATTCAGACGATCATCTTGCTATTAGTTGCTTTATCAACCTGGGCCAGGATCTGACCACCAATTCTGGTCAGAAATGTCTTGCTTACATGTCTATTGAGGCAATCTCAAAACAATACTGCATTCTGGAACAGCAGTGCTTTGGTGGTTAATAAGTTCATTCATATCCTTAAAGACTTCTCAATCTTCTCTACTCTGAACTAAGTAATTTTGTTATCTTGTTTCTAAAATTTTATGATCTATTAATTCGATCATTTCTGAAGCTCTTTTCTGAATCTCCTGTAAGCTGTCATCCTTGAATACAGTTGCAATCCTTTACACCACCTTATAAGAAGCACTCCAATTAGTTTGCCACATTGCCTACTGACTCTCTCAGCTCCTCTATCAGTAGCCTATTGAAACGCTCAAAGTAGGCGGATTACCCACGCTGTGAATCTACAGATGGCCCCAACTGTAAGGGTTCAAGTTACAATTTTTTTACTTTAGCGTCGTATGAAAACCATTGGCATTCAGTAGAAACCATGCTTCCACTACCCATACAGCCATTCTGTTTTCTAATTACAGTACAGTATTCAATAAATTGTATGAGATATTCAACATATTTATTGTTAAATAAGCTTTGCATTAGATGATTGTGCCCAACTGTAGGCTAATGTAAGTGTTCTGAGCACGTTTAAGCTGAGCTAGGCTATGATGTGTGGTAGTTTAGGTGTATCATATGCTTGTTCAACTTAAGATGGGCTCGTTGGGAAGTAACAGCATTGTAAGGCAAGGAGCAGCTGCATTTTCTTTGACTTCAAAACCCTGGTTGACTTTTCCATCTCTGAATAATAGAAGTCTTGCTCTTCTCTCCCACATCCATCAGCTGATTGTGATTGATGATGCAAAATAATTCTTTTTTTTTTTTTTTTGAGACAGAGTCTTGCTCTCTCGCCCAGGCTGGAGTGCCCTTATCACTCGTTGTACTCCTTGAATACACTAAAAGCCCATGATCAAATGCAAAGACTTAATCCAAAAGAAGCACCATTTTCTATCTAACTTAAATACTGAGCTCGACCTACCATGAGGAAATGGGACACCAGACAGGTGAGTTCTGATTAGAGCAAGCAAGGCAGGCGGGGATGGTTGGGGGAGAGAGGCTCCCCACTAGTAATGGATGCCAGGTGAGAACACTGTGAGCCCAGAGGAGGAGAGTGATGAGCTGTTATTACAGAGTGGCATTAAGTCTGGAATGTCTCCATGGAAAAAGTGAATTTTATCCCACGATTTAAAGGTGGCAAATAAGGCCAGGCACGGTGGCTCACACTTGTAATCCCAGCACTTTGGGAGGCCGAGGCGGGTGGATCACGAGGTCAGGAGATCGAGACCACGGTGAAACCCCGTCTCTACTAAAAATACAAAAAAATTAGCCGGGCGTGGTGGCGGGCACCTGTAGTCCCAGCTACTCAGGAGGCTGAGGCAGGAGAATGACGTGAATCCGGGAGGTGGAGCTTGCAGTGAGTCGAGATCGTGCCACTGCACTCCAGCCTGGGTGACAGAGCCAGACTCCGTCTCAAAAATAATAATAATAATAAATAAAAAATAAAGGTGGCAAATTGAAAGGGAGATGGTAGATACCATGGGAAAGACTGTTACCAAAGGCAAGAGGAGGGGACTATTTACATTCTCATCTTTTCCTTGTCCGAAATGCTCAAAGAGACAATGGTCTCTATGTTTAGGAGTTTGGATTTTCTTTTCTTTTTTTTTTTTTTTTTTTTTGAGATGGAGTTTCGCTCTTGTTGCCCAGGCTGGAATGCAAGGGTGTGATCTCGGCTCACTGCAACCTCCCCCTCCCAGGTTCAAGCAATTCTCCTGCCTTAGCCTCCGGAGTAGCTGGGATTACAGGCATGTGTCACCAGGCCCAACAAATTTTGTATTTTTAGTAGAGACGGGGTTTCTCCATGTTGGTCAGGCTGGTCTTGAACTCCCGACCTCAGGTTATCCACCCACCTTGGCCTCCTAAAGTGCTGGGATTAAAGATGTGAGCCATGGTGCCTGGCCTGGAGTTTGAATTTTCTAATGGAAGTGAGGAGAAACGGCCATGTCTTATAGATTTCGTAGTCCAGATGGAAACTGGATTTCTATCATTTCTCCTATCTCTAGCACTTCCACACACTATCAAATGAAGATAAAATGTCGACATCACCAGGATGTTTTGTGGATGGAGAAAAACCGTATGTGGGTAGTTCTTCAATGATATTAAATACAAGGGCTATGCTCATTTAATACTTATTTTACGAAGCGTCCTTCTCTAAGAACTTGGAAGTATTTAAATCTCAGCATTCCTGGATAATTAAGAAAGAACAAAATGGAAAAGTGCTCATTTTGCCCAAGCTCACAGATACGCCTAGAACTATGCCAGGGAGAGGACGCACAACTCTTTCCGCTTTTTTTTTTTTTTTTGAGACGGAGTCTCACTCTGGCGCCCAGGCTGGAGTGCAGTGGTGCCATCTCGGCTCACTGCAACCTCCGTCTCCTGCGTTCAAGCGATTCTCATGCCTCAGCCTCCCTAATAGCTGGGATTACAGGCACGTGCCAGTACGCCCAGCTAATTTTTGTATTTTTAGTGGAGATGGGGTATCACCATGTTGGTCAAGCTGGTCTCAAGCTCCTGACCTCCTGATCCGCCCACCTTGGCCTCCCAAAGTGCTGGGATTACGGGTGTGAGCCACCGCTCCCGGCCAAAACTCTTTCCTCTTAAGCAATATATTTATTCACCGCTCCAGAGTGCACCCAGAAATCGTTGACTCAAGGATGGTTCTGGAGCGGAATCAGCAGAGAAGCCTCATTCGCAAACCTAATCTTATGCAACTGTGCTAAGTTTCATTACCCAAGGCTAAACAAGCCCCTGAGGGATCCAGAATGATCTAAAGGAGAGCCCGTGACATGATTGGCAATGAAAGGCAAACAGATTTTACCTCTGTCTATCTGGATATATGGCATAAGAAAGAGGCTTCCACCCTGGCCGGGCGCGGTGGCTCATGCCTGTAATCCCAGCACTCTGGGAGGCTGAGGCTGGCGGATCGCGAGGTCAGGAGATCGAGACCATCTTGGCTAACACGGTGAAACTCCGTCTCTACTAAAAATACAAAAAGTTAGCCAAGCGTGTTGGCGGGCGCCTGTAGTCCCAGCTACTCGGGAGGCTGAGGCAGGAGAATGGCGTGAACCCAGGAGGCAGAGCTTGCAGTGAGCTGAGATCGTGCCACTGCACTCCAGCCTGGGCAACAGAGTGAGACTCCATCTCAAAAAAAAATAAAAAAGAGTGATCTGTATTATAGAATAAGAAGATTTGACAGCAGATCTCTAAGACCTCCTTTAAAATTTTTTTAGGTGTAATTTCAGACATACAAAAAAGTTGCCAGGCCAGAGTTCTTCTGGCTGGGCATGGTGGTTCCTATAATCCCAGCACTTTGGGAGGCCGAGGTGAGAGGATGGCCAAGGCAAGAGGATGGTTTGAGCCCAGGAGTTCAAGACCAGCTTGGGCAAATGATGAAGCTCCATGTCTACAAAAAATACAAAAATTAGCTGGCTATAGTGGTGCACTCTTGCAGTCCCACCGACTTGGGTGGTTGAGACAGGAGGATTGCTTGAGCCCAGGAGGTTGAGACTGCAATGAGCTGTGATCGTGCCACTGCACTCCAGCCTGGGCAACAGAGCAAGACTCTGTCTCAAACAAACAAACAAGCCCTAGTACAAAAAATTCATGGTTAACATTTGATCCTGTTTGCTTTATCCTTTTCTTTCTCTGTGTGTGCATGTAGGAACTGTGTGAGAGCAAACTCCAGACGTGACACTCCTTCAACCCTACATAGTTCAGAGTGTCTTTCCTTCCTTAAAAACAAGACATTCTTGGCCAGGCACAGTGGCTCACGCCTGTAATCCCAACACTTTGGGAAGCCAAGGCAAGTGGATCACCTGAACTCAGGAGTTCAAGACCAGCCTGGCCAACATGGCAAAGTCCTGTCTCTACTAAAAATACAAAAATTAGCTGGGCATGGTGGTGGGCACCTATAATCCCAGCTACTTAGGAGGCTGAGGCAGGAGAATCGCTTAAACCTGAGAGGCAGAGGTTGCAGTGAGCCAAGATCGCACCATTGTACTCCAGCCTGGGCAATAAGAGCGAAACTGTGTCTCAAAAAAAACGAAACAAAAAACAAACAAAAAAAGGCATTCTCTAATATCACCATAATACAATTATAAAAATTAGGAAATGAGGCCGGGCACGGTGGCTCACGCCTGTAATCCCAGCACTTTGGGAGGCAGAGGTGGGCAGATCATGAGATCATGAGATCGAGACAATCCTGGCTAACACGGTGAAACCCCATCTCTACTAAAAATACAAAAAAATTAGCCAGGCGTGATGGCGGGTGCCTGTAGTCCCAGCTACTCGGGAGGCTGAGACAGGAGAATGGTGTGAACCTGGGAGGTGGAGCTTGCAATGAGCTGAGATCGTGTCACTGCACTCCAGCCTGGGTGACAGAGCGAGATTTCATCTTAAGAAAAAAAAAATTATTAGGAAATTAGCATCAATAACAATACTACTGTCTTAACTACAGACTTTATAAAGATTTCACCAGTTGCCCCAATAATGTCCTTTATTGCAAAAGAAAATCCAGGTTCATATTACATTAATTTATCCTGTCTTTAATTTAGTCTCCTTTAATCTGGAACAATTGCCCAGTCCAACTTTGTGTTTTATGACATAGATATTTTTAGAATTCAACCCACTTCTTTTGTATGATGTCCTTTAAGATGGCATTGTCTTATATTTCCTGGTGATTAGATTACACATTTTTGTCAGGAACACCTCAAGAAATGATATGTTCTCCTTAGTGCTTCATATCAAGAGGCAAGGAATATCTCATTATTGGTGATGGTAACTTTGATTGCTCAGTTGAGAAGTTGTCTGCCAGATTTCCCCACTGTAAAGTGACATTTGCCCCATTGTAAGCAAGTGACTTATGGAAAGACACTTTGAGATGATATAAAATACTAATATAGTATGCCTCAAAGTTTTATGATCTATTGATGTTTCTTGCCTAATTCAATTATTATTATGATGGTTGCCAAATGGTGATTTTCTAATTTCATCATTTCTTCTACATTTACTAGTTGACTTTCCATGGCAAAAAAAGTGTTATTCCTTCTACCTAATGTATTTATCTATTTATATTAATGTGGACTTATTAATGGGTTATATTCCTTTAGTATTTTTTTATTTTGATACTCAGATTGTTCTACATTCTCTAAGATGTTTTTAAACTCTAATCTTGTATGAGAAAAGAAGGCTGAGCATTATCTGCTTGTAAGCACACTAGATTATCTTTTGATGGTGATATTTAAATTATAAACCAAATGTTGAACCTAAAACATCACCAAGAAAACCTGATGATGCCTAAAACTCACCAAGGAAAGAGATGCTACGGTTGAATGTTCAATCTTGGGGAAGAAAAGGATTACATGCTTTTAACCCAAGTGTTTGTGTAGGGTAGAGAGAAAACAGCTATTTGAAGATGGGGACCCTGGAAGACAGCTAAGTCCATGAATTGTAGAAACCCCCCTGAAACGATGGCAGGTTTGAGCTTCCTCTGTTTTATTCTGATCTCAAGGTTATTTATTTAACCTTTTCCACAAGCTGAGTGTGATCAGCCATACAACTCTTCCACTCTCAAATTTATTCTGACTATATCTAGTTGGTTTTATTTTTCTTTCAGATCTGCGCTCCCCAACATACACACACACACCCTCCCCTAACTATAATAGCAGGACACAGAGCTACTGGCGAGCACCGTGATGCTGATTGAATTATTTGGAAATAGTTTCTTCAAGCACGTAGAATGGCATTTGCAACTTCTGGGGCTGGTTCATGTGAAACAAACAAACAAACAAAAAAGCCCACAAAACTTAACTGCGTAGAAGAACCCACATGTAATCTACAGAATTGCAAATTTTATGCCCCTTGTGTTGGGCAGTATCTGAGAGTCGTGCACCCTCCACCCTCACCCCAGTCCCAACCTTTAGATAAATCTACACATATGCTGGTTCAGGCTGATAAGAAACTGTTCTCTTCTTTAACTGGGCTCCTAGAGAAATAATGCCTGAAAAATAGCTTGGAAAAAATTAATGCCCTTGCCAACTCCAGCCATCTAAATTGGTTTAACATCTTTGGGCTGAGGCAGAGGCCAACTGGGCATTGGTGCCTGGGATAACCTGCATTTTCTGCACTCTCCTCCTGACAGAATGAAGAGGTGGGGCACATGGTTGGGAGCGGCCTCATTCCCACTCAGTCACCCTTGGAAACTCAGCTTAATGACCTGGCATTACAAGAATCTGCCCAATGTGCTTTGAGGAGGCCATGGAAGCCTGCAGTTTAGTGGTGGCATTTAGATGTTCCTCTGAAATGCTAATGAAGAGTTTATTTCAGAATTGCTTACAAAGTTCTCAGACTTGTTAATGTATCACCCCCTCTGAAAGCCAGAGACAATAGCACTGAACAAATGGCTTGAAGTACCCTAAAAGGAATGATTGCCTTAGTTGAAAGACTTCCAGGGAAAGAGTTTCTAGTTCTCCTCGACGCACCATTCTATTCACTCAGTTAGTTCCCTGATAGCCAATATGCTGTTTGTTTCACCTAACCTACATCTCTCCAACTGATTTTAACCTGATTTTTCCCTCATAGCCTTTCTCAAAATCAATATCTATATCCTCTCCCTCCTTTCATTTTATTCCTCTCTTCTTGGATTAAGGGGAAAAGGAGAGAAGGAAGTTAGGAGGGAAGGAGGACATGGAAACTAACATTCACTGAATGCTACTAGTGTCAGGTTCTTTACATGGTTATCTCATGTAATTTTCACAACAAGTGAGGCAAAGCTAAAGAAACCAAGGCTCAGAGGAGGAGTGATTTTCCAGAGCTCTTTAATTCAACCCCTTTTCCCCTGTACTGAGCTGCCTGTGATAAGTCAGAAAGACTGGTCTATAGTCATCACCTGGCTACAGGTTTTAAAAATGACTTTCAGCAAATCATATAATTTTTCTGAACTTGTTTTCTCAACGATAAGATAGGGATTTGTGTGTGGGCATGTGTATACACACATACACATACATATATATGCAGATAGATAATAGGCAGATAGAGATATATATATGTTCACATATAGAGACATATATCTCCATATTTGTGTCTGTATACTCATGCACTCACAAATCCCTATTTTATTGTTAAGAAAAGAGGTTCAGAGAAATTACATATCTTGCTGAAAATCACATAGAAAGTCCTTTCTGGAGAGATAAGGAAGTGTACATGTATTAGAGAGAGAGAGAACAGATCTATTTCCTTTTTCCTCTGGGAAAGGATCTGCAGAGCTCCATCTCCTTTTTCCCCCACTCCCTAATCAACCCACTCCAGTTTGGCTTCCATTGCATCACTCCAGGAAACAGCGTTCACTGAAGTCATGAGTAACTGCCATGTCGCTAATTCCAAAGGATATTTACAGCCCTTATTTTACTTAAACTCTCGGGAGACTTTCCTTCTTGGAATGCTCTATTTCCATGACTCTCACTACCCAATGCCTCCTAGTTCTCTTCCAACCTTTTTGCCTGCTACTTCCCTCTCCAATTTACAGCCTCTTTTTCCTCTATCCAGCAATCAAATATCAGATTTGGTTAAGAAATTATCTTCTCATTCTGGATTCTCATTGTAGGTAATCTAATCCTTACTTCTGTTTCTATCATATAAAGACAGTTTGTACATTTCTATCTTTAGTCAATACCTTTTCTCCTTTTGCCATACCTACATAATTAAATCCAACCTGACTCTTCCACCTACATGCTCAAGAGCACTTAGAACTTGAAATTTCCAAAACCTCAGGATTTTTCCTCCTAAAACATAGTTATTTTCCAGTGTTTCCTATTTCAATAAACAGTGACATCATCCACCCAGTTTTACAAGCCAGAAATCTAGATGTCACTCTTGATTAACCATCTCTTTTTGCAGGATTGAATCTATCACCAAGTTCTAAGTATCCTCTTCATTTCTATCCTCACAACCCTTGTCCAGCTAACAGCATCTCTTACCTGGACCATGGCTGCTCTTCCAAATTCACCTCGTTCCCTTGTAATCTGTTCTCCACATTGCAGCCAGAGTGTTCTTTAGGAATCACAGATCTGATAATGTCATACTCCTACTCAAAATCTTTAGTAGCTGCCATGGTTTGGATATTCAAACACGCTTGAGTTTGAGTTTGTCTCCATCAACTATCATGTTGAAATTTGAGCCCCAGTGTGACAGTGTTGAGAGGTGGGGCCTAGTCGGAGGTGTTTGGGGCTAGGGAGGTGGATCTTTCATAAATGGTTTGGTGCCATTCTCATGGTAGTGAGTAAATTCTCACTCTGGCAAGGCCGATTAGTTTCCAAGACAGCAGGTTGTTAGAATGAATCTATTTTCCTCAGTTTCACACTCTTGCTTCCTCTCTCACCATGTGGTTTTTTGCTGGTTCCCCTTCTGCCGTCCACCATGAATTGAAAGAGCCTGAGGCCCTCACCAGATGCCTAATCTTGAACTTCCCATCCTGCAGAACCATGAGCCAAATAAATCTCTTTTCTTTATAAATTACCCTGTCTTGGGTATTCTGTGACAGTAACACAAAATGAACTAAGACAGTAGCTTTCCTTGCTTCCATCATGAAACTCAAAATCTTTAGCAGACCCACAAGACCTGTCAGGTTTTCCCTCCTGACTCCCCTAGCTCATCATGCCCCATGATTCTTCTCATTCTGTAGTTCCAGTTATTCTCACCTTCTTTTAGGCCTCTGAATATGCCGTGTCTCCACCCTTCCATGGGCCCTTAGTACATGTTATTCCTGTAGCCTAGAATACTCCTCTTCTTTCACCCAGGAAACTTCTACCCTTTTTTTTTTTTTTGGAGTTTATCTCAGTCATTACTTCCTTGGGAAAGCCTTCTGCGATTTCCTTGACCTAGCTCAATCTTCCTGTTATCTGCGCTCATACCATTAATTACCATAAAACATCTCTTAACCAATCTATACTTAAGCAACTTCCCAGATTCATCAGCATTTTCCACCTCTCTGTGAGGCATACTGATTGATGTCCACCTTACCTTGATTGCTGGTGGCTGGGAGGCCACTCTTTAATATGTCTGAATATTTCTGCTTCTTTCTTGTTTAGTTTTGGTTTATCAAGAGTCATTTGTATTTGTTTCCATCAACTTGAAAGTTGTACACATCATTGTAACTTACATAATACAATTAAATATTATGTAAGCCAATGAAATGTGAATGCAAAAGTTATTCATTTGTATGAGAACTAAACTGAATAATTTGGATATAGTGAGGCATCAAAACTTGCTAATTATTTAGGAATGGGTAAGACAATTGCAAAAGACTCTGTGGAGTGGATTATAAAACTAAAGAAGAATTCTGCAGTCAGATTACCTTTCAAGTGTGTCTTCAACTTCTCTCTCCACTTTAAAGAAATGAAAACAGGAAATCATAGATGATGCGTTAAGGGTGTGGTTTAAACAAGAAAGATGACAAAGAAAAAGGCATGGGTTCTGCATCAAAAGATTCACATAGATATGTATATGTACATACATACATATATATAGTTTGTGTTAAAATAAATATTTAGGGTAAATATGTATATTTTTTCCTTTTGAGACACAGTTTCACTCTGTCATCCAAGCTGGAGAGCAATGGCACAATCTCAGTTCACTTCAACTTCTGTCCCCCAGGTTCAAGTGATTCTCGTGCTTCAGTTTCCTTGAGTAGCTGGGACTACAGGCGCCTGCTACCACACCTGGCTAATTTTTGTATTAGTAGAGACACTGTTATGTCATATAGGCCAGGGTGGTCTCGAACTCCTGACCTCAAGTGATCCGCCTCCCAAAGTGCTAGGATTACAGGCATGAGCCACTGGATATATATCTTTTTTAATAATTCCTTTCCAAGTAGATCAAAACCTCCTTGAAACTAATGACCCTGTTTCCATTAGGACTGGCCACAGAATTTGTTGAGCCCAGTGCAAAATGGAAGTGTGGGGCTCCTTGTTCAAAACATATTAAGAATTTCAAGATAGTGATAGCAGCGCGTGAAGCTAAGTGAGGGGACTGAGTTTGAGGCCCTGTGAGACTGCACAGGTTGCATCCATGAAGCCGGTTCTGATTCCCATCTTTTAGCACAGAACTTGACATACAATAGGTAATTCTTTCACTCGACAGGTATTTTGCATGTAGTATGCCAGGCTCTGCTCTAGACTCTGGAAATACAGTATGGAACAAAAAAGAGAAAAAGTCCTTACCTTCATGGAGCTAAATTTCTTTCCTTTTTTTTTTTTTTTTTTTTTTTTTTTTTGAGACAGAGCCTCGCTCTGTCACCCAGGCTGGAGTGCAGTGGTGCAATCTCAGCTCACTGCAACCTCCGCCTCCTGGGTTCAAGCGATTCCCCTGCCTCAGCCTCCTGAGTAGCTGGGACTACAGGTGCCCGCCACCACGCCTGGCTAATTTTTGTATTTTTAGTAGAGACGGGGTTTCACCATGTTGCCAGGCTGGTCTTGATCTCCTGACCTTGTGATCCACCCACCTCGGCCTCCCAAAGTGCTGGGATTATAGGCGTGAGCCCCGCGCCCAGCCTCCATGGAGCTTAATTTCTATTGACAGTGTTAGGAAGTGAGAGCTATACAATAAATAATAAATAAGAGATATAACTTAGATGGTATTGAGGGATGTAGAGATAAATAAAACCGAGAAGAAGAATAGAGAGTGAGAGGATCAATATGAAACCAACCTAGCAGCCCCACAGACAGTTCTTTTGGATAAACATAGAAATTGACCCTCCTGATCTTAAAGCTTGAAACTTGCATTTGTTTTATCTGTGTTCCTTCCTCAGGAAGGGACCCCCAGGCCTCTCAAAGTATCAAGGAACTAAAACTCACCAGATCACTAGATCAAGACAATGAGACACCAGGTCCCCCATTTTGCTTCCTTACCCTTTCCTAATTCTTGTTTTCTGACACATTGTTACATTTCTTCCCTGCTATAAAAACCCCTAATTTTCATTGGTCAGAGAGATGGATTTGAGACTGAGCTCCCATCTCCTCGGCTGCAGCACCCGACGAAAGCCTTCTTCCTTGGCAATAATCGTCCCAGTTACTGGCTTTCTGTGCGGTGAGCAGCAGGACCTAGACCAAACCCCTGGTGTTTCGGTAACAAATAAATATTTGTTAGATGAATGCAATTAATTTCTAATTAAACTCAGAATAGAATGGCAATGTATACTTTGAAACAAATGAAAAACAGACCCAGGGAAAAATCAACACAAGGAACAAACAGAATAAGTGATGTTTGTGCTGCAAATTTGGTTCTGAGCTTCCTGGTAACCAAAGTAATAAGAGATGACCAATTACATAATTCTTATCATCAGAAAGAAGGAAGCACAGCTACGTCCTAGAGCTGGAAAGGGAGATACAAGTATATCTTTAACTTCCTTACAGAACCAGATGACATCGCAGCTGTGAAAATAACTTAAATAAACATAAGGTACTATGATATACAGGGAGGTATTCATATAAGAATTCTTTCACAGGATAAAAGAGAAATTTTTCATTGTAACGGCTTTGTTTTTTCTGGAAGAGTGCTAAGTAAATTCATCTTTGTAGGCAAAGAAACTTTCAAATAGACTAACATCTTAAAGTTGAAATCTGTTGAAATCTAACAGTCGCTTCAGCCCACAAACATTTCAGCCAGTCTGTACAAGTCCCACCAATTTCCCTTCCTGACCCTTTAGAGTAAGAAAAGCGCCCAGTGCGAGGCAGGCAGTGATATTAGCCTCCCTCCATCACTCCAGCTCTGTGCCCATTGAAACTAAAGCTGCCATCGCCTTTTCCTTCCACTCCTCCCTCACAACCCTAAGGCCCCAAATAGGAACAGACCCAGGAAACCAGGTAGGTCCATTCTCAGTGACACGGACATGTCTTGTCCACACACAGACTGAAAACCCAGAAACTGCTGGCTAAGAGCAGTGAAAAATGGCCCCACTCATTCCTCTACTTCCTGCCATTCTCCCTGTCTCTTCCTCTCTATCTTTAATCTCTCTTGCTCTACGTCGCTTGGTCTTTCTCTCTGCTTTCTCTTCTCCTCACCACCACCACCATTTACTTAGAGGATGTTCTATATATTGTTAGTTCACAGAGAGAGTTGAACAGGAGAGACAACTGAACAGAGGTGCCTGTTATCCTGTGTCTGCATGCCTCTCTCCCACACACTGACACACCAAATAAAGATCTGTGTCTATTTCAGAAAGACAGAGATTGATGGGAAACAAATGAATAAAAAGTGCCAGCTACATTGACTAACAGATTATCTTTTATCTAGATAGGAAAAAAAAAAAAAAAAACCACAAAACACCTCTTTAGATCAGAAATGTCCCAGGACCTTCAAAGGGGCCTAGAGAAGTTGCTTTTGTGAGTATCTTCGGCATGATTTTAAACCAGCCTACAAATTCCCTCAGCCACCTGTTTGATGCTGTTCTGATACCAAACATCAACTCATGGAGACCAGCTACAGCCAAAAAGAGAAAAATCTAAGTGTTTCTAACAAGGATGTCGCGAGACTATGAATCTGGTTCCATGTGAATTTCCCTGTAAAATGTGAAAGAAAAGGCATTCTCAACCAGCCACTGTTTCTGGCACTAACAATTGACACAGCCCGCTCATGGGTATCCCCCAGAGTATTAAAGAGACCCCGTTAACGAGAGAAGAGCTTGCTGCGGGATTTCTATTTCAGGCCTTGTGCTAGTAAATATAACTGTTTACACAGACTGGAGTCTGGAGCGTGCTGGAGCTCCACAATGGCTGTCTGGACCACACCTTAACGTGGTCTCTGAAACTGAGCAGTGGTCCCTGTGGTTGTGTCTTTTCCTTTCTTTCCTCTCCACCATGGTGTAATTGGAAACTCTTCTTCCGTGACTTGCATCATATCCCTGTAAACCAGGCAAGGATTTGGGGACCAGCCCATTCACACCTGCACCTCACGTGATCTCGTGCCTGAGAATTCACAAAGAATGCCCTCCCCTCTCTTCACTGCATCCTGTCTCTAGAGCCCGCGTCACCTCGTCTTCCCACCTCCCTGGACATGGCCTTAACCTCATGTTTTTCTTTGGGGCACTGCTGCAGTTCGGGCAGGCTCTTTGAATCTGCAGGAGCCCACGCTGCACTGATGACCTGTTCCCTGGGGCTTACTGCTTGTGGGTGCCCAATCAGGATCAGCCCCAGTGGTCTACCGTGGCAGACTAATGCATCTGTGAAGCTCCGTGGTTTGTTCCTACCCTGGAGTGTCTCTGCTGAGCCATTTCTGTTTTTACTAGTTTCTCTGCCTCATTTATCTCCAAATCTTGTCCATTTTACCCTGAATCTCTTTTCTTTCTCTATTTCTGTTGCCAAAGCCTTACGCTACATCCTCATTATTGTCGTAATTATTACAATAGCCTACTAACTTTCTCTGCCAACTGGCCCCCTCTTCTAATCTATCCTCAACCTTGCCAGCATAGTTATCATTCTTCTTTTCTAATATAATATTTAGGATCATAACTTTTTCTTTAAGTCAGGGTTTCTTAACCTGAGCACTATTACCATTCGGGGCCAGATAATTCTTTTTTTTTTTTTTTTTTTTTTTTTTTTTTTTTTTTTTTGAGACGGAGTCTTGCTTTATTTTCCAGGCTGGAGTGCAGTGGCACCATCTCGGCTCACTGCAACCTCCGCCTCCCGGGTTCACGCCATTCTCCTGCCTCAGCCTCCCTAGTAGGTGGGACTACAGGCGCCTGCCCCCATGCCCAGCTAATTTTTTTGTATTTTTAGTAGAGACGGGGTTTCACCGTGTTAGCTAGAATGGTCTCGTTCTCCTGACCTCGTGATCCGCCCATCTCGGCCTCCCAAAGTGCTGGGATTACAGGCGTGAGCCACCGCGCCCGGCTGGTAATTCTTTATGGTAGGAGGCTGTCCTATGCACTGTAGGGATGGCAGCATTTCCGGCCTTTACCTACTAGATGGTAGTAACAGCTGCCCGTAGTTGTGACAACCAAAAATGCCCCTAGACCTGCCAAATGTCCCCTGAGGAGCAAAAGTCCCTCTATTCAGAACGACTGTTCTCTGTACCTTATATTCCTCAAGTTTTATGTAGGATTTTAAATTTTGTTCTGTCTGAATATTTATTTATTGCTATTATACTTTTTTCTGTGATCCACGAATTAATTAGAAATGTTTTAAATTCTAAACATTTGGTGCTGTTTTCTTTTTTCTTTGAGGCAGTGTCTTACTCTGTCACCTAGGCTCAAGCCCCCAGGCTCAGGTGATCCTCTTGCCTCAGCCTCCCAAGTAGCTGTGACTACAGGTGCACACCACCACATCCAGCTAATTGTTTGTATTTTTTGTAGAGACAGGGTCTCACCCTGTTGCCAAGGCTAGTTTCAAACTCCTGAACTCAAGAGATCTGCCTGCTTTGGCCTCCCAAAGTGCTGGAATTACAGGGGCCAGCCACCGTGCCCAGCTGAGACTACTCTTGTAGAACTCACAGTTCTGTAATTGTAAGACTCAATTCTGACTATAACTTCAGAATTGATCATTCACCACTTTGGCAGTGAGAATTCTGAGAGAAATGCATTAAGCCTGAGTCCTACCAGGTCCATTTTGTGGATGATTCTTCTTGGGGCCCCAGTAGTATCATCCACCAAAGAGGACTTCTCATTATTTTGTTAACTTAGGGGCTCCCAGACCACTCGAGTAAGGTAAATGCAAACCTCTGACTCTCAGGAAGCTGGTCACGTGGTTATGAAATTTCAGGGACATTTTTTTCCCTTCTACTCATAGCTCAGTCTCAACAGTCAAAGGCACCTTCTCGTAGGTGAGTAGAGTGTTTCCTTCCTTACAAATCTTTTCTGGTTTTACGTGAAGGCCTTAACTTCAACTCTCTACCTAGCACAGGCACAGGCTTCATAGTCAATATTCCTGTGGACCTGAAAAACCCATTCTACACTTTTTTTTTTTTTTTGAGACAGAGTCTCGCACTGTGGCCCAGGCTAGCATGCAGTGGCGCCATCTCGGCTCACTGCAAGCTCCGCCTCCTGGGTTCACGCCATTCTCCTGCCTCAGCCTCCTGAGTAGCTGGGATTACAGGCACCTGCAACCACGCCCGGCTAATTTTTTGTATTTTTAGTAGAGACGGGGTTTCACCATGTTAGCCAGGATGGTCTTGATCTCCTGACCTCGTGATCCACCCGCCTTGCCCTCCCAAAGTGCTGGGATTACAGGCGTGAGCCACTGCGCCCGGCCCCATTCTACACTTTTTAAATGTACAATTTGAAATGCCTAAAAACCCAGTCCCCCCAGTACTTGTCCCAACACCCTGAGTTGCCTCACCTCATTCCATTCAGTGACGGCACTTGTTTTCAATTCTTGCTTGCTTTCCCTCCAGGAGGTCTTCCTTATTTTCTTGTGAGTTCAGCTTTGCATTTGGAAAAATGTACATTATCATTTATTCAGCATTTGTAGGAAAGTTGTTAGGTCATCTAAGCTGCCATATTGTAGGAAATGGAGACCTAACCCCCTGACGTAAGTGGTCAAAAATCCTAATTTGATGACCCCCTATTACCTGGGCATTACAACTAAGCTCTTTAGCATTGCCTTTAGAAAACAGTCAGGTGCGGTGGCTCACGCCTCTAATCCCAGCACTTTGGGAGGCCAAGGTGGGCAGATCACCTGAGGTCGGGAGTTCGAGACCAGCCTGACCAACATGAAGAAACCCCATATTTACCAAAAATACAAAAATTAGCCAGGCGTGGTGGTGCATGCCTGTAATTCCAGCTACTCAGGAGGCTGAGGCAGGAGAATCACTTGAACCTGGGAGGCGGAGGTTGCAGTAAGCCGAGATCGCACCATTACACTCCATCCTCGGCAACAAGAGTGAAACTCCGTCACCGAAAAAAAAAAAAGAAAAAAGAACACAGTCTGGTTCATACCAGCGTTTCCAGTTCATTTCCATCTCTCTCTTCTGCACATGCTATGTTCTAGCCACACAGACAACTCATGGTTCTACAAATTTTCATACATCTACAACTGTCAAACTTAGGCTATGCCATGCCCTTCTCCCAAAGCGTCTTTGTTTTCCCTTTCGCAGACTTTTATTCTCTGGCCAAAGCAAACCTCAAATATTAACTCGTCTGTAAAACCCACTCCAACTTCCCAAAACACAATCAATGAAGTTCTTTCCTATGCTCTCATTGCATTTGAATATTCCTTGTTTGTGATCGTTATTACATTGCACAGTCTTTGTTTTTATGTTTTGACCAGATTCAGATCTTCTAGAGGGCCAACACAGGGTTTTATCTACCGTCCCCAACCCTTAGCACAATCCCTGGCACACAGTGGATACTCTCATTAATGCTATAGCAATTTTCTTGAATTGCGAGACTACTTGATTCTTGCCAAGAGAAGTATAATTTGAAATTATGACCTCCGTGGGTGTCATAAGCAGTCTTATTCAAAATGTCCACATTGCCACTAATTGTCAGAGGTGCTAAGTGAGCCACAATACATGGAAAATAGATTTCAAACAGTCCATCTACAACTTATTTATTTATTTATTTTGAGACAGAGTCTTGCTCTGTTGCCCACCCAGGCTGGAGTGCAGAGGTGCGATCTTGGCTCATTGCAGCCTCCGCCTCCTGTGTTCAAGTGATTCTCGTGCCTCAACCTCCCGAGTAGCTGGGATTACAGGCATACGCCACGAAGCCCAGCTAATTTCTATATTTTTAGTAGAGATGGCGTTTCACCATGTTGGCCAGGCTGGTCTCCACTCCTGACCTCAAGGGATCCACCTGCCTTGGCCTCCCAAAGTGCTGGGATTACAGGCATGAGCCACCATGCCCGGCCCATCTACAATTTTGATTACATGTTAGTCCTGATTCATGACTAAGTTCTGCTGCTATATCTAACTGAGTAGGTATTTGTAATCTAAGGCAGATAACACCACCAGAACACCACCAGGCTGCCTTACTCGTTGTTGTAACCCGTGGCATATTGACTGGCATGGACACAAGTGTGAACATGACTCCACCTCTGGTCACAGGGCTAGGCTGTGTCTCACTCACCCCTGTATGTACCTGGCACATTGAACACACTCAGTGAGTGTATTAGTCCGTTTTCACGCTACTGATAAAGACACACCTGAAACTGGGAAGAAAAAGAGGTTTAATTGGACTTACAATTCCACATGGGTGGGAAGGCCTCAGAATGATAGCGGGCGGCAAAAGGCACTTCTTACATGGCAGCGGAAAGAGAAAAATGAGGAAGAAGTGAAAACGGAAACCCCTGATAAACCCATCAGATCTCGTGAGATTTATTAACTGTAACGAGAATAGCACAGGAAAGACCGGCCCCCATGATTCCATTACCTCCCCCTGGGTCCCTCCCACAACACGTGGGAATTCTGGGAGATCAATTCAAGTTGAGATTTGGATGGCGACACAGCCAAACCATGTCAGCGAGTGTTGGCTAAACACATAAATGAATGATTGAATAAACTTAACTAGGCAGAAACTGAATGCATGAGAAAATTCCAGATCTATAGTTATGAAGAGAGGGAAACTTTCACTCGCATCCGTGTGAAGAAACCACCAAACAGGCTTTGTGTGAGCAGCACGGCTATTTATTTCACCTGGGTGCAGGCGGGCTGAGTCCGAAAAGAGAGTCAGCGAAGGGTGGTGGATTATCATTAGTTCTTACAGGTTTTGGGATAGGCAGTGGAGTTAAGAGCAATGTTTTGCAGGCAGGGGGTGGATCTTGCAAAGTACATTCTCAAGGGTAGGGAGAAATACAAAGAAACTTCTTAAGGGTGGGGGAGATTACAAAGTACATTGATCAGTTAGGGTGGGGCGGAAACAAATCACAATGGTGGAATGCCATCAGTTAAGGCTATTTTTACTTCTTTTGTGGATCTTCAGTTACTTCAGGCCATCTGGATGTATACGTGCAAGTCACAGGGGATGCGATGGCTTGGCTTGGACTCAGAGGCCTGACAGAAACCAAAAGCCCTATCACTTTGGATAAAGACGAAAAAAATAATTTTCATAAATTGTTTTGGGTTTTGCTTCATCATGCATGCTAGTCTTATTTGTTTGCTCCATCCATCCGTCCGTCCATCCATCCATCCATCCATTTACTCATCCACTTAGCATTCATCCACTCAAGAAACATTTTCCAAGCACCTAATGTGAGCCAAGCACTCTGCTTTCGGTTTGGAGACTTTAGGTTGGTGTTAAGAAAAGCTTCCTGGCCGGGTGCGGTGGCTCACGCCTGTAATCCCAGCACTTTGAGAGGCTGAGGGGGGCGAATTACCTGAGGTCAGGAGTTCAAGACCGGCCTGGCCAACATGGTGAAACCCTGTCTCTACTAAAAATACAAAAATTAGCCGGCCGTGGTGGCATGCGTCTGTAATCCCAGGTATTCAGAAGGCTGAGGCAAGAGAATCGCTTGAACCTGGAAGGTGGAGGTTGTAGTGAGCAGAGATTGCACCATTGCACTCCAGCCTGGACGACAAGAGTGAAACTCCGTCTGAAAAAAAAAAAAGAAAAGAAAAACTTCCTAATTCTCTATCTGTAAAATATTATCATTGGTGTGCTAGAAACTGATTATTTCTCAAAACTTTCATTCTGTGATCCATCCATTTATTTGTTCATCTATTTATTCAGCAAATATCTTTGAGCACATCCTTTCTGCCAGACAGTGTGAGGCAGGCACCAGGAATTCATTCTTTTTTTATGGACTCATTCAATTAGCAATCTTAAGTACCTAAAAAGCGCCAGGCGTCCGTGGGGTCTCCATCTTTAAAGAGCTTAAGTATTAATAGTGGTGGGGTTCAGGTAGTAGACAATAAACAAACAAGTAAATAAATAAATTTAGATAATGGTAAGGCCAAAAATAATAATAAAATATGTGCTAGAGGAGATACCGCCTCTGCCCTCAGAGAGCAGAAATTTCTAAGTAAACAGGGCTATCACCAGATTATCTGAGTAAATGCTGCCTACCTGGGTTCTTTTGACATGAATATGTGACCTGGCCTGGGGGCAGAGAAGGGAGGTCTTGGAGAGAATGGAGCCAGAAGGCAGTGGAGGCCTCTCCAGACCTGCACCTCATGTCAGCGGGACAGAGCTCCTTGCCCTGTGGCCCCCATTGACCTGCCTGAGCTGTCTTCTGGGAGGGCAAATATCTGCCTTCAAGCCACTCAGATGAAACCCCCACCATGCCCCCTTGGTTGGAACTTTGACTCACTGGTGACCTGGTTTTGAACTAGTGACCTGGAGGTGAATGACTCCATATCTCATTACTAATTCTCCACAGCCACCACTTCTTCCTGCTAGCCACAAGCAGGAATGTTTGACAAGGATGAGGACAGAAGTCCAGCCAGGGGCCCTGAACCCATCAGCCATGGCGCCCACCCCAGCTTCAACCCCTGCCATCTGGCCTTCTGCTGTTCCTCCCATCCTTGGCCTGACTGAACAGGTTTTGAAAGAGGCCAAGGTCACCCTGGGGCCAATCTCCACAGATGGATTCAGCCTGCGACTCAGCTGTGGTCTGGCTCGGACATGCATGCTCAGGGCCGGCACATGCTCCTCCTTCATGGTGGACGTAAGGCTGATGAAGCCTGGACCTCCACCAGGTGGGATCTGACTAGATCTAGAAACTATAAACTCCCCGCATTAGCCTGACCCCCTCTTCTCTCCACCCCATTTCCTTCTGCACCCCAATTTTCTGGTTTCCCAGTTCTGCTAGTTTTTTGAGTACTCTTGCCCTTCAAGAGACCATCCTCACCTCTCTGAGTTTAGTGCTCAGGGCAGGTGACCTCCATCCAGGAACCTGGACAAATACTGATAAGAAAAAGTCATTGAGCGACTTAGCAGGGGCTCAGTCCTCTCCCTCTTCCTTCCCAGCCAGGAGAGCTCAGAAGCTGCCAGTCCCAGCAGTTCACTGGGCTGAGGCCCACCACCTTCAGGGGATGCCCAAGTCCTGGAGGAGCCATGGCCTGTGTGAGCTCAGGCTTTGCAGGGGAAGCGAGCTGGGCTGTTGGAGGTTGTGTGAAAAAGTGCTCGGGATGGTGGATCTCCTAATTCTTGCTTTAGTGAGCACAATTGCTCTGGGCCTTATGTTTCCATTCTATGAGCTGGCATGAAATACATTTTCTTTTTGTAGGGGCTTATGGTATAGGAAAGTGGAAGTGCTTCATCTTTTCTTAAAAGTATAGCCTTCACCACTGCACGTTCAGTATGTTTTTGTAAGAGCATGCATTGCATTATACTCAGATATTCTCTTCATGCAACTACTTCCTCCACTAGACTGCAAATTCCTCAAAGACAAGAGCCCTTTCTTATTTATTTTTGTTTCTTCACTGGTGACTGAGTAAGTAAATGATGAAGACAGTATCTATGTAGATAGCCCATAAAGAGTGAATTCAAATTTTATTCCTTGCCTCTTTGGATTTATCTTAGAGCTCATGTTCAACGATGGCCATATTTAATAAGTCAGACACTAAAACAATCTGATATAAAATTTAAAACCAAAACTTACTGAAAAGACAAATGAGGGAATGATATTGTGGTTAACAATAGACTCAGACTCACTTGAAATGGTGAGCTTTATAATAACCCGTAAGTCAGTTCACACAAAGTTAGCATATGCTTCCAGTCTTTAACTAGAATGCTCAGGTTTTATAGGAGGAAAAATAAGTGTCATCAAAACTCAGTTGGCAACGTGTTTCTTATGATCACGAAGCAGTCTTGCATCTGACATGCCTTTGGTCTGTGAGTCTCAGGATCCGCCATCCTTGGATACATCCTCAGATTCATCAAGTTGAGACGGTACGAAAACCGTGCAGGGGCACTTCGCTGTTAATCACACAGCCAGTGTTGGAACATGGACTTTACAAGGAAATAGTTTTCTCAAACTTTATCCCGGTACCACTTTCCTCGCTTTCATTCCCAGCTATGTACAACATTCTTGCTATTCCTAGAGAGAGCACAAAAAGCCACAGTGGGAAACGAAAGATTTGGCATTGACCTCTCAGTCTGTGACTTCTAGGCCTCCAAATAAGGCTTTCTCTCCTCTCTTCTCATTCTTTAACAGCCCTTAGTCACAAAATTCAGCTACATATACCACATCAATCTCTGCAGTTTGTCTTCATGGTCAGCGTGCCGCCAAGGTCATTTTACACCACATCACCTTCTCTGTGACCTTGAGCAGGTCACTGTGCTTCAGGCCTTACTTTCTTCATCCTTAAATGGAGTGCAAACGACTAGATGGTTTCAGATTTCCCCTCCAATTTGGAGTGTGTTTGTTCATCACAGGATTCCTGGTTCTTAGCACAGTCCCTGGCACAGAGGGAGAGCTTAGTAAATATCTGTTAACTCTGTGAATAAGTCCAGTGATTTAATGAATCCATCCATTCCGTGGTGCTGGAGAAAGGAGCAGGGGCTGAGCTTTAAGTGCTACTGTGTCATAGCTTGCTGGGTGAACTTAGTAAGTCGCTTCCCCTCTCTAAGTCCAGAGAGGGAATGAGGTTAACCCAAGGTCACACAGCCAGTAAGAGCAGAGCTGGGACTAACACACGGACATTCTGATTCTCTTTTACCAAGCTGCCGTACTTCAAAGGTCTTTTTTAAATTGGGAGAGGGCACTGAGGACCTGTTGATATCATTTTTCTGTCTAGACTCTGGATTTAGAGCAACAACCACAAACTTGAGAACAAACACATGCTTTGCAAAAAAGAAAGCCTCCCAGGGGCCCCTAACCAACAATTTCTCCTTCACTGCCAATTTGAGATAAGCAGCCACCAAGTAGGCTGAGTGACGTGGACTTAGCCCACAGCCCTGCTCGGCAAGGGCTTGCTGCTTCCTCCTAGAGGCGGCTCATGTCTGGGCTGGTGGCACACACTTCTGCTTCTATTGCCTCCTAGGTGTGGGTGCCAGACACTAGAAAGAAACCTGAGAGTAAAAGCTTAAATCACAACAGTTTCCTTTGACCTACACCTTCTGCAAGGCAGAGATGGCTGTGGCTCTGGTGATTAGCTATGTGCTTGAGGTGGCCTGAGCTGGGCCAGGGTTGCCCCAGTGGGTCCTGGTACCAGCTGTAAGCTTACCTCTACTCAGCTTCCCCCACTCCCAGCAGGAGGGATCATCTTCACCTTCTCCTTCCCTGGCACTGTGACTCAGGAGTATGCTTGGAACCAGACCCCAATACACTGATTTCCAGCACAGTTCTTGCTGTCAGAGGGGCTGTGAAAAGGTCCGGCCTTTGCATTCCAGCTTTGCTGCTTGCTAGCTCCGTGACTTTGGGCTGTTTCATTCTCTCTGTGCTTTGGTTTACTCATCTGTAAACTGAGCATAATAACAGCTCCCTCATGAGATGGTTGTGAGGATTAAGTGTGTGATATTTCTAAGACACCTAATACAATGCCTGAAATACAAGACATGCTAATAAGTACCAGTAGTTCATTGGAGTCCTGAGATGTTTCCCAAGAGTTTAAGAACCAAAGCAGCTGGGGAGGAGAGGAAAAGTGAGTAGGGTTATTGGGTCCCGGCCTTAACTCCAGCAAATGCCCTGTTATCTGTTGTGTGTGTTTGATCCACCTCTAAGGAAAGTCTGAAACCTCTGCTCCTAGTGCAACCCCATCACATGGCAGATGAGGAATCTGAGACTCGGGTCCTTGGAAATGTCAGTGCTGCGTGGCTAGTCCAAGATGACGCTGGGACAACATTCTGCGCTAAAAGCACAAGTTCTGCAATTACCCCACCTAGCTTTGTGACCTTGAGCTGGTTACTTAACCTCTTCGTGCCTCAATTTCCTCATCTTTAAAATGAGAGAAAACAACAGTGCCTACTTCTAAGATTTTTTATAAGGAGTAAACAAATATATATATATATACACACATATTTATCACACACACACACACACACACACACACACGTAAAGTACTGAGGACTGGCCATGGTGGCTCATAACTATAATCCCAATTCTTTCTGAGATCAAGGCAGGAGGATCAGTTGAGCCCAGGAATTTGAAACCAGCCTGAACAACATAGGGATAGTCTATCTCTACAAAAATTGTGAAAAATTAGCTGGACCTCGTGGTGTGCGCCTGTAGTCTCAGCTACTCGGGAGGCTGAGGTGGGAGGATTGTTTGAGCCCAGGAGTTGGAGGCTGTAGCGAGCTGTGATTGTGCCACTGCACTCCAGCCTGGGCAATAGAGTAAGACTCCGTCTCAATCAATCAATCAATATAAAGTGCTTAGAATGGCATCTGGCTTATAGTGCTCCTTAAGCATTAGTGATTATTGGCCGGGCGCGGTGGCTCACGCTTGTAATCCCAGCACTTTGGGAGGCCGAGGCGGGCGGATCACGAGGTCAGGAGATCGAGACCACGGTGAAACCCCGTCTCTACTAAAAATACAAAAAATTAGCCGGGCATGGTGGCGGGCCCCTGTAGTCCCAGCTACTCGGAGAGGCTGAGGCAGGAGAATGGCGTGAACCCGGGAGGCGGAGCTTGCAATGAGCCGAGATTGCGCCACTGCACTCCTGCCTGGGCGACAGAGCGAGACTCCGTCTCAAAAAAAAAAAAAAAAAAAAAAAGCATTAGTGATTATTATTAGAAAACTTAACCCCACTTCACACTCTAATAAAATTTAACCTTAAGTAGGATACTGACTTTTAATATATGCATTGCTATCCACTGACAGCCAGGAAGCTTCATGAAGTAAGAATAGCATCAGCAGGCTGTGGCCCACACTGAGACGGGATGGGCACCATTTGTCTCCTTCATTCCTGAAGCGCCCCAGCTTGGGCCAGGCACCCTTGTTGGGACGGTGAGTGGTGGAGAGATTTAGTTAGATGAAGGGGGAAAGCCCATGGAGGCTGAAAAAGGAGAGGTTGGAAAGAAGAGAGGATTTAATCTAAGCAATTTCTTCCCCAACAGCTATTATTTGCGACAGACTTGTGCAGCCGGGCTTGTGGGACCGCTTGGGCGCCATTTTGACCACTAGAGGTCAGTGAATGTTTACTCTCCCCAAAATGTGGGTCTCCAGGAGAGATGTCCTTAGATCAGCCGTAGTACCTCTCCGTCCCTCTCCACCACCACCCCTTTTGTGGACCTGGGTTTGGTTTGATTTTCCAGGCGTCTAAGTCATCCACAATTTTCTCCTGTTCCTTCCAGAACCAGGTTAGCCTTTGCAGGGCAAGGCTCTGGGCCAAGGGTGGAGAATATGATATGTGGCCGGAGATCCCTTTTTCCTCTAAAGCCCACAGGCTCAAATGCTCAAGACTGTCAGTGGCACTCATTTTATAACAAACGCAGTCTAAACTCTTCCAGACCTGCTAACTCTCATCCTTCCACCACGGCATTACATTCTGTCGTCTCTCCCCAACTCTGCTCACCTCTTTCCCCATCATGTGTCCCTCTGTAGGACTCCCTCCTGTTTTCCAAGGCGTGCATCAAACACTATAATTCTCCATTCTAGAAATCCTATGACACATTGTCTCTCTCCTATACTGGTTATATGTACGCATTATAGTATATACATACTACTGCATATGACAATTGTTTTTGTCTTAGCTCATCTGCTAGACTGAGCTCCCTGAAGCCTCGGACTATGAATTATTCATTTTTAGTGTATTCATAGTTCCTGGTGCAAATGTGATGTTAACAACTATTTGCTGAATGAACATATTTTTCATTACAGTCAACTGACTCACTGGCTTAAATTGGTATGTGAGAACCTCTGTGCAGAAAGAGATCTGTATGCTTCCCAGAGGCGATCCATGCCAGCCTCTGCCTCAAGGCAAGCTGTGCCCAGGTTTCCCACACTGCTGGTGCTCCCCATGGCTATGTCCTCTTCCTTCAGACAATCAGATTTCATTTTCCAGTCTCCCTTGCCACGAGAGGTCATCATGTGACTAAATCATGGCCAATGGAAAGGGAGCAAAGTCATGTATACTTTGTTCCAGCCTGACCCATAGAAACCAATACTGTTTCATTCCCAATCTCTTTCCCCCTTTGGACCTAGCCATGAGAGGAAAGGTGCCTGCATCCCTACATGACCACAAGCAAAGCCTGTCTGCTGACCATGAGCGAGAACTTAACTCTTTAATAGTGCACAAGCCACAGACTACAGGAAGGCCACAGGAAGGATGGGACCTTGGAGGAATTCAAAGGTCAGGGATTTTTTTTTCCCATTCACTGTGGCAAAACATATAAATCACAGAACTTTAGAGCAAGAAGGCATGGATTCAGCCCAAAATTTTAACAGATGAACAAACTGAGGGCGAGAGTGGTAAGGCAACTCACCCAAGGTCACACAGTTACTTGGTAGCATAAAGAAGACTAGAATGTCAGTTTTCTTCCCGTTCTGTACACCATGCCCTGAAGGCTGCCCCAGAATGAGCAGAGTGCTGCTGAGTGGTGTGGCCAGCTCTGGAAGGCCACTGTGAAAATGTTAAACAAAGGTGTTAAGTCTCCATATCATAAGAAAAAAGAATGGTTCATAGGTTTGGGCCGCCAGGATGAAAACTAAGATCAAAATATTAAGCCAAGTTCAGCAGGAGTTACGGCTGGAATACACAAGGGGTTAGGGAGAACAGAGGAGAAATCAGCTGAAGAAATAGGGCTCCTGAAATGTCCTTTGGCTCCGTTTGACCTAGCTCCTTGACCTAAGAAGCATCATGACTCAAAGTGTTTTGATATTTGTTACAATTGCTTGTGGCATGGGGCTGCAATCTTCACACAGAGAACTACTGGCTATACAACTGATGGGTACAGACATCAACAATGACATGCATGGGCAGAAATCCAAGAGCACACATAGATCACACAACAGAGATCAGAAAGACAAGTCATGATTTATTACCGTACTAGCATCTTTAAAGGCATCAGAGATAACTGAGGCATTTGGGTTTTTAAAAAATGAGGATAAGCACTGAGACGTCAGGCATCTTGGGTATTTTTCAAAATCATCTCTTTTAAGGAAATCTTCCCTGGCTTCCCACTGGTTTCTCTCTGAAAGTTTAGCAACTTAATCTACAGAAATATTTCCAGTGACAGCATCATCCACCTATCCCTGTCTGTGCAGAGTAGGAATGCGCACTGTTCTTTTCCTGTCTCCACTGACTCCCGGGCAGAGCAAACTCAAAATATTCACGTTCACCTAATTCCCAGCTGCTCTATTGGTAGCAGTACCCCTTTACATTTTTTATGGCACTTTATATTATCCTCATTGATCCTCACAACAAGCTCTGTGAGGTGGGGGCTATTATCATCCCATCTTACACATAGGAAAATTGCAGTTCAGAAAGGTGAAGTAACTTGTCCAAGGTCATTCTGTTCAGAAATGGTAGACCTGGGACCTGAGCCCAAAAGGTCTGACTACAGAGATTGTGTTCTTATCACAATCTAGTACCATCTTTCCAGATGTGTGTGCACGTACCTGTGTATGGGTGTGTACACCCAAGTGCAAGGCTTGTGGTGGGATAACAGGGGAGTATAATTTCTTTCTAGGCCAGGCGTAGTGGCTCACACCTGTAATCCCAGCACTTTGGGAGGCCGAGGTGGGCGGATCATGAGGTCAGGAGATCAAGACCATCCTGGCCAACATGGTGAAACCCCATCTCTACTAAAAATACAAAAAAAAAGAAATTAGTGGCTGGCGCCTGTAGTCCCAGCTACTTGGGAGGCTGGGGCAGGAGAATGGTGTGAACCCGGGAGGCAGAACTTGCAGTGAGCCGAGATCGTACCATTGCACTCCAGCCTGGGCAACAGAGCGAGACTCTGTCTCAAAAAAAAAAAAATTTCTTTCTGACCACTCAAACACTTTGAGTGAAAGGTCCACATCTAAGAGGTATTGTATTGCTCTTATCAACATAATAACCATTTTTATTAATGCTTGTGTTTATAAAATACTCATTATTTTTGAAATTTTTTTTTTATTCCAGAAATGAAGACTGGGGAAGCAATAGGACACACAGGCAATGGGGCTGGGCATTGGTTGTCCCCATTCATTCATGCAGCAAATGGCCATTGCGTCCCATTCCTGTGCTAAACCTGCGCAGGTGCTGCAGACTCCCTGAACATAAGACCCTGTCCGGGCACTCACCACCATCATGCTTGAGGCCCTGCCCTGGCGTCAGTCTTTCCATGATGCTGACTGGCTCTGTGTCAGGACAGTCCTCAGGCAGGCCTCCCAGATACCTGTCTAGATTATCTCTGTGGTGGATGTAGCCTTTGCCCCAGCATTCAGCGGCGACAAGAGAAGAATGTACTTTCATTCTTCCCAGGCTCTACCTGGGTGTGGTGGATGCTGCTGTCACTAGAAGCCTTCTGTAAATAAAGCCTGCTTAATCTCCTTAGCTGGATGGCTGTGTCAGCCGGGTTGGAGCCGCCAGGGGAGCAGCCCATGCTTTAGATTCCCCAAATTGTTAGAGGCCGTGGGTGAGCCACAGCAGATCCCCCTGCACGGAAAGGCCTGCATTGGCTTGCCTGCTGATCAGGCTGTGCTCTGTGGGGCTTCTTCACCAACGCAGAGAGTCTGAGCAAATTCCCCGGACACCAGGCGACTGGGCAGCTTCCAGTGTTATGGCATCCACACTCTTCAGTCCACTTATACCTGGATGGGACTGTCCCTTAGAAGAAAATGGGGCCAAATATTTGCCACCGGGCCCCATGAAAATCCAAGACTTAATGTTACCACCAACCTAGATCTCCTACGAGTTTGCTGTTTAATGTTGATTAATTGCCCGTTTTATCAAGCATCCCGTAGTTTTCATATATACTGACTATCCTATGTGTATCAGTTAGCTATACCACAATAGGCTATGAGAACAGCCACCCCAACATTCAACGGCATACTATAAGCATTTCCTCCTAGCTCGGGTATCAATCAGTGGGTCATCTAGGCATTGGCTGACCCAGGGTAGGCTCAGCTGGGCTTGCTGCAAGCTGTGGATTGGTTTCTGGTCTGCTCTATGTCTCATCCTGCTGGGGCCACAGGCTTCCCAGGGAAAATTCATCCCAGAGCAAAGGATGGGTTCACAAGAGGGCAAGACCAGCCAGCTGAGCATATTGAAAACTTTGCTCTTGTCCTTTCTTCTCACAGATTGTTGTCCAAAGAAAGTCCTATGCCAGACCCAAAGCCCAGGGTAGGGCAGTACACGCTGCCCACCAGCAGGCCATGGCCAAGCACTTTGTGTACATCACTGTGGGAGAGTGAAGAACGGGCACCAAGGATCCATCGGCCACCATGTACAGTCTGAGAGAAAGACGCCCCAGCTATTTTTAAGACTTTCAAAATAGGCTTCCAGTTCATTAAAAAGGTGTCATGATATTCTTTTCAAAATTCTTCCAAATTCCTTTCATTTCTAATGCAAATAAATTTGGCTGTGCAATATTTTCAGAAAAGAGTAGGGAGGAGATGGCACACATTGCAAAATCAAAAAGGCGGGGTCACCCAGCTCGGAAGGGAAAGCAGGGCATATGAATGGAGAGCCGTGTTTTAGTCACGCTACAAAAGCAAGTCTTTGAGACTAAGCTCAAGCTCATTTCTAAATCTCCTGGTCTCATCTTGAGTAAGTAAAACCATAGTTAGGACAGATTGCTAGCTCCCTTCCTCCCACCCACCTTCCCCCCATGGCCCGACTTCATCTATAAGATTATTCAGGGACTTTTCAAGTCACTTGATATCAAGAAGTGAAGCAGCTTGCATTCTTCCCTTGGGTGGTACTGTTATTAAAAGTTTAGTGCCAGCTCGGTGCAGCGGCTCACGTCTGTAATCCCAGCACTTTGGGAGGCCAAGGCAGGCAGATCACCTGAGGTCAAGAGATTGAGACCATTCTGGCCAACATGGTGAAACCCTGTATCTATTAAAAATAAAAAAGTTAGCTGGGTGTTGTGGCAGGTGCCTGTAATCCCAGCTACTCAGGAGGCTGAGGCAGGAGAATGGCTTGAACCTGGGAGGTGGAAGTTGCAGTGAGCCGAGATCACGCCACTGCACTCCAGCCTGGCCACAGAGCGAGACTCCGTCTCAAAAAAAAAAAAAAAAAAAAAAGTGTAGTGCCCTATCTGTGTTTGAACTAGCTGTCTGTCTGTCAAATTGGACTAACTTTAGTCCAGGGGACTGTCAGGTAAACAGAGGAAAGCAATGGCAATGTACTCACAATAAAATAAAGAAACAAAAGGTGAAAAAGGCACATTGGAATTCTTGAGGAAGGACCCCATTTTTTTTTTTTTTTTTTTTTTTGAGACGGAGTCTCACTCTGTCGCCAGGCTGGAGTGCAGTGGTGCATCTCGGCTTACTGCAACCTCCACCTCCTGGGTTCAAGTGATTCTACTGCCTCAGCCTCCCGAGTACCTGGGACTACAGGTGCCTGCCACCACGCCCAGCTAATTTTTGTATTTTTAGTAGAGATGGGGTTTAACCATGTTGGCCAGGATAGTCTTGATCTCTTGACCTCGTAATCCGCCCACCTCAGCCTCCCAAAGTGCTGGGATTACAGGTGTGAGCCACCGCGCCCGGCCAGGACCCCATTCTTAAGTTGTCAGCAAATGCATTATCTTTTTAAGACTGTTTTGCTTTCTCTCTCTCTCTCTCTCTCTCTCTCCCTCTCTCTCTTTTTTTTTTTTTTTTAAAAAAAACTCCGGCACCGTTGGCCTTTGGGAGGCCGCGTATTGTTACCGAGGGGTGGTTTCTTTTCCTGCAGTCCCGATGTGTGATTGCAGATGGAAAACAAAGTATTTTATGCCTACGTTTCTAAAATAGAAGAAATGGACTTGGTGAAAAGAAGCCAGTCTGTAAAGGACATAGTAAGAGAATTTCAGGTACCATCACCGGAGAGAAGTTGAGAGGCGTTTGACTTTTGGTTTTGCCAAACGCGACGTTTTCCGTTTCCTTCCGGGCCAAGTTGAACCTGCCCAGCCCCCGTAGGCCGTGGGTCAGAAGTGCCGGTCAAAATGGAAGTGAATCCCCCTAAACAGGAGCACCTGCTGGCGCTAAAAGGTCCTGTTTCGAGAAAAAAAAAAAAAAAAAGACTGTTTTGCCATTGTCAGTGGTAATTAATCTCAATTATTCTTTTTAAAAATATCTTATGAGGAACATGTACAGTAATTATGCATTTGTAAAAGTCCGGAAAGAGATGCACTGAAAATGGTAAGGGAATTATTTCTGTGTCATGGAATCATAATCCGGTTTTCTTTTTTATTCTATTTTTACATTCTGTTTTTTTCTCTATTGATCATGTGTTAATTATATAATTTCTTAAAAGGTTAAAAAAAGGAAAAGGAACAAATTTAAATTTTTTCTTTTCTGGAAATGGCCAGTAAAGGAGAAAGTGTGTTTATGATGTGCCCCAAACATATTCTGCAGACACTGGTCTCCATGGCGTTAATGATATGTCTGGTAGTGGCAACGGGATCCATGTTAAATAAATGTGGAAAGAATTGCCTTAGACAAAATTATAACTCAAAAAACACATACAACTGTGAGAGTTATTAGAGTTAATATCCTAAAAAGAGGGTAAATAGCTTTCCCAAACACAAGGACCACTGATTCCTTTTTTCTAGACAAGTGTTCCTTGGGAATTGTTGTTCTAGGCCATGAGTGCCAAGGCAAAAATTCTGCTGAAGTAAACCCAAGTAGGTGAGGTAGGCGAACTGGGCTGTTGCCAGCCAGGATACCTAAGGAAGTCTGCATTGCCTCTTCTGGCTTTGTGGATCCCCCATAACCTCTCCCATCTTCTTCATCCTGTGTACTCTCCCCTCTGTCCTCACAAAGCCATGGGAAGCAAGCTGGTAACAGCTGGGCTCGTACAGAATCCTCCCTCTGAGCTAGATGCTGCTCACCTGCTATGAGCTGAATAGCATCCCCCAAAATTCATATGTTGAAGTCCTAACTCCCAATGTGATTATACTTGGAGATGGGGCCTTTGAGAGCTGATTAGGTTTAGATGAGGTCATGAAGGTGGGGCCTCAGGATAAAATTAGTGCCCTTAAAGGAAGAGACACCAGAGAGCTTTCTCCCTTTCTGCACCCTTCATGTGATGCCACAGTGAGGAGTTGACTGCCCACAACCCAAGGAGAGAAGCCTCACCAGACACTGACACTGCTGGCACCTTGATCTTGGACTTCTAGGCTCCAGAACTGTGTGAAATAAATGTCTGTTGTGTCAGCCACCCAATCGATGGTATTTTGTTGTGGTAGCCCCAGCTAACCAACACATCATCTATGTTCTCAGCAGGCTGCACTGTCCTTTTACGTAATACACAGCATATTATTCATCCATTCAGTCTGTCATTCTTTCAAAGGATGTGTGCCTTATATGAGTCAGGCACTGTGCTGGGCAGCAGGGATAAAGTGGTGAGAAAAACAAACACTCTAGAAAATTTATAAAAGACAATGAATCAATAAGATTAGTCATGAGTAGATAGTTGTTAAAACTGGGCAGTGGACACATGGAGTTATTTTTACTATTTACCCTACTTTTGCAAATGTTTGAAAATTTCCATAGTAAATGGTTTGTTTTTTTTTTTAAAGTAAATACAAGAATCACACAACTAAATGCACAATTACAACTTTGGCAAGTATTCTGCAGAAGAGATCGATGGTGCCATAAGGGCACATAATGGGGAGAATCACTGTAAGAGATGGTGTGCTCAGATGCTGCAATGAATAAGCTGATTTTTATTTTTGTTTTTTATTTTTTGAGACGGAGTCTCGCTCTGTCACCAGGCTGGAGTGCAGTGGCGTGATCTCAGCTCACTGCAACCTCTGACTCCCTGGTTCAAGCGATTCTCCTGCCTCAGCCTCCCAAGTAGCTGGGATTACAGGCTCGAGCCACCACTCCCAGCTAATTTTTGTATTTTTAGTAGAAACGGGGTTTCACCGTGTTCGCCAGGATGGTCTCGATCTCCTGACCTCATGATCCGCCTGCCTTGGCCTTCCAAAGTGCTGGATCTATAGGCGTGAGCCACCGTGCCCGGCCTCCTTTGTCTTATTTCTCTGAGGGATCTGAATCAGGGTAGGAAAGAGGAGTCCTATTGACTGGGCCTTCTCAGAGACCTTATATAGATGTACCCACCACTCCTCCCAGGGAGCACCAACCTCTAGGGCTTCCAGCGATGTCCTGGACACCTGTCTATGACTTCCAGGTCACTGCTACGCCTCCCCCTAAACTTCCTATCTCTTTGCTTTTAATCCTTGCTGGAAGGTCTGACCCTTACTTTGATTCATTTATTTAATAATTAAGATTGGGAAGATTCCTTTTCTCATAGGGTTTACCATTTTATGAGAGGACAGTCACAAGAAAGAAGTACATTTTTTAAAAAAAAAAGATAATTTCAGAGAGTGGTAAATACTATAAACGTAAAATGAGGAAATTTGAGGCAATGTAATGGAGAATATCTGTGGGCAATTTTAGATTGGGTGGTCAGGAAATGGTACGTCAAAGGACGCCTGAATGACAGGAAGTCGCCATGTAAGCATCTGGAGGAAGGGCATTCTGGACAGAGGGAATAGCATCTGCAAAGGCTGAGGCAGGAAGGAGCTTGATAAGTTTGAGAAGCAGAAATAAAAGATGTTCTGGCTGAAGCACCATGAAAGAAATGAGCATGACACAGGGTGGAGTGAGAGAGGTTGGCAGGAAATAGATCACAAGGGGCCTTGTGGGCTGTGGTGAAGAGTGAGGGGTTTTGGTTGAAGTGCAAGGGGAAGCCATTGTTCACTTTCTTGACTAGAAGCTCCTGGAACTTTGGTGTTCTTGACCCTACACTATATTCCATCTACTTTGAACCTCTTTGTGACATATCAGGAAGAACCCTGGGTTTTTCCTGTGATAATTACTGTTCCCATGACAAGTCATCACTCCTGTCAAGTTTGTTGTTTTGTTTTGATTTTTTAAAAATATAATAAAGAGTTCACGCTTAACCCAAAGAAGTGAGTCACTAACAGTAAAATATCAGGGAAATCTGAGGAAAAACCTTAGGGATCCCTTCAGATCTCCAGACTAGGCAACGCCCTGCTTGGTGTGTGCATAATTCTAGACTCAAGGACAAGTACAGTGAAAATGGGAAGGAAGAGTAAAAAGAACAGGAGGCTGAGACAGCGGAATCGCTTGAACCTGGGAGGCGGAGGTTGCAGTGAGCCAAGATCGTGCCACTGCACTCCGGCCTAGGTGACAGAGCAAGACTCCATCTTAAAAAAAAAAAATAAAGAAAGAAAGAAAGAAATGCTGATTATCTCAGCAAAGAACGCAAAAAATTGGAAGTGCATCTCCCAAAGACAGAAAGAACTCATGCCACACTCCTGGGGAAATCCCCTCCTTAACCAGTTTAACACTTTTTAAAGGCAGAGCTGAACAGAAAAAGGAGATAAATCATATCATCTAAGCAGTCTTATGGAGTTTTTGTTCAGAGTAGATGATGTTGGAGAACGTGGGTGGCGGAAGATTCTCGTGCTCATTTGAAATACATCCCATCCAAACTGAAAAACCCCATTTTTTTTTTTTACTCTGGCCTGCCAAAACCAAGCTCCAAGCTGGTGGCTCCTCACCTGTGACCAATGCCGGCGCTGCAGATGCACAGAGAAAGGCACCCACTAGGAAGCGCCCGAACTCTAAAAGCAGCCAGAAATTGGCTTCGTGCCAGGCTAACCTCATTGGCTGTAGAACCCTTCAGATTCATCTGGAGATGAGGATGAGGGTTTTGTTTCCAGTAACTGAGTCTCCAACTAGGAAGAGGCTTCAGAGGTCATAGCCTGCCTATATGATAGGACAATTGGAATTTCTCCGGCTCCTAAAACGTCCCAGAATCATAAGGGTCTCTAATTCATAGAACTTTAGAAAACCTCAGTGAGGTGCCCTCTGCTCTGCTCTAAGCTGCATACTTTCTAGATTCGCACACTTTCCAAATAGTTCTCGTGCAGCTGGAGGCAGAAGCTTTCAGCATTATTTGGAGCACTTCTTCCTTTGATCTGTGTGCCATGCTATCAGGAGCAGAAATCAGAAAGAAGCATTCTGATTTGCTACTCAGCCAAATGAGGAAGCACTAAATCCCCTGGAAGGTCCCTCTCTCTTGATGTGCCACAGGGACAGCTTGGCCCAGAGCCCAGCAGAGGAAGCTGGGAGCCTCTTCTTCTCTCCTTCAAGATCTCTATCTACAAATTGCAGTCTGAAACCTGCCATACAGAGATAGTGAGAGCTATAGACCTGGATAAGCCAGGTACCAGTCCAATCAAAAGTGAACAAAACTATTACAAAAAGCAAGTGAGGTATGCAGGGAAGAAGGAATGTCCCACGCTTGTTTGAGTTTAGTTCCTGTCTGAGCATGAAGCAGGATGGGGTTTCTGAAATGCCTTCCTTCTCCTCCCCCTTTCTAAGTTCAATTCCTTTCAACCCAACAAACTTCTATTAAATGTCTGTACTGTGCCAAGCTGACTCTAACATGGTCCCAGGCCCTGGAGAGCTTACGATGAGGTGGAAGAATCAGCTAGCAAGAACAGGGCTTAACAAACTAGGGGCCATTGGCCTAATCCAGCCTGCTGCCTGTTTTTGCATGGCCTATAAACTAAAAATGATTGGCTGGGCGTGGTGGCTCACGCCTGTAATCCCAGCACTTTGGGAGGCCAAGGCGGGTAGATCATGAGGTCAGGAGTTCAAGACCAACCTGGCCAAGATGGTGAAACCCCATCTCTACTAAAAATACAAAAATTAGCCAGGCCTGATGGCAGGCGCCTGTAGTCCCAGCTACTTGGGAGGCTGAGGCAGAGAATTGCTTGAACCTGGGAGGCGGAGGTTGCAGTGAGCCAAGATCGCACCACTGCACTCCAGCCTGGGTGACAGAGCAAGACTGTCTCCAAAAAAAAAAAAAAAAGAAAAGATTTTCACTTTTTTTTTTTCTTAAATCAAAAGAGGAAGTATATGTTGTGGCATATGAATATGATATGAAAGTAAAATTTGAGTGTCCCACGCCCATGTTCCCCTATTGCCCACGACTGCTTTTGCCCTGAGTGGCTGAGTTGGTGCAACTAAGACCATAAGGCCAGGAAAGCCTAAAATATTTACTATCTAGCCATTGACATAAAAAGTCTTCTGACTCCTGAGCTAGAATTACGTCCCCAGCAGCTTTTGCACGAAAAATAATACTATAAGGTCATTTCCAAAGTTAAGAAAAATTCAGTGTTCCCCAAGCATTCTTGTGTATACTATTATGTATAACAAATTACTTAATGACCTGGCTTAATTGCCTCTCCGTTATGTAGATTGGGTGTGGGCTGGTACAGTACAGCAGAAGGTACTGGAGGTGATAAGGGTCACGGGTGATGCTCATATTCGGACTGCCCAGGTTCAAATCCAAGCCCCGCTGCTAACGAGAGCGTGACCTTAGGCAACTTGCTTCACTTCACTCTGCTTCAGTTTCATGATCTATAAGTTTGACATAATAAACAATCTACCTAATACAGTTTTCCTAAAGATTATTTCATTAAAAAGGTATAAAGCACCTAAAACAGTGCCTGACACACAGGAAGTATTAGCCATTATTATTATGAGAAACGGTGCATTTTTGTGTTTCTTTAAAGCTTGCTGTACTTACACACCATTGTTTAGTTATTAGTGATGCTGGCTAATATTTACTGTGCTTTTCCGATGAAGTTGGTTTGCTTGTTTGTTTTAAAACAATCCTTGGCAATCAGTGAAAGGAAACTCAACTAGTTGCAAAATCAAGGGGAAACCTCTCCAGAGAAAATCCATAACAAAGACATGACATAAGTTCATTTTCTACAATGTAGACACATACAGGGACCAGCAAAGAGCTAACCAAACAAGATAAGCAGGATGTGTTTTTCTGTCTAACATGAAAGAAGTTTCTTTATGGCGGCTAAATACAGAGCAAAGAATTCAAAAAGTTAAAGGGAGAAATTTAAAAAACAACTGCACATTTACTCTTATAAACAACCAGAACAGAACAGAAAAGCTGGTGATTGGCTATTCACAATAGAATGCAGACCCCTCCAGGAGGTGAAAATGTTATTTAGAACTGTTCAACAACTTTGAAGTTAAGTACCAAGATACCTAACACTTTCCCATGTATTATATTATTTTGAACTCTGATCTAATTTCAAACAAGTAGAAATGAGAGAGTAATTTAAATGGGTGTTGTGAACCTAATAAAGAACAACATTTTTGTAGAAGATGCGCTGAAGAGCAGACCTCAAACGGCATGGCCACTTTTTAAAGTTATCTTCACCTATGGGAAAAACTTGAGGCCTGTGGGCAGACGTCGGCATTCTTTGAGGGTACCCAAAGTGCATAAAAACCACTAGGAAGAGCTCATCAGCTTCTGAGACGCTTGCTCTGTGATCTCCAACCTTTGAGAGACAGTCAATATCGTGAAGTGACAAAGAGGGTGGTGATCCTGGTTAAGAAGTTAGAAACACCAACTCTCACCATGTAGCTATGTGACCTTCAACTAACCATTCACCTCCCTGACCTCAGTATGCTCATCTAAAGCAAGAGGGGAAGCCGACTGGTCGAACTTTAGGTTTCCTCTAAATTTTCAGATACCATGACCTTTAAGTTGCAAACTAGCAATATGACTTTTGTCATCTCTGCTACTGTATTTGGTCAACTCTTGAGGGCTGATAGCAGAGGCAGGTGGAAGGAAAAGGAATGGGTAAAATGAGTAAGGCAACTTACAGATATTCTGAACCTTTGTTTTCTCCTGTTAGAGAAACTCATAAGAAATAAAGAAGATTGAATTCAGTTTGACCTTTCCTCCTTCTGTTAAACATCTGTCATGGCCAAGCTGAAACGTGCCATGGTCCATGCCCTTAATGGGCTCACAATGAGCTGGAAGAATTGCTTATAATAATTATAATTAAACATAATGTCCACGGCAAGTTTCTGTACTAACTGATTGTACGATGGCAAGGTAGGAGCCAGGGAAACCTGGGTAATCCATGAAGCAGATCCCTTTAGTTGCAGAAAGTAAAGCATTTACAATGTCTTTTGAACCGCAATTTGGCATGCCCCATTTGTTTTCCCATCCTCATCTCTCCTGACTTCCCCACTCACCTTCTTAACTTTAGTCAAGCAAATCCACTACTCTGCTTTGCCCTTGCAAAGTTCAGGCTACTTTCTTACACATTAGATATGATACTTGGCTCTTCAGCAATGGGAATGACTGTAACCACCAAGTGCAATCATATTGCTTTAAAAAGACAAAAATAAAGAAGTTCCCAGGCTGAGGATGGCCACTATAGACCTGTTAGAGCTGCACTTCTCAGACCTGTGGAGCCTATCACAGCAACCCTGTTTTGAAACACAAGAAAGAAAAATAATAAATATCCTCAGAAAGAGAGGTTCTCCTGAAATTATGGGCCACCACCTTCCAAGCTGTGTGGTGACAGCAACAACTGGACGTGGTGGGAGTAATCAAAAGGCAAATCAGAGCTTAAAAAGCAAATTTTTTTTTTTTTTTTTTGAGACAGAGTCTGGCTCTGTCCCCCAGGCTGGAGTGCAGTGGCACCATCTCGGCTCACTGCAAGCTCCACCTCCCGGGTTCACGCCATTCTCCTGCCTCAGCCTCCCGAGTAGCTGGGACTACAGGCGCCCGCCACCACGCCCTGCTAATTTTTTTGTATTTTTAGTAGAGACAGGGTTTCACTATGTTGGCCAGGATGGTCTCGAACTCCTGACCTCGTGATCCGCCCACCTCGGCCTCCCAAAGTGCTAGGATTACAGGCTTGAGCCACCGCGCCCGGCCAAAAAGCAAATTTTTATTTTGTAAATGAGTTAAAACTGGCAAGTTTTAACTGGAAAGAGGTACAGTACTTTTCAATGATATGGGGAGGAAGAAGGACACAGGTGAGGGAATGTGAGAGATTTTCAGAAGGTATTAGAGGCCCTGAGGAAGCAGGAGAAATATGGGGGTTGGGAGCTGCAAGATCTGTAAGGCCTAAAGCCATCTGATGCAATTTGGAAGGACAATGGAATGGGCAGCACTGGGAAAGGTATCTTAACCAAGGCAAGGAAAGCAGCTGTAAAAGTTTCAAGCAATTAAATAAAACCAAGCTGCTGGCTGGGCACGTGGTGGCTCATGCCTGTAATCCCAGCACTTTGGGAGGGCAAGACGAGTAGATCACGAGGTCAGGAGTTCAAGACCAGCCTGGCCAACATGGTGAAACCCCGTCTCTACTAAAAATACAAAAATTAGCAGGGTGTGGTGGTGGGCACCTGTAATCCCAGCTACTTGGGAGGCTGAAGCAGAGAATTGCTTGAACCCGGGAGGCGGAGGCTGCAGTGAGCCAAGATGGCGCCACTGCACTCCAGCCTGGGCGACAAAGCGAGACTCCATTTGAAAAACAAAAACAAAAACAAACCAAGCTGCCCTGAGCAGCTGCAGATGGAGAAATCTGTACCTGGCTTGGACCTGGAATTCTCCCCACACAAGCATTTGCAAACAAACTAGGTAGCTATTTGTATGATGATAAAGAATCCCTGAGGGGAAGCGTTACCCCTGGAAAGGTGAAGATGAGCGGCTTCATCCTGGAACTACTGCCTTTGAAGGAGTACTGTGCTCCCACCGTGAGAACATCTTTACACCCCACAAAGGCAGGGATTAAAAAATATTTGTTTTGTTTTTGGAGAGGCGGAGTTTTTTTTTTTTTTTTTTTTTTTGAGACGCAGTCTCGCTCTGTCGCCCAGGCTGGAGTGCAGTGGCGTGATCTCGGCTCACTGCAAGCTCCGCCTCCCGGGTTCACGCCATTCTCCTGCCTCAGCCTCTCCGAGTAGCTGGGACTACAGGCGCCCGCCACCATGCCCGGCTAATTTTTTTTGTATTTTTAGTAGAGACGGGGTTTCACCGTGTTAGCCAGGATGGTCTCGATCTCCTGACCTCATGATCCGCCCGCCTCGGCCTCCCAAAGTGCTGGGATTACAGGCGTGAGCCACCGCGCCCGGCCTGGAGACGGAGTTTTGCTCTTGTTGCCCAGGCTGGAGTGCAGCAGCACAATCTCGGCTCACTGCAACCTCTGCCTCCCGGGTTCAAGCGGTTCTCCTGCCTCAGCCTCCTGAGTAGCTGGGATTACAGGCGCCCTCCACCACACAAGGCTAATTTTTTGTATTTTTAGTAGAGTCGGGGTTTCACCATGTTGGCCAGGCTGGTCTCAAACTCCTGTCCTCAGGTTATCCACCTGCCTTGGCCTCCCAAAGTGCAGGGATTACAGGCGTGAGCCACCGGTGTGGCCTAAAAAAAAATGTTTACATCGATGTTTTCATTGGTAGAACCCACATACTCAGAACAGTGTACATAGCAGGTACTCAGTAAATTTGTTGAATAAATGAATGATATCAATTCCCAGGAAACCATCTCTTTGAATTTGTCTGAGGCTTGCCAAAAACCCAAGTCACACAGACTAGAGACAGGTGGCAGCAGACCCTACCCCTTCTCATGGATTACTGCCCTGAGTGGGTGTCTTAGGTCAGTTCTTCAGGAGACAGAGGTTTGTTTACAGAAAGTTTACTGGGGAATTATTGCAGAAAAACATATTACTGGGGAGTGGAGGAAGTAAAACAGAGCAAAGGCGAAGCTGAACTGCAATATAGTTATGACGGCCTCAGACGATCTCAAGAGGAGCTCTGGGACCAAAATGGCTTCTGAGAGTGATCCTGTCCTGAGGGAAGTGGAGTGGATCTCTACATACCCCCATCCACCTACACTTCCAGCAGCTGGAGGAATGTATGCTTCATCCTGAAGTACATCTGGGCAGTACGTCACAGCATTCATCACAGTGGTTTCTTTCTGTGAGTTTGGGGGTGGGGAGGAGAATTACATCATTTGTGTACCCCACATTGGAGGTGACTGTTTCATCTTTGCTCTTGGTAGCAGTTCATAGAAACCAATTCTGGCTCCCTTCAGCTACTTATGAAATAAGAGAGAGATCATAAATGGATAAGAAGCTGCAGAACTAGACATGGACACAGAAGAGGGATCAGAACTGGCATCAGAGCACCTTCTGGATCACCTCGTTTATTTCTTTTTTTTGAGACAGAGTCTCATTCTGTCGCCCAGGCTGGAGGGCAGTGGCGCAATCTCGTCTCACTGCAAGCTCCGCCTCCCAGGTCCACGCCATTCTCCTGCCTCAGCCTCCTGAGTAGCTGGGACTATAGGCACCCACCACCGTGCCTGGCTAATTTTCTGTATTTTTAGTACAGACAGGGTTTCACTGTGTTAGCCAGGATGGTCTCGATCTCCTGACCTCGTGATCCACCCGCCTCGGCCTCCCAAAGTGCTGGGATTACAAGCATGAGCCACCATGCCCGGCCAATTTTTCTTTATTTTTATTTTTTTGTTTTTGAGACAGAGTCTCACTCTGTCACCAGGCTGGAGTTTAGTGGCGTGATCTCAGCTCACTGCAACAACCTCCACTTCCCAGGTTGAAGCAATTCTCCTGCCTCAGCCTCCCCAGTAGCTGGGACTACAGGCGCCCACCACCGCACCCAGCTAATTTTTGTATTTTTAATAGAGACGGGGTTTCACCATGTTGGCCAGGGTGGTCTCGATCTCCTGACCTCATGATCCACCCACCTTGGCCTCCCAAAGTGCTGGGATTACAGGCATGAGCCACAGCGCCCAGCCTCTTCAAGATCTTAAGTGTCAGAATAGATCATCTAATTGCCTTAGCTTAGTTCATGTACCCACCATTAGCTAGGGAAGGACATAGAATGGTCCCATTAAAATTGCACAGTGGGGGTGGGGAGAATGTATGCTGAAATACACACACATATTTACATATACATAAATTCAAAACATGCCCAATAACCAGCTAGAAGGATAAATTCCTTCTCCCCCACCTAGGCAAAAAAGTATGAACAATTGACTCATACATCACTGTTGCAGAGAGGGTGGGAAATATCTCATGAAGAGTCACATCACACTTCCAGGTCATCAAAGAGGATGGCATTTTAAAATTAGCAAGATACAATTCTAATAATCTAAACAGGTTTCTTTTCTAAAGGGAAAAAATAAGAGCAATGTCCTCATTTTCCAGAGAACAAAATAGAAAAACTTGTTTTCAAGAGTAAGCAAATTAAAATCAGACCTTTCTGCAATTTTTTGCTGCTCTTTTCCCTTTGCCTTTGTTTGCTTGTTTCCTTTTATACCTAGTCCTGCAGACCCTTTGCCTTTTTAAGTAGATTATCCCATGGAGGTTAAGACTAAGCAAGGCAATGAAAAGGAGATAAGAGTTTCTTTTTTTTTTTTTTTTTGAGATGGAGTCTCACTGTCGCCCAGGCTGGAGTGCAGTGGCGTGATCTCGGCTCACTGCAGGCTCCGCCCCCCGGGGTTCACACCATTCTCCTGCCTCAGCCTCCTGAGTAGCTGGGATTACAGGCACCCGCCACCTCGCCCGGCTAATTTTTTTGTATTTTTAGTAGAGACGGGGTTTCACCATGTTAGCCAGGATGGTCTCCATCTCCTGACCTTGTGATCCGCCAGCCTCGGCCTCCCAAAGTGCTGGGATTACAGGTGTGAGCCACCGCGCCTGGCCAAGAGTTTCTATTCATTGCTCATAAGTGCTAGTTAGGCCAAGGCTTACAGCAGGTGGTCTTCAGATTCCTTCTATAGTGTTGTAAGTTACATTTGATGCTGCTCTTTCCCCAGGAAACAGGGAGGTCTCCTCACTGAGACAGCACAGTATCAGACACTGAGTAGCCACTCAATATGTGTTGGAAAAAAGTAAGGAACAGAGAAAGAGAGGAAAGGAGAGAGGAGGAGAGAAAGGGGCAAGGAAGGTTACCCTTTGACTCACAGGCTTTTAGGTTACAGGTGGATAACACATCTTACTCACATATGACCTTTTCTGACTAGCAACCATGTGGCAAGATCTATAGAGACTTGGGGGATGGGAGCCAGGAACTATTGAGAAATCTCCTTCTGATTAGTTGAAGAGTATGGGTTTTTGTAAGTACAGAGTAGAGCACATTCTGAGAATCTTTTACTGATTGGTGATTTATTCAAAAAACTATTGAAAGGCGGCTGGGCGCGGTGGCTCACACCTGTAATCCCAGCACTTTGGGAAGCCAAGGCGGGTGGATCACGAGGTCAGGAGATCGAGACCATCCTGGCTAACACGGTGAAACCCTGTCTGTACTAAAAATACAAAAAAAAAAAAAAATTAGCCGGGTGTGGTGGCGGGTGCCTGTAGTCCCAGCTACTCGGGAGGCTGAGGCAGGAGAATGGCATGACCCTGGGAGGTGGAGCTTGCAGTGAGCCAAGATTGCGCCACTGCACTCCAGCCTGGGCAACAGAGCGAGACTCTGTCTCAAAAAAAAAAAAAAAAAAAAAAACTCTTGAAAGGCTAACAGTTTTGAAGGGTAGACATGGAAAAATAGAAATTCATAAATGATTTCTAATCCAACAATCTTGTTTTACAGATGAGAATGCTGAGGACTAGAAAAGTAAGGCAAGACTTCTGCTTCTAGCCAAAATGGAGTAGCAGAGACCATATTTACCTCCCACTCACACTGGACAAAATAAAAGTATATATCTATAGCTACATATTTACACCAATCAATGGTTTTCTGACATTTGATATCAGGCAACACAGGATGGTGATCCACAAGATAAGGAAAACAAATGGGTTGAGTTTCCCAGGTTCCTGCCTGGAAAGAGTTTCAAGGGTACAGCACAAGGAGGGGAAATCCAAGCAGAGCCCAGCAGTCTCTCTAAGTTGAGGAAGTGAATCTGGGAATCCGGGAGGATCAATGGAGCTAGAGTTCCCAGGGCAGAAGATCAGCATACTAGAGAGGAGAGAGCTGCACAGAGAGAGCAACAGAGGTCTGCAGAGGGTTCCCCAAAAGTCTTCAGCTGGGTACCAATCAGTGAATGTGTGTGAGGAAACTGTCCAGATCAATTGGAAAGAAGCAGATGATACTCCTGATGCTCACACAGGGCTGCAAATATTTCATGATCCCATTCCCACCAGAGTAGAAAACTTCATAATTCATGGAGCAATGGGTAGAGTACTTACAAAAGTGTTGCATCAGTGATGGAGAAAAATACCCCTAAATTAAAGACTTCCTGGTTTTACCTAATGAAGCTCAAAATAATGCCCCAAAGGGGTCAAACTGTTTCCAAGTAACATAACTTTAGGACAAAGTTTAAAATTATTTCTAGGAATACAAAAATAGCTAGTGCCCAATGAGGTCAAATTCTTGATGTCTACCGTTAAGTAAAAAATTACCAGCCATAAAAAAAAAGAAACAAACAAACAAAAAAAACAGAAAAGTAACACTAATAAAGAAGAAAATAAATTGATCAATAGAAGGAGATCCAGGAATCATACAGATGATACAGTTAACAGATAAGGACAATGAGACAGTTATAATCTACACATTCAAGAAGCAAAAGAGCATGTTGAGTAGAGATATGAAAAATTCAAAAGGACTCAAATTGAATTTCTAATGATGAAAAATATAATACATGTAATAAAAAATGCACTGGATTGAATTAATATCAGATTAGACATTGTAAAAGAATAAAGTCAGTCGGGCATGGTGGCTCACGCCTATAATCCCAGCACTTTGGGAGGCAGAGGCGGGAAGATCACCTGAGGTTAAGAGTTCAAGACCAGCCTGACCAACGTGGTGAAATCCCATCTCTACTAAAAATACAAAATTAGCCAGTCATGGTGGTGCATGCCTGTAATCCCAGCTATGCAGGAAGCTGAGGCAGAAGAATTACTTGAACCCAGGAGACAGAGGTTGCAGCAAGCCAAGATCGCGCCCTTGCACTCCAGCCTGGGCACCAAGGGCAAAACTCTGTCTCAGGAAAAAAAAAAAAAAAAGGATAAAGTCATAGCAATAGCAACTATCCAAAATGAAACAGAAGAAAAGACTGAAAAAAATAAAAAGGGCAGAGTGAGCTATAGGACAACTTCGGGCAGCCTTTATATTAATATGTATAATTAGAAACACTAAGGGTAAGGAATAAAAAGTATATTTGCAGAAATATTAGATAAAAAGCTTCCAAATATGGCAAAGTTAAAACTCCACAATTCCAAGAACTTCAAGGAACCCCAAGCACAAGAAACATGAATAAAATTACACAAAAACACATCATAAAGAAATTACCTAAAACCGGCCAGGCACAGTGGCTCACACCTGCAATCCCAGCACTTTGGGAGGCCGAGGCAGGTGGATCACAAAGTCCAGAGATCAAGACCATCCTGGCTATCATGGTGAAACCCTATCTCTACTAAAAATACAAAAACATTAGCCAGGCGTGGTGGTGGGCGCCTGTAGTCCCAGCTACTCAGGAGGCTGAGGCAGGAGAATGGCGTGAACCCGGGAGGCAGAGCTTGCAGTGAGCAGAGATTGTGCCTCTGCCCTCCAGCCTGGGCAACAGAGTGAGACTCCGTCTCAAAAAAAATAAAAAATAGAAATTACCAAAACCTATGATAGTCCAGGTGCAGTGGCCCATGTTTGTAATCCCAGCATTTTGAGAGGCCAAGGCAGGAGGGTTGTTTGAGTCCTAGAGTTTGAGACCAGCCTGGGCAACAAGATCCCAGCTCTACAAACAAATAAAAAATTAGCTGGGTGTGATGACACACACCTGCAGTCCCAGCTCCTCAGGAGGCTGAAGTAGCAGGATCTCTTGAGCCTGGAAGGTTGAGGCTACAGTGATCTATATTCATGCCACTGCACTCAGCCTGGGTGACAGAGTGAGACCTTGTCACACACAAAAATTAAAACTTATGATAAAGAGAAAATCTTAAAGGTAGGCATAGAAAAAAGTCCCATTATGTACAAAGGAACAAATACACAGGTGACAGTAGATTTCTTATTTATTTTTATTTTTTTGAGACGGAGTCTCGCTCTGTTGCCCAGGCTGGAGTGCAGAGGCACAATCTCTGCTCACTGCAAGCTCCACCTCCCAGGTTCATATCATTTTCCTGTCTCAGCCTCCCGAGTAGCTGGGACTACAGGCACCCACCACCATGCCCAGCTAATTTTTTTGTATTTTTAGTAGAGTCAGGGTTTCACCGTGTTAGCCAGGATGGTCTCGATCTCCTGACCTCGTGATCCACCCGCCTCGGCCTCCCAAAGTGCTGGGATTACAGGCGTGAGCCACCGCGCCCGGCCAGAACAATATTTTTTTAAGTACTAAAAGGAAAAAATTAGTCAACCTAGAAATCTTTACCCCATGAAAATATCTTTCCTTTTATATTTATATTTATATTTATATTTTGAGATGGAGTCTCGCTCTGTCTTCCAGGCTGCAGTGCAGTAACGCAATCTCGGCTCACTACAACCTCCGCCTCCTGGACTCAAGCAATTCTCGTGCCTCAGCCTCCTGAGTAGCTGGGACTACAGGCACCTGCCACCTCAGCTGGCTAATTTTTTGTATTTTTAGTAGAGACGGGGTCTCACCACATTAGCCAGGCTGGCCTTGAACTCCTGACCTCAAGTGATCTGCCCGCCTAGGCCTCCTAAGTTCTGGGATGACAGGTGTGAACCACCATGCCCAGCCATATCTTTCAAAAATTAAGCCAGGCCGGACACAGTGGCTCACACCTGGAATCCCAGCACTTTGGGAGGCTGAGGTGGGGGGACCACCTAAGGTCAGGAGTTCGAGACCAACCTGGGCAACATGGTGAAACTCCATCTCTACTAAAAACACAAAAATCAGCCAGATGCGGTGGTGTGTGCCTGATGTCCCAGCTACTTGGGAAGCTGAGGCAAGAGAATCACTTGAACCTGGGAGGTGGAGGTTGCAATGAGCAGAGATTGTGCCACTGCACTCCAGCCTGGGTGACAGAGTGAGACTCCATTTCAAAAAAAAAAAAAAAAATTAAGACAAAGTGTGGCCAGGTGCAGTGGCTCACACCCATAATCCCAGGACTTTGGGAGGCTGAGGCAGGCGGATCACGAGGTCAGGAGATCCAGACCATCCTGGCTAACACGGTGAAACCCCATCTCTACTAAGAATAAAAATTAAAAAAAATTAGCCAGGCGTGGTCGTGGGCGCCTGTACTCCCAGCTACTTGGGAGGCTGAGGCAGGAGAATGGCGTGAACTGGGGAGGCGGAAGCCAGAGCTTGCAGTGAGCTGAGATCGCGCCACTGCACTCCAGCCTGGGGGACAGAGTGAGACTCCGTCTCAAAAAAAAAAAAGACGAAGTGCACAACCTTGTGAATATACTAAATGCCACCGAACTGTTTACTATAAAATAGTTAATCTATGATATGTGAGTTTTGTCTCAGTAAAAAAAGTGAAAAATAAAGAATTTTATTTGAATGGGTAGTTTTAAAACTACCTATTGATTACTATGCTCACAACCTGAGTGACAGATTCTGTTGAACTCCAAACCACAATATCACACAATATACTTTTGTAACAAACCTGTACATGTACCCCATTCTAAAATAAAAGTTGAAAAGAATTATTTTATATATATATATACATATTTTTTTTTTGAGATGGAGTCTTGCAGTGTTGCCCAGGCTGGAGTGCAGTGGCACGATCTCGGCTCACTGCAAGCTCCGCCTCCCAGGTTCACACCATTCTCCTGCCTAAGTTTCCCAAGTAGCTGGGACTACAGGAACTCGCCACCATGCCTGGTTAATTTTTTGTATTTTTAATAGAGATGGGGTTTCAAAATGTTGGCCAGGATGGTCTCGATCTCCTGACCTCATGATCCACCCACCTCAGCCTCCCAAAGTGCTGGGATTACAGGCCTGAGCCACCATGCCTGGCCCAGAGTTTTTTTTCAATAAAAAATTTTCTGGCCAGGCACGGTGACTCACACCTATAATCCCAGCACTTTGGGAGGCCAAGGTGGCTGGATTATCCAAGGTCAGGAGTTCAAGACCAGCCTGATCAATATGGTGAAACCCCATCTCTACTAAAAATAGAAGGCCAGGCACGGTGGCTCGCCCCTGTAATCCCAGCACTTTGGGAGGCCGAGGCAGGTGGATCACGAGGTCAGGAGATGGAGACCATCCTGGCTAACACGGTGAAGCCCCGTCTCTACTAAAAAATACAAAAAATTAGCCGGGCGTGGTGGCGAGCATCTGTAGTCCCAGCTACTCGGGAGGCTGAGGCAGGAGAATGGTGTGAACCTGGAGGCAGAGCTTGCAGTGAGCCGAGATCGCGCCACTGCACTCCAGCCTGGGCGACAGAGCGAGACTCTGTGTCAAAACAAACAAACAAACAAACAAACAAAATTAGCTGGGCATGGTGGTGCATACCTGTGATTCCAGCTACTGGGGAGGCTGAGGCAGGAAAATCACTTGAACCTGGGAGGTGGAGGCTGTGGTGAGCCAAGATCGTGCCACTGCACTCCAGCCTGGGCAATGGAGTGAGACTCAAAAAAAAAAAAAAAAAAAAAAAAGAATTTTTCAAACATATAAAAGCTGAAGTAATTGTAATTCATCACTAACAGACTTGAACCACAGGAACTATTAATGGAAGTATTTCAGGTGGAAAATAAATAATACCACCAGATGGGATCTTGGATCCACAAAAAAAAAATTAGAAAGCCAGAAATGGTAAATATGTATATGGGAGAGAATGATAAAATATTTTTCTTAAATTAAAAATCACTTCAAAAGATAATTGATTATTTAAATAGACTTATGACAATGTATTTTGAAGTACATAGCAAATGTAGATGTAAAATATATGATAATCATAGCACAAAGGTCAGGAGAGGGGAGTGGAGAGGTGCTGTTGTAAGGCAGTTATACTGTGTAAAATAGTATATTACTTGAAGGTATATTGTGATAAGTTAAAGATTTTTTACTATAAGTCCTAACGGAAGCTCAAGTAAAAACTTCTCAATTCATAAGGCAGAAAAAAAAGGAAAACAGAGAACAAAGAACAGATAAGACATAGAGAAAAATAATAGTACCATGATACATCAATAGTCACATTTGGTGGGGCGTGGTGGCTCACGCCTGTAGTCCCAGCACTTTGGAAGGCCGAGGTGGTCAGATCACGAGGTCAGGAGATCGAGACCATCCTGGCTAACATCGTGAAACCTCGTCTCTACTAAAATACAAAAAATTAGCCCAGTGTGGTGGCGGGCGCCCGCAGTCCCAGCTACTCGGGAGGCTGAGGCAGGGGAATCGCTTGAACCTGGGAGGCAGAGGTTGCAGTGAGTCGAGATTGCACCACTGCACTCCAGCCTGGCAAAAGAGCAAGACTTTGTCTCAAAAAAAAAAAAAAAAAAAAAGTCACATTCAATGTAAATGGTCTGAACAGCAATTAAAGGGCAGAGATTGTCTGACTGACTAGCAACCAAGCAAGACCTAATTATATGGTGCTTGTAAGGATATATAGATAGATATAGATACAGGAATGAATTAAAAGAAAGCCACAGCAACTATATTATTATCAGACCAAGTAGAATTCAGAGCAAAGAATATTTACTAATGGCAAAGATAACAATTCCTCAAGACGGTCTGAAATATTTATGCACCTAATAACAGAGCTTCAAAATAGGTGAAGCAAAAATTTACTAAACTGCAGGAAAAGCAGAGAAATCCACAGTTCCAGTCTAGGATTTCAACGATTCTTTCTCAATAATTGATGGAACAAGGAAATAGATAATCAGTAAGTATATAGAAGACCTGGAAACCTCTATCAACCAACTTGACATACGTGATATTTATAGAACACTCCACCCAACAACAGCAGAATACACATTCTTTTCAAGTACACTCAGAACTAAGATAGGCCAAGTCTTAATAAATTTAGAAGGATTTGAGTTATACCAACTATATTCTAAGTATATTCTCCTGACCATAATGGAACTGAATTAGAAATCCAGGAGTAGACTTACTCATGTATGGTCAGTTGGTTTTTGACAAAAATGTCAAGGTAATTTAATAGGGAAAGTAATTTTTCAATGAATCATTCTGGAAATTTTAGTTAACTATACGAAAAAAAAGAAGAAGAAGGAGGAGGAGGAGGAGGGAAGAAATTCAACCCTTACTTCACACCATTTACAAAAATGTAAGAGCTAAAACCATAAAACATAAAGAAATCACAAAAATCACAGAGGGAAATATTAGATATCTTGTGTTTAGCAAAGATTTCTTACATATGATACACAAGAAAACATAAATTTTGAAAGACAATAACGGCAAAGGTAAGTACCTGAAAGCTCTGTCAGTCTTCTCATGATTGAGGATCTCTCTGAATCATCATGGCCAGCTTGCTTTCAGTGGTGCCAGGCCACACTTGATTAACGACATGCCAGTGCTACTCATTCCTCTCCCAGGGTCTATAAGAAACCCTCCTTGCTTTTCCTACATTTTCCTGTGAGAGTCCTCATTGCTGTGCTTTAATTTACTTTATTTTTAGTATAAAGTATGTGAGATATACAGAAAGCTTAAAGAATACCCATGAGCCCACCACCTAGCTTAATATCTCATTTTTTAAAACGATTTTTAAAATTATTTTTATTTTTAATTATTATGGGTGTATATATTTATAAGGAAGAGATATCTGCATTCCCATGTTTTTTGTAGCACTATTCACAATAGCCAAGATATGGGATCAACCTAAGTATCCATAAATGGATGAATGGATAAAGAAAATGTGCCATGTATGTACAAAGGAGTATTATTCAGCCATAAAAAAGAAGCAAATTCTGTCATGTGCAATAACATGTGTGGAACTAGAGGACATTGTGTCAAGCGGAATAAGCCAGGCGCATAAAATTATCTTCTACACAGCTGTTTTTCTGCCGTCAATAATTTTTCGCTTCTCAAGGACAGGGAGCATGACTTGAGTCTTACTGTCAACTCTAGCACAATGCCCAACAGACAGTGGGTATGAAGTAAATGCTTGAAGAGAGAGAAAGAGAGAGAGACAGAGAGGTTGCAAGCACTCAACTACCCTCTGGATTAACAATTGCCTCTCTTTGTGAGGACTTAAGAGGATGGAACAAGTGAGGCATGAGACACACTTGCAGGACTCTTAGAGTGAGGGTCTCCTTTAGCACTTCCCTTGCCTTGAGAGGAGGGCTGTGTGTGGTTGAGATAAAGCTCCAGGTAAAGAGGTAAAGTTCTTAACTCTGTGCTCTGAGCTCCACTTCCCTTTGTTGCCTCTCGTATGTGGTTCCAGTTTAGACTCTACTTTTAATAACACATACACTCACACCAGCCTCCCTGTCTCTTCCAGCAGTCCTCCCCGCACCCATCGACTGCCACTCAGCTGCCATTACTCAGGTGCCCCACTGTGGCTGCTGCCTTGAGCCAAGCTGTGGTCGAGCCCACCTCCCCACCGTGTCGTTCTGCCAGAGCTCACTTCGCTGTCTTCCTGGTGCACTGGCTACCTGGCTTTCCTAGAAACTGTCCTGCTTTCCTTTTCTTCCCCCAGCATTGCAAGTTGTACTCAGGGCCCCTATGATTCATGTCCAAACCCTGCCTTCCACCTTCTGGGGGGGGTACTCAAAGTAGAGAATGTGTGATCAGATTGGGCTGAGCTGGCCTTGTCCCTTTTGTGGAGATGATGACATGGAGGATTGGGTGGGTTTGGGAAGGGTGTACGAGGCGGGAATGTGCTAAGAGACAAGCTAAATGCCACTGTGGTTAGAAGTCTCTGTTTTCTAGCAATTGTGAAGCAGTGGGACTGCCCCTCTTTCTAGAAGTCAAAACAAACCTTAGAAAACCAGCGCAAATGAGCCTTTCTGCCCCGTATTTCTCAAGACCCACTGCTTTGCTTGTAACCAAAGTCCTCTACAGAGAGATACCAGTTCCTAGCCCAGGCCCTGGGTCACTCTCCTGCCCAGACAGAGGAAGGACAGATTCCTTTCCCTTATCAAAGCCAAGGATCTGACTTAAGATAACAGAATCTTGGGTTGGGAGGGCTCCCTCAAGAAACATGTCATCCATTCCCCTGCCTTCAGCTGAGTTTTCATTTACTCCTCAGTGAAGACACCCTTGGCTGTCTGCCCTCCCCAGAAGCAGCCCCTACTTACTCACACATTTTTGGTGATTGGCAACTCCATGAACATGGCACAGACTGGAAGAATACCTTTCTGAGATATGATCTAGATGTCACTGCTTTAATGCAAGACTAGTTTCTCTTGTCTTGTTCCTCATGGAGAAGGGAATAGAAAAGATAGGGGGCTGGTAGGGGGTCAGAGGGAGGAATAGAGATGGAAACCGAGACAACTGAGTCCAAGGCTGAAGGCACTCAGTTTTACCTAAACTCTTGCTATTCAAAATGTGGCCCATGGGACAGGTGCATGAGCCTCACCTGGGAGCTCAGTAGAAATGCAGAATCTGGGGCCCCACTGCAGACCCACTGAATCGGATTTTTGTCAAGATCACCAAGTGATTCATTTGTGCATTAAGTTTGAGGAGCACTGGGCTGGGGCTTATTCTCCATCACTCACTGTAAGTGTTGGGTCCAGAGCCTCAGCCCAGAGCTGGATTCTGTGTCAGAGCATCTGAATCTGTCTCTATGCAACACACACTGCCTTCAGCCCTCTCCAGGGCTCAGCTACAGAATTATCAAAGCCATCCAGCGCAACCCTTTTGACTTTGAAGGAGAGCGGGAGTGTTCCCCCAGATGGATGGATCAACTTGACTTTGATCACATGGAAAAGCCCTTCATATATGCTGAGCTATGGCCGTGCCCACCACACCCCCAACAGAGCTCCACCTTGGAGCTAGTTTTGAGCTTATTACAGGGAACTGCATTTTGTTGGGTGGTGATGTTTTTTTCTTTATGTGTGCATGATTGATTTGGATTGCTTCTTTTTGTTTTTTAACAAGGGGTAGTTTTTGTGTTTTTGAATGACACCCTTGTGGCCCCCGTTACCCCAACCCCCTTTGATGCAAGGCCTCTGTTTTTAAGCATCAGGGTTCTGCCACCCGGACCTGGTGAGGCATATTTAAAGCTGTTTAAATTGACAGACCGGGCAAACAGGATTAACTCGGTGGGCCCAGAAGGGGAGGTGGGGGCAGGGGGAGAGTTGCAGAATGGTTTACATGGATGAGCAGGACAGCCGGCTGGGCTGGGAAGGGGCCTATTGCTCGAGCCGGCCAAGAATTCTCGATCTGGGAGGTAGGCAGAGAGTTTGCAATCTGCCGGTGATTGGATTAGACATGGTGTGAAATTCGGAGCAGGGCTACGCGGCTGGGGCTGGGGCCCAGGCTGCTGTGGGGCCAGGCTGCCGAGGCCCCGCTGAGGAGACCGTGTCGGGATGCCTGTCCCTGCCCCAGCAGGCCTTGGCGACAGCGTCAATGTCACAGCCCTCGGAGGCTCCCCCACAGCTGGGCCGTGTTGTCTTCCCACACCACTGAGCCTTCAGTGCTTTCTCAGGGAAAGCAGAGGCCGCCTGGGCCCCATTCACAGGCCCCTTCACCCTTGGCCTCTCAGCGGTGGCCCGAGCTGCGGAGGAGGAAGACGCCTCCGTCTTTCAAGTGTTTGGGTTCTGAACAGCTTCCCTCTTGATATCTTTTTTTCGCCTTTTTCTTTCTTTGTCTCTCTTTCTCATCTTTCGAGTTTTCTCGCTCCCTCTGGCACAATCTGTTTCATTCAGTAGGATGCCGCTCCATCTGGATTTGTTCAAGGGCCCAAATCAACTTGGGTTTTCCACTTTTTCAGGGATTTGGAGGTTCTGATTAACCTCTTTGAGGATTTTGAATCTTATTCCAGAACCCTAATCAGGCAACTGTGGGGGTGGGGGGTAGGGAAGCAGGGTGTGGAATTCGTCATCGCTGGGACGTTGACAATGTGTGACAGAGGCAGTAACACAAGGTGCAAGGCTAAAGTGACGGGCGGTTGGGGGGCTGAGAGGAGGAAGATGAAGGATGGAAGTGGATTTGAATGGGCATTCCTAAAGCCCATCCAACAATGAAATGGGCTCTTTTTGTCAGGAGAGCCAGTCCACAGGTAGTGAGAGCCAGAGTATGGACACCTGGATCCCTGGCAGAGAACTGTGAAGCTAGATGTCTCTTGACCTCCTTTCTGACTCTTGTCTATAAAAGGCAAATTTTAAAAACAAAAAACAAAGCAAACAAACAAGCAGACAACTCTAAGCTATCTTGCCCGCCTAGAGAAGTCTTTAATTCTAACTCTGTCTCCTCAGCTACTGCACAAGTATAGCTTTGGCCAAGTTTTCTTTCTTCTCCGTCTCGGCTTCACTGTGTCTGAAGCAGAGGTGTGAGTGATCACATTCACTTCGTCTGCTTTGAAAAGTCCCCCATCTGTTGATCCAGGAAAGACCTCCCAAGCGCATCTAGTTATATGACTGTAGTATTTCAGAGCAGAGAAAGATCATAGAAACAAGCTTTATTTCTTCACAAATAATGAACTTGAGAACCCTTGGGTCCCGGTGTCATTTCAAAGTGTCCAGTCATCTCACCAGCTCCCCGTTGTTAAATGGTCAGTCCTCTTAACAGTTGGGGCAAAGCTTGAAATAGAACACAGGTCTCATACTTCCTGTTCAGGGCTCTTTTCTCTTCTGCCTGCTGGGTCCACATGGCTCTGCCTCCAAGGACACCTGAGCTTGGTTCCCAATAAACCACGAAAGCCTTGTTCTTTCTGTGATAGCCAGGAAAGTACCTGTCAGGACGATACCTTTCTCTCTTCCCCTCTCCTATATTCTCGCTTGCTCTGAGTGCAAACCTAGGTGAAGGAGAACGAGTCCGGCCTCTCCCGGTCACAGGCATAGTTACTGACTTCTCTCGGCATGGGACTTCAGTGCCTCCTTGATGTCTTTTAGAGTGGATATCCTGTATTAGTAAATATATTTCATGTCATGGGCCAATTTGGATCTATTTGCATTGTCTACTCATGTTCCAAGTCCAACTCTGGGTTTACTATAGAAGAGTGTTGGAACTAACAGGAATGCTCACCATGGATGAGGAAAAACTGCAACTTCTGAGCTTGGTATCAAAGGCAGGTTGGCACACCTCTGAGAGGACATGTGTCCCCAGATCTGCAATGGTCCCACCCATATTTCCAAAACCAGCCACTTCTCCTTCTAACGAGCGTCCCTCCCCTCTCTTGCTACAGCCTGCAGCATGCTCAGGGCTTCCCTTGCCTTTGTGTGGTCATTAAAACGAGCGGTTTTTCTGGTGGAGAGAAAAAGCTTTTTGAACACTTCAATCACCAATATGCAAATCAAAACCCAATTATAGAGACACCGACAGATCATGGGGCTTGCTGAAAATGTTCCCAATTCTGCAGGCATCTTCTACCTGCAGTTGTCAGTGCACTGTGTGTGGCAGCAAGTCTCCAAAGGTGGCATCCCAATCATTCTTCACTTCCCTGTACTTGTATATGCTTCTCTAATTGACACGAGGAGACAGAGTCTATTTCCCCTCCTCTGATTCTGAGCTGGCCTGTGACTTGCTTGGACCCATAGAATTTGGCAAAAGTAACTTTTTGGAATTTCCAAGCCCAGGTCTTCAGAGGATTCGTAGCTTCTGCTTCCTCTCTCTTTGGAAGCCAGCTGGGATGTGAGGAGTCCAGCTCGCTTAAGCCCACAACGCTGTGAGGAAACCCAAGGTGGCCACGTGGAGAGGCCACGTGGAGGAGCACCAAGGCATCAGACACATGAATAAAATCTTCTTGGGTTTTCAGCCCAGCCCAGGCACTGGTGGAATGCAGGCAAGTGAATGACCCCAGACAACAGGTTATGGTCAGAACTGCCTGGCTGAGTCCTGCCCGAATTCCTGACCCAGAGAATCATGAAAAATCATAAATTATTGTCATTTTAAGCCACTAAGTTTTGGAGTGCTTTGCTACACATAAATAGATAACTGGAAATACTGTCTTCTGTGATCGTAGATGTGGCACAGTCCCAGTGGAGACCCTCACTTCTTTGACCGTCTTGTTTTGCTCTTGCCTGGGTAGGCTGGAGATTGCCTAGAGCAAGAAATGCTGCACAGGTGCAGGGTGAGTCCACCAGTCATCACAACTTCTTTAAAAAAGTCAGTCTACCACTGGTGTTTGTTGCTTTGGCTGCAAACCACCAATATAACTGCCTTGGTCCTCGGAATTGAGGGAATCACCCAGCTTTCTGGACTTTGGGTACCGAGCATGAGGACAGGGCTGGAATGGTAGGGCACAGCTTTGGAAAGGAACATTTGGGTCTGTTACGTTTCTTTGAAGCCCACTGCCTGATGTCTCTTTCAATCTTCATTTCCTTTGGTCCTTCACTTCTTAGGTGTGTGTGCCCCTCTAAGAGTGGTGCAGCTTCAATTACATGCAGGTAATTTCTAGTTTAATGTCAGGGTCATTGTTTTGATCCGTCCTCCCAGAAAGTCTCATCATTCCCCTCCGAGCAGTTCTGGAGTAAAAGCTCTTCTTGTCATGTCAGTTCCCAGAGTCTGAACAGATCTTGTTCTAAGATCCAATGCTCTGTCCCTGCCCTCCATCCTGCATTCTGCTGTCCTGAGGGCATTCCGAGCTCTTTTGTGTGCAGCTGACCCTCAAGAGTGAGTCCCCAAGAATTGCTGTGGTAGGTATCAGGCAGATAAACCTCCAATGGTTCAGTAACACTATTTTTTTTTTATTTTTTTGGGATAGGATCTTACTGTGTCACCCAAGCTGGAGTACAGTGCTACAATCTCAGCTCATTGCAACCTCCACTTCCGGGGCTCAAGTGAATCTCCCACCTCAGCCTCCTGAATAGCTGGGACTACATGCAGGCATGACCATACCTACCCAATTTTTTAGTAGAGACAGGGTCCCACTATACTACCCAGGCTGGTGCCAAACTCCTGGGCTCAAGCAATTCTCCCTCCTTGACCTCCCAAAGTGCTGGGATTACAGGCGTGAGCCACTGCACCCGGCCCCATAACACTATTTTAAACAGTATTAGAAGGTGGCTAAAACTGAGAAGGAGAGAGCAAAAATATTTTACTAATATAAGCTCAAGAGTACTTATTCTAAACAAACCTAGTTTCTATCCATAGAAGGCTGGTTAAATAAACCACAATATTATCACATGATGGAATATTAACAGCTATAAAAAGAATGAGGAACTTTAAAAATATATTGATATGGAAAATTATCCAATGTATACTGCTACGCGGTGGGGGAAAGGCTCAAAATGGTGTATATAGCATGCTTCCCTTTTGCCTAAAGGGGAAGAACAACAATAATGTCCATTTACATGTGTCCATATTTGCATAAAGAAATACCAAGAGAATACACGCGGCATTTTAACAACGATTACCTGTGGCAGAGGGGAGAGGGAAAAGGGTAGAGATGGCTGACATGGAGGATTGACATTAACTTTAAACTTCTTTATTGTTTTGATTTTTGAACCATACAAATTGCATTACCTAGTCCAAAACAATGTTGGGGGTGGAGAAAGGATTTGTACTTTGCCTAATTTGATTAAAGAACAGCACAAGAAGAAAACCCAGGCCGGGCGCGGTGGCTCATGTCTGTAATCCCAGCACTTTGGGAGGCCGAAGCGGACAGATCACGAGGTCAGGAGATCGAGACCATCCTGGCTAACACGGTGAAACCCCGAAACTCCGTCTCTACTAAAAATACAAAAAATTAGCCGGGCAAGGTGGTGGGCGCCTGTAGTCCCAGCTACTCGGGAGGCTGAGGCAAGAGAATGGCATGAACCCGGGAGGCAGAGCTTGCAGTGAGCCGAGATCATGCCACTGCACTCCAGCCTGGGCGACAGAGCGAGATTCCGTCTCAAAAAAAAAAAAAGAAAAGAAAACCCAGCATCAGAAGGTTTGAATGGAATCGTGCCTGTTTAATTTGCCTGGAATAACCCCAATATGAACAAACTTGAAAATAATATGAAGGAGGCTAGGCAAAGGGGAATGCTACATCACTGTTTCCAAGAATCCGAAGGATGTGTGCCTGAGGCGAGAGCTGGAAGAAACAGGCTTCTCTAACCTGAAGGATTACAGTAGTCTTGAAGACTTGTGAAAATGGGTTTCCCATCTGGCCTTGGAATCTCACACTCTGATTTATGTGAATTTTGTCTGACCTTCTGGACCCATGATTCCATGAAAGTTATTCCAGTGCAGATGCTCCTTGACAGTGAGAAAGAGGTCTCTAGCTGTGTTTCTGAGCATCCCAATCAAGGGTGCAGGGCAGTGGGTCAGAAGCTGTGCTCTGTGGTTCAGGGGGCTTGCAACTTGGGTATTAACCCTGGACATGGTGAAATCAATTGTACTCATTAAATTAGCATTCCTGTCCACTTTTTAGATAGATAATAACTTCTCGAGACCAGGGCATACACATCCTAACTCATTTCAGTTAGTACTTGTTGAATGAACGAATAAATATGAAATACACTTTATTTGCAAATTGTTTGAAAAAGTATTTGCGATAAGTATTCAAAATTTTTTTATCTGAAGCAATGAAGGCTCTATCCAGGCATATCTGACACTGGAAAGATGATATTGTTGCCAGTAGAGGGCAGTGGTGCCTTTATCAATTAATAAAAGAGAGCGGGAGCGTGTGTGTGTGTGTGTGTGTGTGTGTGTGTGTGTGTGTGCGCGCTTGATTTTAAAAATCCAAACGATTAATGTATTATCAATTAATAAAAGAACATGCACACACACTCACACACCCACACACCTCTCTATTCTTTCTTTCCCAAATTAGCTTCTTCCTATTGTTTCATCAAGACAGAAGGACCTGTACATGTACTTCAGTGATGGACAGTTGAGGTCCTAGTCATTGATCACAAAGCCCCCTTGGCCAACTTGGTAAACCCACTGTGTGCTGGAATGAACTTGAATTCTACATCAATACCTTCTTAATAATACTCAGAAATTGTGGGGACTGGAAAAGAAGATACCAACCTCCTTCCTTCTTCCCTCTCAGGGCCTCTGACCCACCCCTCTGTCTCCTACAGGGTCCACATCTAATCATGGGAATCAGGGGTAGCCTCTGCAAGACCTGAGTTCTTCCCGAGTGGCAAAAGCAGGCAGGGACATGCAAGCGGCCATGACTGCAGGCTGCTCAAATATTTCAGGGTACAAAGAAGCAGCTGTCAAGCCAGTGTGGCTCAGTGAGGGAGAAACAAGTCGGCCTGAAAATTACCTGTGCTGATTCCTGCCATAGAGGATTTCTCATCCCCCTGCAGTGCCTTGTACCCAACCTACCACGTTCAAATTAGCACCAGATGTTGTTGCCCTGAATTCCTTTCATCAAAAACTCTGGGAAATAAGACTTTCTGCACTAGAGTAGTAAACTGGTGCTCCATAGACCTTGGGAAAGTCCTTCACCCTTGAGTTCTTCTGGATTTCGGTTACTCGATCTGATGCATAGGACAATGAAATTCACCAATTCACCACTTCCAAACCTGTTGTGTGTGCACAGCCCACGTGGTCTGCTAAGTGCCCTTGTTGGGTGCCTCCTGTGCTTGAAGGGCACATGTCAACAGATTGAGGAGCCGCATGGTGCCTAGCAGAATGCAAATGGTGGCCCACTAAGACCAAATGAATTCCAGAAAGTCAGGTATATGTAAAGTCAGATTAGACCTAAGCGGGTAGAGTGTAGAATGGAATGTAATGAGGGCATGAAGGGGTGTCAGAAGGAAAGGGAGGATCTCTGCAGTATTCAAATAAAATATCTTAGTGTAACTCCTTGCAAAGTGCTTCCACGCCCACACCTCACTAAAACCTCAGGCTGGATGGTAATGTAGGCCAGGGTACGGTGCTCCCCATTTTAAAGGGAAATTGTTGCAAACACAGGTTAAGTGACCTCCCCACGTTTATACAACTCACTTACGTCAGAGCCAGCTCTCCTGGGTCTATCCTTTCTGTTTCTAGGAATGAGTAGAAGGTGCTTTTGGAAATGAATAAGATTTCGGTGTTTCACATAGCGAGGACACGAAGTTCAGTTTGGAGGATCCGGGAAAGGCCTTCAAAGCGGGAGGCCCCCACAGGCACACCAGATCGCCGCCAAGCACTGCCGGTGGGAAGGTGCTTGCTAGCGGTGAGCCCGGCTGTTACAGAGCTGAAAGGAAGAGAAGAAAAAGGAGAAGCCATCAGTCTCACTTTTCAGAGGTACAGATCAGGAGCTGTTTGGTGTTTAGGGTTCATTTTACTCCAACACTGCAAATAACTACAACCCTACATATACACTGAGTCCAGAAGAAATTATGCAAAGGAGTAGAGGGTACGAAGCAAGTGTCATCTACTGCCCTCCTCCTCCCCAGTAATGAAGATACCTCTCCTCTCCCTGGTGTTCGATGGGTGTTCACAAACAGTAATTATTGGGAGCCTATAGGATTACTGCTGAGAGCACTGGCTTACCGTTGACCTGAAAGAGGTGGAAGGAGAGGTGTACCCTGTGGCAGGAAGCCACTGTAAGTGCGGTCGCTACCATTGTCTGTGGCTGGTACAAATCTCTGTCCTGAAGATATTTTAGAAACATTGTGAGACACAGTTGACTGGGTATATCACTCCTCCCAGGCAAGAAATTACTGAAAATAATAATTATTGTTATATTGTCAATAGCTTGGTGTATTACATTTCATAGCTTAAAGTTTTCATACGCATCTTATCTTGCTTGATCCTCAACCATCTAGAATACATACAAGGCAGGATTTATTACTGTTCTTCTACAGACAAGGAAACTGAGACCCAGGGAAGTGAAGTGGTTTGGCCAAGGTTTTGTAGCTGGTACATCACTGGGTGGAATTCAAACATAGGACTTCTGACTCCAAATAGTCCCAGCGACATTGAGTAGTGTTGAGCGAAGGAAGGGCCCAGCTGCCACCGTGGGCCTCCAGCCCCTTTGGAGAGCCTTGTTGGATCCGGCTCCTAGGGAAAGGCAGTGCAGAGCTGTCTGTGTGCAGGCTGAGGCGCCTGGCAGAGCTCCTCATGATTTCAGGAATGTTGCTTGGCCTCTCCACTGGAGCATGAGGAAAAGGGAAGGGTTGGGTATGAGGGGTGGAGAGGGGTGCAGAAAGGAATGAAGAAAACGCATCAGACTGAGTGGTCTCAGAGTCCTGTTCTGACTGTACTGTAGCCTGGGGCAATCCTCTTCTCCCTGAGCCTCAGGTTCACCTTGTGTCGAATAAGGTGCTAAAGCAAAGGATTCTAAGGTCCCTCCTAGCTCTCAAGTGTTAGAATGATGACAGGCACACGCGTACATACAGTGTTGCAACCAGCTTCTGAATTGTAACATTAATTAATTCATTGAGTCATTAAGTAGCTATTGAACATCTATTATGTGCAAAGCAATGCTAGTGCTTGATAATGGATTCAAGGTGAGCATAGGCTAGATGCAAATTTGGCTTTCAGTATAAACCAAGATATTAATATTAGTATATCAAGCTGTATATACCAAGAAGAGGGTTGAAAATTTGGAATAGGCTATCAATGATTTGGGCTTGCAGGAAACACTGAATCTCCACATATCCCAGCTATTACTAAGCTAACAGGGCATGTCCTGTTGTACATTAGCTGAACCTAGCTATCCAGAAACACGTGAAAACGTGGTGAAACCAAATGCACAGGTTCAATGAATGATTTCACCTGCCCAATTCTTCAGCAATGGCTGGATTTGCCCTTAAGATATAGATCATCCTAAGAGATACCATGTAATCTGAGCATTCTCCTTCATTAATGTAGCTGAGTGACTGGAGAAGAGAAGGGGTTAATAAATGGTAGTTTGCTGAGAAAGATGATTTTATGAGGCCTGGCAGGGTAAACATCTCTCCTGCCCACTTCTGCCTGGTGCCACCGTGGAATGAGACACTTCCTCCTACTTTCCAATTGCATCTGCCCTCCTAATCCCACCATGTGGCCAGGGTTAAGGGTAGGAGCCAGGAAGGAGAGCCAGCTCACCTAAGACACAGAGAGAAGAAGCCAATTGTCCTGGCCCACACAGGAAATCAGAGGCGGGGGCCACAGCCAGCCCTGGAATTCATGAGCTCCAGGCTTTGCTTCCAGACAGATGTTTGTGTTTCCTCCAATGTTTGTTTAATGCTAGAAACATTTCAGTAGAAACCAGAGAGCTGGCTTCTCTGAAGCTCACCTGTTGCTTTGGAATGTATTTATTTGTACCTGGGGCCCCCTCTCAGCAGACTGTTCCTTTCCTACAGCCAGAAGGCTGATGTGCTCACGTCACTGTCTCCACAGCAACTGACTGTGATATTACAAACAGCAGATTGTGCCTGGAGGTAGATAGCAAATGGCCTGAGCAGGTAAAGTGGGCCAAATAAACTTCCTGTTTCCAGGCAAAGGTCTCAAAGAACAGTGAAACGTTCCCTCACCCTCCCACCCCCAGACATGCCCTTCTCCAAAGAAACAAATGTCTCACAAATTGTGGTCATGTTTTTTTTTCCTCTCATTATTCTTGCAAAGGGAGGCAAAAGCATTCCTGCTTTCCTTACTGATTACCCCCACCCCATATCTCTGCCTCTAATTTACTCATAATAAATTAAAAGCAAAGAAGGAACTCTTGCTCCTCTTGGCATGGTTATGACCTTGATATTTAAATATGCATTGTGGTCATGGTGGTAGCGAATCATTGCGGATCTACATTGCGTTGTCCTCAAAGGAAAAGAAAAAAAGAAAAACTGAACTAATGGAAAACCATGCCTCCACCAGTCAACACATCTATTTACCGTGAAGCCCAGGGTGGCAGGGCCCTCCTCATAGTTTGACTCCAGTGTCCCTGACAGCGTGACCACCAGTTTCTGATGATCACCAAGCTACTCCACTGCCACTCACTTTCATTTGCTCTGTGATGTTTTCCACATCACTAAGCTTAGAGCAACCTCTAGCACCATGACATTCTTCTAGCTCTCGGGAAATAGAGTCATGGATCTCAGAGGAAGTGGATATGACCAGAAGGCATATGCCAATCCAAGCTCTCCCCTTGTCTCCCTGACACCACCTACCTATGACTTCTAAGTCCTCTGCCAGGGCATGGCCTCAGCTGGCTGAACATTCTCAGTTGAGCTTTTGAGACTTCAACTCCAAGGCGCTCAAGGAACTGAGCTAAGATGTTGCAGTACCAACTCAAATCTAAGTCTGTCTAACTCAGAAACTGAGTGTTTACCTTGTCTTCTTCCTTTAGCTTTAGACGATTAAAACATCCCTCAAAACACCTGTATTTCCTACAGAATACACTCTTGCCTATAGCCAACACCTCTAATATCCATATTCTTGGGAGGGGGTGTTTAGCCATCACACTGCAAAGATGGGGACATCTTACAATCGGTTTGGAGAAAGAGCGAACCCGAAGAAGGCATTTCTGTCCCCAACAGTCCTGCATGTCTGACTCTTTCCCATCCTGCAAGACCACAGAGGCCACCTGCTCCACAAAACACACCTGGTAGGGACCTCTTCTCCTTCTGCAGACCCATAACACCTTATCCAAACTTCATGTTCACAGCTAAATGTCACCTTACCTTCCCTGTTAGACCTTATAAGCTACTTAAGAACAGAGTCTATGTCTGATCATCTTTTCATCCCCTTTTGCCTTGAACATAATAGCTGCTTAATAAATTAGGGTAAATGAATAAATGTCAATAATGCAATGGACTGTGTGTGTCTTCATTACCTGGACTATTTCCACCCACCCTCTCCTTTTACTTCTTAAATGGATCTTATGCCTGCCTTCAACACCTGAAGCAGCCATTTTATACCCAGCTGTACTGTAAGCCTCCTCTCCCCACCATAGCCTAGCCAAACTTTCAGTTATTGCTTATTATCCTAGGTGAGGCATGGAGGTTAACGCCACCCAAGCAGTTTCTTGTGGGCAGTGACCTCCCCAAACAGGTATTTATTCTATTTTTCAGTCAATACAAACAGAGACCTTTATTTTATTTTTCATTTTAAAAGTTGAGGTCTCACTCTGTTGCCCAGGCTGGAGTGCAGTGGCATGATCATTGCTCACTGCTGCCTTGAACTCCTGGGCTCAAGTGATCCTCCCATCTCAGCTTCCCCAGTAGCTGGAACTACGGGTGCACACCATCATGCCTGGCTAATAAGAGATCCCTTTTTGAGATCTTAGGATTCTAGAAACTATCCTTGAATCTTAGGCAAGAGATCTCCTCTTCCAAGATTACTTGATCTTTTCTTCCACACAAATCAAAGTTTTGCCTAATCTAGCATATCTCTAGAACTGACTATTTCCTTCTACACGCACCACAAACTGTCTACTTGTAAGAATTAGTTTTAGCTTCGGCTACAAGTGACAGAAACTCAAAATTCATGGTCTTAAACAAGATGGAAATTTATTTCTTCATCTCATAGAAAAATTCTGAAGGAGATAGCATGGGGGGTACCAGGGAAGCTCCCAAAGGTCATCAGGGCCCCGGATCCTTCTATCTGGCCTGCTATTCTCAGCACTTGTCCCCTACCTCATGGATCAGTATGGCTGCTTGAGCTCCACCTTTCATGCTAGCAGTCCACCAGCAGAAACAAGGAAGTAGTGAAGGATCTACCTCTTCCCTTTAAGAATGGTTTCCTAGAACATAGCCACAACACTTCCCCTAAATTCCACTGGCCACAGTGGAGGCTAATAAATGTCGCCTTTATTCTGCTTAGGTTGTAAATCCTGAAACTAAGGATTCTGTTTCTTTTTTTATTTTTTGAAACGGAATCTCGCTCAGTTGCCCAGGCTGGAGTGCAGTGGCGTGATCTCCTTTCACTGTAAGCTCCGCCTCCCAGGTTCACGCCATTCTCCTGCCTCAGTCTCCCAAGTAGCTGGGACTACAGGCTCCTGCCACCACACCCGGCTAATTTTTTTGTATTTTTAGTAAAGACGGGGTTTCACCGTGTTAGCCAGGATGGTATCGATCTCCTGACCTCGTGATCCGCCCACCTCAGCCTCCCAAAGTGCTGGGATTACAGGCCTGAGCCACCGCGCCTGGCCTAGGATTCTGTTTCTAAGGAAGAGAGCAATAACAGATACTAGGGGCAACTGGCAGACCTGACCTGACTTTTTGCCCTGAATGGTTAATTTTCCGTCTCTGAGGGACGAGTTTCCTTGTTCCTCAATGGTCAGGGTAGGCAGAATATCTGTCTACCTTTGCTTCTCATAGATAAAGAGCTTAGATAGGTTTGGGGGACTCTAAGGTATGGCAGGGTCAGATGACTTTCCCACCACACAAATAAAGCCCAGACAGGAATGACACACAGATGTCCCGACTCTCTCTTGAGGAGGCTCAGCTGGGTCTGAGTCAGGAGCAGAGACCATCCCTCTCACTGCGCTGATGAATGCCAGGATAAAGAGAGGCGTGGGAGTCCTGGCCAAAAGCAACCTCAGGAAGCTGAAGATAAGAAATCTGTGCCCAGTGGCACTGGGCTCCGGTGTGCTCATTCCAGCCACAGCACAGGGACCTGCAGCAGGCTTCCCTGGTGCCATCTTGCCTTTCAGGGCACCATCATCCTCTCAGGGCAAGAACAGCACCTCCTGGACTCGCCAACTGCCCCCACATAGCATCACAGGCTCCTGCCACCTGGCAGGTAGCTTGGGACCATGAGAGGCAAACCACGTGACTGCACCCATTCTTGGGGGCCCTGGGCTTCCAGGCAAGCCAATCCCTGTCTGGGCTGGTAGCTGCGTGCAGGCTTTCCTGTTATCGTCTTGAATCTGGCCCGGCCCCTCCAGCTCTAACGCTGCCTATCTGAGTGGGTCCTGCCCTCCCACTAATGTTTTCTCCTCCACAGGGCCTCGGGAAAGGTATTTGGGCTGGCAGTTTGCCTGTTTCCTCTCCCAGGGTGCCCGGGCCTCTGAACATCCCACAGACTGTGGGGTGATGGTTCCAGCTTTGAAACATCTTGTACACATAGGGTGCAGTACCGTGGGGAGGCTAGGATATGCCAGCTGCAGGACTACCTTGGGCTGGAAGGCAGGGTGCCTGGGTTCTATCCAGGGTTGATGGCCCCATAAGACAAGAGGGACACTATCTTACCTAAGGTGCCCTTCTGGGGAACAGGGTGGTACCTATTCAATGGGGTATATGGAAGCTCTCCAGGTATCTGCCCTTCAAATGAATTCTCCCTTCCATGAGCAAGATGACCACCTCCTGTCTTCAGACAAGTAAATTATTCTTATTACCATTTCACAGGTGAGGCTGTTAAGGCCCAACTATGAGGACAGGGTACAATTTCCCATTCCGTCTATATATCCTTCACAGCTAATACAACCTCCCTAAAGGGGACACTGGGACCACTGCCAAGTCCACCACTAGTGCTGGATCTGCAATGTCGAATTCTCCTTTTTTTCTAAAAAGTCCAGAGTCACAGGTTTAACCTTTAAGGAGAGTTAACCTTCTTCATTATCAAGCAGAGTCACCATTCCCCTCCTCCTCCTCCTTCTTCTCCTTTTCTTCTTCTCCTTCTTCCTGAAAATGCTTTTCTTTAAAAATGAAATATTCTGCCACAGGCCTGAAGTCTTCTATCCTTTCCCCACGTCCTGCTCCCCACTCTTCTCCCCAAAGGAAACACCATTGCCAGTTTGGAGTGTGTCTTCCTGGTTTCCATCCACACAGCCACCCATGGATGTACATGAAGGGTCCTCTTTTCCCTACAAGGTGATGGGTCTGGAGAAATGGTTTTTTTGGTTTTGTTTTGTTTTGTTTTTTTTTGAGATGGAGTCTCACACTGTCGCCCAGGCTGGAGTGCAGTGGCGCGATCTCGGCTCACTGCAAGCTCCACCTCCCAGGTTCATGCCATTCTCCTGCCTCAGCCTTCCATGTAGCTGGGACTGCAGGCGCCCGCCACTACACCTGGCTAATTTTTTTATTTTTTATTCTTGTATTTTTAGTAGAGGCGGGGTTTCACCGTGTTAGCCAGGATGGTCTCGGTCTCCTGACCTCGTGATCCGCCCACCTCGGCCTCCCAAAGTGCTGGGATTACAGGCGTGAGCCACCGCACCCAGCCAAGAAATGGTTTTGATGGCACACTCTTCGCACCAGATGTAGACAGTTTTTTCCCTCTTCCCTTCTCTCCTCAAAGAATCCTCTAACAACGGGTTCACTGCAATCCTTACTCTACTCTAATTGCGTTCTCTCTTTCACCATCCTCTGCACACCCCAAACAAAGGGGCCCTGGGAGAGGCAGCCCTGGTGAGGAGAATAAGCAGGCAGCAGTCCGGTGGCTGGGGAGGAAGCCTTTCCCGGGCAGTGGCAGAGAACCACAGGGGACTGAGCTCCTGCACAATGATCTCCAGGGACGAGGCATCATGGGAATGCTCCCAGCTGGCTTTGGAGACATTGTCCCAGGCTGGAGAAGGACTGAACAACCCTTCTTTCCAGACAGGCACTATGAGATGTGGAAAAGTGAATTTGCTTGAGGATATTCTCACTTCCATACCAGTTAGGATCTTGCCAGACTCTGCAGAGAAATTGCCTGCTATGGAACCCGGTATGATTGAGCCTCTCTTCCGGTTTTAGGAAAATAAGGTGAAAGAGATCGTTAATGGTTAGCATTAGGATGCCCAGGTTCTGCTCTTCTCGCACAGCTAATTTTTGCTTTTTTTTGTAGAGATGGGGTTTCACCATGTTGCCCAGGCTGGTCTCAAACTCCTGAGCTCACGCAATCCACCTGCCTGGGGTCCCCAAAGTGCTGGGATTACAGGCGTGAGCCACCATGCCCAGCCAAGATTTCTATATTTAAAAGATCCATATTCTAGAAGGAAAGAGCTAGAAATTAAAGTAGCAGCACACAATGGAAAAAGCCTTACGTTCAAATCCTGACTCTTCTACTTAGCAACTGTCCTCCCGGGGCAGGTTTGTTTATATCTCCAGGTCTCGCATCCTTTCCTATTTTAAACTAATTTAACTGATCTTGCAAAGTTGTTCCGAGGAATGAATGAAATAACACTCACAAAAGGAGCTAGTTTGGTACCTCTCGCATCATGAGCATTTAGTAAATAGTGATTTCAGAACCTGTTTTGTTTTGTTTTCTTTCTTTTTTTTTTTTTTTTTTGAGATGGAGTCTCACTCTGTGGCCCAGGCTGGAGTGCAGTTGCGCGATCATGGCTCACTGCAACCTCCGCCTCCTGGGCTCAAGCGATTCTCCTGCCTCAGGCTCCCCAGTAGCTGGGACTATAGGCGTGCGCCACCACGCCTGAGTAATTTTTTGTATTTTTAGTAGAGGTGGGGTTTCACCATGTTGGCCGAGCTGGTCTCAAATTCTTGACCTCAGGTGATCCACCCGCCTCAGCCTCCCAAAATGCTGGGATTACAGGCGTGAGCCACCGTGCCCAGCCACCTGTTTTGTTTTCTTTGAGAGAGGCATTGTCTTCCTCCAATTCGTTTAATCCAGTGGACGTCATGCACTTAAAAAAAAAATGGAATTATTTCTCCACTCCGAGTCTATGAACTGTCAAAACCCCAATCTCAGTGACAGGTTGGAAGATACTAAAAAATGTTTATAACAATGGTTCATTGAGAAAGCACTGAAAATGAAATGGACAGCTGAGGCAATTTTCCAGATAATCCCCACCCCAAATCGGGTAATGCCTGGCCTGATTGATCGGGACAGTTGCCTCAGGTCTCTGCTCCATCTTGCCCTCTGCAGCCTAGTTGTTTCATAAATAGTTTAATTAAAAAATATACATATATAATGTCGATTCATTACGTATTTTAGACTGTATCAGGTAGCTCAAAGATTCTCTCTTTGAAGAACAGGAAATGGTTGTATCTGTTACTCAAATGCTAATTTGTAATAGAAGTCCCCAACAATAATCATAATATCATCACTAACAATTGTCTTTGCAAAAGCCAAAAATGAAGCCCTGTCTATTGCCTTGTTTTTACTGTGTTTCTAATGAAGGGCCCAAGGGCATATATGAGTACTACCAATTTGCAAGGAGAAAAGTGAAGCTCAGCGAGGTTACCAGAGTGGTCCAAGGACACACAGCGAAGCTATGTTCAAATGTGAACCACGATTCAAAGCTCCAGATCCCCCAGGTACCACTCTCAGGTGTGTTTAAAGAAGTTTAGAGTCCTCTCCTCTTCCTTCAGGGTGGGTCCAGCCTCAGGAGAGCCAGCTGAAAGCCTGACCCCGGTATAAGTTCAGGAATGCTGGAGGACCACACTTGCCCCCTCTTTACCCGCTTCAGCCAAAAGAATTCCTCCCACTTAGATACCTGAAGTGATTCACTCCTTGGAGGGCTTCCAATCACAGGTCCAAAGATGATCTGGGGCTGGTTGCATCAAACCCACTGAGTCAGCCCTGGGTGGAACCCAGGGATTCATATTTATTAAAAGCTGCCCAGGTGACACACAGCTAGATTTTAGAAGCATGGCTTTAAAATTGAGCCTTGCCTTCCCAGCTATCCTAATTTGAAAAGGCAGGACTCCTAGGAGAAATAAGCCGTGAACTGGACAGAACCTAAATGCAAAACTTTCCTAGTCTTGAGAGAAGTGCTCCCTGATCAAATCTGTTCAGCCATATGCTAATTACACTTTTTGCCTTCTTGGAGATCCACCGTTCATATCAGCATAGTAAAAGCTCTTATAATTCTTAATAAAACCTGATTGGCAGAGCATTTCCAAAACATATTTGATATAGAAACTTTCTCCCCTAACATTTGTTAATATTCCATAGGACACACCTTGAGGAGTGCTGACATTGTGTAAACCACTTTAGCAGCTTTTCCTCTGGGTAACCTGGAAAAGTAAGAGGACACAGGAGCAGGAAAAGTGTGAAAAGGTTAAACAATATTACCAAGAAAAAGCATCCTTGTGATTTGTTTTGTTTTGAGATGGAATCTCTGTTGTCCAGGTTGGAGCGCAGTGACTTGATCTCTGCTCACTGCAACCTCCGCTTCCCTAGTTCAAGTGATTCTCCTACCTTAGCCTCCCGAGCAGCTGGGATTACAGGCAAGCACCACCACACCTGGCTAATTGTTTGTATTTTCAGTAGAAATGGGGTTTCACCATGTTGGACAGTCTGGTCTTGAACTCCTGACCTCAGATGATCCACCCGCCTAGGCCTCCCAAAATGCTGGGATTACAGGCGTGAGCCACCGCACCCAGCCAAAAGCATTCTGTTTTATAGTTGCACTTGGGAACAGCTCAATTTTTTTTTTTTTTTTTGAGACGGAGTCTCACTCTGTCACCCAGGCTGGAGTGCAGTGGTGCGATCTCGGCTCACTGCAACCTCCGCCTCCTGAGTTCAAGCAATTCTCTGCCTCAGCCTCCAGAGTAGCTGGGATTACAGGTGCCTGCCACCATATCCGGCTAATTTTTATATTTTTAGTAGAGACAGGGTTTCACCATCTTGGCCAGGCTGGTCTTGAACTCCTGACCTCATGATCCACCCACCTCGGCTTCCCAAAGTGCTGGGATTACAGGCGTGAGCCACTGTGCCCGGCCGGAAACAGCTCAATTTTAAGGTTTTATGCGATACTGTGTAGAAAAATCCCACTGACGTGAATGCAAACTTTATATATTTTCCTGATAAAGTGAGTCTTTATACATCAAAATTATTTCTCTATTAGAAAAGTAATATGCAATTTTAAGTGGCTTTAGAGTTTACAAAGTCCTCAATATGTTGATATAATTCTTGTAGGTATTAAAATGAGTATTAATAGTTTTATTTTATGACAAGAATACTGACATTCAGTAAGCTTAAACAACTCTTTTGAGAACTCAAAGGGGCTCATAAACAAGCTAGTCCAATGGCTCCTAAGCCTAACGCAGAAAATTCAGTGCCCTGTTAACATCGTAGGTTCCTAGAAATTCTGCTTCTGTAGGACTTGGGAAGGCACAGGAACCTATTCATTTTTTTTTCCTTTTTTGAGACAAGGTCTCACTCTGTTGCCCAGGCTGGAGTGCATTGCCATTGCAGCTCACTGCAGCCTCAACCTCTCAGGCTCAGGTGATCCTCCTACCTACCCAGCCACCCAAGTAGCCGGGCCTACAGGCATGCGTCACCATGCCTGGCTAATTTTTGTATTTTTAGTAAAGATGGGGTTTTGCCAAGTTGCCCAGGCTGGTCTTGAACTCCTGAACTCAGGCAATCCACCTGCCTTGGACTCCCAAAGTGCTGGAATTATGGGCCTGAGCCACTGTGCCTGGCTGGAACCCATCCTTTTAATTAACCAAGTGACTCTGATACTGCCTGTCAGTAGACCTACGTTTGGGTCTAATCCTCTCTTTTTGCATTGAGAAACCTAAGGCCCAGAAAGTTAAACTGAAGGACCTGAAATCACAGAGCCAGGACTCAAACATAGATCTTTCTCATTCTAAGTGTACTTCTATAGCCCCTGAATCCTTAATGCCTCACATTGGAGCCAGGAAAGTCATGATGGCTCACGGAGGTCCATGGAAAATATTCAATTAGCACATCTGGAGGTAAGACATAAAGGCACCTGAAGAGTCAGCTAATCTTTACAAACTGTAGGAGCCACATCTGTCCAACATTCCTATGACAACATCAGGAGGTAGATCAAATCGTTTTCCTATATGAACAAAGTAAAATTCTCACATTTGACATGTAATTATTTTCCTTCTAAAGCTGACTTGGTCTATCAAAATCTGCCTCCACACAAACCTTTCAGAAATCCCTCCTAGAATCCTCCAGCGCAACTCCTAACTCTTCCTTGGATCTCACCCCTCTTCAGCAGCTGTGTATCCAGTTGCCCTTGATGTGTTTTTGCTGACAGGTTGACTGCAAACGTTTTTTGAGACCTGTTCATAAGGTCAGAGGTCATAAGGACTTGTGGAGTCTCCAGCCTTCTCTACAGGTACAATTGTGTCTTTTCATTACTCTGGATTGGCCCCCACTGGGTCTATACAATGTTAATAAATGTTGTCGGCCAGGCGTGGTGGATCACGCCTGTAATACCAGCACTTTGGGAGGCTGAGGCAGGCGGATCACTTAAGGTCAGGAGTTTGGGACAAGCCTGGTCAAAATGGCAAAATCCCGTCTCTACTAAAAACACAAAAATTAGCCAGGCGTGGTGGCAGGTATCTGCAATCCCAGCTACTCAGTAGGCTGAGGCAGGAGAATCACCAGAACCTGGGAGGCAAAGGTTGCAGTGAGCCGAGGTTGCACCACTGCATTCCAGCCTGGGCAACAGAGTGAGACTACATCTCAAAAAAACAACAAAACAACAACAACAACAACAACAAACAATATTAATAAATGTTGTCAGCTGTAGAAGAAAAAAACTCTGGCTGAGAGACAGGAACCCTAGATCAGATCCCTGCTCTGCCACTAACTCACCGGCTGCCTTCAGGCAGGTAATTTCAACACTTCGTGCTTCAATGTCCTCATCAATAATTGAGTGAATAAGACTAGATCACTATTTCCCAAGGCATGTTCCAAAGGACGGTTGCTAAGGAGGCTGATGGCTGTTGCAAGAAAACAGCACTCTCTGGTTAAGGCGGCTGGTGCAGGACATCTCAGAGCCTTTCATGTGCATTCTGAATCTCCACTGGGGGCTCGGCTGACACAGAACCCTTTTTTAGGAGGAATCTCATTAGGTTAATGTTCTACAAAACTCACTTGGCCAGAGGCTGAAAAGAATGAGCTCCAGGGTCACTTACAGGATAAAGAGATGTGAATAGCAGAGTAAGCACTGGACAGGAGTTGGGAGACGGGTTCAAAACTCTTCCACTTACAAACTATATGATGGTAGTAAGCACATCAACCTGCCTGAGGCTCAGTTTCCTCATTGTCCCTCACAGGATTGTGGTGAAGGTAATGCATAAATGCCAAATGCATGCTTTGAATAAAATAAGTGCTTAACTTCTATCAGAACTTGGCTATCTTGCTATCTGGCATTCAATTTTATCAGTAGCTTTATCAACAGCTCCATTGGATTTCCTTCTGAAACAGTTCTATGCGTCCAACCCTAAACTATATCCTTTTTTTTTTTTTTTGAGACAGAGTCTCGCTCTGTCACCCAGGCAGGCTGGAGTGCAATGGCACGATCTCAGTTCACTGCAACCTCCACCTCCCAAGTTCAAGCGATTGTGCTGCCTCAGCCTCCCGAGTAGCTGCGACTACAGGTGCCTGCCACCACGCCTGGCTAATTTTTGCATTTTTTGTAGAGATGGGGTTTCACCGTGTTAGCCAGGATGGTCTTGATCTCCTGACCTCATGATCCGCCTGCCTCAGCCTCCCAAAGTGCTGTGATTACAAGCGTGAGCCACCGTGCCCAGCCAACTGTATACTTTTTTTTTTAGGCAGAGTCTCACTCTGTCGCCAAGGCCGGAGTGCAGTGGCGCAATCTTGGCTCACTGCAAGCTCCGCCTCCCGGGTTCACGCCATTCTCCTGCCTCAGCCTCCCGAGTAGCTGGGACTACAGGCGCCCGCCACCACACCTGGCTAATTTTTTTTTTTTTTTTTTTGAGACGTAGTTTTGCTCTTATTGCCCAGGCTGGAGTGCAGTGGTGCAATCTCGGCTCACTGCAACCTCCGCCTTCCACTTTCAAGTGATTCTCCTGCCTCAGCCTCCCAAGTAGCTGGGATTACAGGTGCCCGCCACCAGGCCCAGCTAATTTTTTTGTATTTTTAGTAGAGACAGGGTTTCACTGTGTTAGCCAGGATGGTCTCGATCTCCCGACCTCGTGATCTGCCTGCCTCGGCCTCCCAAAATGCTGTGATTGCAGTCGTGAGCCACCGCGCCTGGCCATACATTTTAAGAAGAGTTCTGCAAACAGCCCCGACCATTCACTCAACCTGCCCGAGACCTTTGAGCTCCCTTTCCTTCAACTCATTCTCTAGCAGGAAGGTATTATAACCAGACCTGGTGTTTAACATAGCCAGGTATGTGACTGAACTTCAGGCTTGAGAGTTTGTGCACCACAGCCCTAGAGCTCCTCCTACAGAGGTGGGTACCTTGGGAAGTTTGCTGGGAAGACTTCGGTCGGCTGATGAGTGGTTTTAGGCAGTGAGTGGAACAGACTGTTTCCAACACACAGCGGAGCCCACTCAAGCCTCAGGAATGTTATAACCTTTCCTCACCGGAAGTCAGGTGTTTGTCTAGCTTGACCCAGGTCAAGGCCTGCTTGGACTGAATACAGCCAGTCTTTCCCCCCAGCTGAGCCTATCTGTTTTGACCCAGTCAGGGCCAGGAGTCACAGGAGATAGAGGCTGGAGGTTAATGATAGCGGTAGAAGGTAGATTTCTTGTGCAATTTGCATTCAATGAAGAGCCAGAAAAAGTGACTTGATTAATAGGATATCAACATGGGTTGTGGGGAGCCAAGACCCCAGTACTTGGGATAGAAATCCTATGGTTCTGAACCCAAGGATTTTGATGCTTTCTTCATCCAACAGTGAGCAATGCCAGGCACAATTCTAAGAGCCTTACATATGTTAAGTCCTTCAATCCTCACCATTCTGTGAGGTAGGTTCTGTTATCATCCTTTGTATATGCACAGAGAGGTTAACTAACTTGGTTAAATTTCCATACCTATTTAGTGGTGACTTTGCTGAATTCAGGTTCTAGAACCTGTGATGCTATCCACCTTACTAGATCGCTTCTTTAAAGTTAAATAAGGGCCTCACTCTGAAGTCCCTAATTGAGCTGTGAAGAGCAGTTTCATTCAAGCTAGTATTTCATAAAGCAAGGCAGCATGACCTTGCAAAGAACACAGGCCAAGAAACCAGAAATTGGGACCCAAGCATGCCACCCACCTAAATTCCACTCAGATCAATGCTCCTCTGGTTGTTTTACTTCCTGGACTTCCCTTCCCTAAGGGCACAGCACTCTCACCAAACCTGAGATTTCACACACAAGCGGCCTGCTTAGCAGGTACCATCTCCACCAAAACACGTATTTGAAGAGCTGTAACCTCAGCTCCATCTTCCTGGTATCCTTCCTTCCTAACCTTAGAAGGTACAAAGAGGAGGGCCAGGCACAATGGCTCATGCTGGTAATCCCAGCACTTTGGGAGGCCAAGGTCGGCAGATCCCTTGAGTCCAGGAGTTCGAGACCAGCCTGGGCAACATGGTGAAAACCCATCTCTATAAAAAATGCAGAAATTAGCTGGGTGTGGTGGCACATGGCTGTAGTCCCAGCTACTTGGCAGGAAGCTGAAGTGGGAGGATCACTTGAGCCTGGGAGGTTGAGGCTGCGGTGAGCCAAGATCGAGCCACTGCACTGCAGCCTGAGTGACAAAGAAAGACCCTGTCAAAAAAAGAAGAAGAAGAAGGTACAAAGGGGAGGGATGCAACTTGGAGAGGTGAGAGTCCAGTTCATGTGACACGACTGTTTATTTTTTCACTGAGTCAACAATTATTTTATAAGTGCCTCCTGCAGGACTGGCACTGCTGGGCACTCAAGGGACCAAGGTTAGTCAGATCAAGATAGTTCCCTTTAGCAGCTCCCAGACTAGTAAGAGAGAAAAGACCTGTGCAATCATGGGAATATGATAGACAGGGTGTTCAGTGCTCCATGAGGCACAAGAAAGCTCTATAGGACTTGGGAGAGGAGTAGCTGGCTAGAGGAATCACAGAAGGCTTCCTGGAGGAAGTGGCTTTGAGCTTCTGCCATCTCCATGCAGCTACTCCAAGCTCCAGAGCCAGCCATGGAGCACTCCCGGAACTCTTTGCAGGATCCATCTCAAAGTTCTGACTGCCAGCAGAGAAACAACACTGGTAGGCTGAACTGGCCCAGGGCCCTGCCAGCCACGTTCTCCCTCCACTTGTTCCAAGGAAACTCAGATTTTCCTGAATGCATTTTTTGCTTTAAAGTGGCAAAGGTTGGGGAGTTGGGAGTGGGCTGGGGATAGCTTCACAAGTTAATCCACTAATATTTCGCCTGCTTCTTCTCTGTGTTGCCAGGCCCAGCCCCTAGGAGAAAGCCTAACTGCAGTAAAGGAGTCCTGGAGACAGGACAAGAATGAAGTCAATGAAGCATAGCAGGAGTGGAGATAAAGGCGCTTTCTTGGGCCTCACTGCCCTGGGGTGACTTGTCCAGTTAATTTTTTTACCCCCTCCTCTCTCTTTCTCCCCCCTCACTCTGCTGACTCTAAAGGCCCTGGGAAGATGTGTGATCATGTTTATATGAGATTGTCTTAGGAGATTGCCAGAAGGCCTGTTTCTCTAGTTGTATTTGCCTTCTTGTGCTCCTGCAAGAAGACACAGAGATAGAGGATTACGTTGCCCTATGACTCAGATGGAGGGGTAAGGGGCAGAGGCAGACACAGAGAAGGTGAGAGGCATAGTGAAGACCACACAGCAAGCTGCTACCCACATCCCTAAGAAGCATCCGAACCCCCAGAAGTTCTAATAAACATTATCCCCATTGCCGATGGTTAATTTTTCCCAATCATTCATCCATTTCTCCATTCCATAGAAGTTTATTGAACATCTATTACAGATGCAACAAAATAAAAGTCTGGGTGTGGTGGTTCATGCCTATAATCCCAGCACTTTGGGAGGCCCAGGTGGAAGAATCTCTTGAGCCCAGGAGCTTGAGACCGGCCTGGGCAAACTAGGCAAGACCCCATCTCTACAAAAAAATTAAAAGTTTAAGTTTTGCCAATGGCCATAGCTTATTCTCAAATATTAATCTCCCTAAAAACTGTAACACAAAAAGGGAAAGTCTTGATACATTTTTAGGTTTAATTCCATTTGTTTCAGGGGATGGTTTGTATGTGCCTGGTTCAGCTCCTTACAACGCTGTGAAATTCCATAATCACTGAATTGATTTATTCTTAGAGAACAGATGTCCACATATATTTGCTGCCATTAGCAATGTATTTATTCATTTATTCATTCATTCATTTGGAAAACATTGTTCAAATACTTCATGCTACTGAGTTCATTCTGGTGGGGGACAGCAGAGTTAGTGATGGGGAGGTGGACACACAGGTGGCCCCAAAACAGAGAATTAACGCTCCTTCATGTCTAGCACTTGATATCTGCATCTTGTTGGAGTTCCCCTCAAGCCCTATGAGGTAGTGCTATGGGCCTTTTTGTACAGAGGGGAAAACGTGGAGACTCAGAGAGTTTAGATAACTGTACCAGGGCCCCATAGCTGCAAACAAGAAGCAGACACACCCTAATAGATTCCCACACAAAGCAGGCACGTGAACACTGCTGAAGGAAGAAGAGGAGGAATCAACGACCTATGCTCATCTGCTGAACATCTCTCTAAGAGCACAGACCCCCGCCTATGGACCAGGGGCAACCATTCAAGGTCTTTACAGAGTTAGGAATGAAGTTATCTGACCCAAGGCAGGAAGCTAAGGATGTTGTAACCGTTCACTATGGTGTGCTCCTTTCAAATGCTTCTTCATCATCCCTGGAGGGGGATTTGTACGAACTCTCAGGGTTGGAAGAGGAAGGGGGCAGCTAGAGAGAGTGCACCTTGGTGGGTGAAATGGAAGCAGCGATTGCATGCACCACAGCTCGCTTCTTTGTAACCAAGGCAGAATGGAAGAGGAAGGCCTTTGGAATAACTTCCCTAAATAAGCCAACCAGGCCATTTAGGTGAAGGTGGGGGTGGGGGACACAACGTGACTCAAGTGGGTGGCAGTAGCAGAGGTGACAAAGAGGAAATAGCCCCCTGGCCTTGGCCCCAGGCTTCAGGATGAATGAGGCCTCTCCCAGCGACCTGAAGGTCACCCCAGGGCATGTCCCAAGACCTTGTACAGACAAGGCTTCTGATTACTCATTAGCCAGCCTGGGGACTGGCCTCCATATTGCTGTCCTTGGCCATAAACAGATGAAAGCCTCAGCCGCCAGCTCGGGGCAGGCGGGCCTGATAGTCTAGTAGCTATCTCAGCCCCTGGAATTATCAAACCCTGGAGCAGCCTAGACAGAGGAGGGAGGCTGGGCTTTCAAACACTTCTGTGCCCTTCACAACTCCTCCTCCCCTCTTACCCCTCACCCAAACAAACAGAAGGAAAAAAAAAAATCCCATCATACTAGACAGGATTTTAACGGATGGCTTCCAGGGCAAAGATTGCCTGAGCCAGCTTTGGCAAGGACATGCCAAGATATGCTGATGAGAAGGAAGGAATCCTTCTGAAACCCCTGGAATGGACTGTTCTATCCTTGCTTCAAGGCTGAGAAAAAAGGCATCTTGGATGCAGATTCAGGGTGGGGCCAAGACACCCGAAGGCATCGGTCCTGCTCAATCTCTGCCTTCTCACTTCCCCGCCTCTTTAGAGGGCTGTGGGTAGGTACCCACATGGGCATGACTTCTGTTGCTTCTCCAACCCTCTCCCACGCAGCCCTCTCTGACTGAGATTTGAAGTCTAGAAAGCAGCAAGTCCTTCCCTCCACCTTGTCTGAGAAAACCCAGTTATCCACTCCAAGTCTCTACTCCCCTACCCTGAACCTGGCCCTGGGACCAACCCCACAACCAGGCTGCTCTCTTGACCCTGGGTCTTTGTCCGCTGTCCATAAATCGAAGTGGTAGGTTGATATTCTGTAGAGAGAAAAGGAAACAGAACCAGAAAGTCCTGGTATTCAGAGCCTCCAGAGCTCTATCTTGACTAATACCTAACAGTAATAAAACACCAACATGGCAAAACAGCCAGGGCAGCAGGCCAGACAGCAACAGGAAATCTTCATTCACTCCATTTTCTCAGCATTCGGAACACATTTAGAATGACTATAACGTGGTAGTTGTCAAATGAGTAATTAGGCTAGATCCAAAGACCTGGTCCCTGATCTCAAGAAGTTCCTGAACTTGGGGAAGAATAATGTAAATAAACAATAACATCAGGAGTTACCATTTATTGAGCACCTACGATGTGCTGTTTCACACAGCAATTACGCAGCATGGCACTATCATCCCCCTTTTACAAAATAGGCCACTGAAGCTCAAAGAGTACAAGGCCAGACGAGAGTCTGGGAGTCATACCTAACCTGGTAGGTGTGACTCAGGTAGGGAGGCTTGTTAAAAAATTATTCAATGACACTTGCTAAAGCATGGTAAAGCAAACTGTATTCAGGGCCATCGAGACAGTGGTAGGGACCATGGCAATGGAATTTTGCAGTGGGCAGGAAGCGGGGAGAGGTTGGGCTCAATTCTGATGCAGCAGAAATGTATAGCCAAGGAGCAGGGTAGGGGTCAGTGGTGGAAAATTACTAAGAGGAAACATAAGGGGATTCTAGCTGAACAACTTAGCAGGATTCACGCTGAAGTTGGGCCAGGGTGATGAGATGTCACCTGGGGCATGGGGGAGGATGTGGAGCCTAATCAGATATTGAAGGTGGGGTGGTGGTGAGGTTCTTGCTAAAATGAGTTGGCAAGGCTCTTGCTAAAATTAGATTTTACAAGGAAGTGCACAGATGGGCCTTGAAGAAGGTTCGGGAACCTGCCTCAAGTTTGGTCAAGCAAGGAATCCATCAGGAGAAGACATATTTAACACTGTCAGCCACTTGGGAATTTTTCTCCTCATTCGGTGTCCCAAGTTGCTTCTCCTTACCTGTCGCGCTGTGTCTTTTCTGCCTGCTTTGCTTCGTACCTTCCCCTTTTTCCCCTTGAGTCTAGATTGGATCCCCACCTCTCTTTTCTTCTGCTACCCATTTAATCCATTCCTAGGGCTTTCATCATCATCTTTTCACTTGCAGTTTCCAAGCCTGTATCTGCAGCTCCCACTTCACTCCACGCTTCAGATCCCCATCTCCATCTCGTCATTTCAGACACCTAAAACCACCTTGCCATTCTCAGGCTACTTTGTTCAGTATCTCTTTGCCCCTTGCTTGGACCATTTTATTTTATTTTATTTTTTTATTTTTTGATACAGAGTCTCACTCTGTCGCCCAGGCTGGAGTGCAGTGGTGTGACCTCAGCTCACTGCAACCTCCGCTGCCCGAGTTTCAGCAATTCTCCTGCCTCAGCCTCCTGAGTAGCTGGGACTACAGGCATGCGCCATCACACCTGGCTAATTTTTTGTATTTTTAGTAGAGACGGGGTTTCACCATGTTGGCCAGGCTGGTCTTGAACTCCTGACCTCAAATGATCTGCCTGCCTCGGCCTCCCAAAGTGCTTTGCGGACAAAGACCCAGGGTCAAGAGAGCAGCCTGGTTGTGGGGTTGGTCCCAACGTGCCCAGCCGCGTGGACCATTTTAATGGCTTGAATCTCCTCTGTCATTTTATTTTCTTCCTATTCCAGGTTACCTTACATGTGTCGTCTTGATTTCTCTTCCTAAATATCTCTTTTCTTACATCACAACCGTACTCAAAATCTCTTCAGTGGTCCCCTAATGCCTACAGAGTTGTGCCCAGATACAGGCAGAGCTCTCTACATTCTGGTGCCAACCTGTTCTCTCCTCTTCTCAGACCCTATACCCCAGGGCCACTCACTATTTCCCCAGTGCATGTCAGTGCTTTAAATGTCTCCCATCCCCTCTACAGACTCCTGCCCCTGCCCCTTCAGGGTACTGTTAAAACAGTTGTCTTTTATGGATCCAGTCTTGATTCCCATGGCCAGATGTGGGCCCTTCCTACCTGAATTGCCATAGCACTTTGCTGTTTCATGTCCTTGGGTACTAGAGTTTGGTCTCATCTTGCAGTGTGGTGCCAGGTCAGGAGCTTAAGTAGTGAAGTTGCAATGGGTTTGAATTCTGGCTCAGCAACTTTCTAACAGTGTGACCATAAGCTCTTTAATTTGAGCCTTTTTCTACCATCTGTAAAATGGGCAAAAGGATATAACCTTGCTAGGAAAGTTTGAAGTAATACATGTAAAAACACCCTACACAAGCAAGTGATAGTAGGCAGTAATTATTAATACTATGATGCGGCCGGGCACGGTGGCTCATGCCTGTAATCCCAGCACTTTGGGAGGCCGAGGCAGGTGGATCACCTGAGATCCGGAGTTCAAGACCAGCCTGACAGACATGGAGAAACCCCGTCTCTACTAAAAATACAAAATTAGCCGGGCATGGTGGTACATGCCTGTAATCCCAGCTACTGGGAGTCTGAGGCAGAATCACTTGAACCTGGGAGGCGAAGGTTGCGGTGAGCCGAGATTGTGCCATTGCACTCCAGCCTGGGCAACAAGAGTGAAACTCCATCTCAAAACAAACAAACAAACAAACAAACACCCCAAAAACTCTGACGCAATTATTTATTCCTCACTAGAACATAAATTCCTTGAGATTTGGGCTGACCAGCTTCTATTAATTTCTGCATCCACCCCAGTCATTAGCACAGCACCAGGAATACAGAACTCTTTCAAGCAGTGTTAGTTAAATGCTGACTGAGAAGGAGGAATTGTGATTTTCTTGTGTCTCCTTCGCCACTTGTTTTGTCAGTCTGACCCACTGCCTCCCTGGGGTCAGAGCCTCCACAGTCTCTACCCCAGCCCTTTGCAGCTGCCTGCCTCTGATTCTGCACACCACAGTGCTTCGGTATCTATGGGCATGCCATATGTATAAGATGTTATTTAGGGACTTGCCTGAAAGAACTCAGTCGGGTCAGGCGTGGTGGCTCATGCCTGTAATCCCAGCACTTTGGGAGGACAAGGAAGGCGGATCACCTGAGGTGGGAAGTTTGAGACCAGCCTGACCAACATGGAGAAACCCCATCTCTACTAAAAATATAAAATTAGCCAGGTGTGGTGACGCATGCCTGTAATCCCAGCTATTCAGGAGGCTGAGGCAGGAGAATCGCTTGAACCTGGGAGGCGGAGGTTGTGGTGAGCCGAGATCGCACCATTACACTCCAGCCTGGACAACAAGAGCCAAACTCCATCTCAAAAAAAAAAGAAGGGAGAAGAACTCAGTTGAAGGTGCAAATGAATACTGAGAGCTTCTCAATGGAATAGGAATTGTAAATCACTCTGAAGTTGGGATGAAACCCTAGGAAGTCCTGCCATGCAAATCGCAATACCCTAAACCTCTGTCAAAGTGGCCCTGACACCCCTGGAGACCTGGCAGGAGATTCCTTTCTGTTGCCTGGCACTTAGCTGTTCTGAGTCTGGCTAAACACCAGCAACTCGGAGGCATATAAAAACTTAAAGCCCCAACACCAGGCCCTAGATGAGAATGCAGTCTCGCCCCTTGGCACTTTCTCTCTCCATCCCATAAAGCAGAGTGAAATCCTATCCGTGGGAAAATGTGGGGCAATTGGCTAAGGTGGCCTCTTTGCCCCACCCATCCTTCTTGCCTACTTCTGGTGGCTTATCCTAGAATCAAGGCCCGAGATTGTCCGTAACTCAGGTGGACGTCCGAGCCAGGGGTGACCACAGAGAGCCCCAATCTCCGGCCTTTGCAGCTGTGCTGGGGAATGCTCCAGGCCAAGGCCCTTGAGCCTGGGAGGGGAGAGCACTGGTTGCAGATGCGAGCTTGCAGGAAGCTTTGATGTTCCGAGTAGGACTGGGGGGGCGTGGGAAGTGAGACTTCTGTTCCCTTGAGCTCCCACGAAGCGAAGCCTTTCCGTTATCTTATAACCCGCAGCATAGCCTAAAGGTGCTGGCTAAAGTCTGCCTTGGCCCAGAATACATCAGGCCAGAACCAAAGAATGCACTTAAATGAAAGTGGAAAATTAGACACTGTGCAGGGGAAAGCTCTCCTCTCCAAAATATATGTGCATCAAAGTGTACCCCTGCCTAGCTGGGATAGGAGCCATCAAAATGCAAATGTGGGTTTTGGGAATGCTAATGTTGGAAGTGGAGAACAATACTGAGACAGACTTCTTGGGGCCAGGGAGAGGGCCCCAGGGCAGGATGTGGGAGCCGAGTGGGGGGCAGGGATGAAAGGGGCAAAGGAAGCAGTGTGAGAGAGCCTGGAGATGAGAGAACAGCAGGAGTCGACTGAGGTTGAAAGGCTGCTGGGGCAGGACTAGAAGAGGGGAGCGCTGAGAGACCGGTCAGAGGACCTGACCGCTGACCGCTGACCCGAGGCTGCGTGCCCAGGAAAGAGGAGGGTGAGTTCAGGGAAACTTCTCTGAGTGGCAGCCCAGCAGGGAGGAGAGTCAGGACGTGCCTGGAGTCTCAGGCCGGGGCTTAAGGTCAAGGCCTGGAGAAACAGACAGAAAGATGTGTGTTTCCGTAAGAGCAAGGAAGCCAGGAGGTGTCCTCCGCTTTCGTGCTACTGGCATGTGAGCGAGAGGGCTTGAAGGAAGGGCTTGAGACCCGGGAGCCAGACTGAAGCCAGGGTTGGGTTCAAGGGGGTCTCACTGAGAGCCGCTTCCCTGGGTTTAATTTTGCTCTTCCTGGGAGGACTGAATACATTAAAGCAGAGCCTGGCACAGCGTCAATGCTTTATGGATGTTTGTTGTTATCTTTGTAGGTGAAGAAACTGAGGCTCAGAATGGCATATTAACGCGTGCAGCTCTAGACAGCAAGGACGTGATGGCAACTCTATCCGAACTCAAATCTGCCAGACCTATACCAGTAGGTGCCTGTGTGCAGTTGGGGACCCACCTCTGCCAGTGCTGGCATGAGCTCGCTGTCTTGAACTGAAAACAGACACTCAAAAGATGGGCTGTGGGATCCCGGAGAGGTGGCAGAGTGGTCAAAGCTATGAAGCCAACAGCTGCTGCCAAGAAGAAAGCCCTGAGCCCTGAGTGATTGTAATTTAAAAAACTTAACGCGGGGAGTGGGTGTTTATTTTGGAGGAGTGGGCTGCTTATTTTTGGTTTGGGGACTTGCTCATTCATCTTTTCTCAGCGGCGCCTACTGCTGCCCCGGCCCGAAGTTAGAGCTCAATAAATCACTGTTGCACAACTGAGTGCCCCCACCTAGACTGTAAGTTCCTGGAAGGCAAGGATTTGTGTCCCACACTTGTTTTGTACCCTCCAAAATCTTGCACAGCACTTGGCGAATGGGCATTGAATGAATTCATTCACTGAAGCGTCTCTCTGGTGCCAGGCCCAGTGCTAAGTGATGGGAATACACAGATGAATACGATATGATCCCTGCTCTTGGGTAACTCATTATTCTGGTGAATGAATAAAGGAAAGAAAGAATGAATGGAGACTGTGGGAAGGGCCAGGCCATTCTGCTAATTGCATTATGAACTGGTAGATAGCAAAGAGATGTACCCCTCAGATAACCTGCTTTCTCTTGTGTTTTGGCAAGCGGCTGCTGAGTGGGTCTCAGAGCTTTAAACAAACGCTGTCTTTTATAGAAAAAGGGACGCACCCCCTTCTTTCTTCTGCACACACTTCAGGAGTGGAGGTTCCCAGAGGGATGACTGGGTGCCTGGAGCTATTCGCATCCTTTCCTCCAAGCTCTCTTGGGACCAAGGACTGCCACGGGCCACAGGAGGCAGAAGGCCAGGAGACCAGGGACTTTTCCCTGGTGTGAAGCTAACTGTCCCCCAGCCAGCACAGTGGGGAGTCACTGTGATTCCTACTGTGGACAGCCAGCCAGACTGGATTCATGGCTCAGAGGTACCCATAGCACTCCCTTTTTAGGTGGAGACACCCTCAGAGTTCAGTAGAGGAGTTCAACGAAAAGACTGGATTTTGTAAGGGCGCACAGCTTTGCAAAATATTGAAAAGCACACACTTCTCAGTTATACAAGGCTCATTTCCCACATGGGTGACCTGAAGGAGCAGGTGATGCATCCCCGCTGCACCACAGCCTGAGGCAGCCACACGGGTGTGTGTGTGTGCACGCGTGGGTGTGTGTTTGTACCAGGAAACTGAAACAGGCCAGTGACATTTCCAGGGCTCACATGGAACAGTATGCAGGAGGGGGGCAAGATTGGCCCAGGGCCTGCAAGCAGTGATGGACAGGACTGAAATGAAATGGGGCCTCACGCTGGCCACACCCTTCCCACCAGCTTTGCCCGGAGTCCACACTGCAGACTTTGCCTACAGAGTCCATACTGTAGGCTCTGAACCTCCACTGTGGAACCATATGGGGAGCCACAGGGACCAAGGGCAACCCCTCTCCTGGAGCCAGTTCCATGGAAAGGCCAGGACATGCTCCAAAAGATGGCCCAAGGAGGTAAGGACAGAGATGGTGGACTGAGTCACTGGAAGGCAGAGAAGGCAGGAAGATACAGACACATGTAGGAGACCTACAGTTCTGTGGATCCGCATCCACGTCAGCTCTGCCAGTATTCCAGATGAAGGACAGCAAGCACGGACCAGGCCAAGCGTTGGTAGACTTGGAACAAGCTGGAGTTTCCAATCTGGTATGCACGTTTTACTGGAAGAAAATGTGTCAGGGATGAGAAAACTGAGCTTTGAGGACGGTTCAATATGGATGAATTCTCTTCAATCTGATGACTCGCTCTTCCCCACTATCATCACTACAATCCAGTTTTCCATCACCTCTGATCTCTGAACTTGTCTTCTCACTTCCACTCTTCCTCCCCCTCTCCTCACCTCACTTAATTCATGTCCCATGCCTCAGCTAATGATATTTCTACTGTAAAAACTAGAACTTGAAACCCTCATCTTAAAACCTTCCAGTGGTTTCCCATTGCTCTTCGGATCTATATCACAGTCCTCACGTTCTCCGGAGCGCTGCACGATTGGTTGGCCTCCTCTTTTCCTTTCCTCCTGTCTCTCTCCGGCGTGGCTTTCTGTGGTTCCTTGAATGCAGGATCCCTCCTGCCACAAGGCTTTAGCACACGAATGCACTCACCCATAGCACTCAGTTCAGTGCATGATTATGTGGGAATGTGTGATTGCTAGCTTGGTGGTTGTTTAATTGGATGGACTGATGGTTATACCAGTCTTTCCCTTATTGGAGGGTAAGCTTTTTGAGGACAGCAATCACAAGTTTTGCTCCCATTATAGTCCCAGTACTGGAAAGGTGCCTAGTGCACAGCACATGACCAGTAAATATTTGCTGAATAAGTGAGGGAATTCTTCATTTCATCCATTCTTCATTGCTAGAAAGCATTCAGGCCAGATGAGGAGCATGAGGCTTGGAAGGACAGTGACTTGTTAGAGGGGCAAGAGGGAATGGGAGGGAATACCCAGGACCCGTAGGGGTGAAGGCAGGCCAGCTTCTGAATCACAGCTGAGGTGATAATACCTAGAAAAGTTTCTTGCCATGCGTAAAGCTTCCCTGTCTTAGCATCTTCCTTTAGAGATAACCATGACTAGCACCCAGATCACATTGGTAATTCAAAGAAACAGCAGTACAAATTTTACTTATTTATTTTTTAGATGGAGTTTTGCTCTTGTTGCCCAGGCTGGAGTGCAGTGGCGTGATCTCGGCTCACCGCAGCCTCTGCCTCCCAGGTTCAAGCGATTCTCCTGCCTCAACCTCCCGAGTAGCTGGGATTACAGGAATGCGCCACCACGCCTGGCTAATTTTGTGTTTTTAGTAGAGACGGTGTTTCTCCATGTTGGTCAGGCTGGTCTCAAACTCCCGACCTCAGGTGATCCGCCCGCCTCGGCCTCCCAAAGTGCCAGGATTACAGGCCTAAGCCACTGTGCCCCGCCTAACAGCAGTATACATTTTAAAAGAAATTTATTTTTTGACCAAGTTTGGGAATGCATTTTTTAGTCCAATAAAAAATACAGGCAGCTGGGCATGGTGGCTCACACCTGTAATCCCAGCACTGTGGGAGGCTGAGGCGGGAGGATCACTTGAGCCCACGAGTTCAAGATCAGCCTGGGCCAATATGGCGAAACCTTGTGTCTAGAAAAAAACACAAAAATTACCAGGTGTGGTGGGGTGCACCCGTAGTCCCAGCTACTCGAGAGGCTGAGGCAGGAGGGTCACTTGAGTCCAGGGAGGCCAAGGCTGCAGTGAGCCATGATCGTAACCACCACTCCAGCCTGGGCAACAGAGTGAGACCCTGTCTCAAAAAAAAAAAAAAAAGGATGTGTGCATATATATATATATATACACACGTATGGTAGGTATACATGTATATATACATGTGTCTGGTAGGCTAAGCCTACCACATATCAGAACAGACACCAAAATAAACAAAATATCAGAAAAGATGACCAAAATTTTTAACTAAATGGACACTTTGGATACTGCTCCATGGCAGAAAAGGCCTTACTGTGTAACTAGTGTTCTCTAGATTCTGGAAAGAAAATCTCTTGTTTACGATTGTGCTGCTTAGCTTATAATAGACACACCATAAATATTTGTTGAATGAATAAAGGAATGGAACTTTCATTGGTATGGAAAGAGTCCTGAAGGGCAGGGGCAAAACGCAGCATCTAAAGTGCTAAAGCCATCTGTTCTAGCAATTTATTTGCCATTTCTTGGAAGGCCTATTATTTTATAATCCAATTTCCTGACAGTAGAAGACTAGAAAGATAGGTTCTAACATCTTTGGCTATCTGAACCTAGGTAAGTTATCTCAACTTCCACAACCTTATCTGTTAAATGGGTAAGATAATTCTTTACTTACCTGGGGATGATTTAACTGTCCTGAGGATGGGGTACAAAATAGAAGTGGCCTCTGTCCTTTCTAGTGGAAGAGATAGTAAGTAAATAAAATTAGAAAATTACAGCTTTGAATATAGGTATGAAGGAAAACCGCAGGGTGCCACGGGGGAGTAGCAGTGGGACCTCATTCAGATTGGGGCACAGGGAAGGCTTCACTAGTAAAGTGCCATTTATGCGGGGACCTGAAGGATGAGTTAGGAATTGGCCAAGAGACAGTGAAGGAAACAGCATGCGCAAAGGCCTGAGGCAAGAGAAAGCTGGGGGAGAGGGGTAGTAATTTCAAGCAGCCCAGAAAGACCACTGGGATAAGGCTGGATGGAGAGGGACAGAGATACTCAGAGGTTCTAAGTGGGGGAATGACATGATGCCATTTACATGTTGAGAAAAGCACTTGGGCCGCTGCGTGGAAAATCGTTTGGGGCTGAAGTATAAGAACTGGATCTCAGTTCTTACAAGAGCCTGAATCTTAGCGCCAAGGACTTTAATGATCCTGCTCAAATCTCTCATTTGAAACACGAGAAAAAAACCAAAAACACAAGAACTACAATTGTGAGAAGCCTTGGCCAGGATCGCACGTTAATCTGGTTGTAATGTAGCTGTGAACTGGGGTCTTTGACTGCTCTTTCGCGATTTATGAGCCCGTGCCCCCCGCCCCCCGCTGCCTTCTGCAATGGTGGGGTGGCCAGGAGATGACTGCTGGGCGTCGGAGTTTTGAGGCAGGCGACGGTGGCTCGCAGGCCAGGCTCCTGCGGTCCGGGGAAGATGCGCAGCAATGCGCCTCCAAGCCGGGCCCAGGCCGAGCGCCTCTCGCAGGGGCGCACATTCCGGAGAGGGACCTCGGGGCTCAAAGGGCCTGCGGCGTAGGTGGCTCGGCCCTTTCCTTGGCTTTGCCTCCCGGGCCCTACTTGCCGAAACTCACTTGCCTGAGCCTCCCGCGCGCCGCGCCCCCGCCCGGGGCCAGGAAACCAGCAGGGACGACTCCCCGCCCGCGCCTCCCCGCGCCCGGCGGCCCGGCTAGCAACCCAGAGGCGCGGCGCTGCGATTGGCTGCGCGGGGGAGAAGCGGCGCTGCGCTGCTCCAATCGCCGGCCGCGCCTGGAGGCCGCGCCGCCAGGAGGCCGCGGACGCGTGCTCGCATGCCTGTGGTATTTGCTCAGAGGGGCATGACCACTTCGGGCAAGTCTTTAAATGTGAGTCAGCTTTCGGCCGATCCCTGGGAAAAATTCCTTCGGTGTTGTCAGGCAGGGTTCGCTAGCTGCAGTTTTTTTTTTTTTTTTTAAACAATTCAAAAGGGATAATCCCGCTGAATGGGGAAAGTTATTCGGACCCCGTCCCCCGCTCCCCGGAGGAGAGGCCGTGGGCAGTGCCGGGGGCCAGGCCTCCCCGACTCCGGGCGGCCCCGAGGGGCTGGTTTTCTGGAGGGCCAGGGCACCTGCCTTTCTTCCCCGCGCCCTCTCCCCAACTTCAGCAGGGCACAAAAGGCCGGGGGGCACGTAGACCACGGGGCGAGCAGTGCCCCCTGGAGTCGTGCGCCACATCTACCCGTCGTGGGGAATGCCCGGTCCCGGCCTCCCTTTTTCCCCTCTCTCCGTGCTTCTGGTCCTGGACCCGGCCTGGGGAAGCCGAGCGGTCCTAGGTCATCTCTCCACCTCCCTAAGCTTCAGTTTCCTCATGGAAGAAGGGAAAGGCGGACAGTAGAGGAAGTGAGCTGGCCTGGGAGTGTGGAAACTTGGCGTGTTCTCCCAGCTTAGTCTTACTAACTTTCTTGGGCAAGCCCCTTCTGCACTCCCGGCCTCAGTTTCCCCATCTGTAAGATGAGGGAGCCGGTCTGGAAGAGTCCATGAGTGTAGTGACATCAGGCGATCGCCATACCCCTTCCTGGGGCCTGTGGGCGCGGGGTGGTTAAAACCCTGTGACTTGCCCGCCTGCTCCAGCACAACTCCGTAGCTGCTCCCCCAGGCCACCCAGCTTCCCCTCCCAACGTCATCTTAGAGACGCTCAGCAGGCAGGATTGGGAGCACCAAGGGGAAAGAAGACCAAAAAAGGCCGAGGGCTGAGGGAAATGAGTTGGGACTGGAGGGATTTATGTGCAATTTGATTTTAAATGAACATCTTGTGCAGAAGAAGAGGCGATTTGGCACCTGTTACTGGTGAGTTAATAGCTTAGACACTCTTGGTAATGGGGATACAATACTGTGAAGACCAGATTAGCCGATTGTGGCAGCAAATTATGAGTTGACCGGAGGCCGGGTGCGGTGACTCATTCCTGTAATCCCAGCACTTTGGGAGGCCGAGGTGGGTGGATCACCTGAGGTCAGGAGTTCGAGACCAGCTTGGCCAACATGGTGAAACCCCGTTTCTACTAAAAATACAAAACATTAGCCGGGCGTGGTGGTAATTGCCTGTAATCCCAGCTACTCAGAAGGCTGAGGCAGGAGAATTGCTTGAACCTGGGAGGCGGAGGTTGCAGTTAGCCGAGGTTGCGCCATTGCACTCCAGCATGGGCAACAAGAGTGAGACTCCGTCTTAAAAAAAAAAAAAAAAAGAGTTGACCAGAGAGATGCCATAGAATCTCTGCGCTTGGGAATCTTTGAAACATAAGGCAGGCACCACCCTCCCTCCTTTGAAGGGCTTTGAAATCCAGGTAGAGTGAAACTCTTAGAGGGCTCTGAATCAAGAGACCATTGGAGCACTGGCTGCTTCTGTATGTGAGAAGTGTAGTTTGGTAAAAAAAAAAAAAGAGCATTGCACTGTGCTGCTAACACGGGTGTGACCTTGGGCAAGTCACTTGCCTATTCTCAGTCTCCTTTTCATCTGCAGCAGGATGAGGGATTAAGCTAATTGACCTCTTAAAGTCCCTTACAGCTCTGACACTCCACGATGAAATGGAATAATGTGTGAGTAATTGCTTTGAAAACTGCATAGCACTAGGGGTCTTTTTGTTGTTATTTTTGTATAGATAAAGGTGACCTGAGAGTTCATTAAACTCTGAGACTGGTTGTAAATCAGGCCATCCACAGCCTACCAGCTGAGACTGCAATAGGGCATTTGTTTGGCAACAGGGTTTCTCTGGCCTGTGAATCAGTATTATTTATTCTGTTTGTACTGTCAGTTCCTGCACTGGTTCTGTAGCCTGAGCCAGCCACTCTTCGCACTCTGCCTTGGTTTCTCCACCTCATCTTGCCTTTTCCAACTTCTTGTGATTCATATGAATCACGTTATGCCTTTGCCAAGCTTGGATCTCCTGGAAACAGGACTGCAAATTTGGAGGAAGAAAAACAAGAACCAGATTGGTTTGCCACAACTAACTTTGACCATTCTCCTTTTTCCTTCCCTGTGATCTTCCAATTGTATGGGGGCTCTGGGATGTACCAGATGGGGAGGGGGAATGGGCTGAAGATTGAGAAAGAAAAAGGCAGGTGCCAATCATAAAGGAAAGGATTTAAAAGTGTATTCCTACCAATTCAGAAATAGGGAAAGACATCTAAGCCACCAGGAGGGTCAGATGATCATTACACGCTATACAAAAAAGAATTCCTAGACTGTGGAAAGCTGGTGCAGAGTTTAGTTCTGCTTGGGCAGGTCAGGGTAGTCTTCAGAAGGCGGTGATGTCTGGGATATTTCTTAAGGAGAAAGAGCAGTTTTTCTTGTAGTGAGAAGTGCATCTAGCCTGTGGGTAGGGCCTGAGCAAGGCAGAGAGTAAGACTGTGTAGTGGGGCTTGGGTCTCCTAGGAAAGGCCAGTTGCCAGGTGTTTTGTGAGCTCAGGTGAAGATGGCAGAACTGGAGCTAGAAGGCGGAGTTATAAATGGTTTTATCTGTCCTCTTAAGAAATTTGGACTTTATTTTGTAGGAAATGGAGAATAGCTACAGTCTTGAATAGGTGGGAGAGATCAGTGGTGAGAACATGGTTTTTCAAACTTCAGGTTATACAGGGAAATTCAGGTAATGACTGATATTTAAAATATAGAATGGATGAGAACAGAATGGAATAGAAAAATATGAAAATCTGTGTGTGCTGTAAGTATTGGTTCATGAAATGTGTTTGTGTGTGTGTGATTGTGTATGTTCCGGATCATGGTATGAAATATACTTATTACTGTGGGTCCTGGTAACAAAAAAGTCTGAATCCACTGGAATTGCAGACCCTTCATGCTGAATCGAGGAGGATGGATTGGAGGGGGAGGTACAAGAAGTTCTTGCAGGCAGGACAGGTGACTTGCATTCCGTCCCACTTCAAGCTCTCAAGAAGGAAATTGCTTAACTTTTGAAAAGAGTTAACCGATCTCTTCAAGTCCTCCTCCGCAGAGGAAAGGTGATTATATTTGCCCTGCAGAGTAATGGAGGAGACTACTAAAGTATTTGGTACCCTGCTTCATTGGCAGGGCATGTTGCCTAACAGTGCAGATGCTGTGGATCAATAGTTGGGACTCGGTTCCTTCCACTCTCTACCACGCATCCACATGGCTGTGGTATAAATCGTGATCCTGTGAACTAAAAATGATGCTAGTTTTCCATTTTACCAATGAAATATTTGCAATTCCTATAGCCAGCATTTTGGGATAGCATAGCCCATGACTGGTATTCAGGCGTCAGTGTAGTGAAGATGGGAGACATCATGCCCAAAAGATGAATAATAGCCTTATATTTAAAGCACTTAAGAAGGCTACTTCATAACCTCCCTCAGTCAGTAATATCAGTGGTCTTAACAGACCTGAGGGTTGGGGAGCCTTTGGGGATAATGAATTCCCTCCTGATGCAGTCATAGAACATCTCCTATTCTGCTGGTCTCAGAAAAACTGGAGAGCAGCTGGCTACCATCTGCCCTATGACATGCCCATTACTTTCAGACTGTTTCTGGGAGTCAATGTTTGCTTTTTCTCAGGCAGCCTTATATGCAACAAGGGCCCATTTACTCCTGAGTCCAGCCGTGTGGAGAATGTTGCTCTCTTGCAGCAATACAGCATGGTCCAATTCGTTTCTTTTTAAGGTGACTGACACTGTGCACATTTGGTTACATGTTGTACACATCCATGTCCTCTTCCTCTTTCCTTACCCAAACCAGACTCTATGCATTTTGTCCAGACACCACTTCAGTTTACATAACTCCAGACAGTCTCATGGCTGCACCTTCAGGGCAAGCATACCTACATCTCTCTTCAGACTCTGTACACGTACATGTTCTTTTTCTGAGCGGGGACTGTTCAAGTTTCCTTGATCCTGACTGGTTCTTAATCCATAATAACAAGAGCAACGTGCCATGATCTGAATACCACTTTGTGCCAAGCGTTGTGCCAGGCACTTTTAAGCAAACTTTAAGAGACATTATTAACTGTCTTTTGCAGATAAAGAAATTGAAGCTTGGATATTGTTCATAATTGCACATCTAGTTAATAATCAAGTTGAGTTGCAAAACTAAGTTTCTTTAGATTGCAGTCTCATGCTTTGACTCCTGAGATACTTTCCTTTCCCTGATTCTTTTCTGGTAGAGTCCTTCCATGACAGCTAGGAATGCCTTCTCTTTCTCTTCCCATTTTGTTTTAGTAAAATTATGAAAATCCTCTTTAGAGAGAAGGTCTAAGTGGAATCTCGTTTTGCACTGGCACTATACAGAGGAAGGACATCCAAAAGTCATTATGTCTAGACTTCTGCCTCTTGACAGACTTCCCTTGCTGTGAGAGAAAGAGCTGTTCTCAGCATAAGATAGAGGAAGAGACAGAAGGAAAGTGCCCCAGGTCACACAGCTCTGGATCTAAAGATGCTTGAACAGTGAGGCAACCATGTGCTCCACTGTACCCATCCTACACCTCTTTCTTTTCTTTTTTTTTTTTTTTGAGACGGACTCTCGCTCTGTCGCCCAGGCTGGAGTGCAGTGGCATGATCTCGGCTCACTGCAAGCTCTGCCTCCCAGGTTCACGCCATTCTCCTGCCTCAGCCTCCCGAGTAGCTGGGACTACAGGTGCCCGCCACCATGCCCAGCTAATTTTTTTTTTTTTTGGTATTTTTAGTAGAGACAGAGTTTCAACCGTGTTAGCCAAGATGTTCTCAATCTCCTGACCTTGTGATCCTCCCGCCTTGGCCTCTCAAAGTGCTGGGATTATAGGCGTGAGCCACCGTGCCCAGCCCACCCCTTTCTTTATCACGTATTCATTCCTTATTTACAGCTTTGCCCTCCATCCCTACTTTCCTTTGGTCATCCACTATTGTGTCAGGAACACCAATCAGTCATTCCACAAATAATGAGTATGATCAAAGATCAAACATCTTTGATGTGAATAGCACTTGTCTTGGCTATTATCCAATGTCTGGGCCTTGGCCATTCTCTATGGCCAGGGATATGATCAGGGCTGGCCAGATGCACAGGGAGGGCACGACATGGGGAAGTGTACGCATTTACAGCTGCCAGGCTGGAAGACCATCCTTTTGACCAACATGAGCTCCTACGAGACATAACAATGCTTTTTTCCCTTTGCTTGGAACAAGGAACCATAGAATTCCCTGAGTTGGGGAGGTTCTAGTGGGTCATCAAATCTAGCCTCTCCCATCTGATGCAAGAATCGGCATTACAACTTCTCTGACATTGCTCATCCAGCTTCTCCTTGAACACCCCCAGATGTGAGCTAACTTGATCTCCTCACCCCATTTTTTTGGAAAGCTTTATGTGTTAGGTAATTCGTATAATTTTCTATCAGGCTTGATCTGATTCCCTAATCCACCCATGGGTCCCATTTCTACTTCTTGGGATGACATAGAAGAAGAGCTCTGATCCCTCTTCCACGTGATAGCTCTTCAAATATTTGAAGGCAGACATGATGTCATTCTTAGTCTTTTCTTGCTGAGGATGCCCAGTGTGTGCCAGTTTTGCAATTCTTAGGATTCTTGGTAATGTCAATCTCACTTACAGGGCATACTTAAGTTAATGCATAAATAATGAGCTTTTACTATGTGCCAACCCCCTTCAAAGACATTATGGAATTCAATTCTCATGTCCAACCTGTGAGATAAGAACCCTTTATATTTTATAGAGGAGAAAACAAATTAATGAGGTTAGGGGTTTAAGCCAAGGTCATGTAGTTAGACATGGACAGAACTGGTACATTAACCTGAGCCTTTTACCAAACACATGTGTGTTATTTTTTTCTCTATATGAATTTCACCAGGGCAAGGGTGGTGCAAACATCCAAGATACAGGTCTTGTCATCCTTAATACATAGGATCATAGAGAAGCGATTATCTATATCTCTGCAGTCTTAAGTCTTAATTGCTACAGCCATTTTCTGCTTCTACTTCTCCTCCACCTAATTCTGGCTGTAAATTGTAACAAGATATGGGATAGCTTCTCCATTTTTTGCACATAGAGAAACAGAGCAGAGAGGTTGATGTCCAGGATATATATTGTTTACTTGGGGACACAGTGTCAAAATCAGAATTAAATCTCCAAGTCTTCAAAGACAATCGCTTATGCACATAAACAGAAATTGCTAATTTCACATGTGTATGCTTGGAGTGCAAAATATTGGAGACATTTGTCATTTTCCATAATATTTTTGGAATACAGGAGCCCTCTGGTGGCCAAAATTGTAGCAAGGAGGTATCGTTGGGAAAGCTGATCTGAGATTTCCTACCAGAACTCCTCTTAGTGCCCTCTGGCTTTGTTTGAGGGTCACCCCTTTTCCATTTTGCCTCTTTCTTCCTCTTTTCATACAGGGTTACTTGCTTTCTGCACACCCTTTCCCCTTTCCCCCTCAAGCTCCTCTCTGCATCTTCCCCTTCAACTCCAGCTGTCACCCCTGATCCCCCTGGAATCCCTCCTTGCTGCCATCTTTGGCCTCGGAGGACCCTTTCTGAAATCTGGCCAGTTCCCCTGTGGCAGGTGCTGAGTGACAGCTGCTGCCTTGCTGCTGCTTCAGTAGTGAATTCAAATCCCTTGTGGGTGTTTAGAGCCTGCAGATGGATTAACTGATGATTCCTGTTCATCAACAAGCATTTGCAGTATCCTGCTAAGCATGTTAGGGATACTAAGCGGCCCCTAGAAGCAAGTTCTCTTGGAAGAGCAGGTGAGCTTCTTCCCCCTTAGGCACGAGGAGCTCACCACACATCACCTGGTCCCTGGGGTTGACCAGCTAGCCAGACCCGGGCCATTCTAAGTTTCTATGTATAGCTCTTAACTGTGTACATGTCTGTTTTCCTCATTATTGTGTGCATGGAATGGTCTGTCTTCTGTAAGATCGCACCTCACAATAGCCAACAGCAAGTGAGGACCCACAAAATAGCTGATCCACATATTGGTAATTGAGAACTGACCACTGATCCAGAGGCAGAAGCTATACTGGTGGCTTCAGTGGATTTCAGTGAACCAAATGAGGGGAAAGAAAGCTCAAACAGGACAGGCACAGAAATGTTGGCTAAGGTTTTAGATACAATCTTCTTGGCTTCTAATGCAATAAAGTAATGGGGCAGTATAACACTTAGAAGGCACTTTGGACTCCTGAGAAAAATATCTTCCATAAAATGAGCTGGTGACTTTATTACAGTGCGGTGCTTAACAGTTAGTGGCTTAATCACAGGGCAATTGGGTGAGAGAGGCCAATTCATGACCCTTACTGCAGAGACAATCAGAAAAGCCTTCCCAGGATCCAGAGCATGTTGCAAGAGGGTGGGGTGCCAGGCTCCTGGGCATGTTAGAAAGTGAAACCAGAAGAAGGGCTCTGGGGAGACTCACAAAGTTTGGAAAGCTACAGGTTTCTATAAACGGTAGAAGAATGGCTCACGCCTGTAATCCCAGCACTTTTGGGAGGCCGAGGTGGGCAGACCATGACGTCAGGAGATCGAGACCATCCTGGCTAACACGGTGAAACCCCGTCTCTACTAAAAATACAAAAAATTAGCTGGGTGTGGTGGCGGGTGCCTGTAGTCCCAGCTACTCGGGGGGCTGAGGCAGGAGAATGGTGTGAACCCGGGAGACGGAGCTTGCAGTGAGTGGAGATCGCGCCACTGCACTCCAGCCTAGTCGACAAACGAGACTCCGTCTCAAAAAAAAAAAAAAAACAAAACAAAACTGTAGAAGAAAAGGCTAGGGTGGGTGAGGAGGTTGCAGCAGGCATTCCATTAGTTAATACGGTCCAACTTGATGGAGGGGTTGTGCAGTACTGACAAAGTGCAGCTGGGTTTCTCCTGCCACTACCACCCCAGCAAATGAGAGTGACCTTTGGATGAAGCAAGATGAATTTGGGCTCCTAGCTATGAGGATTCGGGCAGGATTAGAAAGGGTGGCCTGGGTGGCTTCAGAATTCTCTTCTCTCTAGATTTTAAGAACATGCAGACAAGTCTTTTCAGAGGCCTTTTTGGAGGTGCATGTGGGTGAAGCCCTACCTCAAAGATGCATGAGCAGCCGGGCACAGTGGCTCGTGCCTGTAATCCCAGCACTTTAAGAGGCCAAGGCAGGCAGATCGTTTGAGCTCAGGAGTTTGAGACCAGCCTGGGCAATATGGGGAAACCCCGTCTCCCCGCAAAAATACAAAAATTAGCCAGGCTTGGTGGTGTGTGCCTGTAGTCCCAGCTACTCGGTAGATTGAGGTGGGAGGATTGCTTGAGCTCAGGGGCAGAGTTCGCAGTAAGCCATGAATGTGCCACAGCACTCCAGCCTGGGTGACAGAGTGAGAACCCGTCTCCCAGATAAATAAGTAAAAAGATGCATGAGCTGGCCTCTGGCGATGTTCTTCCCAGACTTGTCATTCTTCAGTCACCTTAGACTTTTTGTTTCACAGCATTTTATGGACTTTTAAAGTTTGCCATTTCTAGGGTTTGCGAGTGAAAGGGTGATGCTGGAGTGTGTGCTACGTCTGTCATCTTAATTCAGTTTCCCTCTATAGGCCTACCTTCTTGCCGTGTATCCTGCCAAACCACAGATACTCATCCACCTCCCAGTTTCTGACATAACTTACAGGAGTCACTGTAACTGTCATTCCACCAAGAATGGTTTGTGTAATTTTATGATAAAAGCAGTACATGGTTTGTGTAATTTTTCCCCTGGTTCAGTGTGTGTGCACTTATGGCAGTGCCCTTTTTAATAGAGCTGTCTGCAGTGATGGGATCACTTCTCTGTTCTAAACATGAAGCTTTGGGCAAACAGCCTGGACCATGTCTATTAAATGTGCTTTGTTTAGTATCTTATTCCAAAGACAGGTGCTAAATAATTTTTTATAGTGATTTTAATGACATAACAAAAAGCACACTAGATCAGAAATTAGATGATCTGGTTTGGTCCTTGGCTGCCACAAATTAGCTCCTCCAGGCCTCAGTTTCCACATTTATGCAATGAGGAGATTTAGATCAGATAATCTTGAAGGGCACCTCCAGCTCTGAAATTCACCACTTATCTTCCATAATGGTGCCCTCCTCCAAAAAGACTGTCACCTTCTCAGGGGCAGGGGAACACCTTGCCTGTAGTGTTCCCAGAGTGCCTGGCAGGACTCTGGCCCTTGACAGCAGGGGTAGATGGGTGGAGAACAAGGAGCGCTCAAGTATCTGTTGATAGATTAATCATATCCATCCACTTTCCAAGAGAAAGGTAGTAGTACTTTAGGAGTAAGAGACACTGAAAAGAGCCAAGAGGGACAGGTTCTCCTTCCAATACCACCTCTTGTTTGCGTGTATACTGTGTGCTATAGTCTTGACCTCCATTCATAAGTAACTGCTGAAAGTTGCCCACTGCCTGCCCTGGATCTGGAGGAGAAGAACATAGCCGCACATTCAGGCTCATGCTCTTAAAACAGAGATTGGGACTGAGCTGTCAAGACCTGTAGAAAAATGCTCTTCACCCCAGTAGGAGTTGGAACTGTCCTTTCTCTCGACAAGGTGGGATTTATGCTTTTCTATGAAAATGTTTGCATAAATTGAAAAAAAAAAAAAGCTAGAAGGTTTGGGCATGGAGCCGAGGCTTTTGTGAAGGGTAAGATTCCTCAGCTGTCATAAGTATCAGTGGAAAGGGAAACAGGTGTCGAATCCCTGCTTTCCTTACACACGTATTTTAAGTGGATCATAAACCCCCTCTGTTCTCCCCACCGGTGAGTCCACAGTGTTTTGGTGCCTGCAGCTTAGAAGGTCAGAGCCTTTTTTCCAAACCACATGGGAGCACCACTTTGCCAGTGACTGCTTGTGTTTGGGGAAAATAGACTTTAGTTCTAATAGACTGGCTTGAGTCCTCTCCCCTTACTCAGATAACTGATGAAGAGGCTGGTCCAGCTTCTTTTGCTCGGTGGACTTAGGGGTTGTCAGCGGAAACATGTCTCACTTTCCTTCTGATCACTGAGCTCCAACATAAAGGAGTTAAACGTTTGCCAGATGGGCAAGGTGGGAAGTCTTGGCAGCGACTCTGGGCGAAACCAGGAAGAACATGATGAGGCCAACTGAAAGAGAACGTCACTGGTTTCTAATGAGGGGGTGCCTATCAGGGGAGCAGGGCCTTCCGGGAGAGCCTTTTCCTGAAAGGAGGGAAGTGAGGTACAGAGAGCGAGGTCCTGGGTTCTACTCAGAGAAGGGAAGTGCTCTGAGAAGTGGAAGGGGGTGTAAAGTAAGCAGGCAGATTATCATCTGAGGGTCTTTTAAAGAAATTTGAACTTGCAGAGACAGGCAGGTGACTCATGAGAATGGATCTGCTCGCATCAAGCAGAGGAGGGAGATAATCACGGCTCTTAGAACTGCAAAGTACCTTAAGGGTCTCTCAGGTCAGCCCATTCATTTTACAGGCGAATAAACCAGAGCTTATTCTTGGAGTAATGGAGAAGGCAAAACTTTTCCTAGTGCAGGATTGTTTTAGTCCGGTAGTATGATTTTGGGGGAAAAGCATGGGGCTTGGAGTCAAACAGGCTCGGGTCTGCATCAGTACTCCAATTACTAACTGTGACCTTGGCAGATAAGCATACTTACCTCTTGCGGCTGTTGAGAATAAGTGAGAAAATAGATGTGAAAGCCCCTACCCAAAAACTTGTCAGTGTGGCCGATGAGTCCTGCTGGATGGTCATATGCCTTCCATTATGATTACGACGTACTTGGCTAATAGAGACTCTATTAAGAGAGTGACTGAAAAATATTAATCAAGTGATTGCTATATGCCAGTGCACTCATGTTATGTTATAGGCACTCAATTAATTATTAAGATCATATTAATCTGATGGATAATTATAAAAATATGAACTGTGATGCTAATAAATAATAGCATCAGTGGTAATGGCCATGATGGTAATAAAGTGTCAGTGCAATTGCTCTAGAGATGTTACATGAAATGAGGGAAGGGCCAGGTGCCATGGCTCACACCTGTAATCCCAGCACTGTGGGAGGCTGAGGCCAGAGGATTGCTTGAGCCCAGGAGTTCCAGACCAGCCTGGGCCAACATGGTGAGACCTTGTCTCTACTAAAAATAAAGATTACCCAGGTATGATGGCACACACCTGTAGTCCTAGCTGCTCAGGAGGCTGAGGCTAGAGGATCGCTTGAGCCCAGGAGCTCGAGGCTGCAGTGAACTATGATTGCGCCACTACACTCCAGCCTGGACAACAGACAGAGACCCTGTCTCAAAAAAGAATGAAAAGAATAAAAAGAAAAAAGAAAATTTCTTTTGGAATCTAGCATTGGCTTTGGTGTTCAACAACAAGTAATCTGAGAAACATGAACTCTGTGGTCATTCATTCATTCATTGGACAAACAGTAATTGAGGGCCTACTTTGTGCCAGTCACTTTACTGGAACTAGAGACACAGTGGTCAATAAAAGCAAAATTATTTCCATAAATGGAGATTACGTTCTAAAGGAGGCAATGAACAAACAAGGAAATAGAGAACATTTTTAGGTAATGGTCGGATTTATAAAAAACAAGCAACAAACAAAAACAGGGCAAGCGGATGGAGATGATCTGAGGGAATGCTATTGTAGGTAAGGTGAATATCTCTAAGTAGGTGACCCTCGGAGGAGGGATCTGAATGGGGAGGAGCTATGAGGCGTGATGGATTGGATGGGGATGGGGATGGATTCCAGGCAGAAGGCAAAAGCGTGTATAAAGGCCTTAAGGTGGCCATGAGTGTGGTATGTGATACTGATCTATGGCTGGAAATGTATGTTCTATATTTCTGCCTGAATGCAGAAAAAAAAATGAAGAGTTAATGTAAAGAGACTCTTCTCTGGAGAACTCAGCCTGGGACAGCTCTCTCAGGATGAGGCTAACAGTGATGGAGCAGGTTAGGGGCCATGAATCTTAGGACCTTCCAAGAGATGAGAAGAGTCCTGAAGACGCCTGGTGACTTGGCATGAGAGTTGGAGAAATGGTGCCTTGAATCGGAACTCAGAGCCTTGTGGCTCTGTCCAGGATTCTATCATTGTCAAGTGTCCAAATGCAGACTCATGATCAGCCCTCAAGGACCTGGAAACCCTCCTCAGCTGCCCACATTACCTCACTAACCTATTTGGCTCATCAGATATGAATTTTCCCAACTGCCTTTAAAGACATTTCTATTTCTCGGCAGTATTGTCTCTTAAAGTAGGCCCTTGAGGGCAGGGGCCATGTCTAATTCATAGAATTCCCATGGGAAACAAAGCACCTAGAACAGAGCTTGGCACACAATAGGGTTGCATGAGTGCCTGTTATCCAATAAGCATCACAAGTTTACTACTCACCTAATAAAAGCCTGCTTTTTATTTGTCTTACATTTTTCTCATCCAAGCTTTCAGGGTTACCCTGGGTTATGGGTTTGTGGAAGCTGTGAACAAGCTACATGACTTTCTAAACTTTACTTATCTCTATTTGCAGCCTTCTCTGTAACACGAATGAATGATTGTTAATCTGGGGCACAGTGAAAACAGTACTGGGCTGGGGGCACTTTTTCTAGCATTGACTAGCTGTGCCACCTTATGACCAAGCCTCTAGGAACCCAGGTTCCTTATCTGAATGGGTCAGACATTCATGCTGTGATTCCTGCATTTCATGGGGTACTGCTATAGATGTTAGGGAGACTAAATCCTTGTTCTATGCACTCTGTAAACCATAAGGTGTACATCGAGGGTGCAAGCATTATACCGGGGACCCTCTCACCAGCCTCCTCCAGATCATTCATTGTCTCTTGCTTTATTTTTCCAGCTGTTAAGTTTTTATTTCTTTGTTTGTGGATAAGCAACTACTGGATTTGTTCATGACTGGATAATGTTTTTCTCTTTGTTTTGATATCTTACCATGACTATTCCCCAGCCCCCACTTTAGGAGTCCCAAGAGCCCCCTGAGTTGATGGCTTCAGTGAATAGTCTATAGTGATCCCCAGGTTATTTCCAGTGACACCAATATTCAGGACTCAGTTATCTGTCATTCGAGTAATTTCAACTCAGTACATGTGGAATGAGCTCCAGGTCTGTGTTGTGTATTAAAACTGGGGGCCGTAGCGGGTGAAAAGAAGAAGAAGGAGCTGTCGAAGAGCACAGGTCTCATGGGAATGAGGAATGCCCACGTGGTGGTGACTCCACACAAAATGCAGTGGGTGACTCTCCTGGAGCAAAGGGCTGTGAGCAGCAGGATGAGGGGCACCTTGTCCATGTGGCTACCTTGTCTACTGGGCATATGCTGATCCCAACAGTGTATTATGTCCTCATCCGCAGCCTGGTAGATGTTGACAGAATGGGGCAGGGACGCTTTCTTACACAATGGGGAATGGATTATCAGGGGAAAGTGTACCCCATCCTGAAGGTGAGAGGCCCCTACCAAGGGCTGGAAGACCAGGAGGAAGGGGGAGGAAGGTTGGGTCAGGGCTTAGAAAAAGAAGCAAACTTGGCTTAATGGGGGTTTGTCCTGTACCAAGACCCCTTGGGGTTTTCTGCCGGGGTCTGTGCTGTGACTGTCTGCTTAGCACAAGCCCTGGCAGGAGAGTTGGACTCGCCAGGGCTGAAAATCAGGAGCCTGGACCCTGTCATTGAGAACATCCAGCCGGGCTCTCTCTGTCCTTTGTCAGGGCCCAGGAGGCTCCATATCATTACTCCAGAGCATTCCGCTTCCCTCCGGCCTCATTACGCAGTGCATTAGCTGTGGGAACTAAACCCATTACAAAAAGGAGGGGGTGGAATTGGCACACGGGGAAAGAGGCCTTCTCAGATCAAGCTAACAACTTGTGCCTATTAACTAAAGAAGATCATTAGAAAATTCCCATCTCCTTCTCTCCTCTCCCCCTGCCTTGCCCCCACCCCTGCCACTTGCCGTGTCAGATGCTGCGCGGGAGCTGAGCTCACGTGAATTTGCCTGTTTCTTGCACACACACACCCAACCTTAAAGGGGCCTTGCTGAGGGCTTTGTAGAAGAGAAAGCGTTGGATGGTGATGAGAACTTGCTTTGACCTTGAGTCTGATTTTAAATGAATGGGTCTTTCCTTCTCTCTCCAACGTGGTTCTTTTGGAATCAGTGAAGACAGTGACTAAAATACATTCTACCTTATGATTATTTTCTATCACCTATAACGAAAGAGACAAAGGGGTAAGGTTTTATTTCTACTGTTCAACAATATCAATGTTATAGCTGGAGTGTCGCTCTGAGATTAATCAATTTAAACCTCTTTCTATAGATGGGGACGCCAAAGCCCGGAGAGTAAGTGGTGTGTCTCACGCTTTACGAGAACGACGTAGGAGTCATGCTCACAAGCCTGGGGTTCTTCCTTTCCTAACAAGCTTCCTCCAGTTTTGTGATTTTTTTCTCGTTCGGTTTCCGTCAGCCTTCTGATTGCTGTACCCACTCCTTGGCTATGTTCCCTGGCTAGTGTTGGATAACATCCTCAAAGAAATCCAGTAAAGCACCTTTGATTAGGCCACAGACGGAATACTGAGTGTCAGCAATGGCCTCGTCACTTGCTCTTCTTCTCTCCCGCAGGTTTAAAAATAAAACAAAAAATAAACCCTATACAAAAATATGGTCCAGGGCAAAGGTCTGACTGGGCCTTCTCTGTGTTACTCCTCTCCCTTACCAAAATCTAGGAGGCTCCACCGCCCCATTTCTCAACATACGGCTTCCTCCCTGTGCCCATTTCTATTTCCAGTGGCAGTCTCTACCCAGACGTTGATGTGGTGGGATGTGCCTTCAAGTCTGTGTGCACTTTCCCCTCTGAATGTTTGGGCTCTGTCTAAAACTGCTCCATTAAAGAGGGAGCCGTGGAGGAGATGACCCATGCCATGGCTCTCCCTAGCTTGGGCAGGTCACTGGAGGAAACACAACCATCCTCGTTGCGTGGGATAGTGAGAAAAGAGATTTTCCTCCTTAAATCAGAGCGCTTTTGTGTGTGTGTGTGTGTGTGTGTGTGTGTGTGTGTGTGTGTTTTACTATGCTCTGTTCAAAGTCTGATTAGCATTTCCTTTTCAGTTGCTCCTTCGCCATCCCAGCTGCACCAATTGTGGTCAGTAAAGCAGAATTGGTGCACTAGCAATTCAGGAACGCAGCTGAAAGGGAAAGGGTGAAGAAAAAACAAGGGAGTGAATTTTCTTAGCGCTTGAAGAAACTACTCCAATTAAAAAGAGAGAGAGGGAAGAGATCAGATGAGATACTTGGAAGGAGTAGACAAAAAGATTCCAAAGAAACAGGAACCTGAGTTAAATTTTTAAAAAAAACAGTGGCCCAAACTACCTACACTGAGAAATAGGTAACAAAAAAAAGCACATGTAGAAAAATGTAAAAAAAGAAATTTTTTTTCAGAACATTGAATGAGACAGAAAAGGCTGGAGTTTTAAGAAATGAAAAGGTAGAGATAGAAACTTTCTTATTTCCTTTCCCTGCTTTTTCTTTTTTATTAATGCTTCTTTTAATTTTTTTTTGTAATAGAAGGAAATGGAATTGCTGGGTATTCAGTCCCAGAGGAGAGTTAGATGCTTACCTTTGGGTGGCTTGTGCCCTGGAATTAGGGTTGATCTCACCACTCCTGCTTCAGGACTAGATTTAGATTCCTTCCCCAGTTTCCCCTTTGACCTTAAGCACAATTCCATTCTGCTCAGTGCCTTCTCCTTCCCTTTAACGTCAGTGGTATATTGGGACACCTAATGAGATTATATTGGAGAAGTATTTAGAGCTCAACAGAGTAAAGGCATGGCAGAAAGTGTTAACAATGTTCATAACGATGATTCTCTGGGTCTTTTTTAAAAAGGCTGTGTGCACAACATTGCTGGGACTACTTGTTTGTATAAGCTATAACTTACCCCCTCAAAATTACCTAATTGGCACTGAAACATCTCCAGCTGGCTCTCAGACCCAAGGAGTTTGTTCTTGGAAAGTGTGACCTTCTGCTTCATCTGTTTGCAGACTTGATGCAAGGGGATGTGTGCTTTATGGGAAAGTGTCAGTGCTGCCGTCTGCATCAGAGATATGGTGCTAAAGAGAACACTACCAGCAGTTAGGAGAAGGGACTTGGAATGATGGACAGGACCATACCCCTTCTCTCACTATTACAAGCCAAAGCAAATGACGTGTATTTGTGAGGTCTAACAATGTCCCTAAGCCTTATCCTTTTAGGATCCCAGTCATCCAGTGCACTATATTGTTGCAGCTAGGAGTTTAAGACATAGAGTCAAACAGACCTGTGTTTGAATTTCAGCTTCACCACTGACTAGCTAAGCAAGCTTGAGCAAGTTACCATTTCTTCTGAGTTCCTTCAAAATTTTTTTTTTTTTTGAGATGGAGTTTCACTCTGTCGCCCAGGCTAGAGTGCAATGGTGTGATCTCGGCTCACTGCAACCTCCACCTCCTGGGTTCAAGCTATTCTCCTGCCTCAGCCTCCTGAGTAGCTGGGATTACAGGCACCCGCCACCACACCCTGCTAATTTTTTGTATTTTTAGTAGAGATGGGGTTTCACTGTGTTAGCCAGGATGGTCTCGATCTCCTGACCTCATGATCCGCCCTCCTCGGCCTCCCAAAGTGCTGGGATTACAGGCATGAGCCATCGCACCTGTCCTAATTCCTTCATTTTCAAAATGGGGCTATGTTATTTGCCACAGAGAGTTGCTGTGATGATTGTTAAAATGCACATAAAATACCTACCACATAATTCATTCTCAAAAAGTTCTAGAAATATTACACAATGACCCAGGAGACAGAAGATCTGGTGTTGAGATATGTATGGGTTCAAACACTGTCACTTCCCATCTGCGTGAGCCAGGACAAGTTAATTTACCTGTCAGTGCCTCAGTCTCCTCATCAGTAAAATATGGGTTAAATGTCCACCTCGTTATGTAAACTAAAGACAACGAGTATAAAAACTATTACATATACTAAGAAGATACTACATGATGGTGATAGTTTTTGTGTTTACTTCCCAGACTCCAGTTTTATCCCTGCATCAACTATGTGATCCTTCACAGGTCACTTATTTTTCAAAGACCTCAGTTTAGTTTCCCCATTATAAAATAAAAGTGGAGTTAGACGTCTATTGTGCATTCCAACTGTATGGTTTTATGAACTTTCTATTTTTGTGATTTTTCTATATTTCAAAAATACCTACTAGAATAGAGAACAAGGTTTCCAAAGGCCTCCCCTCCCCCAGGATACAGAAGCCTCTGTTCCTTGATTACCCTTTGCTGACCTACTCTTAGCCCATAAACCCACTGAGCTCACGCTGGCTTAGACGAAGGGCAGAGACCCCCAGGAAGAAGAAAGTGTCCCTGCATTTGGTGAGCCTACAGTGTAGATGAAAACAAAGGATGGATAGATATGCAAGAATAAGACTGATACGCAAAGCAAATCCCAATAAGTTAACATTAACATGGTGATTACCTAGAATCAGAGTTAAGAGCATGAGCTCTGGAGTCAGGCCAGTGGCAGGTCAGGTCCTAGCTCCACCACTTGCAACAGTTTCACCTTGGACAAAAAACCCCTTACCACTGCCTGAGTCTTGATTTCTTCCTCTGTATGAGGCTTTAAAAAATGGAATAGCCCTTGTGAGGATTAAATCCAATGATCCATGCAAGATGCTTAGCCCAGTGGCTGGCATATCATGAGTCCTCACGGTATTAGTTATTACTATTATTAATACTGTTATTACTATTGTCATGGTTATCTCAGAAAACCTCACAGAAGAGATATGTAAAAGCCAGATTTTGAAGAGGGGCTAGAGAGTTTTGTGATGGGAGGGTGGTTCTTGGAAATGGTCGGTGGAAAGCAGTGTGTCCATGTGAATCTCTTGTGGAGGAACCCGACATCTGTGGATTTTCAAAGCTTTCCACGTAATTCTGACCCGCAGCCAGGGTCGATATGAGAACAAGGCATCACAGGCACGATTCATTAAGTGAGGACCACTAGACAAGAAATTGAGATTTCTGACTTGAGGCATGGGCTCTGCTCCTTAGCTAGGCACCTGGGCATGGCAATTACTTCACCTCACTGGATTTTAGTTCCTTAATTTGCTAATCAAGGAGAGTTGACCTACCCTAAGTGATCTCCAAGTCTCCTCTCAGCTCTCAGGTCCAAGGATCTTAAACAGCTTTCCTTAACTGAGTAAGAATCCATGTTCAGGAGTCCATTCCAGTTCATCGCCTGCATGATTTCCTCCAGCCAACAAGACCCGGAGCCAGCCCTCTGCGTCTTCCCAGCACCCTACCCCTAGGTCTCTGCATGTCTTACACAAGTTGACTCCCCAGTCTGACCTAGCTTCACCTGGCACCATAGAGAGGCCAAATTGAAATGCACTATGCAGGGACTCAGGTGGCAGTCCACAGCCTGGCCTACTGGGCCACTTGGAACTTTGTAACCGTGTAACTTGGGGCTCCTGATAATAATAACCTCTAGCATTTCTTGAGCATTTATAACTTGTGAGGCACTGTATTAAGAGCTTGAAGTCTATTTAATCTGCTTTAATCCTTAAAACAGTGCTGTGACATCAGCATGATGAGTCCCATTTTAGAGCTGTAGATGTAGAATCTGAGGCTTAAAGACATTAAATAACTTCCCCAAGATCACACAACTGGTGTGTGGTGCGGGTGGGCCCACACGGCTGTCTGCTGAGCTTCCCTCTGTTGTACCACATTACCTCCCACAGTCTGCAAATCACAGTAATTTTGGGGGACCAATGAGTGATCACACAAGAAGGGTACAGGCTTGAGCCCTTATGTGTAAGGCGCTGCATTTGTTATGTTAGGTCAAAAGTGGTCTCTTGAAACCATTTACTCCTTCACCCACCATTAGAAACTCTCCTCCACCTTCCCTCAGCTTCCCTATCCAGTCTCATCACCCTGTGACCATCTGCAGTCAGGCCACCCACTATGGAGACTGCCTTGCTGAGTGATTAAGGGCACAGCCGATAGTGTGGTGCTGCATTGTCCAATTTGGTAACCACTGGCTGCAGGTGGCTATTGAACACTTAAAGTGTGGCTAGTCTGAATTGGGATGTGCTGTAAGTATAAAACACACCAGATTTCAAAGAATGAATGAAATACCTATTTTGGAAATACTGGGTTAAATAAAATATTAAAATCAATTTTACTTTTTTTTACTTTTCATTTTTTAATGTGGCTACTAGAATATTTAAAATTACACATGTGGCTGGCATTTGTAGCTCATGTAATATTTCTGTTGGACAGACTGGTCTGGAGTGAGACCACCTGTGTTTGAGTCTCAGCTGTCACTTACTATCTGTGTGATGTTGGGCAAGTTCATTCATCTCTATGTACCTCAATTTTCCCATCTGTAAAATAGGGGTGATAGTAATAACCTACTTTGTAAGGTTGTTGTAAGCATTTAATGACTTAAATTTACCAAACAGTCCCTGGCTCATTTGTTTGCTACTTATTGCTCACTGATGCCAGAACAGGCCAGGTTATTTTCCTGCCTGTGCTGTGCTGTTTTGTTTTTTTTTTCTCTCTTGGAAGGCTTTCTGCTTCCTCTCCGCCTCCTTGTGTTCTGTGTCTTCCAAAACAGCATGGCTTGTTAGAACTCCTGCCACTTTCTTTACGTAAACATTAACTTCTTGCCTTCTAGTCTTCATTTCAGCATGCATACCTGGACGGTAGTCTGAAGTAGACTGAAATCAAGACTTGTGTCTACTGTGTCTTATTTATCTATCTGTCTTCCTATCATGCCCTCTATAGATCTAACTCAGTGCCTTGCACAAGGTGGTGTTGCATAAATGCTTGTGTATTGACTGATTAGTGTGCCTCCCACCCTCATGCTGGGAAGTGAGGATTTTCCACATTCTTTCAGAGTCCGTAGAAGGAACAGTCACCTTTCCTCTGGTCATTCTTGAATCCCCGTCATCTCCAGGTGATTCTCTTCAGTGTAGAACAACTCCATCTCTTTAATGCCTATTGCCCTCCATTTCTCGTGCTTTCAGAATGGGTGATGCCTCTCCCTCCAACCCAGCACGTGAGTGTTGAGATCAGCTATAATTTTGAGGCCTTAAAAAAATGGCCTGGGTTCATTAAATTCTAATTGCTTTGATGGTAAGGAAAGATAGTTGCTTTAATTAAGAAAGACCTCCCTTGGCCAACGCTGTGGTTATGGTCGTGGTAGTGGAGAGTGCTGTTGCTGCTGCTGTTACAAATGCTGATTATTTATGTGGTTTTCAGGGGAGTTGAGAAGCATCAGTTCACACCCACAGGCAGCCCAGTCTTTATGTCTACCAAACATCTACAGTCTGTCATTACTCTCCTTGGGAACTTACCCAAGAGGGGAAACTTTTACCAGCTCTGGATCCTACTCAAAGTTCAGGGCACAGGTCTTCCAGGAAAATAAAATCCCCCCAAATAGCCTACCTCTGAAGGGAATAATTCTGGTTCTAATTTCTCTTTAACAGTCTGTTTTTCAACAGACCAGGGCAGAGACCCCTTCTAACACTGATATTGAGATTATTCCATAAATAGCCCTTTCTTTTGAATTAAACATGGTCTGCCTATGAGGCCTACTTTTAAAATACTCCTTGACATTTTAGAAGAAGGCCACTTAGTGAGTTGTGAACCCTTAGTATGGATTCATACTGAGATGCTGCAGCTCCAGGATGCTTGAAGGTGGAGGGGATGTAAAAGATGCTAGGAAGGAAGGTGGGAATGTGAGGGTACCATGGGGAAGTCCTGCCAACTTTGCCAGTTTTCCCAAGGCCGTTTGAGAAAATGGAAAGCAGGATCCAGCTGAGCTCAGAAGCATCTAAACTTTGAGAAGCTCAGAAGCCAAATGATAAGTTGAAACTGTAATAAAAGGGCAAATCTAATTTATTTTGGTTTGCTTATTGAAGGACAAGCGAGGTAAGCTGAAAAAAGCACATCTGAGTCACACTTAGCCTTGCAAATATGGAAGGATCCTACAAAGGCCAGTTCGCTACAGCATCTTTGGCTTAAACTTTTCCAAACCAGCAGCAGACATGCTTATTCTTTAGACTTGAGAAAAGAGTTTCTCCAGATTCCCTGGACACCCCTCCTGGTGCCTTTCAACCCAGACAGGTAGGAAGTTCCCTTAGCTATCCAGTGAAAATCCTCCTGCTTCCTGCAACACCTGTCCTCAGTGAAGGGCAAGGAAGAGCTTGTCCTTCATTCCTCATGGACTTGCCTGCACTTGAACTGTCAGTCCTTCCTGGGAAAATGGTTTCTCTGGTGGGGTGCGGATGTGTCCACAGCACCATTCCCCATGGCCAAGTGCCAAGTGACGAAAGTGTCGGGCCTTTTGAAATTGTCAGAGAAACTGATTTTCTTGTCAAGTCTCGTCCTGTACAGTTGGAGGGCCAAATTCTACTTTCATGTTAGCTGCCACAGAGATCAAAGGCTGCTGACAAGGAGCTGAAGGGTTTGTGCCTGGTCTGCTTCAACCTTTCCTCAGTCCAGCATGGGGAATGCTCTTGGCTTTCGGCTTTCTTGAACTCTTATCGATCCTCCTTTGTGGGCCAACAGGCCTGGGAAATAATTTGAGGGATCTAACTCAGAGAGAACATTCTTACATATGCAGGGTGAGGGAGGTGAGAAAAAAGAGAAGACAAGGTGAGGTATGCACAGAGCCATCCTTTGCCTCAGAAAACTCAGGCATACTAAAATAACAGGGATGTGGAGGCAGTATCAGAGAAGAAAGGGTGAGATATCAGTGCCTGGTGGACACTAGAGGGTCTCTGTCCAGGGGATCTCCCAGCAGAAGGACTAGTCTTTTTGGTGCTCATCTTTGGGTATTGCATGAAGGTAGGGCACAAAGGAGATGACTTCTGAAGCCTCTTCCTACATCATGTTAGCCCTTGAGGGAGAGAGGAGAGTGAGTGATAAGCAAATTCAGGTTATCAGCAACCTTAGATATATCTAAAGGTATATAATAAGTCAAAGGTAAGACTGCAGGTAGGGGAGGTAGTGGTGCAAATGAGCATTGTAGAAATAAATCATCCAGGTCCACCAGGAAGGGACCATGGCAATAGATGAGGTGTGGAGCATGGCACCAGGAGAATAGTATTTCTGCATTCAAGAGGGCTCGTTGCTGGCTTTTCACTTTGGGCCTTCTCTTTGGTTTTTTTGTAGTGCTAAGCACCATCCCTTGGTTGCCCTCTGCTCTTTATGTACTTTTCCTTTTCAATACCCCAAGTTTTTCTGACCAGAAGGAACCACCTACGTGCATTTCTTTACCCGCGGGCAATCTGCAGACCTCCACTGAACCAGACAAGGTAGATTCTCATGGTATTAGGCATTATGGGAGACATGAAGATCTCAGAAATGGGAAAAGAAAACATCTCCAGAAAAAGAGATATGGCACTGGTGTCTGATGACACCATTAGCCTGGAAAGCTTCCTTTTCACCTGGCCTGATTGTTGGGGGCTGTAAGACCCCGAGGCCAGGACCCCTCTCTATCGAGGTGGCCATATCTTCCTGTTCATTCTCAACTGATTTACTTACATGGCACTTATAATAATGTGCTATCCCATTCTATTTGGTTCTAGAGCTGTAGCAACAGATTGGATGGTAACTTTGTGTAATTTGTGTAGAGAGGAGTCCCATTACTTTAATGCGTTTGGTTTCTACATTTCAGGTAGCAAATAGTGAGAATTCAGATAGCAAGGTATTATCCAAAAATTTATCTGAATCTACTAAGTTCCTGAGTTTAGATAGCAAAGTTTACTTATTTCCATAAAACTGACAGTGGGTTTCTTGAGGATAAGCCCCATGCTTCTCTTTGTTTCTGCCTGGTACATGATGCACTGCCTAAATGCTCAATGAATAAATCAAATTATATCAAAAGGATAGAAAACACAGGTTAGCCATTGGAGTGGATGGAACACTTGGGATTGGGCTCTCGAATATGAAAAGCATATGAAAAATAATACAAATGAATATAAAAAAGTTCTCAACCTTGGCTCTCCATAAGAATTGTCCAGAAAGCTTTTAAAACACACTGGCATTCAGGCCTCATTCTGAGCCAATCAACTCAGAATGGAACTATTGAAAGCTCCTCAGATGACCCCAGTGGGAATCCAGGGTTGAGAACTACCAGTCTAACATAATTTACTGTTTCTATTGGAAAGCTACATGGCACGCATGTCCTACTGGTAGTAGGTTTGGCCTCTACCAGTTGACACGTTAGAAAAACCATATTTGCATGCAGCCAGATGGGCAACACCCAGGTTTGGTGAACCATCTGGGCCATTGAGAACATCAATATAACTTTATTACTATCTTCATTTCATGAAGATTTACTAAGCCCAGCAGCATGCTAGATGCTGGGAGGGTTATGAAAGGACCTAAGGCAAGGCACCTTGTTTCCAGGTGAGAGACAAGGTGAAGGCCAGCACACATGAATCTCTGTGATGCAGTACATCAGCAATTACATGCCAAAGTGCACAGTGGGATCAACGTGGTGGTAGGAGTGCAGAGGAGGTGGCATATTACACAGGGAAGTCAGTCTTGAGCCGGATTTCAAAGGATGAGTGGGACTTGAAGAGATGGAGGGAAAAGAAAAGGACGATTCCAATTCCAGACACAAGTAGTAGAGGGCCTGACAGTGGCAGATTTCTCTGACCCTCCGCTGGCCCTTTGATTGCAATCAGGTCTCTTGGTGTTAGGTGGAAGTCACACGGGGACAGCAACATCTTTCAGGTGTATGCACAGACTCCCTTCCCCTTTCCTCTCATCGGCTTTCTGGCCTCCATATATGGACTAGAAACTCAGGATTAGAAACCCGACTTCTACCACCTACCCCAGCTCCCTTGACTTGGTGATGGAGCTGGACTCCCTTCTCGATCTTACAGTCCACTGAGTTCTACCCACTCTTGATTTTAGCACCTCTGGGAACTTTCAGGGAAGGACAGTCTCGACTTCATGTGGCTCCTGGGCCTTTCTCCAGCTGGGCTAGCCCAACCTCCTCTCCTTCCCTCTGGCGTGTACCCCAGAATTCTAAGAAATTGTCTCATCCAGGGCAACGAAGAAGATAGTCATGATGCCTGTTCCTACAAGAGTGCTTCTCAGCCTTTTTCACATCATAGAATACATAAGAAAAATGAAAACATTCATATGGTAAATGGAACTAACTATTCTCTGCCACAGTGCTGAAGTGACTGGCCCTGAGAACTGAGGAGATCAAGATCCACCTACCTGTAACCAAGGTGTTACACCCCAGAGGAAAAGCTGTGTCCTGAACAATGCTGCCAGCAGATACCCTAAACTTTTGCCAACCTCTGGGTAAGCAGAACTGTTCCAGTTAGGGTACCCCCATCTTTAAAAAAGAGAAATATTTTAGTGGAGATACAGATGTTAAAGTCAAAATTGAGAGATTTTGGCTTTAAAAACTAGGTTTTGATAGCTCAGTAAAACCTAGGGAACTGGTTCTGACTTGGGCAAGAATATGTCTCTTCTTCATAGTTCTTGGCAAGGGGGAAAATCCTAAAGGTGCTAAACAGTTTTGCATCACCCAATTGGGGCAGGGTCTTCATTTGCCAATGGGACATGTTGTCCAGCCATAGCAAAAGCTAGCCCCTTACAGCTAGCCCCTATCAGCAGCCATGGAGAATCTGTGATCTGGAAGTAGAATCCCATATCTTAGTTGCAGCAAGATGGGATGGGGGCAAAGCAGCACCGGGGCTGTGAGGTTCAACCGAAGAGCAAATAAGTGTTCAAGGATATGTACAAAGATCTGCTGGGGTCCAGGCAGGCACTTGGTGAAGTTGCCTAGAACGAAACAGTAGAATGTTCCAATAGGTGGACACAGTGCACCAATAGGTGATGGAGAAAGGCAACAAGCAGCTCTTGAAACTTAATGTCTAGACAGGTGGATGGCCAGCACTGCCAGATACCTGAACTTCCAGGGCTGGAGTGAACAAGGCAGGTGGATACTGGAACTGCTGGGTCTTCTCTTCACTATGACAACACCAGGGAGGGCCCAACAGGTCAGGGATCCCAGAGTCAAGCTGAGAAATCTGATTACTAGCCAAGTATTCTGTGTGAGGCAAGCAAGAGAGAAGGAGACAAGCCTGGAGTTAGGGAGGACAAGTGAAGCTAGGATGCCCCAAACAGGGTCAGGGCTAAAGCAAATAAGCGGCTAAGAGTAATGTGTGCTCTTCAGAGTTACGGATTATGGCTTATGTATGTCTGTGTTCCTATACCTAGCATAGAGCTGCCATGTGGTTGAATGAATTTTTTTTTGAATGAATGAGTGAATGAATATAGGAGTGAGGCCAAAGCCATAAGGATCAAGTGGTTCAAGCTACAGAGCCAAGCGCTGCAGAGGTTGAGAAATCAAATCCAGGTAACTCGACAAGTGTTACAGATGCATCTGAAGTTCCCCTAGAAGTGTGCGGGGCTACTGGCATGGAGGGCATTACAGTCTAGACAGAACCAAGGCACAGGGCAAGTAACAGCAACAATGCCGTAGTGTTTTCAGGTTTACAAAGGGTGCTCACGTACCTTATCTAGTGCATCTGAGCTGCACAGCAACCTCCTGAGGATATGCAAGAGTGGATTAGATGTGCTCCCTGTCCTCAGACCGTGCTTTTCCTCCTTGAGTGCCAATCAGATGGAGTGGAAGCAGTGGTTTGTTTACCTATAGCACATGTGGAGTGGGAAGTCAGAAGGCCAAGAGAAGAAACTTTGGCTCCATTCGAAAGCCAGCTGTGCAAGGATCCCTGGTGGATGAGGGACCAGGGAGCCAGAATAAATATTTAACTTTCATTTTGAAACACTGTCCTTGTGTGGCTGTCACCACTGTGATGGACAAAATGTGGAGCTAAATATTTACACTTTCTAATTGTTCCCCAAACTGCTGGATGCCCCCATCCTACTGTAAGCTGTCCGTCTGTCTGTCTGTTTATTCATTCACTCATTTGTTCACTTACTTTCCTAATTTTAAAATGTATATGTTAGTTTGGGAAGGAGGTTGAGGGGGAAGAGAGGAGGTGCAGAGGTTGACTCAAGATTCTCTTCCATTTCAGAGAAAGGAAATAAAACCACGAGATGGAAAGTAAAGGTCGAGAAAATGCTGACTGGCTTCTAGATCTGTTACACACATTTGGTTTTTTTTTTTTTTTACTTCTTATTTTGGAATAATTTTAGATTTACCAAAATGTTACAAAGATAGTAAAGAAAGTTCCCGTATATCTTTCACCCAGCTTCCCCTAATGTCAGCATCTTACATAACGATGGTACCTTTGTCAAAACTTAGAAATTAACATTGGTACAATTGCATTAACTAAGCTCCACAGTTACTGAGTGTCACCAGTTTTCTCACTAATGTCTCTTTTCTGTTCCAGGATCCAATCCTGGATACCACGTTTCATTTAGTCATCATGTCTCTTTGGTCTCATGGGATCTGTGTTAGCTTCTCAGTTTTTTATAACCTTAATAGTTTTAAAAGGTAGTGACAGGTTATTTTGTAGAATATCTGTCAATTTGGGTTTTTCTGATGTTTTTCTCATGATTAGATTAGGTGTTATGAGTTTTAGGAGAGAATACCACAGAGGTGAAGTCCTCTTCTTACTAATCCTATCAGGATGCATGCTATCAACATGACTTAAGCACTGGTAATGTTGACCTTGTTTCTCTGCTGTAAAGTTACCATTTTCCTCTTTCTATATTCTATTCTTTAGACATAAGTTACTAAGTCCAGCCCACACTCAAAGGGAGAGGAATCAAGCTCCGTGTTCTGGAGGAGGGATTATCTACAGATATTTGAAAGTATTCTCTAAGGGAGATTCATCCCTTTTCCTCCCTTTATTTATTCAATGATTTGTGTATACCATCGTATCAGTTTCTTAGGGCCGTTGTAACAAATTGCCACAAACTGGGTGGCTTAAAACAACAGAATGTTACTCTTTCATAATTTAGGAGCAAGGAAGTCTGAAATCAAGGTGTTGCCAGGGTGAATTCTTTCTGGGGGCTCTGAGGCAGAATCCGTCCCATGCCTCTCTCCTGGCTTCTGATGGTTGCTGGCAGCCCTTGGTGGTCCTTGGATTGTAGACACATCATCTTGGTCTCTGCCTGAGGTTCACACCGGCTTCTTCTCTGTTTGTGTCTCCGGGTCCTTTCCTCTTCTTATAAGAACACCAGTCATTGAATTTAAGGTCACCCCTAAATCCAGGATGATTTCGTCTCAAGATTCTTAACTAATTACATTGGTAAAGATGCTATTTCTAAGTAAGGTCCCACTCCGAGGTTCCAGTGAACATGAATTTTGAGGGGACACAATTCAACTCTTTATGGATGGTATGGACTCATGTATATTTATCTTTTGGATTAGAATCAAATTATTTATTTATTTCCTCAGATTGTTTCAGCTTTGGCCATTGGGAGTTCTTCCAGAATGGCTTCAATATCCTCTGACATGTCTCCATCTTTTCTTCTCTCTCTCTGTGTGTATTTTAGTACTTCCTTACTTCTAGACACTAAAAGATACTTGGGGCTCCTCTTGTATTTTCCTTGTCCCAGCCCTAGCATCAGCCATTTCTCCACAGAGCCCTGGTTGGTTTTCTTTTATTGGAGAATGGTATTTCCCCAGTGCCACTGGAGATCCAAGCGCTGGTTCTGTTTGTTGCTGCTGGGCTTTCTCTGCTTCTGGGTCCTCTGTGCAGACAGAGCTAGAAAATTTATGTATTGTATGCTAACCCATCCATACGGACATATCCCTATTTATTTCTGTATCTACATATCTGTTACACAGTAAAATAAAGATGAGTTCTTATTGATCTCTCCTACTCTAATCCAGGACCCCGGGGGCAATTCCTGGCCTCTCCAGCTTCATTGTCACTTTTTTCTTTGACAGTGAGAAACCTGGCTCCCATTATTCACAATTTATTTACTTATTTGTTCTGCCCTGATATCACATAAAGTAGTTTCAGAATTGTTAACCTGGACCTCTGTGAGAAACAGACTTACCAACTAGAATACAGTGTCTTTGTACAGTTCTTTTTGTCACTAGCCTTATAGTTTCCAGTCGAAACACCATTTCCCAAAGTTACTTAGATCATCTTCTTTTATCCACACTCCCCCTCAGTGGGGTTATGCCATACATTTTGCAATACAGTTAGAGTCATTTGTCAAAGTGTGCACTCCATTCTGGGTCCCCCTAAACATCTTGGTTGATTTTTTTACAATTTGCATACAGTAAAGTTCAGTTCTAGGGGTTTTGAAAAATGCACAGAGTCCGGTAACTATAATACCACCCAATTCCATGCAGCACCATTCCATCACCCCCAAGTTTTGCTGAGCACACGATATTGTTGTTGATGAGATACTGATCATTTCTTACAGGATCCTACTCTGAGCGGGTAACATCTACAAAGAGCAGTTTCCCATCCACTACAGAGGACACTGTCTGCTGTGAGATGCACAATCATTTCGTTGCTTACAGCACATGTGGGGTGGCACTTCAAAAGGATGCAGAAAAGGAAGAAACTCTTAGGAGGCTGAATAGTATTTTGTGGCAAAATAGAGGTTTTTGAAAGCTATTTCAAACTAATAATTTGTTAATTTAGTGTAACAATAAACAATATTATTTATTGACTTCCTATATATGCATCTGGTATTAGGCAATTTGGGAAAGACAGGAAACACATTAGCATGAGAAGGGTGGGGTTGGCAGGAAGCAATTCTAGTTAAATGTGGTGAATTGAGTGCAAACATTGATATCCATCCCTTCAACCCCACTAACATGATAGGACAGAATAAAAATAAACCCTACAAGGACAAAAAGAGGAGCTTATACAGACAAAACACTCCAGCTAGGTGAGGCTATCCCTACATATATCCACATGGCTAACTGCTGACTTCCCTCAGGCCTTTGCTCAAATGTCCTTTTTAATGAACCTACCTCATCCACCCCATTAAAATTACAACCCAACACACCCCTCCCACACTTCCCATTACCTTATCCTGCTCTAATACCACACATTATATAGTTATGTATTATGCCTACTGCCTGTTTTGTTCACTGATATATCCGAGCCCCCTAGAATAATATTCATCACATTGTAGGCACTTAATAAGAACAAATTATTATTGTGGTCAATGGAAAGTTGATAAATGAATGGGAACTGACTTGGCAGAGCAGAGAAATTCATAGATACCTACGGTAGAGGGACTAATGTGAAACCAGTCCCCTAAGACCCAGGAGTAGGAGGCACCGAATGCCTTGAAAGGTGGCACTATAAACCTGGGATTGTTAGCAGATTATGGGAGAATCCTTTCTCCCCACCCAGGCAACCAGGACACAGCTTTTTTCCTTACTCTAGCAGAGGATCAAAGAGGTTAAACCAGAGAGAAAGATTCCTCTTTTAGGAAATTGCCTGGCTCAAGATAAAGACTCACAGGCAGTGGCATTAGGGATCAATAAGCAATGTCTAAAAGTGAAAAATCAAGAAATAGCAGGATATTTTATTATAAGCTTTGCAGTACTGTTTGACTGTCATGCACACATACTACCCTGAATAAAATATAACTAGACTAGAAAAAGAAACAACCTAGGGACACCTATTTTTTTTGGCACCATCAAAGAAGTAAGTTGATTTCCCAGAAAACTGAAGATTTTCTCTGAAAACCATACCTTTGTTAATAGAAATATTAAATTTTAAATGTACTTAAATATATTTTATTAAATGTATTTTATTATGGAAACATGTAAATGTACATAAAAGGAAAGAGAACAGTATACTCATCAACTAGTTTCAACAGTTATTTTTTAAATAGTTTCATCTGTCTGCCTATTTATGTATTTTACTAGCGATTTTTAAAACAAATTTCAGACATCACACAATTTTTCCACCAAATACTTCTGTATATATCTTGGCAAATAAAAAAAATTAGATCACTTGTCTTATAAGATTTCTCAAACTTTGTATTTGTCAGGTTATTTATTTTCTTGTGCAGTTATTTAAAGTTTTTTTCTTTTTATTTGCTGCAAATTTGTAGAGCTAAGATCCAAATTAGTTTCAAGTCTGTAGTGCATCATATCAGGGGACATATAATACCTGCTTGTCCCGTTCTTTGTGATATGAAGTTTATTCAGTGAGTTAAGGGACTGTCAACCTGACCCATCCATTACTACGTTTCCATCAGCCTTTCAATTCGTGGTCTCACCATCCATTGACATCACGAGTTCATTAGACATTGCAAAATGCCATTCCTTTTGCATGTATTAATTAGAGTTCTATAAAATAGAACTTTCAACTACAGCTGTGTGTCACTTAATGACAGAGATATGTTCTGAAAAATGTTGTCGTTAAGTGATTTCATCACGTGAACATCACAGAGTGCACAAATACTACGCGCCTAGGCATATGGGCCAACCTTTTACTCTTAGGCTACAAAACTTATAGCATGTTACTATACTGAATACTGTAGGCAGTTATAAAACAATGGTAAGTATTTGTGTGTCTAAACATAGCTAAGCATAGAAATGGTATAGTAAAAATATGGCATAATTTTGAGGCGGGCGGATCACTTGAGGTCAGGAGTTTGGGAACAGCCTGGCCAACGTGGTGGTGGTACACACCTGTAGTCCCAGCAACTCGGGAGGCTGAGGCAGAAGGATTGCTAGGAGGCAGAGGTTGCAGTGAGCTGAGATCGTAACACTGCACTCCAGCCTGGGTGACAGAGAGAGGCTCTGTCTGAAACAAAAACAAAAACAAAAGAGCATAATCTATAATCTTATGGGACTACCATCATATTGTTATGTGGTGCATAACTGTATGGGATATCCTGGGAAAAGTAGGATAATTGCATAATAGTGTTTCTTTTTTCATTTTTAGAATAATGCATTGATGCCCTAGCAATTTTCAAAGGTGTCCTATGAGCATTGTTTGTCGTTCTGTTTTGAGGAATCATTATGGACTCCGGATTTTTAAATCAAACTTATTGGGGCATAATTTACATAAAGTACAATGCACACATTTTGACAAATGTATAACCTACCATATAACTACTGCCACAATCAAGACAGAACATTTCCATGACCCCAAAAGTTTTCTTGTACCCCTTTGCAGGCAGTCATTCCCTCCATTTTCATCCACAGGCAATCACACGTCTGCTTTCTTTCACTATTGATTAGTTTGCTTGTTCTAGACTTTCTTATAAATAGACTTACACAGTAAATACTCTTTGTTTCTGACTTCTTTCACATGGCATAATGTTTTTGAGATTCCTTCATGTTACTTGTATTAATAGTTTTTATTACTGAGTAGTATTCCATTTTATGAATATACACCAACTTGTTTATGTGTTCATCTGTTAATAGATATTTAGGGTGGTGTTAGTGTTTGGCTATTAAAAATAAAACTGCTATGAGCATTTGTATACTAGCCTTTATGGGAACAAATGCTTTCATTTCTCTTGGGTAAATACTTAGGAATAGAATTTTGAATTGTGTGGTAGGGGAATATTTGTGAGAAATCACCAAACTTTTTCGAAGTGGTTGCACCCTTGTCTTCCTACCAGCAATGTATGAGAGTTCCACTTCTTCTATACCTTTGCAACACTTGGTCTTGTTGGTCTTTTAAATTTTATTAATCAGTCGTTCTAGAGGGTGTGAAATGGTATCTCACTGTGATTTCAGTTTGTTCTTTCTGATAATTAATAAACTTTTGAGCATCCTTTCATGGACTTATAGGCCGTTCATACATCTTCTTTTGTAAGTGCCTGTTCAAATCTTTTGCTCATTTTTAATACACTTTATTTTCTAGAGGAATTTTAGGTTTACGGCAAAATTGAGAGGAAGAAACAGAGATATCCCATAAACCCATTGCGCGCGCACACACACACACACACACACACACACACACACACAGCCTCTTCCATTATCAATATCCTCCACCAAAGTGATAAATTTCTTACAGCTGATAAACCTACATTGGCACATCCTTATCCCCCCAAGACCGTAGTTTATAGTAGGGTTCAATCTTGGTGTTGTACATTTTATGGGTTTCGACAAATGTATGACTTATATCTACTATTATAGTTTTATACAGAGTAGTTTCCTAAGATCTTCTAAAAATTCTCTGTGGCCTGCCTTTTCATTCTTTTCTCCCCTACTACCCCTGGCGACCACTGGTCTTTTGCTACCTCCATATTTCTGCCTTTTCCAGAATATCATATAGTTGGAATTAATTATACTGTATGTAGCCTTTTCAGATTAGCTTCTTTCATTTAGTAATATGCACTTAAGGTTCCTCCATGTCTTCTCACAGTTTGATAGTTCATTTCTTTTTAGCACTGAATAACATTTCATTGTCTGGAGGTACCACGGTTTATTTATCCATTCACTGACAAAAAGACATCTTGGTTGCTTCCAAGTCTTGGCAATTTTGAATAAAGCTGCTATAAACATCTGTGTGCAGGTTTTTGTGTGGATGCAAATTTTCAAGTTCTTTGGGTAAATTCTGAGGAGTACTGACGTTGCTAATCAGTTGCTAATCATACTGCAAGAGTACGTTTCGTTTTACAAGAAACTGCCAAACTATCTTACAAAGTGGCTGTATCATTTTGCATTCCCACCAGTGGTGAATGAAAATTTCCATTGCTCTACATCATAACCAGAATTTGTTTTTTTCAGTGTTCTGGATTTTGGTCATTCTAATATGTGTGTAATGGTATCTCATTTTTTGTTTTAATTGCATTTCCCTGACGATATATGATACTGGACATCTTTTCATATGCTTATTTGCCATCTGTATATATTTTTTTCACAGATGTCTGTTAAGGTCTTTTCCCCTTAATACTTTAATCAGATTTTTCTCTTCTTATTGTTTAGTTTTAAAACTTTTGTATTTAAAAAAACAATTTTATTGTGTTTATTTAAAGTATACAACATGCTGTTATGAGTCTTTGTATGTTTTGGATAACAATCTTTTATCAGGTATGTCTTTTGCAAATATTTTCTCCCGGTCTGTGGCTTGTCTTTTCATTCTCTTGACAGTGTCTTTTGTAGAGCAGAAATTTTTAATTTTAATGAGGTCCAGCTTATGAGTTCTTTCTTTCAAGGCTCATGCCGTCAATGTCCTATCTAAACAGTCATTGCTGAACTGGTCATCTAAGTTTTCTCCTATGTTATCTTCTAGAAGTTTTATAGTTCTGCCTTGTGCATTTAAGTCTGTGATACATTTTGAGTTAATTTTTGTGAAGAGTGTAAGTTCTGTGTCCAGATTCATATTTTTAAATGTTCAATGCGTTGATTCCACATCATTTGTTGAAAAGACTCATTTCTTTATTGTATTGCCTTTTTCCCTTTGTCAAAGATCAGTTGACTCTATTGATGTGGGCCTATTTTGGGACTCTATTCTGTTCCATTGATCTACTTGGCTATTCCTTTGACAATATCACACTGTGTTGATTACTGTAGCTTTATATGAAGGAAGTCTTGAAGTTGGCTAGTGTCAGTCCTCTGACTCTGTTCTTCCCCTGTAACATTTTTAGCTATTTTGTATCTTTTGCCTCACCATATAAATTTTAGAATCAGTTTTCTGCCATCCACAAAACTGCTTGCTCAGATTTTGACTGGGATGCATCGAATCAATAGATCAAATTGGGAAGAACTTGACAGTATTGAATCTTGCTGTCCATAAACATGGAATATCTTTCTATTTTCCATTTATTTAATTCTTTGATTTGTTTCATTAGAGTTTTCCAGTTGTCTTCATATAGATCTTGTATATATATTATTAGATTTCTACCTACTTAATTTTTTAGATGCTAATGTAAATGGTATTGTTTCTAATTTTAAATTCCACTTGTTCATTACTAATATATAGGAAAGTGGCTGACTTTTTTATATTAACCTTGTGTTCTACAATCTTGCTATCATACTTATTAGTCCCAGGAGGTTTTCATCAATTATTGTAGATTTCTATATAGACAATTATGTCAGATGCAAACAAAGACATTTTTTTTTCTTCCTTCACAATCAGTAAATCTTTTATTTCCTTTCCTTCTCTTATTGTGTTAACTAGGACTTTTTGTATAATGTTGAAAAAGATCATGAGAGGGGACATCCTTGCCTTGTTTTTGATCTGAGTAGGAATGCTTCTAGTTTCTCACCATTAAGTATAATGTTAGTTGTAGGGGTTTGATAGACATTCTTTATCAAGTTGGGCACATTCCCTTCTATGCCTTGTTTGCCAAGAGTTTTATTCTTTCTAATCATGAGCGAGTGTTGGATTTTGTCAAATGCTCTTTCTATGTCTATTGATAAGATCATGTAATTTTCCTTATTTGGCCTCGTGATATTATGGATTATATAAATTGATATTCAAATGTTGAGCCAGCCTTGCATACCTGGAATAAATCTTACTTGGCTGTGATACAGAATTCTTTTTATACCTTGTCGGATTCAATTTACTAATATTTTGGTTGTATATGTGCGTGTATGTGTATGTGTGTGTTTGAGACAGGGTCTCACTCTGTCGCTCAGGCTGGGGTGCCATGGTACAGTCTCAGCTCACTGCAGCCTCAACCTTCTGGACTCAAGCGATCCTCCCTCTTTAGCCTCCCAAGTAGCTGGGACTACAGGCATGCCCCACTACGCCTTGCTAATTTTTGTATTTTTTTGTAGAGAGGGGTTTTCACCATGTTGCCCAGGCTAGTCTTGAACTCCCGAGCTTGAGCAATCCACCTGCCTTGGCTTCCCAAGGTGCTGACGTGACAGGTGTGAGCCACTGCACCTGTCCCTTTAACAATATTTTGTTGAGGGTCTTTGCATCTATGTTCACGAGAGATCGTGATCTGTAGTTTTCTCTTGTAATGTCTTTGTCTGGTTTGAGTATCAGAGTAGTGCTGGTCTCAAAGAATACAAAGTATTTCCTCTTCTCCTGTCCTCTGAAAGAGATTGTAGAGAATTTGTATAATTTCTTCCCTAAATGTTTGCTATAATTCACCAATGAAACCATCTGGGCTGGCCTCATACTTTCTGTTTTGGAAGGTTACTCACTGATTCCATTTCTTTAATAGACATGGCTCCATTTCAATGGTCTGTTTCTTCTTGGGTGAGTTTTGGCAGATTGTTTCTTTCAAGGACATGATCCATTCATCTAGGCTATCAAATTTTTGAGCATAAAATTGTTCATAATCGGCCGGGCGCGGTGGCTCACGCTTGTAATCCCAGCACTTTGGGAGGCCGAGGCGGGCGGATCACGAGGTCAGGAGATCGAGACCACGGTGAAACCCCGTCTCTACTAAAAATACAAAAAATTAGCCGGGCGTGGTGGCGGGCGCCTGTAGTCCCAGCTACTCGGAGTGGCTGAGGCAGGAGAATGGCGTGAACCCGGGAGGCGGAACTTGCAGTGAGCCGAGATCGCGCCACTTGCACTCCAGCCTAGGTGACAGAGCGAGACTCCGTCTCAAAAAAAAAAAAAAAAAATTGTTCATAATCTTCCTTCATTATCTTATTAATTTCCATGGAGTCTGTAGTGATGCCCCCTCTTTCATTTCTGATGTTGGTAATTTGTGTCTTCCCTTTTATTTTTTCTTAGTTAGAAAGCCTCTGACTGGAGGCTTATTCATTTTATTGATCTTTTCAAAGGACCAGTTTTTAGCTCCATTGATCTTGATTGATTTCCATTTTTATATTTTATCGATTTCTGCTCTAATTTTTTATTTCTTTTTTCTGCTTACTACAGATTTAATTTGCATTTCTTTTTCTAGTTTACTGCAGTGAAAACTTTGATTATGTTTAGTTTTTCTTTTTAAAATATGCATTCACTGCTATAAATTTTCCTTTAAGCATTGCTTTTGCTACATTCTAGAATTTTTCATAAATTATGTTTTCATTTTAATTCAGTTGAAAATATTGTTAAATTTCTTTTGATATTTTCTCTTTAACTCATGTGTTATTTGGATATGTGTTCTTTAGTCTCCAAGTATTTGGGACTTTTATCTTTCTGTCACTGATTTCTAGTGTATTACAGTCTGAAAGAAGACATTGTATGATTGTTATCTTTTAAATGTGTCAAGGTGTTTTATGGCTCAGAATGTGATCTATTCTGATGAATATACCATATGAGCTTGAGAAGAATGCGTTCTGCTACTGTTGAATGAAATAGTCTATAGTCTACAGAAACCTCACACATTTTGATGTTCTGTTGTTAGGCACATACATGTTAAGAATTGTTATGATTTCTTGAAGAACTGATCCCTTTATCGTTATGTAATGCCCCTCTTTAACCCTGTTAACTTTTCTTGCCCCGATGTCTGCTATGTCTGAAATATAGCTGCCTCTGCTTTCCTTTGATTACTGTTAGCATGATATATCTTTTTCCATCTATTTGCTTCTAATCTATATGTGTATCTGTATTTTAAGTTCTGTCTTTTACATGGTACATTTAGACCACTGATGTTCAAAGTGATTATTGATCTAGTTGGATTAAAATCTACCATATTTTTCACTGTTTTCTATTTGTTTTCCTGTTCTTTGTTCTTATTTTTGTCTCCCACTTGTTTTCTGCCTTTTATGGTTTTAATGGAGCATTTTGTATGATTTCCTTCTCTCTTCTTTCTTAGTATATCAGTCATACTTCTTTTTTTCCTTTTTTTTCTTTTAGTGGTTTCCCTAGAGTTTGCAACATGCATTGACAAGTAATCCAAGTCCACTTTGAAATCACACTATACTGCTCCATAGGTATGTGAGTACCTTATAATAATAAAACTTTCCCAATTCTTCCCTCTCCTCTTGTATTATTGCTGTTGTTCATTTTTTTATACATAGTATATATACATATATTTTATATAATCGAATGCTATTGTGGCTGTTATCATGATGAAGTTATTTGTTAGATCAATTAAGAATAAGAGAAATAAAAGTTTTTATTCTACCTTTACTTAGTCCTTTTTAAGAGTGCTTCCTTTCTTCATGTAGATCCAAGTTTCTGACCTATATCATTTTCCTTTGCTTTTAGCATTTCTTGCAAGGCAGGCCTACTGGCAACAAATTCTCTCAATTTTTGTTTGAGAGTCTTCATTTCTCCTTCACTTTTGAAGGATAATTTCACAGGGTACAGAATTTAAGATTGGTGGGTTTCTTTCTCTTGGTACTTTAAATATTTTACTCTACTTCTTCTTTCTTGCACGGTTTCTGAGAAGTCAGATGCAATTTTTATCTTTGCTCTTCTATAGGTAAGTCATTTTTCCCTCTGTTTTTTTCTTCAAGATTTTTCCTTTACCTTTGATTATCTTAAGTTTGAATATGATACCCTTAGGTGTGATTGTTTTTTGTTTGCTTGTTTATTTTTGGCATTTACCTTGGTTGGTGTTTTCTGAGCTTCCTGGAGGTGTATTTTGGTATCTGATATTAATTTGAGAAATGTGTTAGTCCTTATTGTTTCAAATATTCTTTCTTCTAGAATCTCATTACATGTATGTTATACCTTTTATAGCTGTCTTGCAGTTCTTATATATTCTGTTCTGGTTTTTTCTTCCCAGTCTTTTTTTCTGTTTGCTTTTCAGTTTTACAGGTTTCTATTGAGACATTCTCAAGCTCAGAGATTCTTTCCTCAGCTATGTCCAGTCTCCAGTAAGCCTATCAAAGGCATTCTTCATTTCTGTTCTGATGTTTTTGATCTCTAGCATTTCTTTTTAGTTCTTTCTTAGAATTTCCATATCTCTGTTTCTATTGCCCATCTGTTCTTGCAGGCTGCCTACTTTACCCATGAGAGGCCTTAGCATATGAATCACAGCTGCTTTAAATTCCTGGTCTGATAAGTCCAATATCCCTGCCATATCTAAATCTGGTTGTGATGCTTGCTCTTCCTCTTCAAACGGTGTTATTTGCCTTTTAGTATGTTTTGTAATTTTTCTTCATAGCCAGACATGATGTGTCAGGCAAAAGGAACTGCTGTAAGCAGGCCGTTGGTATGCGATGGTGAGATGTGGAGGGAGGGGAAGCATTCTGTAGTCACATGATTAGGTCTCAGTCTTTCAGGGAGCCTGTGCCTCTGGGCTGTGAGCTTCTTCACAAGTGCTTCTTAGTTCTTTTCTCCCCCTAGGTGGGACAGGATGGCTACAGTGAGCTGAAGTTGGGTGTTTCCTTTCCCCCAAGTCAGTTAGACTCTGATAAAGCCCCAGTATGTTTGGCTGGGGTTAAACAGCTTCTCCTGAGGGCAGGCCTTGTGAAGAAGACTAAGGTGCTCTGGTGCATTTCAGAATGGTTCCTTCTCCCTCCCCCTGCCAAAAGCAGGAGGGTATTTTTCTCTACTATTCATTGTGAGAACCAAGTCCAGCTCCTGGAGATAGAATCTGGGAAAGTAGGGGGCTCCTCCTATAACTGAATCTCCCTGGAGTTTTCAGCTCTCAGAGTTGTCCACACAGGGCCTCCAGCAATTGGTCAATTCCATTTCAGGTTTTCCTGCCCCAGCACTGGTTTCTGCAGAGGTTTTTGTTTGTGGGTTTCTGTTCTGTGAATTCACCTGTCTGTTTTCTCTATTTTGGTTTGCAACAGTTTGCCCTGTGGCCCTACTTCTCTTATTGACCTAAGAAGAGTTGCTGACTTTTCATTTTGTTTGGCTTTTTACTTGTTAGGATGAAGTGGTGACTTCTGGACTTCTTACCTGCTGGATTGAAAGCCGTAAGTCTTTCGTTCATCTTTTATTGGGCTGTTTGTGTTCTTAGCATTGAGTTGTGTATTCTAAATATAAGTCCTTTTTCAGATACGTGGATTGCAAATGTGTTCTCTGAACTCATGAGTTTTTATATATTGAATGGGTTTCAGCCAATTGCAGTTATTATTCTTTTTAATGCTCTAATTGTTCTATTTTTTAAGGCAAAGTTTTTAAAAGCACATATTTCAGCCATTTTGTATGAAAAATGTGAGAAATGTATCTGTCAAAAGCAAAATCTATTGGACCCACAATTTAGATTTTCTTAAATAAATCATGAGTGTCATCATAAACACAATTCCTTTTGGGCCTGAGGAGAGAGAAGATGCTGACCACCTGTTTAATCAATGATTCCCTCCATCACATGTGATACTAAGGAAATAAAATCGGTTTTATAACAAACATGCCACAACTTCTTCTTTTTTTTTTTTTTTTTGAGAGGGAGTCTCACTCTCTCACCCAGGCTGGAGTGCAGTGGCAAGATCTTGGCTCACTGCAAGCTCTGCCTCCTGGGTTCACGTTATTCTCTCAGCCTCCCAAGTAGCTGGGACTACAGGGGCCTGCTACCACGTCCGGCTAGTTTTGTTTTTGTGTTTTTAGTAGAGACGGGGTTTCACCATGTTAGCCAGTATGGTCTGGATCTCCTGACCTTGTGCTCTGCCTCCCAAAGTGCTGGGATTACAGGCGTGAGCCACCACACCCGGCCCAGAAGTAGAACTTCTTAAACAAAATGTGACTTGTTCTTCACACAGCTTAGGAGACTATCAGTGTATTCCAAAGTAGTTAATTGATGCAACTCAGCACATTTTTGAACTCTTCTTTGGATGGCCTTCAGATTTCATTGAGGCGTCTTACAAGAAAATCAACTTGTGTCCTTCAACCATATTTAAAAGCAAGCGTTTAGTAAAACTTGACTCTGGGCCAGGCGCAAAACTAGATGCCTTCATATCCATTATCACACTTAATCTTACACAAATCCTAAGAGATAGGCATAATTAGCTCTACTCTACAGATCATGGCACCAACAGTGATAAAGATTAAGTTACATGCCTGGGGTCATGCAGTCACTAAGTAGTGAGATTGCACTTAAACCTGGTTCTCGCAGACCCCAAAGGCTGTGCTCGTCACAGTATACCATAATGCCTCCCACCGTTTTTAGTGGTTTCAGAAAAATAAAATTCACTTCTGATGGCAGAAGGTTTGCAAGCTTTTTATACACTGTGGACTCCAAGGTTCATTTGGAAAAGCTTTCCAAACTGTTCTTAACAATGGCAGCTCCCAGAATAAGTGACCATTCTCCCAGAGTGATTGCTTCAGAGAAGACTTAGTGTTTCTCAGGGCAAATACCTTATTGTTTTTTTCACACCCTTTCTGCCTCTTTCGTTCTTTTTTGTTGCCTGTCCATTTTTACTCCCGTGAATACTTCCTGGTTTCTAATGCTCCTAATGTAATGTTTTTGTTTGCATTTGGTGGAGTGAGGGGTGCGGGAGTGAGAGGGTTTGAGCCACTGCAGGTATTCAGATCTCAGTGATTTCTTTTGACTGCTAAGGGACCTTCTGTGTAGTCTGTGGCCTAATTTTGAAAGTGTCTCAGTTTGGGACTTTTGACTTTTTTTGAAGTTAAACTTTTTATTTTGAGAATGTTGTAGATTCACATACCATTGTAAAAAATAATACAGAGAAATCCTAAGTACCCCTTACCTAGTATCCCCCAGTGCTAACATCTTTCAACGTTATAATACAATAGTACCACAGTAGAATATTACAACCAGGATATTGACATTGATACAGTAAAGATGCAAAACATCACCACTTTGCAGTCAGTCAGTGAAACAAAATAACACTTGTACCCCATAAATTTATGCAAATACAAATAAACAATTTTTAAAAACAAGTAGAACATTTCTGTGACCATAAGGATCTTTTGTGTTGCCCTTTTATTTTATTTTTCTGAGACAGGGTCTCACTCTGTTGCCCGGGCTGAAGTGCAGTAGCGCAGTCATAGTTCACTGCAGCCTTCACCTCCTAGGCTCAAGTGATCCTCCCACCTCAGCTTCCCAAGTAGCTGGGACTATAAGTGTGTGCCACCATGCCCAGCTAATTTTTTTTTTTTAAAGAGTCTCACTTTGTTGCCCAGGATGGAGTGCAGTGGCACGATCTCAGCTCATGCAAACTCCACCTCTCAGGTTCAAGCAATTCTCCTGCCTCAGCCTCCTGAGTAGCTGGGATTACAGGAGCACTCCACCACGCCCAGCTAATTTTTTTGTATTTTTAGTAGAGATAGGGTTTTGCCATGTTGCCTGGGCTGGTCGTGACCTCCTGAGCTCAGGTGATCTGCCTGCCTCAGCCTCCCAAAGTGCTGGGATTGTGGGCATGCGCCACTGCACCTAACCCTAATTTTTAATTTCTTGTAGAAATGGGGTCTCACTATGTTGCCCAGGCTGGTCTTGAAGTCCTGGGCTCAAGCGATCCTCCCACCTTGGCATCCCAAATTGCTGGGATTATAGGCATGAGCCACCATGCCCAACTGTGTTGTCTTTTTATAGCCATATCCACTTCCCTTCTTCAACTCTCCATTTTTAACCTCTGGCAACTGCTGATCTCTTCTCTGCTTCTATAATTTTGTCACTTCAAAATGTTATGTACATGGAATTATGCAATATGTAACACCTTGGGATTGGCTTTTTTCACTCAACATAATTCTCTGGAAGTTGATCTAGGTCATTTTAGAGACAATAGTTGATTTCTTTTTATTGCCACTGAATAGGATTCCATGGTATGGAAATTACCACAGTCGGTTTAACCATTCACTTGTTAAAGGACATCAGTCTTACTCTGAGAGCAAAACCAGACCAAGACAGTACCTACCAAACCAAACAAAAACTAGTTATTTCTAGCTTTGGACTAATGTAAATTAAACTGCTATAAACATTAGTCTGTAGATTTTCACATGAACATAAGTTTTCAATTCTCCGAGATAAATACCCAGGAGTGCAATTGCTGGGTCATATAATAGTTGCTTGTTTTGTTTTGTTTTAACTGCCAAACTGTTTTCTAGAGTGGTTGTGCCATTTTACATTTCCACCAAAAATGTATGAGTGATCCAGTTTCCCTGCATATTCACCACCAGCATTTGATGTTGTTGTTTATAAATTTTTTATTTTTTAATTTTTATTTTATGATGATTATTATTATTATTTTGAGACGGAGTCTCGCTTTGTCACCCAGGCTGGAGTGCAGTGGCTCACTGCAAGCTCCACCTCCTGGGTTCACGCCATTCTCCTGCCTCAGCCTCCCAAGTAGCTGGGACTATAGGTGCCCGCCACCATGCCCTGCTAGGTTTTTTTTTTTTTATTTTTAGTACAGACAGCATTTCACTGTGTTAGCCAGGATGATCTCGATCTCCTGACCTCCTGATCCACCTGCCTCAGCCTCCCAGAGCACTGGGATTACAGGCATGAGCCACCGTGCCCGGCCTGTTTTGTTTATAAATTATTTTTAATTAGACTTTAAATTTAAAATAGTTTTAGGTATACAGACAAGTTGCAAAGATAATACTGAGAGCTCCATACACCTTTTGGTATAGATTGAATTATGTCCCCCTCTCCAAATTCATGTGTTGAAGCTCTAGCCCTCAGTGTGATGGTATTTAGTGATGGGGTCTTTAGGTGATAATTAGGTTTAGGTGAGATCATGAAGGTGGGGTCCTCTTGACGAGCATAGTCCTCAGATAAGACCAGAAGAATGATCTCTCTCTCACTCTCTCTCTCTCTCCTCTCTTTATTTTCCTCTCCACCATGTGAGCACTTAGGAAGGAGACAGCTGTCTGCAAGGTGGGAAGAGAGCCCTCACCAGGAACACAACCATGCTGGCACCCTGATCTCAGACTTCCCAGCCTTGAGAAATAAATATCTGTTGTTTAAGCCACCCAGTCCATGATATTTTGTTATAATGGTCCAAACTACGATGCCTTCACCCAGTGCCCCCTATTGTTGACATCTTGGATTTGTATGGTTCTTTTGTCACAATGATGGGACCAGCACTGGCACATTATTACTAACTAACCTTCACAGTTTATTCAAATTTCACTATTTTGCCCCAATGTCCTTTTTCTGTTTGAGGATCCCATCCAGGATACCACGTTACTTTTACTTGTCATGTTTTCTTAGCCTTTTCTGGTCTGTGAGTGACTGTTTGTCATACTTTCCTTATTTTTGATGACCTCGACCGTTTTTGAGGAGTGTTGGCCAGATATTTTATAGACTATCCCTCAGTTGGGTTTGTTTGGTGTTTTTCTCGTGACTAGAGTCAGGTAATGAATTCTGGAAGGATTACTACAAAAAGGAAGTTCCATGCCCACCACGTTGTATTAAAGATACATACATGCAGTTGATCTGACTGATGGTGTTGACCTGATCACCTGGGTAAGGATGTTTGCCAGGTCTCTCCAGTATCCAGTTACCTTTTGCCTGCCCTCTCTTTCATACTCTACTCTTTGGAAGCAAGTCCCTAGCACAGCCCACACTCAGCGGGGGTTGGGTGTTAAGCTCCATCTCATTGAGAGGCAAGTAGCTATATAAATTATTTGGAATTCTTCTGTACCATTGTTTATTTTAGCCACTCTGATAGGTATATAATGATATTTCATCGTGGTCTCAATTTGTATTTCCCTAATGGCTAATGATGTTGAACATCTATTCATGTGCTTATTTGCCATCTGTACCTATGCTTCAATGAAATATCTCTTCATATTTTTTGCACGTTTTCTGGTTGGATTATTTGTTTTTACTGTTGAGTTTAAAGAGTTTTTACATGTATTCCAGATATTAGATGATTTTCAGATCCATCGTATGCAAATATTTCCTCCCAGTCTGTAACTTGTCATTTCATCGTGTTAATAGGGTATTTCATGGATCAAAAATTTGTAATTTTTATGAAATCTAATTTATCAATTTTTCCTTTTGTAGATTATACTTTTGGTGTCAAGTCAAATAATATTTTTCCTAGCCCCCTAGATTATTAAGATTTCCTCTGAGGCATTTATCTAAAAGTTTGTGATTGATTTTGAGTTAATTTTGTATAAGGTGTAAGACATAAGTCAAGGTTCATTTTTGTGTCTATAAATACCCATTTACTCCAGCGCCTTTGAAAATGCTGCCTTTCCTCCATTGCATTGCTTTTGCACCTTTGTCAAAAAGCAGTTGGAAAATATTTTATTTCTTGGTTCTTCATTCTGGTTTATTGATCTCTATGTCTCTCTTTTTGCCAATAACATACAGTCTTAATTACCTTAGCTACATAAGTCTTGAAATTGGATAAACTGATTCCTTCCACTTCATTCTTCTTTTTCAAAATTGTTTTAGCTATTCTAGTTCCTTTGCCTTTCATATACATTTTAGAATAATCTTGTGTATATCTACCAAAAATTCTGCTGGGATTTTTGTAGGCATTTTGTTAAACCTGTATATCAATTCGAGAAGAATATCTTTACTGTATTGAATCCTCTAGCTTATGAACATGGTATGCCTCTCCATTTACTTAGGTCTTCCTTGATTTCCTTCATAAGCATTTTGTAGTTTTTGGCATAGAAGTCTTCTACATATTTTGTTAGACTTATACCTAAGTATTTGGGTTTTTTAAAGCAAATGTAAATGATATTTTTACCATTTTGCATTTTTAATTTCTGATGTCCACATGTTTGTTGCTATTATTTAGAAATATAATTGATTTAATATGTTTATCTTGTAAACTCTACTATTAGTTTAGAATTTTTTGTAGATTACTTGTGGCTTTAGCTTTAGACAGACAATTGTGTCATCAGGACAGTTTTATATCCTTCCTTCCAGCATGTCTTTTATTTCCTTTTCTTGCCTCATTGCGCTGGCTAGAACTTCCAGCACTATACTGAAAAAGGGTAGTGAGAGTGGACATCCTTGCCTTGTTTTTGATCTTAGGGAAGAAACATTCAGTTTTTCACCATTAAGTATAGTGTTAGCTGTAGGCTATTTATAGATGCTCTTTATCAAATTGAGGAAGTTTCCTTTTCTTATTTTTTTCTGAGTTTTTAACATAAATGGCTATTGAGTTTTGTCAAATGCGTTTTCTACATTGATTGATTTGATCATGTGATTGTTCTTCATTTACTTGTTAATATTGTGGATTGACTGATTTTTAAGTATTGAGTCATTGCATCTCTAGAATATACCCCAGTTGGTAATGGTATGTAATTTTTTATATATATTGCTGAATTATTTTTGCTAATATTTTGTTTAAATTGTGTGTCTAAAAAAATCATTAAGGATATTTGTCTAGTTTTTTATGTTTTTTAAAATACTGTTTTTGCCACTCCTGTTCAACATAGAATTGGAAGTTCTGGCTAGGGCAGTCAGGCAAGAGAAAGAAATAAAGGTATTCAAAGAGGAAGAGAGGAAGTCTAACTGTCTCTGTTTGCAGATGACGTGATTCTATATCTAGAAAACCCCATCATCCCAACCCAAAACTTCTTAAGCTGATAAGCAACTTCAGCAAAGTCTCAGGATACAAAACCAATGTACAAAAATCATAAGCATTCCTATACACCAACAATAGACAAGCAGAGAGCCAAATTATGAATGAACTCCCATTCACAATTGCCACAAAGAGAATAACATACTTAGGAATACAGCCAACAAGGGAAGTGAAGGACCTCTTCAAGGAGAACTACAAACCACTGCTTAAAGAAATAAGAGAGGACACAAACAAATGGAAAAACATTCCATGCTCATGGATAGGAAGAATCAATATTGTGAAAATGGCCATACTGCCCAAAGTAATTTACAGATTCTATGCTATTCCCATTAAACTACCATTGACATTATTCACAGAATTAGAAAAAAAATACTTAGGCCAAATGCGGTAGCAGATGCCTGTAATTCCAGCACTTTGGGAGGCTGAGGTGGGCGGATCACTTGAGGTCAGGAGTTTGAGACCAGCCTGGCCAATGTGGTGAAACCCTGTCTCTACTAAAAATACAAAAAAAAAAAAAAAAAAAAAAGCCAGGCGTGGTGGGCGCCTGTAATCTCAGCTACTCAGGAGGCTAGGGCAGGACAATCACTTGAACCTGGGAGGCAGAGGTTGTAGTGGCCGAGATCATGCCACTGCACTCCAGCCTAGGCAACAGAGCAAGACTCTGTCTCAAACACACACACACACACACACACACACACACACACACACACACACACACCAAACAAACAAACAAAAAACCCTTAAAAATTCATATGGAACCAAAAAAGGGCCTGTATAGCCAAGACAATTCTAATCAAAAAGAACAAAGCTAGAAGCATCATGCTATCCAACTTCAAGCTATATTATAAGGCTACAGTAACCAAAATGCATGGTATTGGTACAAAAACAGACACATAGACCAGTGGAACAAAATAGAGATCTCAGAAATAAGACCACACATCTACAACCATCTAATCTTCGACAAACCTGACAAAAGCAAGCAATGGGGAAAGGATTCCCTATTTAATAAATGGTGCTGTGGGAACTGGCTAGCCATATGCAGAAAATTGAAACTGCACCCCTTCCTTATACCTTATACGAAAAATAACTCGAGATGGATTAAACACTTACATGTAAAACCCAAAACTATAAAAACCCTAGAAGAAAGTCTAGGCAATACCATTCAGGACATAGGCACGGTCAAAGATTTCATGACAAAAATGTCAAAAGCAATTGCAACAAAATGAAAAATTGACAAATGGGATCTAATTAAACGGAGGAGCTTCTGCACAGTGAAAGAAACTATCATCAGAGTAAACAGACAACCTACAGAATGGGAGAAAATTTTTGCAATCTATCTATCTGACAAAGGTCTAATATCCAGAATCCACAAAGAACTTAAACAAATTTACAGGAAAATAACAAACGACTCCAATGAAAAGTGGGCAAAGGACATGAACAGATACTTCTCAGAAGACATTTATGCTGCCAAAAAACATTTTAAAAAGGTCAACATTACTGATCATCAGAGATATGCAAATCAAAACCACAATGAGACACCATCTCATGCCAGTCAGAGTGGTGATTATTAAAAAATCACAAAAAACCAGACACTGGCGAGGCTGTGGAGAAAGAGGAAACTTTTATACTGTTGGTGGGAATATAAATTAGTTCAACCATTATGGAAGATAGTGTGGCGGTTCCTCAACAACCTAGAACCAGAAACACCATTTGACCCAGCAATTCCATTATTGGGTATATACCCAAATGAATATAAACCATTCTGTTATAAAGATACATGCACGCATATGTTCATTGCAGCACTATTCACAATAGCAAAGACATACAGTCAACCCAAATGCCCATCAATGATAGACTGGATAAAGCAAATGTGGTACATATACACCATGAAGTACTATGCAGCCCATAAAAAGGAATGAAATCATGTTCTTTGCAGGGACATGGATGGAGCTGGAAGCCATTATCCTCAGCAAACTAACACAGGAACAGAGAATCAAATACCACATGTTCTTATTTACAAGCGGGAGCTGAACAATGAGAACACATGGACACAGGGAGGGGAACAACACACACTGGGGCCTGTCAGGGGAGGGGTCTTGGGGAAGGGGAGCATCAGGATAAATAGCTAATGCATGTGGGACTTAATACCTAGGTGATGGGTTGATAGGTGCAGCAAACGACCATGGCACATGTTTACCTGTGTAACAAACCTGCACATCCTGCACATGTATCCCAGAACATAAAATAAAATTAAATTAAAATACTGTCTTTGTTTTTGCTATCAGGTTATAATACTAGCTTCATAAAATGGATTGAAAAGTGTTTCTGCCTCTTTTATTTTCTAGAAGATATTGTATAGAATTAGTGTTCATTCTTTTGCAATATTCTGTAGAACTCTCCAGTGAAATCATGTGGGCCTGATTATTCTTTTTTGGGAATTCTAAATGTATGAATAAAATTCTTATAACAGTTACAGGGCTATCCAAATTTTGTATTTAATTTGGATGAGTTTGGTAATTTATGCTTTTCAAGAAAGTAGTTCATTTCATCTAAGTTTTCAAATTGGTATGCACAAAGTTGTTTGTAGTGTTCTTTTTGATGTTCGTAGGGTCTGTGGTAGTATCCCTTGTTTCATTCCTAGCACCTTGTTACAGCCTTGCAAGAATCCAAGTTTAGGTTTCCTGCTCAGCCTTTGCTAGTATGGGTGGAGATGGGGCCAGAGTTTTTTCTGTGGTTTTGGCTAGAGTAGAGCAGTGGTTATCTAAAAGTTTTCTATATGTTAGAAAGTTACTATTCTGGTTCTTTAGCTTTAGAGAAGAGGCTTTTCTTGGGGCGTTGCTTATGTTTGCTGGCATTTCCAGGTTGTCAAGTTTTTCAGCTCCAAGTTTGGGATATATGAAGCAAATAATAATAATAATGACAACCCAGGGAACTCATCACTGTGTTTTTCCTTGGGTCTGAGGTCCTAGCAGGTCTGTTTTCTTCTCTCCACCTTTCAGTCTTCTTATGTTTGTTTTATCTATAATGTCCAGGTCTTTTCATTACACTTAGTGGTAGAAATAGAGAAACGTACATACGCTCCATCTTTCTGGAAGCAGAAGTCAAACTTTTCGCTTGTAAGTAACTTAATTGATATTTCTTAGGATCCCTTACATTTAAGCAGTTTACAGTTAAATTGAGAGGGACACAAGTAACACACATAAACTAGAGATCAATATAAAGCATTATTTAATTTAGGGCTAAATTTTGCAGCATCAGAAGATCAGGACAGCAGGGATTAAGAGAAGAAAGACAGGGCAACATCTGCATGTCCATGTATATTGTAAGACGTTTTAATTTGGGCAGTCAAAAAAGTATTCTTTCTTCAACACTGAGCATTTTGAATAAGACTGGTGGTTTGAAAAATTAACTGATAATTATGTGAGCTATTTTGTTCTTTTTATCTGGCCTTATTTCAATGATATCACCACTGTACTCAATTCTGTCAATTCATTTAGTGGGTTTGTTCAGAGATTAAAATCACAGTGAGCCATATTCCATAAATGATCCATTACAAGTCTAGTATTCCCATGTGGACTGAGGCTCTAAGGATATAATGCCAAACTCTAGATATGTAAAGATACCTATTTTAAGAAAGAAAAATTCACCAGTCTTCTGGGTGTTTCCAGAAGAATATTTGATTTCCTCTGGACACCCAGAGGTCTAGGATTTTGCATTTTTACTCAGATGTGTTGGCATTGGGCTCAACGCAGCCTCAGTCTTACAGAGCTTTGAAGGATAAAGGTATGTGTGTACTGTTGGCGTAATGTGGGGTGTGGCTTTAATCAGGGTGTGTGAAAGTGTGTGTTTGGCTGAGTACTCCACAGGGCTCCTTGGCTTCTCGCTCACCTCTCTGCTATCTCTCTTTCCGCTCTTCCTCTCTCTGCTGCTTAATGAAAAGGGTGGACATTTCAGGGCCTTCAGATTATTAGGCTTTTCTCTGGGTGTGGTCTTCTTCCTTGAGAAAGTGGCAAGATCTAATCTAGAAATCTTGTTGGTCTGATTTAGTGTTTCAGACTGCAAGGTGGTAACTGTAGTGCCTCGTAGCCTTGTCCCACTCAAAAAATAGTCCTAGGAGGATTTATAAAGGTGTTCGCTTTCGTTGAGGATGTAGAGTTGACCCGGAAATTAAAACACATGCTTTCTTGTGACTTTCTTCAGCTCACACTCTTCCTTAGGCCTCAGCTTGCCTATTGGTAGCTCTTGTGTTCTAGGAACTATCTTGCAGGAATAAGAGAGTCATTATTGGTCAAATGCACTTAGCCCCTAAGATAATAATCATGTGGACCTAACATATAAAGATAATAGTATAGAGTAAGATTGTATCCAGTTAGAAATTGCATTTCATTGTAATAGATATCTTGGAAAAAAAGCAACTTGAATAAATAGGTTTATTTTTTCTTAGATAAAGGAGCCTAGAGATAGACAGTTTAAAGTCAGATTGGCAATTCAATAACATCGTTAATATAGCCAGGCACCTTTGTCATTCTGCTTCACTAGCCTTGATATATTCCCTCATGGTCATAAAATGGCTATTGGAACTCCAGCCACCACTTTTTCACTCCCAACATTAAGAAGAGTAGAAGCCCTAGGCATCTGCCAGCTCAATTAGTCCCTCCTCTGTGGGAACTTTCCTCAAGCCTAACCAAGAAATTCTACTCACATCTCATTGATCCAAAGTTGGCCTTGTCACCTGCCCTATTTGCAGATGAGGATGGGAAATGGCATTTGTTTTGCTTGAGCCCTCTGCCACTCCCATACTCAAATAGGATTCTGTTAGTAAGGAAGAAGGGAAAAATGGATATTTGGTGGTCAATTAAGACTTTGCTACAAAAATACTATAAATTAACTTATACTTTTTTTTTGCTATAATTAGGGATTTCCAGTATTGACAAATCTGAGAGTAAGGGCTTATATCCATGATCAAATTATTTTATTCAAAGCAAGAAGGGAAAAATGCATATTTGGTGGGCAATTAAGACTTTGCTATAAAAATACTATAAATTAACTTATACTTTTTTCCCTATAATTAGGGATTTCCAATATTTACAAATTTGGGAGTAAGGGCTCATATCCATGATCAAATTATTTCATTCAAAACAAGAAGGTTCTCAAGACAGCAAGCAACAGGGAAAGTCCTGGAATTCAAGTGGCTGAGTTGAAGGGCAGGAAATATTTCTTCACAAGTTCCCCTCTATCTTCTGAGCTGGTTCAACTCTAAAAATAATTTATAGTAGTAATTAGCTTATATACATTGTATAGCAGTCTACCATACAAGCACTAGCATAGTCATGGCCCTGTTTACTCCTCTTTGTACCCAAGTGAGGTGGGATGAACAATATCCCCATTTTTCAGGTGAAAAAGATGAGACTCAGTTAAAATGACTGGCCCATGGTCACCCTGTGGTATGGCTGGGAAGTTAGATCATCTGACTCCAACCCCAAAGTCCTTGCTTGACACTATCTGTCTAATAATAATGTATATCCATGTATGTTTTCGTTCTTATTTATTTATTTATTTATTTATTTATTTATTTATTTATTTTGAGACAGGGTCTTGCTTTGTTTTCCAGGCTGGAATGCAGTGGCACTATCTCTGCTCACTGCAACTTCAACCTTCCGGGCTCAAGGGATCCTCTCACCTTAGCCCCCCACATAGCTGGGACTACAAGGGCATGCCACCATGCCCCACTGATTTTTTTGTCTTTTTTGTAGAGATAGGGTTTCATTATGTTGCCCAGGCTGCTCTCATTTTTTTTTAATAGACAGGGTCTCACTCTGTCACTCAGGCTGGAGTGCAGTGGTGCGGTCACAACTCACTGAAACCTCGACCTCCGGGGCTCAAGAGATCCTCCCTCCTCAGCCTCCCCAGTAGCTGGGACTACAGGCATGAGCCACCAAGTCCAGCTAATTTTTACATTTTTGTAGAGACAGTGTCTTGCACCGTTGCCCAGGCTGGTCGAGCTCCTGGGCTCAAGCAAGTCTCCCACCTCGGCCTCCCAAAGTGTTAGGATTATAGGTGCGAGCCACCATGCCTGGCCCCATATCCGTTTTCTAATGTGCTAAACACATTTCTCTCTCCCATTTCATTTGATCCTCATAATAGCCATGTGAGGCAGGCAGAACTGTTCTCAACAACACCATTTTATAGCTGTGGAAAGTACAGTGGTAATCTTTAACAGTGATTAAGTAACAGGACCAGGACTTGAACCCAGCACTTTAAAATCATAACAAGGCCCTTTCTACTGAGATGAGCCCTTCAAAATAATGGGTGTACCTCATGAGGAGGCCCTTCTCACATGTTCACACTCAGTGTGGCAGTGCGCCTCCTGGGGCCACTCCAGAGCAGACACAGGACAGAGGCTGGCTGGGCTCAGAGTGTCTGGCTGGGCTCAGAGCGTCTGGGAGGGCTGGGTGGGAGGTTGCCTCTCTCCCCTCCCCACCTCCCCTGCAGGGCCATGAACCACTGCACACTCCCCAGTGGGACCCCAGGGTTCCCCCAGCAGCCTCAGCGTAAATCACATGAAGGAAGAAAAAACTGTTCCCGAGGGATCACCCGGAGAAATGTTTTCTTTTCCCAGGAGATATATTTGACACAAGATAAAGGGGCTGTGTGGAAAACAAACTTTCCAATGTTATGCTTGGTATTACTGCTTGCTTTTCCCCTCGCTCCCCCCGTCACACACACACTCATGCATTTGAAGACACCACATGGTAAAATGAACTGCCTTCTATGGGGATTTGCTTTCTGCAAAGCGTTCCTCTCAGGGACCACTGTCCTGGTTACCGTCTTGATTTGGCATCCCCAGGCCCCACTGCCCCTCCAAAAGGACAAGGGCCCCAAACCTTGCTCACAAGCATTTCCAGGAAAGGATAAATATTGAGGTAGGTTTGCTTTGAAGTTTGACCCAGATACCTGAGAACTCGGTGAAAATTCTTAACTTCTGGCCCAATTGTCAGCAGCACCATGGGCAGCAGATTTGGTTTCCTCAGCCTCCTCTTAGCCTGGCTAGAGTGAGCTCACCTGGCTGGCTTCCCAGAGCCCCTGGATTCTAGCAGAGTTGAGCAAAGCCACCATCCATTCTGCTCCTTTTCACCCCAGAGAGGTGTGCAAGTGTCAGAAGATGAACAACCGGTTCCTGGAAGAGTCCAGCACTACCTGCACTCAGTAGCGATGCTCTATAACCAACTTGAGGTTTCTGCAGCAGGCAGGACAAGAGAGTCCATTTCTGCCTCTTCAAAGGAGTCCTCCCTGATCTGCCCAGTCAGGAGTAGTGAACTCTCTTCTTTAAGTTTGGAATACTCCTTGTCTGTTTCATTCATGCTTGTTCTGTAGGTGAAGTCTCCTGATACTTGCTGTTAGCCATCTTGCCCCAAGCACACCACTGCCCGCTACCCACTCCCCCTTTCCTTAATAACTCCAGTGCAGGGTCCTTGGGAGCACCAAATGTGTCTTATCCCTTGGGGTGTCCCCTATAGTGCCTGAAACATTTGCCTCTTGATACTTATTTTCCTAACTCAGGAAGCTACCACCTGTCTGTCAATGTGCTGGGTGTTGTGTATATCTGCTTTCATTCTACCTTCCCAGGCTTTGGAGAGATATTCATTATCACCACTTAACAGATGAGCAAAATTGTTTCATGATAATTTAGTAACTTCTCAATGCCACACAGAACCAAAATTTGAACCCAGGTCTATCTGACGGAAGCTTATGGGAAACAACCCATGGGCAGCCAATCGACCGCCAGCCGGTGCTTGTTCTAGAGCACAACTCCAGCTTGCCACGTCTCAGTGTCTCCTTCTTCTGCTTCAGTTTCCCAAACCTGTGGAGGCCCTTCTGCCATACATAGGAATGACTCTTGGTCTATGAATCTTGGGACGAGAAGAATGTCCAATAGTAGAGGGAGCTGTAATGAGCCCCATTCTGGCTCTGTCACAGAGCTCTTCCTTCCCTGTGTCCCTCTTTCACCTCCTCTAGGCAGTCCCTTACACCTCCAGGCTGGGACAGCTGGTGAAATGGGACTTCCTTCAATTAATTAAAAAGGGCCTCCGCTGACTCCTAGCAGAGACCCAGAATGGTCATCCAAGAGGGCTTACAAAACACTCTCTGGATCCCTCATGCGCTGAGAAATCCAGACCAGCTGGATGACATTTTCCTCTGAATACTCGTAGGGCTACAACAATTAGGAGGAAAGGGCTTGGCACCACGGTGTTGGGGTGGAGTCCAGCGCAGAGCTCTGGAGGAGCTGCCCAAGGCCGGGGTTGACCTCCTTTCTCTGCCCCGCAGTGCGCCTCTGCCCCAGTGGTGCCTCCCGGGCTCTCCCCTGCAGTGCCAAAATGCTGTGGGTCACTGGTCAAGACTCTAGCTGGTTTTGGCTTCTTTTCCTGCAATTTTGCAAAGGAGGCAGTAGAATTAGATGGGGAAAATTGGAGATCCAGGGAAGCAGGCAGATTTAAGCTGGAGTGACTGAATGGTTTCACTGGTTTCAGAGTCTGCGGGTGTCTCAATTTCCATAGCTGTAAAACAGGAAGAAAAGCTTGGCTTCTCTAGCTGCTCAGGGCATGTTACAGGTTAGGGAAATGATAGGATAATGGTAATACTTCCTTGAATTTCCTGAACCCGTGAGTGCCAACATGCAGAACCTTCCTAACCAGGCCAACATCCCCTGCACTTCTCACTCCATCAGTGGAAGTGTGCTTAGGAAATGGAATTATAAAGTTACTCTGATTAAACCATAATCAGGAAGACAAATCTGCTGTGAAGTCATAGAGGATTTCAGTCCAGAAAGGAAGCTTAGAGTTCATTTATTATAAGGATATCAAAGCTAAATAGAAATCATATTTAGAGCATCTACTGTCTGAAATTTTCCATTCCTGTAGCATGAGGAATCAGGAATTGATCAGGTAGTGGCCCCATCCTCTCTCTGAAGACCACCATTTACTTCATAAGGATCATAATATTGCTCACTGAGACCCGTATGGAGTAAAAGGAGGGCAGGGGCTGTTATCCTGATTCTTGCGGACTTGCAAATGGAAATATAAAGATGTTAATAAACTTTGCCAAAGTCACACAGTAAGCTGAGAGGGGAACCGAAACTCAAGTCAGGCCTCTGCTCCTGACACAGGGCCACATGCGTAAGTTGCAGTAAACTTCAAATTATAACAGTCCCCATCTCTAAATAAAATACAAAAGCTCTTCATCACAAAGCATGGTAAGAAGAGGAAAAGGGCCACTACAAATACTAAAAATACATTCTGCAATTTTATGGTAAACAGTGAAAAGCATGAAAAATTATACTACAAATTATGAAAATATGTGCTTGAGAAAATACAATGTGGGTTATAGTTTCTGCTGTGTGCAAAACAAGTAATTAAGAATTGATGTGTTTGGGTGTAAATTTTCTCATACAATTTTATGATGGCACCATAAGGCATCTTTCAATTAATTTTTGCCTTTCGAAGTGCAATTATAGAGAGGATCGCTTTATCCATTATGCTAAGGGCTCTTCCTTAATTCTTTGATGCTAAAATCTGTCTCCTTGAAACCCAACACCCTCTTTGTTAATTCCCCCTTTGGCGTCCATTCCCTTGCTAACTCCAGTTCGTGGCTCTGCATGTGATTTGAGGAATTCCCCAACATCTCTCTAATTAACCTGATAAGATTCGATATCTTCTGCAAGATTTGCAATTTTATTTTGCAAGGATACTCCTGTGTTAAAAAGGGATAGTTGAAGGTGTACTAATTTTAGGCCAGTTCATTAACGTGTATTTTTGTGTTGGTATGACATTTCCTCCCCTGGTTTATTTCATAACTCAAAGTTTGGGACGATGAATTTTCAGATGACAAGTGTTGTTCCCCCACATGCCCCTTTATTCCTAGCCCACCTCAGGGACGATCAAGTTATGCTGGATTGTTTTTCAAGCAAGGCATCTGAGCTTGTCCCTCCAGTCCTTGTTCATACTTGATTCTCTTTGGGGCCTGAACAGTTGGGGAAGACTTCACGCCAAGAGCAGTCTCTGAACTCCCATTGTTCTTTGCCTAGGACATTGTTTCCAGACTGAAAGTCTGAAAAAAGCAATAGTGCAATTTCTGGTTTTCATAGTTATCCCTTTCAGGCCTCACTGCAAGGCTGGGCCTAGTGCTGCACAGCTGGGGAGAGGGAAGGCAGAGTCCTATAATTCCAGGCCAGATGTTACTGCTTCCTTTCTGCCACTCCAGTCATTCAATGAATACTGATTGAGTGACCTGGAAGAAGGCACTTTCCTCACAGGTCAGGTAACACTTCATTCATTCACCTTTTCAAGTAGTTATCGATCCAAGGGGCATGTATTGAATAACTAATAAGTGACAGTCATAATTCGAAGTGTCATGAAGGTAGAAACAGGTATGACATAGTCACTGCCTCCAAAGAACTTAAAACATAGTTGTAGAAAAAAGATATATACATGAGACATTTATTAATTGTTATTGTTAGTAGTTTCAAATAGTTATATTTTTAAATATATTATTATTTATAATTACATCTCCTTTTATCTCTTTAACTTTCTTTGGGGTGAATTGGATTGGTATTATCACTACCTACTTTATGGGCCAGAAAACTGAGGTTCTTCTGGGAGGCGGAGCTTGCAGTGAGCTGAGATCGCGCCACTGCACTCCAGACTGGGCAACAGGGCGAGACTCCGTCTCAAAAAAAAAAAAAAAGAAAACTGAGGTTCAGAGTAACTTGCATTTGGTAGAGTCAGGTTTCTCCATATTAAATTCAGTGGTCTTTCTAGAACATCCATTTGTTAACCTTTATAAAAATGTCAGAGTTATTAGTCAGCCATATAAAAGGAGTGAAGTATCGGTCCATGCTACATGTATGGTCCTTGAAAACGTTTTGCCAAGTGAAAGAAGCCAGACACACGAGGTCACATATTACATGATTCCATTTGTATGAAAAATCCAGAATATGCAATTCCACAGGAACAGAAAGCAGACTGGTGTTTGGCAAGAGCTGAGAACAGGGCGGAATGGGGAGTAACTGCTTCATGGGTCTTATTTTGGGGTGATGAACATGTTTTGGAACTACATAGAGGTGGAATTGTACAACACTGTGAACGTACTAAATGCCACTGAATTGTTCACTTTAAAATGGCTAATTTTATGTCATGTAAATTTCAGTTCAACTTAGAAAATGTTAAAAAGATACTAGTTAATTTTGCTGTGAACCTACAACTGCTCTTAAAAAAAAATAACGTCTTGCCGGGCGCGGTGGCTCACACTTGTAATCCCAGCACTTTGGGAGGCCTAGGCGGGTGGATCAAAGGTCAGGGGATCGACACCACGGTGAAACCCCGTCTCTACTAAAAATACAAAAAATTAGCCGGGCGTGGTGGCGGGCGCCTGTAGTCCCAGCTACTCGGAGAGGCTGAGGCAGGAGAATGGCGTGAACCCGGGAGGCGGAGCTTGCAGTGAGCCGAGATTGCGCCACCGCACTCCAGCCTGGGAGACAGAGCGAGACTCCGTCTCAAAAAAAAATAAAAATAAAAATAAAAATAAAAAAAATTCTTAAAAGAAAATACCAGAGTCAAATAACTGTAGAAGAGCTGACGGGAGCCCAGGTGTGATCAGGGCTAAAGGACCACGCGCAGAGCACCCACGGGAAAGGTCGCACTGACTTTGCTTTACTAACTGGCTTCCCCTGTGGACTGAGAAACAAAGAGGTTGGCTGGGCCCTGCTTGCCTCTGACGTGCTGTCACGGTCCCCTGGCATTCTCCTTTGGAACCCTTTCCACAGTTGCTTCTGCATGTGTGACTAGCTGTTGGTTGTCTGTCTTCACCGTTAGCCTCTTAGCTTCCTGAGGGCTGGCCGTCCTTTTTTTTTTTTTTTCTTTTTTTTTTTTTTGAGACGAGGTTTCACTCCTGTTGCCCAGGCTGGAGTGTAATGGCACAATCTCAGCTCACTGCAACCTCCACCTCCCGGGTTCAAGGGATTCTCCTGCCTCAGCCTCCTGAGTAGCTGAGATTATAGGCATGTGCCACTACACCTGGCTAATTTTGTATTTTTAGTAAAGACAGGGTTTCTCCATGTTGATCAGCCTGGTCCCAAACTCCTGACCTCAGGTGATCTGCCCACCTCAGCCTCCCGAAGTGCTGGGATTACAGGCGTGAGCCACCATGCCCGGCAGTTCTTTTTCATAACCATCTCCACTAACTGCTAAGCACAGAGCAGGAACCCAGTAAATAAAAAGCGCACTGGTCCTAGTCCTCTTCCACCGCTTAATTGCTGTGCTGCCTGGAGCAAGTGATTGAACCTCTCTGGGCCTCAATGCCTCGGCTTCAGATCTTCACTCAGTTGTCTTCCTTAGCTCTGCTGACATAATGCGAATGATAAACCTGGCTCAAGTGCGTTGCTGCTGAGTTATTCTCTAACATGATGTTGTTACCTCTGTGTATTTCTTCATTGCTGTCAGAAGCCTCGATTTGTTCTGGGTGAATGAATGATACCAACGCATTATTTTTGTGAAACCAGTGGGGATTTTCTGTCTCGGGATATATTGCCACTTCCCACTGTAGTCTATAAGGAAATAAGGCACAGTGAGAATAGGCCGTTGTTTCAATGAGTAAAAGGTTTAAAAAATCTTAAACCTCTTCAACAACCTGATGGGAGAATGCTGTCCGGCCTTTTATGCACGGCAGCTTCTTGGGCACACAGCTCTTTTCCGTTTTGTATTATGCCTTAACCTCAGAGCAGCAAGGCAGGTACCAACCTTCCGCATTCTATAGATTGGAAAACGGGCCAAGATAAATAACTTGTTCAATCCCCACAGTGGGTCAGTGGCCAGGCCGAAATTCGACCTAAAGTCCGTGAGCGCAGTCTCCTCTGGAATGAGCTGCTGAGTCAGGCTTCAAGGGTTTCTGCTAGAGATCTTCAGCAGACAGGGGGACAGTCGCCATCTGGAAAGGGTTAGTTTCACTCCTGCCAGGAGGCCGGAGGATGGACTAAATGACCCCTGCAAGTCCCTTTCTGCCCTAGGCCTCTCCAATTACCTTCTCTAATTTCCAGCAAACATGCTTTCTCTAGGGAAAAATGAATCCGGGGCTCTTGGGTCCCTTGGGAGTCTGCAAAGATTTCACTTTCCAGTTTGGGGAATCTGAGCTCCATGAGAGAAAATGCTCAGCGCGCTGTCAGAAGGAAACATTGCAACCACACACTATATATTTAGATTCTTCCTAGCAACAAAGCCTCCTGGCGGATGCAGACCAAGCTGGGAGGCAGGAAGCTTGACTCCTCCTCCGGGATCCCCTACCCTCCCACCCCCGCAAGGCCCTTGACTGGGTGACTTCTCTGCCCAAGGCCTGGGCTCCCTCCCTGCCTGGCATGGTCGGTTGAGGTGAATGAGGCTGTCTCTGCACAGAGTCCCAGCTTTATCCTTGGGGACTTCAGAGTCTTATACAGCTCTGAGATCGTGGGCCATTTGTTTCACATCTTGTCCTGAGTTTTACTTCTCTGAGTTTCTATTTTCTGAACCTTACCTAGGACACATGGCCTGACAAAGGATTTCTCTGATACTTTGGGGTTTAAGGTTAATGATGACAGTAGCCTCCATTTAAATGATTTGACAAATGTCTACTTTGCTGGGCATTTTACATGCATTATTTCATTTAATCCCATACCAACCACATAAAGAAGTGAGGTTCAGAGAGGTTTCATCCAAGACCATCTAGCTAGTAAATGGCAAAGCAAGGATTGCAACCCCGTCCCGTCTGACTCCACAGCTCATACACTTTACCATAACACTCAGCTCCAAGATGTAAGTCTGGGCTTTGTAAAGAGTCACATATCATTTTGACACCAAAACACTGGTATTTCCCAGACCTTCTTTTAAAAGCTTTTTGTAATGAAAGTTTTCAAACATTCAGAAAAGTTATAGGAATAGGAAATGAACCCCCATCCCCCAGGTCTGGCAATTACCAATGTGCATCTATCCATTTCTCCTTTTTCTTTTTTTCCTCCAGTACTTTAAAGAAAATTCCTGACATTGTGTGTCATTTTGCTCCTAAATACTTCCATATGTAGCTCTAAAAAGAGGGGAGAAGGGAGGTAGGAAGGAGGGGCTTCTTATATAACTACAAAACCAAATACCTAACACAAATAATAATTTCTTATCACCTAATACCCAGTTCAATACAAATTTCTCCTAGTGTCTTAAAAACTGCCATTTTGCATTTGGCTTGCTCAAATAAGGGTCCAGCAAATTCACATATTGCATTTGGTTATGTCTCCTAAGCCTTTTAATTTAAAATTTTATCTGTTTTTTTCCCTTTTCTGTGTCATTGATTGCTAAAGAAACTGTGCCCATTGTCCTGCAGAATATGCCACATTTTGGATTTGGTTGGATTGCTTCCCCATGGTGATATTTAACTTGTTCTTCTATCGCCTATATTTTCTGCAAAGGTATAGATCTAAAGGCTTGATGAGGTTGACTTTTCAGCAAGAATACCACATAGATGGCACAGAGTACTTGCTATTGCATCATTCAGGAGGCATATACCACCTGGTTGTCCCAATTTTAGTGCAGAAAAAGGTTAATGTGTTCAGATTTGTTTCCAGGTATTTTGATGGCTCATAGAGACCAAAGATAGAACATTTAAATTCCATATTATCTTAAGATTACTGGACTATCTACCATATTCCCTTGGATGCCAGGTTTGAAGGCTGCTCTGAGTTACATTTAAAAACCACAGTTTTGCACCTTTAATGGGGCTGCAGCCTTTGCCTAAAGCCTTCTTTGCTTAGGAGAGAAGAGTCTCATCTACGATGTGGTAGAAGAGCTGTCACCCATTTATAAGTGTAGGCAATTTTTCCTTTACATGGTGTCCTGTGGGTGTGGTCCACATTCATGAGCTAGTAATCCAGAAATTAGAAAGTGCCTGGCGGACTCCCTCCAGAGGGTGTTCCCAGAGACAGGAAGCATGAAGCAATCAAGGAAGAGCCTGGTGCAGGTCCTGCCTGCTGAGGGAGGTAGCTTGAGAAATCGTGGGGTAGAGAACCTGGAGAAATGCAGCTACTCTCAGAAGAAGGGAACTGGAGGAGGCAATAAGTTTGCAGAACCTGGACTGAGGAAGAGACTAGTTAGAGAAGCCGTGTGCAAGGAACTTGATTCAGAGTGAGAAACCCTAGCAAAGCACAGAAAGAGTGCTTGGGACTTGGGAATTATCTGTGGAACTCAGCCAGAAGGGACTTAGCAGCATAGAGTCCTCAGCAGGAAGAGCTCTTATAAATAATCTATCCCACCCCTCTCTTTTGCGGATGAAGATACTGTGGCTCAGAAAAGGGAAGTCTCATTTAAAGTGACATAGGACTGGGCATGGTGGCTGACATCTGTAATCCCAGCTGCTCAGGAGGCTGAGGCAGTAGGATTGCTTGAGCCCAGGTGGTCAAGGCTGCAGTGAGCTATGATCCTGCCACTGCACTCCAGCCTGGGTGACAGAGTGAGACCCTGTCTCAAAAAAATAAATAAAATAAAAAGTGACACAGGGCTGCAGCTAGTACAACAGCCTAGTTCACCTGGTTCACACCAAGCCCTTCCCACTCTACCACACTGCACGTCTTTCTTCCTCAAGAACCAGTGGCTGCCACCCGCAGGGAGAAGTCTGGCGGACCTGAGGTGAAGAAGTTCCAAGCCAAGAAGCCAGACTTCTTTTGTGGTAAACCAGATCCAGCCGAACTTCTGTGCCAAAGCTGGTTGCCTATAATTTGCTTAAGTCAGTGTAGCTTGTGCCCTGTTATTCCTGTTACTGTGTGAACAAATTCACACAGACAACGATGTGCTGTGGATTAGAGTAACTATAGAAGGTGAGGTGCAGGGTGGGGCCATACAGACCTTGGTCTAGGTCTAAAGAATGTCACCTCTGCACATCCTCATGCTCCGACCCATTACAGCCATCAAGGCTGCAAGGCAGGAATAGACCCAGGCACTCCACAGAATGGTGATGTTCCTCATGGTTTCTTGGCAAGAGATGCTCTCCTGGAGGGCTGGCACCTTCAATTAGTCACCTATATATTCCTAGCCCTTAGCAAAGGAAGTGGCACATGACAATAAATGGTACTTAATAAATACAGGTGGTTGAGTGGGTGAGTGAATGAATGAAGAAATACCCAAGGAGGTAGAGCATCTTCATCATGACTTCATGGTCACCTTAATCTTCACCTGCTTTCTGATCTTGGCTTTGTGTCCAGAACAGGGAGCTTCCCATGGTGGTGCTGATGACTCCCTCCCCACAAAATGTGACAAATCATATATTCCCTCATTTACTTTTTTGTAAGTCAACATCCAAAAGCTTACGTAAAAAGTTTAACTATGTAGTTAAAATAGAAACACTTTTCAGATTATTATAAATATTAAAATTTTAAAATAAAATTATTCACTCACATGTTTACATCCTATAGCCAATGGTAAATAGTTGCCATAAATATTTGATATTCAATATTTCACATTTAAAAAATTATAAACAAAACATATTCTTCTGTTTGTTGTTGTTGTTGTTGTTGTTTGAGGCAGGGTCCTGCTCTATCACCCAGGCTGGAGTGCAGTGACGTGATTATGGCTCACTGCAGCCTCAACCTTTCTGGGCTTAGGTGATCCTCCCATGTCAGCCTCCCAAGTAGCTGAGACTACAGGTGTGCACCACCATGCCTGGCTAATTTTTGTACTTTTAGTAGAGAGGAGGTTTCACCATTTGTCCAGCCTTGTTTTGAAATCCTGGGCTCAAGCCATCTGTCCACCTCAGCCTCCCAAAGTGTTGGGATTGCAGTTGTGAGCCACCATGCCCAGCCCAAATTCTTCTGTATAGTTAGAATTCTTATATTGTTTCCTTTTCATTTTAAAATTATACTTCTATTTCACTTCACCTGCCAAAATTTTCTTCAACAAAAATGTGTTCAAAAACATAATATTTTCAAGTTCCTATAACTATTATGTTCTAGTTGTTGAGATTGTTCTGTATTAGGTTATAATGACAGTTATTTTTAGTATATAATTGATAAAAATATATCACACATTCTGATACCACTTAAAAAAAAAACAAGTACCAATATAGACAATATCTTGGTTCATAAAACAACCTAAATGAATTTAAAAGAATTGGAATAATACAGCGTGTTCTCCAACCACAGTGGAATCAGAGAGAAATAAATAACAGAAAGATAACAGAAAAATATAAAAACACTTCTAAATAATCCATGGGAAGAGAGGAAGTCTCAAGGGAAATCCAAAAATACATTGAACTGGAAAAAAAATGAAAGTACTGCATATCAAATGTTATGGAACAGAGCTGGGCAGTGCTGAAAGGAAAGTATGTAGCCGCAAATACTTACATTAGAAAAGAGGAACGGTCTCAAATCAAAAACCAAATATCCCACCTCAAGAACCTGGAAAATAAAGGGCAAAATTAACCCAAAGACAAGCAGAAGGAAAGAAATACTAAAGATAAGAACAGAAATCAATGAAATTTAAAAACAGAAAAGCAATAGATAAAAATCTGAAACAAAGAGCTGGTTATTTGAGAAGATCAATAAAATCGGCATACCTCCAGCAAGACTGACCAAGAGAAAAGACACAAATGACCAATGTCAGCTATGAAACAGGAGATATCACTACAGACCCTGAAGGTGTCTAAATGATGATAAACGAATGCTACAAAAAACTCTACTCTCATACATTTAACAACTTAGATGAGATGGACCAATTCCTTAAAAAACACACACTATCACAGTTCACCCAAAATGAAATAGATCGTCAGAATAACTCTATAACCATTTATAAAATTAAATCCACAATTTTAAAACTATCAAAACACAAATCTGCAGTCTAGATGTGTTTCACTGGAGAACTCTACCACGCTTTAGAGAGAAATTAATGCCAATTTTATACAATCTCTTGCAGAAAACTGAAGAGGAAGAGTTTGGCAGATTTTATGAAGCTTCATGTTACCCTGATACTAAAACCAGAAGAGACACTACAAAAAAGGAAGGAAGGAAGGGAAGGAGGGAGGGAGGGAAGGAGGGAGAGAGGGAGGGAGAAAGGGAAGAAAAGAAAGAAAAGGAAGCTACAGACCAATAAATCTCATAAATGTAGACACAAAAATCATTGATAAAATATTAGCAAATAGAATTCAGCAATGTGTAAAAAGAATTATACACCATGCCAATGGGATTTATTTCAGGGAAGCAAGATTGGCTCAATATTTTAAAATCTCTCAATGTAAACAATCCTATTAACAACCTAAAAAAGAAAAATTACATGAGCATATCAACCAATGGGAAGAAAAAGCATTTGACAAAATTCACCATCCATTTATGATTAAAAAGAAAACTCAGAAAAAAAACAGGAATGGAGAGGAACTTCCTCAACTTGATGAATATTTACAAAAATCTGTAGCTAACATTATACTTAAAGGTAAAAGACCAAATGTTTTCCCTCTAAGCTTGGGAACCTGACAAGGATGTCTGTTCTCAATACTCTTAGTCAACATAGTGCTGGAAGTTCTAGCTAGGGCAAAAAGGCAAAAAAGGAAATAAAAAGCATACAGATTAGAAAAAAAAAAAAAAAGAAAACTATATTGCAGATGCCATGATTCTCTATGAAGAAAATTCCAAGGAATCTTCAAAAAAACTTCTAGATCTAATAAGTAAGTTTAGCAAGTTTGAAGGATATGAGGTAAACATACAAAAGTCAATCAATTGTATTCCTATATTCTGGCACCAAGTATGTGGACACTAAAATTAATTACAATGCCACATACAATTGTTCAAAAAAATACTTAAATCTAACAAAGCATGTATAGGATTTTTTTTTACACCAAAAACCACACAATGCTGATGAAAGAAATCAATCAGATCTGTATAAATGAAGAGATATACTGTATTTATGTATTGAAAGATTTAACTGATGAGTGTGGTGGCTCACTCCTGTAATCCTAGCACCTTGGGAGACTGAGGTTGGGGGATTGCTTGAAGTCAGGACTTGGAGACCAGCTGGGGCAACAGTGAGACCCTCTCTTATGCACCTGTAGCACTAGCTACTTAGGAGCCTGAGGTGGGAGGTTCGCTTAAGCCCAAGAGGTTGAAGCTGCAGTGAGCTATGATTGCATCATTGCATTCCAGCCTGGGCAACAGAATGAGACCATGTCTCTACATTTTAAAAATAAACAAAAAATATTTAACATAGGCTGGGCACGGTGGCTCATGCCTTTAATCTCAGCACTTTGGGAGGCTGAGGTGGGCAGATCACGAGGGCAGGTGATTGAGACCATCCTGGCTAACACGGTGGAACCCCGTCTCTACTAAAAACACAAAAAATTAGCTGGGCATGGTTGCAGGTGCCTGTAGTCCCAGCTACTCAGGAGGCTGAGTCAGGAGAATGGCGTGAACCCGGGAGGTGGCAGTGAGCGGAGATTGTGCCACTGCACTCCAGCCTGGGCGACACAGGGAGACTCCGTCTCAAGAAAAAAAAAAAAAGATTTTACATAATAAATATTGTCAATTCTCCCTAAATTGATGTACATATACAGCATAGTTCTTATTAAAAATCCCAGCAAGTTTTTTGGGAAATATACACCAGACTATTTTAAATTTTATATTTTAAGGCAGAGGAGCTAGAACTGCCACAACAATTTGAAAGATAAATTGGGAGAAATTAGTCTACATGATTTCAAGACTTATCTTACAGCTACAATAAAACAAGATTGTGTGGTGGAAGAAAAGACATATGGACCAATAAAACAGAATAGAGAACCTAGAAATAGCTCCACACAAATGACCCCACCTGCTTCTTGACAAAGGTGCCAAAGGAATTCAGTGGAGGAAAGACAGCCCCTTCCCTTCCTTCCTTCCTTCCTTCCTTCGAGACAGAGTTTTGCTCTTGTTGCCCAGGCTGGAGTGCAGTGACGCGATCTCATCTCACCTCAAACTCCGCCTCCCGGGTTCAAGTGATTCTCCTGCCTCACCCTCGCAAGTAGCTGGGATTATGGGTACATGCCACCACACCTGGCTAATTTTGTATTTTTAGTAGAGATAGGGCTTCTTCATGTTGACCAGGCTGGTCTCGAACTCCCGACCTCAGGTGATCTGCCCGCCTCAGCCTTCCAAAGTGCTGGGATTACAGGCGTGAGCCACTGCGCCCGGCCGAAAGATAGCCTTTTCTATAAATGGTTTTGAAGCAATTAGACATCCACAGACAGACAAAATACAGAAGAATTTTTTTTTAAACCCTCAAGTCTCATACCTTATGCAAAAGTTAACTCAAAATGGGTCAAGATTTAAACGTAAAAGGTAAAGCTATAAAATTTTTAGAAGAAAATCATCAGGGCTGGGCACAGTGGCTCATGCCTGTAATTCCAGCACTTCGGGAGGACAGCATGGGCAGATCTTGAGGTCAGGAGATTGAGACCATCCTGGCTAACATGGTGAAACTGCATCTCTACTAAAAATACAAAAATTAGCGAGGCATGGTGGCCCGCACCTGTAGTCCCAGCTACTTGGGAGGCTGAGGCAGGAGAATCGCTTGAACCCGGGAGGTGGAGGTTGCAGTGAGCCAAGATCAGGCCACTGCACTCCAGCTGGGGCAACAGAGCAAGACTCCGTCTCAGAAACAAAAAAGAAAAAAGAAAAAGAAAAAAAAAGAAAGAAAATCATCAGGATTTAGGCATAAGCAAAGAGTTCTTAGCCTTGACACCGAAAGCTTTTACACCAAAAGCTTTTACTCTGCAAAAGACTCCGTTAAGAGGATAAGAAGTCAAGCTACAGACCAGACAGAGAGAAAATATTTACAAGCCACATATCTGATAAAATACTCATATCTGGATTATATAAGGAGCTCTCAAAACTCAGAAGGAAAAAATTCAATCCAATTAGAAAAGAAGCAAAAGAAATGAAAAAATTCATTAAAGAGAATCTACAGATAGCAAATAAGTATATGAAAAAGTATGCAATATCATTAGTCATAGGGAAATGCAAAAAATCATAAGATAGAATTACATGCCTATCAGAATAGCTGAAATAAAAATATTTGAATTAGCTCATTGAACTCACCTGCAGCTCTCGGGGTTCCTGTGTCTTTCTTCGTTGTTGGAGCCAGGCCTACATGCCAGCAACCATGTCGAAGGGACCTGCAGTTGGTATTGATCCTGGCATCAGCTAGTCTTGTGTGGGTGTTTTCCAGCAAGGAAAAGTAGAGATAATTGCCAATGATCAGGGAAACCGAACCACTCCCAGCTCTGTTGCCTTTACGGACACTGAACAATTGATTGGTGATGCCACAGAGAATCAAGTTGCAATGAACTCCACCAACATGGTTTTTGATGCCAAACGTCTGATTGCGCACAGATTTGATGATGCTGTTGTCCAGTCTGAGATGAAGCACTGGCCCTTCATGGTGGTGAATGATGCTGGCAGGCCCAAGGTCCAAGTAGAATACAAGGGAGAGACCAAAAGCTTCTATCCAGAGAAGGTATCCTTTATGGTTCTGACAAATATGAAGGAAATTGCAGAAGCCTACCTTGGGAAGACTGTTACCCATGCTGTGGTCACAGTGCCAGCTTACTTTAATGACTCTCAGCATCAGGCTACCAGAGATGCTGGAACTATTATTGGTCTCAATGTACTTAGAATTATTAATGAGCCAACTGCTGCTGCGTATGGCTTAGACAAAAGGTTGAAACAGAAAGAAATGTGCTGATCTTTGACCTAGGGGGTAGCACTTTTGATGTGTCAATCCCTTGGCATCGAAACGGCTGGTGGAGTCATGACCATCCTCATCAAGTATAATACTACCATTCTTACCAAGCAGACATAGATCCTCACTACCTATTCTGGCAACCAGCCTGGTGTGCTTATTCAGGTTTATGAAAGTGAGCGTGCCATTTTGAGGATGGAATCTTTAAGGTCAAATCTACAGCCAGAGACACTCACTTGGGTGGAGATTTTGACAACCTAGTGTTCAACCATTTTATTGCTGAGTTCAAGCACAAGCATAAGAAGGACATCAGTGAGAATAAGAGAGCTGTAAGATGCCTCCGTACCGCTTGTGAACATGCTAAGCATACTCTCTCTTCCAGCACCCAGGCCATATTGGTATCGATTGTCTCTATGAAGGAATCAACTTCTATACCTCCATTACCCGTGCCTGATTTGAAGAATTGAATGCTGACCTGTTCCATGGCACTCTGGACCATGTAGAGAAAGCCCTTCAAGATGCCAAATTAGACAAGTGACAGATTCATGATATTGTCCTGGCTGGTGGTTCTACTCGTATCCCCAAGATTCAGAAGCTTTTCCAAGACTTCTTCAATGGGAAAGAACTGAATAAGGGCATCAACCCTGATGAAGCTGTTGCGTATGGTATAGCTGTCCAGGCAGCCATTCTGTGTGGAGACAAGTCTGAAAATGTTCAAGATTTGCTGCTGTTTGATGTTACTTGTCTTTTCCTTGGTATTGAAACTGCTGGTGGAGTCACATGACCATCCTCATCAAGTGTAATACTACCATTCTTACCAAGCAGACACAGATCCTCACTACCTATTCTGACAACCAGCCTGGTGTGCTTATTCAGGCTTATGAAGGTGAGCATGCCATGACCAAGCATAACAACCTGCTTGGCAAGTTTGAACTCACGGGCATACCTCCTGCGCCCCGAGGTGTTCTTCAGATTGAAGTCACTTTTGACATTGATGACAATGGCATCCTCAATGTCTCTGCTGTGGACAAGAGTACAGGAAAACAGAACAAGATTACCATCACTAATGACAAGGGCTGTTTGAACAAGAAAGACATTGAACGTATGGTCCAGGAAGCTGAGAAGTACAAAGCTGAAGATGAAAAGCAGAGGGACAAAGTATCATCCAAGAATTCACTTGAGTCCTATGCATTCAACATGAAAGCAACTGTCAAAGATGAGAAACTTCAAGGCAAGATTAACGATGAGGACAAAGAGAAGATTCTGGACAAGTGTAATGAAATTATCAACTGGCTCAATGTGAACGAGACTGCCGAGAAGGAAGAATTTGAACGTCAGCAGAAAGAGCTGGAGAAAGTCTGCAACCCCATCATCACCAAGCTGTACCAGAGTGCAGGAGGCATGCCAGGACGAATGCCTGGGGGATTCGCTGGTGGTGGAGCTCCTCCCTCTGGTGGTGCTTCCTCAGGGCCCACCATTGAAGAGGCTGATTAAGCCAATGCAAGTATAGATGTAGCATTGTTCCATCAATATAAAACATTGAAAGATCTAAATTTGTAGCAAATTCTGTGGCAGTTTAAAAAAGTTCAGCTGCTATAGTAAGTTATGGGGCCTTCTCAATACTTGAATATGGAACATGTGCACAGGGGGAAGGAAATAACATTGCACTTTATAAACACTGTATTGTAAGTAGAAAATTCAATATCTTAAATAAAACTATTTAAAATTGGCACCATAAAAATATTTGAATTAATAATGCAAGAATGTTTCTTCTCACCATTCCAATTTGTCATTATACTGTAAGTCCTAGCTAGTACGTCAAGAAAAGAAAAGGAAATAAAGGGTATAGAAATTGAGAAGAAAGAAAGAAAACTTTATTTGCAGATTATATGATTGTCTATGTAGAAAATTCAAAAAATTCACATACACAAAAACTTGATCTAATAAATGATTATACGAGGTTGCAGGATACAAGGTTAATACACAAGTCAGTTGCTTTCCTATATACCAGCAGTGAACAATTGGAATTTATAATTAAAAACGTATGACCATTTACATTAGCACCCCCAAAAATGAAATACTTACATATAAATCTAACAAAATGTGTGCAAGGAAACTACATGAGAAAAACTATAAAACTCTGATGAAAGAAATCAACAATCTAAGTAAGTGAAGAGAAAGTCGACGTTCACGAACAGGAAGACTCAATATGGTTAAGATGTCAGTTCTTTCCAAATAATCCGTCAGTTCAATGCAATCACAGTCAAAATCCCAGCAAGTTATTTTGTGGATATTAACAAACTGATTCTAAAGTATATATAGGAAAGCGAAAGACCAAGGATACCCAACAAATATTGAAGTAGATAAAGCACAAAGTTGGAGAATGATACTATCCAACTTCAAGACATGCTATAAAGCTACAGTAATCAAGACTGTGGTGCTAGTGAAAGAATAGACAAATAGACCCATGGAACAGAAGAGAGAGCCCAGAAATAGACCCATATAAATATAGTCAAATGATCTTTGACAAAGGACCAAAAGCAATCCAATGGAGAAAGGACAGTATTTCCAACAAACGTTGCTGAGAACAACTGGACATAAAAATACAAAAAAAAAAAAAGATACAGACCTTATTCTTTTCACAAAAAGATAATTAATAGTGGATCACGAACCTAAATGTAAAATGCTAAACTGTAAAACTTTTAGAACATAATATAGGAGAAAATCTAGATGATCTTGGGTTTGGTGATGACATTTTAGATACACTAAAAATACAATCTATGAAAGAAAAATATATTTTATTAAAATGAAAACTTCTGTGAAAGATATTGTTAAGGGAATGAAAAGACAAGCCACAGACTGGGAGAAAATCTTTGCAAAACACATATCCAATAAAGAATTTGTGCACAAAATACACAAAGAGCTCTTAACACTCAACAGTAAGAAAACAAACAGTCCAATTAAAAAGTGGGCAAGCGGCTGGTCACGGTAGCTCATGCCTGTAATCCTAGCACTTTGGGAGGCTGAGGCGGGTGGATCACGAGGTCAGGAGATAGAGACCATCCTGGCTAACACGGTGAAACCCCGTCTCTACTAAAAATACAAAAAATTAGCCGGGCATGGTGGCGGGCCCCTCTGGTCCCAGCTACTCGGGAGGCTGAGAAAGGAGCATGGCGTGAACCCGGGAGGCAGAGCTTGCAGAGAGCCGATATCATGCCACTGCACTCCAGCCTGGGTGACAGAGCGAGACTCCATCTCAAAAAAAAAAAAAAAAGTGGGCAAAAGATCTGAACAGACATCTCACCAAAGGAGATATACACATGACAAATAAGCAAATGAAAATATGCTTAATATCACACATCATTAGGGAATACACATTAAAATAGTAAGATACCACAGCATATTCATCAAAATAAGAGCGAACATTCATAATAGTGACACACCAAATGGTGGGGAGGAGGTAGAACAATAGCAGCCCTCATTCATTGATGGTAGGAATGCAAAATGATATAGCCACTTGGAAGAATGTCTGTTTTTTTTTTTGTAAATAGTTTTTGGGGGAACAAGTGGTGTTTAGTTACATGGATAAGTACTTTACTGGTGATTTCTGAGATCTTGGTGCACCCATCACACGAGTGGTGTACACTGTGCCCAATGTGTAGGATTTTGTCCCTCACCTGAATGTCTGTTTCTTAACGTAGTCTTACCACATGACCAAGCAGTTGCACTCCTTGGTATTTACCCAAGTAGTTGGAAACATATCCACACCAAAATCTGCACATGATTGTTTATAGAGGATTTATTCTTAATTGCCACAACTTGGAAGCAACCAAGATATACTTCAGTAGGTGACTAGATAAACAAACTGGTACGTGGATTCAATGAAGTATTATTCAGGGTGAAAAGAAATGAGCTACCAAGCCATGAAAAGACATAAAGGAACCTTAAAAGCTTACGGCTATGTGAAAAATATCAATCTAAAAAAAATCATGTGCCATATGATTCTAACTATATGACATTCTAGAAAAGGTGAAATTATAGACACAGTAAAGATAGTAGTTGCCAAAGGGTGAGGGGGATGGAAGGGTGAATAGGCAGAGCACAGAGGATTTTTAGGGCAGTGAAACTATTTTGTAGAGTGTATTTGGGTACTGTGTACATATTTTGATATTGTATGGGGGATGCATGACACATTATGCATTTGATAAAATCCAGAGAACTATATAACAGGAAGAGAACCCTAGTATAAACTGTGGACTTCAGTTAATAACATATCAATATCTAGGTTATAATTAAGTTAATAATGTATCAAATTAGTTAATGAAAACTGTAACTAATAATTTAGTGAATAATATATCAATATTGATTTGTTTATTGTAACAAATGTACTACATTAATGGGAGATGTTGCTAATGAAAACTGCTGAGGTGGCAGGGGAAGAGAGGGAGAGGAAGTCTGTGAGGACTCTGCACTCTGTTCAATTTGTCTGAAAAAATATAACTGCTCTAAAATACATCTATTAACTCTTAAAAATAGTTAAATCTTCCATAAAGGAGGATTTTTTTTTTTTTTTTGAGACGGAGTCTCACTCTGTCGCCCAGGCTGGAGTGCAGTGGTGCAATCTCGGCTCACTGCAAGCTCCGCGTCCTGGGTTCAAGCAATTCTCCTGCCTCAGCCTCCCGAGTAGCTGGGATTACAGGTGCCTGTCACCACGCCCGGCTAATTTTTTGTATTTTTAGTAGAGATGGGGTTTCACCATCTTGGCTAAGCTGGTCTTGAACTCCTAACCTCGTGATCCACCTGCCTCGGCCTCCCAAAGTGTTGGGATTACAGGCGTGAGCCCAGCCCAGAAAGGAGAATTCTAATAATTCTAAATAATTTATGTAGATATTTCTCCCTCAAGGAGATGGAGCTTAACTCTTAACCATTTGAGTACTGGTCGGCACTCAATAACTTGCCTTTGGACCGTAAAGTATGGAAAGGGAGGAAAAGGTTAACTTTATAGGAGAGAGACCTGGCAAACGCCCTTACCCAGGTGATAAGGTCGACGTCATCAGTCATGTCAACTGCATGTATGTCCCTTTAATACCATGTGGTGAGAATGGCACTGCCCCTTTGTGGTAATCCTCCCAAAATCCATTACCCCAGTCTTGTCATGAGAAAAACATCAAACAAACCCAAATTGAGGGATATTCTACACAGTACCTGGCCAGCATTCCTCAAAACTGTCAAGGTTATCCAAAACAAGGAAAGTCTGAGAAACTCTCACAGACAAGCAAAGCTAAGGAGACATGACAAAGAAAAGTAATGTGGTATCCAGAGTCAGAAGGACAGTGGGGCAAACTAGTCACATGCGAATAAACTGCAGAGTTTAGTTAGTACAAGTGTGCCGGTGCCGGCTCCTTAGTTGTGACAAAGGTTCCATAAAATGAAGAGATGTTAACAGTAGGGGAAACTGGGCGAGGGGTGTATGAGAAGTCTGTACAATCTTCGCAACTTTTCTGTAAATCTAGAACTATCTTAAAATGAAAGTTTGATTTGAAATAATGTGGGAAAAAATAGTGACAGACCAAATGCTGGTGAGGAGGATGTAGGGAAACTAGATCACTAATACAATGTGGAGGGAATGTAAAATGGTACCACCACTCTGGAAGAGTTTGGCAATTTCTTTAAAACTTTAAACACACAATTACCACACCACCCAACAATTGCATTTCTGGATATTTATCCCGGAGAAATGAAAACCTATGCTCACAAAAACTTGCACATGAATGTTTATAGAAGCTTTATGTGCAATAGTCCCATGCTGGAAACAACCTAGTTGTGTTTTAATGTATGAATGGTTAAACAAACTGTGATATATTCACAGCAGGGAGTACTGCTCAGCAGGAAAAAGGAAGGAGCTATTCATATACTCCACAACATGGATGGCTCTCCAGAGACTTATGCTGAGAAGAAAAAGCCAATGTCAGAAAGTTATATATGTATGAGTCCATTTATTTAACATTCTTGAAATGACAAAATCATAGAAATGGAGATGAAATGAGTGGTTGCCAGAGATTAAGGTTGAGAGAATGAGAGGAAAGTAGTTGTGGTTATAAGAAGGCAACATCAGGAATTCTGGTGGTGATAGAAATGTTGTGTATCTTGACTGTATCAATATCAATATCCTGGTTTGCCCAACAGTGCAAGACCCTGTCTCAAAAAAAAAAAAAAAAAGTAATGTATCTCTTTTATTTTATTTGAGATGGAGTTTCACTCTTTGTTGCCCAGGCTGGAGTGCAATGGCGCGATCTCGGCTCACTGCCACCTTCGCCTCTGGGGTTCAAGCGATTCTCCTGCTTCAGCCTCTGGAGTAGCTGGGATTACAGGCATGCACCACCAAGCCCGACTAATTTTGTATTTTTAGTAGAGACGGGGTTTCTCCATGTTGGTCAGGCTGGTCTTGAACTCCTGACCTCAGGTGATCCGCCCGCCTCATATCTTTTAACGAAATGAATAAGGCTTATTTATTTATTTATTTATTTATTTATTTACTGAGACGGTGTCTCATTCTGTCGCCCAGGCTGGAGTGCAGTGGCGCGATCTCGGCTCACTGCAAGCTCTGCCTCCCGGGTTCACGCCATTCTCCTGCCTCAGCCTCCTGAGTAGCTGGGACTACAGGCGCCCGCCACCACGCTCGGCTAATTTTTTTGTATTTTTAGTAGAGACAGGGTTTCACCATGTTAGCCAGGATGGCCTCGAGCTCCTGACCTTGTGATCCGCCCGCCTCGGCCTCCCAAAGTGCTGGAATTACAGGCGTGAGCCACCGCGCCCGGCTGAATAAGGCTTTTATCTTTAATTAATTCATGTACTCATGCATGATATTACTTGTTATTACAGTTAGACAAGGAATAGCATCCATTCTATTCGTACTTTTCATTTTTATAGAAGTAATGCTGGGAAACCTTGTTCACGTAAATAAGTTTGGATGGAGTTTTATTATAGCAATATGATTTAGCTCTCTGAACTCTTTCCAAGTTCTAAGCCAAAAATAACATACTGTTCTATCATCAAGAATTATTTTTAATAATATATCAGCTGACAACTCCATTAGGTCTTCTTCTGATGTTGTTGAAAGCAAATAATTGGAAAACATCTGACTTGCAAATATTTATTACCTAGTCTTTGTGGTCATTAAGTCCTCTTTTTCTGGGAAATCACCTAAAATACTTTATTAAGACTTATTAAATGATTGTTAATTATGCTTGTTATTCTTTCTCATAAAGACGTCTTCTAATTTGATATACTTAAAAAAGGTTGGAGAAGTTGAAATATCTTTCATTTCAATATAAGTTTACCATAACTTTTTTGTACATTGATTTTATATTATCATATACTTTATTTTTATTGTGGAAATCTTAAGAGCTGAAAATTTAGCACATTCAATTTATGGCACTTTAAGGTAATTGTTGAAGTGGGTCATAAAATTAATCACTCAGAGTAGACTTATTCTTTGTCCCCCACCAAAACACTTAGTTTTCATTTTTATTTTTTTTCTTTTCTTTTTTTTTTGAGACGGAGTCTCTCTCTGTTGCCAGGCTGGAGTGCAATGGCGCTATCTCGGCTCACTGCAACCTCTGCCTCCCGGGTTCAAGCAAGTCTTCTGCCTCAACCTCCTGAGTAGCTGGGACTACAGGCATGTGCCACCACACCCAGCTAATTTTTGTATTTTTAATAGAGACAGGGTTTCACCATGTTGGCCAGGATGGTCTTGATCTCTTGATCTCGTGATCTGCCCGCCTCGGCCTCCCAAAGTGCTGGGATTACAGGCATGAATCACCGTGCCCGGCCAGTTTTCATTTTTCAAGCCAAATCAATGAGTTAATATATGTCCCCAAGACAAACCTTCTGCATTCTAAGATAGTAGATAGATTAGATAGATAGATAGATAGATAGATAGATAGATAGATAGATAGACAGACAGATAGATAGATATTGATAGAGCATGAAGCTGTACCATGAATTTATCACTGGGATGAAATAATGTGCCACCACCCTCAATACTTCTTACCTTCACTAACTTAATTTTATTTTCATGAGATTTGCATGATGGCAATATGTTCTTTGATAATCCTTGGGGGAAGGATGAGGGGAGTCATTAGACAAATGTTGGTATCATATTTTTGCCTTACCACACAACCTATCTTGCCCTGTGTCTAATTCCATGCTTTGCCCATCACAAACATATGTATAAGACAGAGAGAGACACAAAACCTTAGAGATTTATGTTGCCTTCATTAATATTTTCAGTTGTCCTTTTTTGGATGCCATGGAAGTTTGTACACTTGGCCTAATGCACCATAGTAAGTAAGATGTGGGATGAGAGAGAGTTAACAGTTTTTTTTCCTTTTTGTAAAGTGGGAAAAGGGCTATTGAGAAAGGGCAGGCAGGACCAGAGAACCAGCCCGACCCCCCAGCTGCAGGTGCACCGTCTGCTAGGTCAGTTCAGGGAAGGGCAGATATGGCATTCAGGGTCTGGAAGTGGAGTGCCTTAAGACAATTCATGCCCAAATACCCCCTGGGAAGTCTTCCTGTCTCTTCAGGGACACTCACACTCCAGGTTGTAAACCGTGGTTCTAATACCCCCTCCTTGCAAACCACACCTAGAAATAGGTGTGTAGGGACATAGAACATCTTATGAGCTTCACCAAGACCTTCCGAGCCACCATTTCCCCACTGTTCGAACCCTGACCAGGGAACATCTCACAGCGTGCAGGCAGCACATACCGTGATCAGTGCCACAACTTAGACTTAGTGCAATGGTGAAATACTGAGAAAAAAAAACCAAAGTGTCTCCAGGAAGTAAACAGCCCATGACAAGAGGCCAGACAGACCACACATGAAACAGACGCACCACACATGAAATGTGCATAAGAATACGGTGAAGATATTGACGCTTCTTGTTAAAAAAGATGTGGCAGACAGCTAGAGAGGGTGAAGGAACTGGAAATGTGAAATCTCAGAGACTGGGGGGACTTCCTGGAGTTGCATTTGTTTTAGAGACTCCAAGAAGGGCACACATGAGATTTGATGGAGTAAGGAAGGCCAGTGTACTGATACCGTTTTAAAACTTCCACAGCTGTCTTCTGGTAAATGAAAATGTCCTGAAATCCTTTCCTCTCCAGAGCTAAGATGTGTTTTTGAGCCTGACTTCTATATTCAGTGATAGGAGAAAGAGAGGAAGAAAGGGAGAAAAAAGGGGACAAATTGGAATTTCTCAACTTCTCTGGACTAGTGGTAGTCAAATGAGTTAATTTATACTAAAGTGTTAATGACACACAACAGTTATACCCTCCAAAGATCCCTTGTAGCATAAAGGCTCTGTGAAATATTGTATATGTTGAGGAATCAAAGCAACAAAGGAATAATGAAAAAGGGAAATTAGGCAAAAGGAATGGGGGAGAGGACTGGTTCTCAGCATTCAAGCAATCCAGTCAGGAAACCCCTGCAATGGCGAAACTTATCTAGTGCACCAATGGGGCCAGTAGATATCATCTGCCAGTAGATGGCGGTCTTCATACTAATTGACTCTTCACTGGACCAGCCCTTCTTTCTACCAGATATTTGTAGGGTTGGTTGGCTTATTGCAGAGGTGGAAAAGGAAGCTACCTCCGCAGTGTAAACTGGAGAGCCCTGCGTGAGAGCTCCCCCTGCTCAAAATTTACTCCCTCACAGACTCGGCCACTTATGTCTAAAAGTCCTATTCATTCAGCCCTTTGTGGAGGAGGGCAGATTGCTGACAAGAAGGGAAACTGGGGTTAGTCATTAACACTTTAGCAGGAAGTAATTTGGTATATTAATTCAGGAAAGAAAGGAACTTTCCAGGCACTGGACACTTAATAGCCTTCTTTAAAAAAAAAAAAAAGAAGAAGAAGGTGCCCAGGCACAGTGGCTCATGCCTGTAATCGGAACATTTTGGGAGGCCAAGGCAGGAGGACTGCTTGAGCCCAGGAGTTCCAGACCAGCCCGGGTAACATAGCAAGACCCTGTCTCTACAAAAAGAAAATAAATTAGCTGGGTGTGGTGGCATGTGCCTGTGGTCCCAAGCTACTCGGGAGGCTGAGGCAGGAGGATCACTTGAACCCAGGAGACTGAGGCTACAGTGAGCTGTGATTGTGCCACTGCACTCCAGCCTGGACAACAGAGCAAGACCTGGTCTCAACAACAACAGAAAAAGTAAATAGAAGAAGTAGGCAGAAAAGAAATGGTAGGTTGGAATAGATGGGTTTTGGCTTGGGCCAGACCTGAACACGGTTTCCTTCAGCTCCCATCCCATGATGGAGGACTGGGTCCCCACAGGTTTGCTTAACAGACCATAAAGCTTGTTAACCTTGGCTGGGTGCAGAGGCAGGATAATCCTAATTTTTTGGCACTCTCTACACCAGTGCCCATGGATCTGTTTGGCCCAGTACTTTCTTCATCCCTAGGATGGCCTGAGAAGTAAGGGGACATCACAAAAGAGGAGTTATTCAGAAAGAGGTCAAGACGGTGAGAAGACCTGAAACTGGTGCAGTAGCTATCTGTCCCATGGTAAACTAGAGAAGAGAAGACATATATTCATCAAGACGCTGGCCTCTGACACCAATGGTTGTCATGTGGAACCTGCAAACCCAAAGAGAGAATCAGAAGTTAGAGAGAAATTGATCATGATGCAATGTAAGAACAACTTCACCTTCTGTCGTCACCATCTGAAGACAGACTGATGACGGTTACGGTAAAATAATAATCATCATGACAATAAATCACATTTATTTAACCATCACTTGTGGCTAGGCGCCGTGTTCCACATGAGGCCTGATTTCATTTAACAATTACAGCATTGCTGTGGAGTGGGTATTATTATGACCACCTTTTTACAGATGAGGAAACAGGCTGAGAAGAATGAAATAACATATTCAGTATGAGCCTGAGCATTTAACCATGCCGCGAGGCTGCCTCCTTAGACAGAATAGGCTGCCCTGGGGGTCTACAAGTTCACAGTATAGAGGCATTGCAGCAGAGGCTAGGGACATCTGGCCGGGGTGCTGCAAAGGGGACTCATGGGATTCAGTCATCTTGAAGGTCCTCCCAACCCCTAGGGCGTACAGATCCACACACTCATTCAGCAAATATGCACAGAGTGCCAGGCTGTGTCCTAGGAACTAAGAGGATGATGTTATCAAAAGAAGGGGGAGGAAGAGAAGGGTGTGTAGGAGGAGAGAGGAAAGAAAGGGGGAAGAGAGAAAGTAGGAGGAAGAGGAGGAGATTAGGAACAGCAACTAAAAATTTTTTTAAACCATTTTTTTTACAAAATTCACATCACTATTAATATAATAGGGGCTACTTTACAGAAGTGAAAAAAGTGCTATGAAAAAATATAGTGGGGCATATAACCTAATCTGAAGAACTCAGGAAACTTTCTTCAAACTAGAAGGGAAGTGACATTTTTCTTTTTTTTCAGCATCCAATTTTTTTTTTTTTTTTTTTAATTTTTAGTAGAGTCATACAGACGAGGTGTTGCTATGTTGCCTGGGCTGATCTCAAACTTCTGACCTCAAGTGATACTCTCACCTCAGCATACCAAAGTGCTAAGATTACTGGAATGAACCATTGCCTCTGGTCCTAAAATCTTTAAATAAGAGGGTATGACCCAGGGTTAGTTTTTTTTTTAGCTGTGGCTGGCCCTTGGGGTGAGCACAGGGTTTGGTGTGGCTGTGTGGGGTTCCCCAGGCCTGGCCAAAATGCCTGTACACCTTGGCCCTTGTAAGGATGGGAGAGCAGGCTGAAGCCACAGGCCTTGGGAAGGCCAGGGCCAGCTGGCAAAGGTTAGGATTTTGCCCCCAGGCTTGAGGATGTGGCTGTGGGCCCACTGCTCACATGCAATGCACACACCTTGAGTTTGGGCACCTCTAGCACGGGTACAGCATCCATTATGACCCCCACAACCACAGCTGTTTTGTTCTTCCAGCCAGAAAGCTTCATCTTTCCCATCATCCGGGAAAGAAACAGAGGTGGCCAGTTTCTGCAACTCATTAACAACGTCTTCAGCACAACCTGGTTGAAGGTGGAGTTGGTTCATCTGGCCGGAAACCTGAACAGATTGACCAACAGCCTTTGGTGGATGTCCTGGCTCTTGGGCTCCTGACGCCAAACCTTTTGGTCCTTGTCATGGCAAACATCAACTCCTTCGATGGCACCTTCTGCTCTGACAGGTCCAGAAGAAGGGAAATGACATTTAAGCTGAGACCTGAAAGCTGAATAAGAGATACCTAAGCAAATAAGTCCAGGAAACAGCCTTTTAAAAGCCCCATGGATGCTGGGAGCATGGCTCATGCCTGTAATCCTAGCACTTTGGGAGGCCAAGTTGGGAGGGGAGGATTGCTTGAGGCCCGGAGTTTGAAACCAGCCTGAGCAAAATAGTGAGAGCCCCGTCTCTACAAAAATTTTTTCTAAAAAAATTAGCCAGGCATGGTGGCATGTGCCTGTAGCCCCAGCTTCTTGGGATGCTGTGATGGGAGGATTGCTTGAGCCCAGGAGTTCAAGGCTGCAGTGAGCTGTGATCGTGTCACTGCACTCCAGCCTGGGCAGCAGAGTGAAATCTTGACTCAAAAAAAAAAAAAGAAAAAGAAAAAAGCCCATGGCGGGAGACTTTGGCTCTTTGAGGATCAGAAGGAAATGTGGCAGGAGTCAGGCAAGAGGAGCTGACATGGGCTGCTACTAGAGAACTAAGCGGGGTTAGAAGCCATATTGAGACTATTCTTAGAGTGAGGGTGGGGTTTTGAAGTATTTTAAGCAGGGGAGAGACACGAGATCTATGCCTTCAACGACTGCTGTGATTGCTGTATGGTGCCTGCAAGGGAAGAGGGCAGAACCCAGGGGAATCATTGCGAGGAGATCCCTGTGGAGGTTGGTACAGAATAGGAAATTGCCTTCTTTTGAATGGTTCACTTGGCACTGCCCATCCACACTGGCCCTGCACATATTCTCGAAGGGAAGAAAACCCAGGTGGAGAAAGTAGAAGCTAGGCTTGGGAGCTGGGGTAGATCTCCACCAGCCTGACCCACCCAGCAGCTGTCCTTTCTGGTCTTCACTCTTGCTGTGGTTTCCGAATCTGCATTCAGCAACTGAGGCAAAGCAGCGTGTGCTTGGGGATCTTACGCACCCTTCCATAATCAGTGACAGCTGCAACCCAGAGTGTTCGCCTCCCACACTGCCCGTGCTCATGGTTCCTTCCCTGCCACCCAAGAAGAAGATGTAGGAAGCTGGAAGTGAAGAAAAAGAAGGCTAGGCAGTGGCTAGGGAGTCAAAGAGAAGGAAGGTTCGGACATTTTTTGAATAAAAATTCTAAGCCAGATATTTATTCTAATACACAAAAGAGTTAAGGATGAATGCAGTTCTTGTAGATCTGGCAAATTATGCTACCAACCCTGAATTAGGAGAGCTCCGTCTATTCCTGATTTCTGCCTCAACTTCCTTTTTCTCTCCGTTTCCTCACTCTCGAACAGAGTTAATAGCCGGCATCACTTTTATTGTGCAAACTCAAGCTGGAAGGAAGAGTGTTTGGATAGTTAAAATCTTGATAGAGAAGTGAGGTCGTGGTGTTGCCAGGACTGTTATCAGAGGGCAGGGGTGGGAAAGAGCCAACTTTTGCTTCCAACTGTCCATCGTATCATTCCATGCTTTTCATTGGAATTAAATCCTCTGTGTTCTAGAACTTCTTTAGAGTCTCATTCTGCAGGGCTCCTCCTCAAAGTGTTTTTTCCACCAGCAATCCCTACCTGTCCCTGTTCCATAAGCCCCCGATTCTTAAGATCTTTGTGAGGGAGACACTGCAGATGCATCTTCAATCAAGTCAGACAGCACCCTTACCCATTCTCTGCTAAATTCAGTCGAGAAATCCCTGAAATATACAAGTTAAGCATCCCTAATCCAAAAATCCAAAATCTGAAATGCTTCAAAATCCAAATTTTTGAGTGTGGACACGATGCCACAAGTGAAAATTTTTACACATTAACTACTTAACACAAACCTTGTTTCATGCACAAAATTATTTAAAATATTTTATAAAATTACCTTCAGGCTATGTATATAAGGTGTATATGAAAAATAAATTAGTTTTGTGTTTAGACTTGGATCCCATCCCCAAGATATTCATTATGTGCAAAATATTCCAAAGTCTGAAAATATAAAAAGTCCAGAGCACTGCTGTTCCCAAGCATTTTGGACGAGCGATACTCAACCTATAGTAGTTGGCTAGTATATTTGGGTTTCTGGAGCACTCAAATTGAGATACAGTTCCTGACCTCAAGGAGCTTACCCTCGTGCCATCCAAGAAAGGAGGCAAACCAGTGCTCCAGAAACATTTACACAGGAGAAGTGTTTAACAACCTGCAACAGGAAAACCAGTGACATAACCCTGCGGTCAATGGAAGTTTTCTTTGTGCTTTGTAAACTCTAGAAATGACTGAAGCCTGGCTCCCTCTGTCAAAGCAGCACATTCTCCCGCTGTGCTTCACCCCTGCTACGTTCATTTCCCTCAAACACCATCACGAAACTCTTTTGCTCATTTGTTCACATGGTTACTGTCTGACTCTCCACTAGAAGTAAAACTTTTTAGGTTGAGAAACTACGTGTGTCTTGTTCAACGCTGTATCCCTAATACCTAAAACTGTGTCTGGCACTGCTAGGTGCTCAGTAAATATTTGATCAACTGAATGCCTGTTGTCTTTTTTTTTTTTAATTGTAATTGTCAATTGTCAGTCTCTACCCACCAGACTGTAAAATTCAAGGGCAGGGATTTTGTCTGTGTTGTTCAATATCTGGAACCCACAGCACTGAAAAGTGTTTGCTGAGTGAATGAATGAATGAATGAATGAATGAATGACAGAGATTAATATAGGCTGAGGCGTCCAGGAACTGACATTTACTGAGTACCTGTTCTATGTGAGACACTCTTTTAGGCACTTTATTACTATGTTTTATGTTGCAGAGAACATGTTTGGACTAGCTTATAAGTCAACTTGAAATAATTTCCTGCATTAAGAAAAATTGGTTTTGACACATTCTTGTCATAGAAGTCAGCCTTTGTTCCCATGATGCTCTGAACAGCTGCAGTCCTGAGGAAGCCAGGAGAAGCTCCCCCTGCCTGCTGCTTAAACAGCTGGCCGGTGAACAGAGACCACCCCAGACCCTTCAGCTCTCAGCACAGCTGTGTGAGCAGATGGAAATTCTGCCACCCAGAGAATCCAACAGCTGAGAATAGAGTGGGTGGACTTGGCCACTGGTATGACCTGTGCATGTCAACCCTAATGTGAAGAAAGGTTTTTCATCTCTACAGGTCAACCCATTAGTATGGTTTGACCTAGAAGTCTTCAAAAGTTGTAGCAAGAGCCTTTCTGTATTGTCCCTCACCACTCCAGCTGCTGGGGTGCAAGAGGTCTATGGGCTTGACTTTGCTGTAACCGTCAGTTTCCACACTTTTTTCAGCCCTTTGCCAGGTTACAAAGCCGAATTCCTAGACTTGTCGAATGTTGGAACTAGAAGGAGCCATAGAGATCCTTAGACCCTAGATACTTAGACTGAGGCCTCACTTGAGGGATGAGGACCCTGAAGCTCAGAGGGGCATCTTCTTGGCCCAAGCTGCGTGGCTGGTGGATGACAGCCAAAGGGCCAACCTCTTAGCTCTATGGCCAGTGGTCTTGTATGAGTTTTGTTCTAAATTGGGTTTGGAGTATTGTCATCATTAGCAGTTCTATTGTTTTTACCTCTTGTCAAACAGCAGTAGTTAGTGTGTTATTAATAATAGTATTGATTATTAATAACATTGATCAAGCAAGTCTATGTCAGACAAGGTGCTAGAGGTTGTGTTTAATCCAATCAAAACCCCTAAGAGTGGGAAGGAAGCTGGTCCTAACCTGGAGGGACACAAGGAAGTTTTCAGGGCATGGAAAATGTCTCTGCCTTGGCCTGGGTGGTGAGTACATTGATAAATACATATGTAAAATCCATCCAGCTGTATACTTAGTACTTATGCTTTTCAAATAGGTGATGTCTCCATTTTAAAAAATGAGTGCAACTTATATATGCATAAATCTGCCACAATAAATTTCTAAGAAATAAGAAAGCCCTAGCCAGGCGTGGTGGCTCATGTCTGTAATCCCAGCACTTTGGGAGGCTGAGGCAGGCAGATCACAAAGTCAAGAGATCAAGACCATCCTGGCCAACATGGTGAAACCCCATCTCTACTAAAAATACAACAAATTAGCTGGGCGAGGTGGCACGTGCCTGTAGTCCCAGCTACTTGGGAAACGGAGGCAGGAGAATCGCTTGAACCCAGGAGGTGGAGGTTGCAGTGAGCCGAGATTATGCCACTGCACTCCAGCCTGGTGACAGAGTGAGACTCCGTCTCAAAAAAAAAAACAAAAAAAACCCTACGAGATATCTTTATTATCCCCACTTTATAGATGAGGAAACTAAAAAAAAAATATTAATCATTGTATTAGCTCCTACGTGCCAGACATGAAGATAAGGGTTTAGGTACAATACCTCATTTAATCCAATTTAAAATCCCAGGAGGTTATTTTGTTCATTGTTTCTTTTTGCCATTTTAGCCACTTTTTATTATGGTAAAACATACATGACAAAATTTACCATTTTCACCATTTTAAAGGATTCAGTGGCATTAATACATTCATATTGTTGTGCAACCAGCACCACCATTCATCTCCAGATTTTTTTTCATCTTCCCAGACTGATGTGTGTTCTGATCTGGATTCTGTCACCTTCTAAATGTGTGACCTCAGGCAAATTGTTTAATGTCTCTGAGCTTCAGGTGCCTCCTCTTTAAATTGGAGGACCTGAGGTGAGCCGCTGCTATTGGGGGGGATCCTGGCCACACGCAGTACATGAGCGGTGGGCAAGCGAGTGAAGCTTCATCTGTATTTATAGCCACTCCCCATTGCTCGCATCACCACCTGAGCTCCACCCCCTGTCAGATTAGCGACTGCATAAGATTCTCATAGGAGCACAAACCCTACTGTGAACTGCGCATGCGAGGGATCTAGGTTGCACGCTCCTTATGAGACTGTAGTGCCTGAGGATCTCTCACTGTCTCCCATCACCCTCACATGGGACTGTCTAGTTGCAGGAAAACAAGCTCAGGGCTTCCACTGATTCTACATTATGGTGAGTTGTATAATTATTTCATAATATATTAGAATGTAGTAATAATAGAAATAAAGTGCACAATAAATGTCATGTGCTTGAGTCATCCTGAAACCATGCTTTCCTCCCCTGCCCCATTCATGGAAAAATTGTCACCCACGAAACCCATCTCTGGCGCCAAAAAGGTTGCAGACCACTGCCTTACAGAATGTGGGCAGCCTAAAAGCTAAGCTGGTGAGACTGAGACCAACAGGTATCTCCAGATTTGGGTTGTCACTAACCCATCAGGGACTCTCTCAGACACCCTCAGCAGGAATGGAGAGTGAGGTGGCCCAGGTGCTTAGAGACACAGAGAGGGAGCCAGAGAAGCCGTTAGGAAACAGACGTGGCACAGGGAAGAAGAATAGAGGAACCTCAGTCATGCGGTAGCGGCTTGAAGACAGGGCGATGAGTAGGTGCAGACATTTGCAGAGAGGGGGCAGTAATAGAGGTCACAAGGTTGGAAAAGCCTCCAGTGGGCAGAAACCAGGAGGCAGACGGGAGAAAAATACCACAGCCATGGGAGAAGCAGGGCAAAAGCAACCTGTGAAGTCTGTCTGCAGCGTGGACAGTTCCAGGGTTGCTTTTGGTCTCTTCACCTGCAGTGGCCTCCAGATCATCCATGGGCAGCCGCCGCCCACCATCTCAGCATGTTTTGGCAGGTGCATTTTAAAATGAGTTCCTGGCATCTTATAGAGATAAATAGGGCAAAAAAAAATAAGACATAGCCTTTACCCTCAGGGAGCTTAATCTCCGGTTCTCATAAAAGCTGATCTACTACAGTACACACAAAAATCGGAGTCCAGTGGCTAAACGTGCATGTTTTGTAATTGAGCAGAAATGGACTTAATTCCCACCTCTGCCATTTGCTAACTATGTGATCTTGAAAGCATTTCCTGACCTCTCTAAGGCTCCACTTCCTCATCTTGTAAAAGGTCACAAGGACAGCACCTGCACAACTAGGGTGCTGGAAGGATTGAGGGAGGCAGAGCCTGCGAGGCTGGGCGCGCACCTGGCATGAGAGGCTTTGGCGGATGGCAACCTTTATTACCCGAGCTCCTTAGAGCAACAGCCATTTCCTCTGTCCACCTGCATTACTATTGTGTGAATTCTGATTCCTCAGGTGCTGCTGTCATGCAGGAATTTGGCTCCTGAAGCAGGAGAGGGAGAGGAGACCAGGGAAATGGGGACAGCTACTCCTGGAAGTTATCACAGGGGAGAAAGGCTCAGAGCCCAACTTAATAAAAAGAGCATCGCATCAATGCTTCCTGGGGCCCACTGGCATCCTCTGTAAGCTGCACATTTCCTCCCCGGCCAGGCCTCTGCTAGCAGCCTCTCTGTGCTAGAGGGAACCTAGGGACAGGGACCGTTCCAGCTGCAGGCAGGTTCCTAGAAAGTCCGGTGGAATGGATATCATTCCTGTACTGTGAGTAATCGGCCCAAACAAAGCCCACTGGTATTTCCGAGTCCATTCCCAGTGCCCAGAGCTGGACCCAGTAGCTCAGCAGCTGCAAGGAGTGGAATGCAGTTCTCTAGCATGCTGCCCTAGATTCAGCCTTGGAGAAAGACTCCTTGCTCCAAGCGGGGAGGGCACTCTGAAGGTCATCTCGTCTATGCTCCTGCCTCTGGGCCCAAACATTGTAAGACATGGGGCTTGGGAGCCCCCTATAACCCAAGTGTGGGGACCAGGGAGCCTGCGTGAGGATTCTAAGGATACAAAGTGCAGTCAGGAAAAGGACGTCCCTTTCTCCGTTGCCTCCTTGAGCTTCCATTAGAAGGAGTTACAGGAGAGGGGGGAAGAAATCAGGAAAAGAAAAGCTGAGCCTCCGTGGTGTCTCTACCCTGACTTCTCTCCTGCTCCTCCTTTGGTCTTGGTGCAGGCCAGCCCTGCCTGCCTCTCATCGCTTTCCTCGCTTCTGGGCCACTAGTCTGTCGCAGCCACCATTTCTGGAAGTTCAGAGATAAAGCTATCCTTATTCTTTCGGAATAGTGGCAGCTGCTTTGTCAGTTCTAGGTGGTAGGGGGTTTCCCTAACTGGGTTGCCGATGAGCCCGGGGCATTCACACTGAGGAGTCAGGTCTTTGGCCTTAGCTCACTGGGTCACCCCAGCGGTTGTCCCAGGGAGGTCTTATTGCCACCTCTTGACAAATGAGGAAGCTGGAGCACAGCAACATGAAATGACTTTTGCTCGAGACCGTTCGCCGGTCCTTCCACTGCCTGGACACACCCCGCCAGGCATCTCAAGGCTGATTTTCAAGGGAACAGAAACTTCCACTGCTGCCTGTGCTTCGCCTGGCTCCCACCCAATATGAAAGAATGGCACACTTGTAGGTCACACGCCCCAGTTAATTGCTCCCTAGCTCCCATGGGAAAAGCCATAAAGTGTCCTTTCCAAAATGGTGACTGTCATTTCCCCTAGCCTAATTTAAGGCAGGCATGAACGTTCCCCAGAGAGTTCACCTGGGCTGTGCTCCTGTGCAGTTGCTGTGCAGAAATGTTTCCTCTGTGTGCATTGCCTGCTGTCATTTCTTAGCTTTTCCAGAGTGTAAGCTGTGGTCCTGGGGGAACAGGACAGTAGGTAGGGTTGGGGATCCAAGGGTCAGTGGCCCTCAAACCTGGTACCCTGTAAACACCCCGGTCATTTTGAATTTACCAGTTCAGGAAAGAAAAGTCCTTGCAAGCACAAAGTTGCCTGTGGTCAGAGGGATGATCTCAAAGTGCTCTTAGTTCCTGGGCCAGCAGCCAGCTGCCTGGGATGGTCAGAAGGTGAAATTTGAATGCTGGTGAATGGGAGAGCGGAAGTTCAGCAAGGCTGAGTTAAGCCCATTCATGAAAAAGATCTAGTCTCACTTCCTTATTGCCAGGAGTTGTGTGTGAAGAGTGTGTGTGTGCGCACGCGCATGCACGTGAGCTTGATTACTTTCTGCCTCACTTCTTCCTCCACCCCTACTCTTTTCTTTTTTTTTCTCTCTCTCAAAATCTTAAGTTCATCTTCAGGAAACTGCCCAAGAATGTGTAGCCAGTCTGTGGTTTGCTGAAAAAAAGAAAGAAAAAGAAAGAGACAGATTCATACAAAAGCAATTCTCTCTCTTTCACCCTCTCTCTCTCTGTTTCTCTCTCTCACACACACACACACACACACTCACACACACACACACTTTCCAGGTTGTGCTGCATGCACCTCTCCAGCTGTTCTCCCATCCAGTCCTGTCTGGCTTAGGGAGGTGAAGTCATCTCTGGGTGGGAGATCATCCCGGTCAAAGGCGGGGTGGGGGAGCCGTCAAGGCTGAGCCACAGGGAAAAAATTCACTGTTATCCAGTTAGCTCCCACCTCAGTGGACCACATGGTGCCTCTGGCAGGCTGTGCCTATGGCTAGTGGTGTGATTCCCAAGTTACTAGAAGCCTGCTGTGTGGCAGGTACCCGCCCCTGTTATCTGTGAGATGGAGGTGATCATGATATGGGCTCCTCATGGGTTGTTGCAGCGATGAAGGGGATGCACACAAGGTCACAGGTGATCTTGCTGAACACCTCCAGGGCAGGGGGCTCACCACCTCCAGGGCAGCCTGTTCCATTTTCAGCAACACAGCAAAGAAGCCACCAACCCTGCTGGGCTTTACAAGTCTTGGGAGGAATCGAGGCACTTCCTTTGCCTTTAGAAATAGAAACCGAGATGCTGACCAACAAAAAGTACGCACCCAGTGCAGTTTGACCTACCCAGATTCACAGGGGCCTCACGGACGTGTGCCTGAGAAAGAAGACGTAACTCAGGGAAGGATACGACACCAAAGCCCTCGAAATGATTAACTGGAGCAGGTGATTTTGAGCCCTCAGTACTTTCAGTTGTTACTCTCAGACTCTGACAAAGAAGTGCTTACTGGGCACCCACAATGATTTCAGAGTAATCTGGAAGGAGTGCACCTGTCCTTCCAGCTGAGCCTCCTCCGTGGGTGCGGCAGGTAGAAGGGCATATAGGGGCTTTCCCCGCCTGTAGCCAACATCCCCTGAGCTGTTGATGCCCTGTGAAATCTCTTTCTCGCTGATCCTGCACATTTGGAAAGCGCCGTCGTGACAATTATTACTCACAAAGTTCTCTTGCCAAGGGAGGATAGTCACTTGACATGTATTATTCTCCCCATTTTGCAGACATGGAAACTGAGACCCACAGAGATCTAGTGGTAGAGTTTGAAGCTGCTGGAATTCTCCAAGCTGCTATCCCTGCCTTTTAGGCTGTTTCTCCAAGTGGTGCCAGTGACACAAAGAGCTGTTCTTATCCTCTCTTGTCCTGAGTTACTATGCAATGAGTTGAGTGGTAGTTTCTAACCACCCCTCAAATTCCCTACCAAGGAACTTGGGGAGGTGAAGTCATTTCTGGGTGGGAGATCATCCCGGTCAAGGTTGGGTGGGAGATCATCCCGGTCAAGGTTGGGTGGGAGATCATCATCCCGGTCAAGGCTGACCCACGGGGAAAAAATTCACTGTTACCCAGTTAAGTCCCACCTCAGTAGACCACATGGTGCCTCTGGCAGGCTGTGCTTCTGGCTAGTGACGTAATTTCCAAGCTACCAAGAGGCTCTTGGTAAGAGCCCTCCAGGTAATGGGCCATCCCACATCCATGCATTTGGTTCACCTTGACCCTGGCTTTGGCCATATGATTAACATCCATTGGGCGCTTCCTAGAACTTCAGGGAGTGGACACTGAGGCTGCAGACCCCAGGTGGGGAAGGATGGGCTCCCAAATAAGGATTCTCTCTCACTTCCTTCATTTCCTTCCCCCTCCCTTCCCCTGTGTCCTCAAACCATCCATCGATAGTGAAAGAGAGGAAACATCTGGTCTGGGTTCCGCACCTCCACCCTGTGTCGGGGGGCTTGTAGGAAGAGATGGTTGGAGGTCTTGGAACCTTGAAATAAACCAACGGTTCAGCTGCCATCCTCCCCACCCACCATCCTGTCTTCCTCACCCCACCTTAATATCAGCCATCCTCCCAGCAACAGCCTGCACCGTGCCACCACCCAGCAGACAGCTGCTGCTGCCAGTTCCAGAAACTAGAGAGATCCATGACCAAAGTGAGGCTCCAGAATGTCTCTGTCAAGACAGTGGAGATACTGATGGTCACAGGGCCAGAGGGCCAGTGACGGGGGGTGGGACTGGGGGGACAGTTCTGTACATACTTCCAAAACTCCATAAAAGAAGTCTTCCTCCAAACATCCTCTTCTTCCTTCCCTCACTGATCATAATGAACTATTTTTTATGGAATATTCCCTCCATGCCAGGCACTTAAACAAATTATCTTGTTTAATGATGATAATGGCCTTACAGGGTCGGTATTCATTCTCTTCTTACAGATGGAGTCGAAGCACAGAGAGGTTAGTAAATTGGCCAAGTTCATACAACTCGAGTGGCAGAGCTTGGATTCAAATCTCATCAAATTCCAAAGTTCAGGCTCTCAGCATCAACAACAAACTGTCTTTCTGATGACTCCTCAATCCTTTGTCTCCCAGTTAGGCACACCAGGATTTAAGCACCATCTCATAATGACTGGTCTCATTCAGCTGTCCTCTTCTTCCTTCATTCATTCACTTCAATCACTCATTCACATACCAAGTAAAAGACTTACTATCTACCATGTGTGTGCTAAACATTGAGAAAGAACAAAATATTTTAAACTCCCTTCTTCTACTAGAGATGTGATCATTTGGGAAGCATGATCAATGACACAGCAGAAAGAGTAAATATTCCCAGACCTGAGAGCAAGAGGGATCACCTCATTAGCTCTGACCTCTTCTCGCCTCCCTGCCTCCCAGTTCACCCTGTGGCTTTGAAAGATGAATACCTGGTAAGCCTCAAGAGTGAGGGATGTGATGTGATGGTTGTTCAGAGAAAGACAAGGTCTAGGGGCTGTCTGGCCTTGCTGTAGTGGTGGGGCTCCAGCAGAACCTTGAGTGATGGCTGGTGACCCTCTTCAGCCAAAAGCATAGGAGCAAATGTTTGATGCCACTTGAAGGAGCAGTAAATCCAAGAGACACTGAGAAAGACAGACCGTGTGCAGGAGAAGCTGTGGTTTATTGGCAGAGAGGAGATTATAAAGGAGTGTTGGGGTCTTGCTGGGTGGGGCCCCAAGTGGCTGTGAGTGGCTGGCTTTACTCCTGCCTGCCATGGAGAGGTCACGCTTCCTATCGTGTGTCAGGAGGTCATCTCTGGAAGAGCAGAGGGAGGAGTGTGGGCTTAATGGCTGTCCTGTGGCTGCAGCCCCCCTGAGAATGCAGATGCCATTGTTTCTGGGTATGATAGAGAGTTGATGAGGAGCCTGGGGTTGGCAAAACTAGGTTTGAATCCAAGCCTCACTGTTACTAGTAGTGGTGAGCTTGAGCAGGTTTTTTAACGGCTCCAAGCCTTGCTCTGTTACCTATAAAATGAGCCTACCAATACCTACTCTACAAGGTAGTTGTAAGAGTTCAATGAGTATGGGTGTCAAGAACATGTTAATAACATAGTACCTGGTATAGCACACACTCCTGCATAGGCAACTGTCCGCCCAGATTGTCCTCCTGTCCTGGTGTCTGGGTGATTGGCCAGTTTACTAATTGGTTAAAAAGTATAAAAATGTCCAACAACTAGTGTGACTGGATTCTTACAGACGCTCCCTCCATTCCTTTTGTTTTGTTTTGTTTTTTGAGACAGAGTTTCGCTCTTGTCGCTCATGCTGGAATGCAATGGTGTGATCTCGGCTCACTGCAACCTCTGTCTCCCGGGTTCAAGCAATTCTCCTGCCTCAGCCTCCTGAGTAGCTGGGATTACACTCTCCCCCCACCATGCCCAGCTGATTTTTGTATTTTCAGTAGAGACGGGGTTTCACCATGTTGGCCAGGCTGGTCTCAAACTCCTGACCTCAGGTGATCCACTCGCGTCGGCCTCCCAAAGTGCTGGGATTACAGGCGTGAGCCACCGCGCCTGCTCTTCCTCCATTTTTTTTCTTTTTCTTTTTTGAGACGGAGTCTCACTCTGTCGCCCAGGCTGGAGGGCAGCGGCGCGATCGTGATCTCGGCTCACTGCAAGCTCTGCCTCCTGGGTTCACGCCATTCTCCTGCCTCAGCCTCCCAAGTAGCTGGGACTACAGGCGCCTGCCACCACGCCCGGCTAATTTTTGTATTTTTTAGTAGAGACGGGGTTTCACCATGTTAGCCAGGATGGTCTCGATCTCCTGACCTCGTGATTCACCTGCCTCGGCCTCCCAAAGTGCTGGGATTATAGGCATGAGCCACCGTGCCCAGCCCTCTCCCTCCATTCTTAAGAGATCACCTAAGAAAATGCCTCCATGTTCTGTGATATTGTGTTTTGGCTGGGAGTGAGGTGGACTTCTCTCCACCAACAGAAAACCCTCAAGCAGCATAATGGACAGTCAACATCTTGCTAGAACCCTGCACAATCGTATGCACGTGCACACACATACACACACACACACACAGCCTCAAAAAATAGCTTGCATGATGAATGAAGCCTTAACATATATAGAAAGAGAATATTTCTCAAAGACATACCATGGATGTACATACGGGTGGATGGTGCATACATTGTACAGTGAAATGCACCCTTTTCCCATCTACTGTGCCCCAAATATTTGGAAATAAAGGGAAGAAAACTGCTCTTGGAAACCATGAAATGAACACACAATGCATCAGAGCCAAGCCTGCAATCACTCAAGAAAGAATGATTCTGGAGGCACCGAGCCCCCCGGAAGTTAATTGAAAGGCTGTCTACAGAAAAGATGGTCAGTCCTGAGGGAGAGGTAGGTCAGTAATGAAAACACAGAAAAGGAGAGTCCTAGAGAAAACCCAGAGCCCTGACCTGGAGGAAGAGGACCTTGGTACTAAAGGTGCCTGTGTATTTTTTGTGGAGATGGGCACTCAAATTATCATCACCTGATACGATTATGCATTTTAATTTTCCAACTAACCTCAGTGTTTTCACTCTGTACTCAGCGAGCAGCCATGTGACTGTAACCTGGCTTCCCAGGTACTTGGTCCTCAAGGAGAGAATGGGTGTTAGCCCCTCGGCAGTGCCATTCCGATGTCCACAGCTAGCTGGTAGGGTGAGTCAGCCTTTCCCACAGCACTCCCATCCACCCTGGGCCACTGCTGGGACCCAGCATTTGAACAGCAGGACAGAGGGCTGCAGGCTGGCCTAAGTCACACCACGATGAGTTGGTCTTCCCAGGAAGCTCCCAGCCTTCCCGTTCTATGGCACTGTCAGACCGTACCTCTCTATTTCAAAACACATCAGAACACATCAAAGCCCTGCCTGTTAGGTAAGTATTATTATGACCATTTTTATAAGCAAGGAAATAGAGATTCCAAAGGAGTAATTAACTTGCCCAAAGGCACTTAACTTAATAAACCAGCCTGGATTCCAAACTTGTTCTGTCTCTAAAGCCTGTGTTCTTTCCCCTACTTCATGCGGCCCCTGACTTCAAGGACTTTCCTCTCCAGTGTATCTTTAAGTAAGAAAGTGTGTGTGGGAGGTGAGATGGGGGAGAGGGATGAGAATGGTCCCCTGCCTGAAGCTCCCCTCTGTGACTAAGAACCCAGTTTGTAATCTCTTCTTCATTTTTTTTTTTTCTTTTGAGATGGAGTCTCTCTCTGTCTCCCAGGCTGGAGTGCAGTGGCGCGATCTCGGCCCACTGCGACCTCCACCTCCCAGGTTCAAGCGATTCTCCTCCCTCAGCCTCCTGAGTAGCTGGGATTACAGGCATGTGCCACCGCACCTGGCTAATTTTTGTATTTTTAGTAGAGACGGGGTTTCACCATGTTGGTCAGGCTGGTCTCAAACTCCTGACCTCGTGATCCGCCTGCCTCAGCCTCCCAAAGTGCTGGGATTACAGGCATGAACCACCGTGCCCGGCCTCTTTTCTTCTCTTTCAAGGGTAGGATGGGGACAGCACTAAGGGCTACCTCTATCTCCAGCTACATTCTCAAGTGCTCCACAAGGAGGAGTGGAGAATGATGTTTGGGGGGCAGTGAACAGTGCCTGTCCCTCCTTTTGTTGTTGCTCAAACTTCCACACCTGTGGTCACCCTCACTTCCCCCTAGGCGCTTCCAGGTGGATGGATGACTGATGACCCTGACTCCAAGCCAAGAGGACAGGGTTAATGCTTCATCCCTTTCTCCCAAATAATACCTTCCTGTTTTAACAACTGATTTTCATTCGGTTTCCACCTTAAAACACAGAACACTACCAAACCATTGAGGTCATCTGTGTCTCTCTCCAGAATCCTACTGAACTCCCTCACTCTCAGATATTTCTGAAATACCTACTTATACAAATAGTTTTGGCTGGGCACGGTGGCTCACCCCTGTAATCTCAGCACTTTGGGAGGCCGAGGTGGGGAGATCATCTGAGGTCAGGAGTTTGAGACCAGCCTGACCAACAAGGTGAAACCCCATCTCTACTAAAAATACAAAAATTAGCAGGACGTGGTGGCAGGAGCCTGTAATCCCAACTACTCAGGAGGCTGAGGCAGGAGAATCCCTTGAACCTGGGAGGCGGAGGCTGCAGGGAGCCGAGATCGCACCATTGCACTCCAGCCTGGGTGACAAGGACAAAACTCCATCTCGGCCGGGTGTGGTGGCTCACGCTTGTAATCCCAGCACTTTGGGAGGCCGAGGCAGGCGGATCACGAGGTCAGGAGATCGAGACCACGGTGAAACCCCATCCCTACTAAAAATACAAAAAATTAGCCGGGTGTGGTGGCGGGCGCCTGTAGTCCCAGCTACTCGGAGAGGCTGAGGCAGGAGAATGGCGTGAACCCGGGAGGCAGAGCTTGCAGTGAGCCGAGATTGCGCCACTGCACTCCAGCCTGGGCGACAGAGCAAGACTCCATCTCAAAAAAACAAAAAACAAAAAACAAACAAACGAAAAACTCCATCTCAAAAAAAAGAACAAGAAAAAAAGAATAAATAAATAAATAAATGTTTTAATTTGCATATTCTAATGACTAATGATGTTGAACACCTTTTCATGCACTTTTTTTTTTTTAAGTACAATTTCCATTTTATTTTTCTCCAGAGAATAGTCTGTCTTCAGTCTTTAAGAACTCAGCTCCTTACATGGGCTTTGGTGGGGGACGTGGGGTAGCACCCGCAGGTCTAAATCAGGGTGGGGTTGTTCGGTCCTTGCGGGCTTCACGAGATCGATTCCTGACTACTTTGCTGTGAATTGCACAACTCACACAGTAATGTAGCTTCACATACAGCTTGGGAAGCACATAGGCATCGAAGACACTTGCTTCAGAAATGTCCCTGACTGCTGCGGCCTCCACTATGTTTCGAATGACAAATTTCTTAATGGCCTTGTCCTTGGGCACGCATCGGGCACAGTTAGTGCAGCGAATAGGCTGCACGTGGCCGCGGCCCTTTTTGGCACGACCATTGTTCCTTCTTTTCTTTGTCATTTTGGAGGCACTGACTGGAGAGAGCTCATGCACTTTTTTGTAATTTGTATTTCTTCTCTTGGGACGTTTCTGTTGGAATCTTTGTGCTTCTTTTTTATTGGATTGTTTACTTTCTAATTATCATGTCGTGCATGTTCTTTATATATTCTGGATACCAGCGCTTTATCAGATATATATATATATATATATATATATATATATATATACAGATATATATATATATACAGAGATATATATATATATATATAGCACATATTTTCTCTCATTCTGTGACTTGTCTTTCTAGTCACCTAACCTTAGCTTTCAAAGAGCAGAAGTTTTTAGTTTTGACGAAGCCCATTTTATTCCTTTTTTCTTTTACAGTTAATGCTTTCGGCATCCTCTAAGACATCTTTGAATAACCTAAAGTCACACAGATTTTCTCCTGATTATTTTGGAAGTTTTATAGTTTTAGGTTTTACATTTAGGTCTCTGATCCATTTTGAGTTACTTTTTATATATGGTGTGAGGTCTGAATCAAGGTTTATTCTTTTTTCATTTGGGTGTCTAAATGCTCCAGCACCATTTTTGTTGAAAAGTCTGTACTTTCTCACTAAATTGCCTTGATACTTTTGTCGAAACTGAGTTGACCACATATGTGTGATTGATTTCTGGATTCTCGATTCTTTTCCATTTATCTGTGTCTCTATTACACCATAGACCAATACTACAATGTCTTGATTGTTGTAGCTTCCTAGTAAGCCTTGAAATTAGGATACTGTTCATTTTTTGAGGTTTATATAAGTGGAATCATACTGTACATATTCTTCATTTACTTTTTTCACAACATTAATTTTGAGACCTATCCACGTTGGTGATAAATCTATCCATCTATCCAGTTGATGCATACCTCCAATCTCTTCATTTTCATAATTGTATAGCGTTCCTTTGTGTGTCTACACCATAATTTTGTATCATTCTACTGTTGGTTGACACGTAGATTGCTTATAGATTTCAACTGTCCCACACTATGCTGTGTGAACATTTGTGTACATGTTTAATAGTGTACATGTTTGGCCAGGGGCGGTGGCTCACGCCTGTAATCCCACAACTTTGGGAGGCCGAGGCGGGTGGATCACGAGGTCAGGAGATCAAGACCATCCTGGCTAATATGGTGAAACCCCGTCTCTACTAAAAATACAAAAAAAAAAAATTAGCCAGGCATGGTGGCGGGCGCCTGTAGTCCCTGCTACTCGGGAGGCTGAGGCAGAAGAATGGTGTGAACCCGGGAGGCAGAGACTGCAGTGAGCCGAGATCGCGCCACTGCACTCCAGCCAGGAGGACAGAGCAAGACTCCGTCTCAAAAAAAAAAAAATAGTGTACATGTTCAAAGTTTCTCCAGGGTTTGAACCTAGGTATGGAATTACTGGGTCTGCAGGTAGCAAGATTGATATGCCATGAACCTTCACCTGTGTTAGAGAAGACCAAACCATTTTCCAGAGTCTCATACCAATCTTCACAGCCGGCAGCAGCACACGAAAGTTTTCAGTGTTCCTCCTTATCTACGCTTGGTGCTGGTAGACTTTTTAACTTAAAAATCACACTTTGTGGTTTCAGTTTGCACATCCCTGGATATTAGAGAAGTTAGACATCCTTTCTTAGACTCTTTGGCCACTCAGCTTTCCTTTTATGTAAAACGCCTGTTTGTGCCTTTTGCTCACTTTTCTATTAAGTTGTGTTTTTCTTACTGATTAGATGAATTCTTTATACATTCTGAATACCAATACATTTCTCAGTCTGTACCTTTTTGTTCCTTTAATGGCGACTTGATGACCAGAAGTTCTTCATTTTAACATGATCAAAATTATCAATCCATTCTCTTCTTTACATTCTTTACATATTGTGCTCTGTTTATAAAACCCTGCCATATCTTCAATTCATAAAGATCCTTGCCAGCGTTTTCTGCTAAAAGGTCTACAGTTTTGACTTTTATATTTAAATTTTAATTCATCTTAAGTTTTTAAAAATTGCATATATTGTGTGAGGTATAGATACAATTTCACATGGAAAACCAGCTGTCCCAGCACCATGTATTGAATAATCTGTATTTTCCCCACTGATCTTCAATGGCCATTCTGTATTATATCAAGTTTCTAAATATGTATGAATTGGTCTCTGAACTATATCTTGTCCCATTGATCTATTTGTTCTTTTATCATTACCAACTGTCTTAACTACCATAGCTTTTGAATAAGTCTTGATGTTGAGTAGGATAATCTCCTCACCTTGACTTCTTTAGGAGTTTCTCAGCTATTCATGGTCTTTTGTGCTTCAATTAAATTTTGAAATCAGACTGCCACATTGTACCAAAACCAAAAAACAACCCAACTGCTGGTATTTTTGTTGCAATTTAACTGAACCTAAAAAAAAAAAAATCAAAATCGAAGAATTTGCAGTGGTTCATGAGTGAGTCTTCCTACCCAAGCCATGGCTTGTCTCTTCATTTTATGTAGTCGTTCCAAATGAGGTTTGAGAACATTTTGTATTTTTCCTCATAAAAGACTGGCACATCTGTAAAATATTCCTTGGTATCTTACTTTTTGTTACCCTGGTGTTATCTTTTTTTTAAAGTGAATTCCCTGGTGGTGCATAAAAATTAACTTTTGTATTGTGATCTTTTATCTGATAGCTTTGATAAACTTTCCTATTCATCGTAGTAATTTTTTTTTTTTTGAGACAGAGTCTCACTCTGTTACCCAGGCTGGAGTGCAGTGGCGGGATCTCGGCTCACTGCAGCCTCAACCTCCTGGGCTCAAGCAATCCTCCCACCTCAGCCCTGAAAGTAGCTGGGACTGCAGGTACACACCATTGCACCTGGCTAATTTTTGTATTTTTTGTAGAGATGAGATATCATTATGTTGCCCAGGCTGATCTTGAACTCCTGAGCTCAGGCAGTCCACCCACCCTGGCCTCCCAAAGTGCTGGGATTACAGGTAAGAACTACCATGCTTGGCCTCATCCTACAAATTTAACTTAAAATTTAACTTAAAAATACTTCAGGTTATCTCTTTCTTTACTTTCCATTTCTTTCCATTTCCTTTTCTTTCATAGTGTACTGGCCAGAATTTCCAGCAGCAGTGAACAAAGCAATGAAAATAATAGCCTTGGCCTGCTATTGATCCCAAAGAGAAATTTTAAAATATTTTACTGTTGAATATGTAGTTACTGCAACTGCGTATGTGTGTATGTGTGTGTGTGTGTGTATGCAAGCATGTGCACATGCATGCATGCATCCACACACGTAAAACTCATAACAGGTTAAATCACCTTTGATTCCTAGTTGGTCAAGAATGGTTATCATAAAGAAATATTGAATGTTATTAAACACTTTCTGCCTCTATTGAGATAGCATATGGCTTTTATTCTTTTAATGAACTGTCAAGTGGTGAACTACATTTAGAAATTTTCTAATGCTGACCTGCTTTGCATTTGCGGAATGAATTAAACTTGGTCTTCATTGATTATCTTTTAAATACATGACATGGTTAGTGTTAATATGTTAATATTGTGTTCAGGAGTTTTGCATCTATGTTTGTTAGTGAAATGGCTCTGTGATTTTTTTTCCTACGAGTGTATCTAATTTTAGTATCAAGCTTCTACTGGCTTCATAAAAATGACTAGGGGAATGTTTCGTTTTCTTCTACTCTATAGAAGAATTTAAATAATATTGGAATTATCTTTTTCTTTAATGTTGGACCTATCTCGCCTATAAAATCATCTGGGATTGATATTTTCTTTGCTGTTTTTTGCTTGTTTGTTTGTTTGAGACGGAGTTTCACTCTTATTGCCCAGGCTGGAGTGCAACGGCACGATCTTGGCTCACTGCAACCTCCGCCTCCTGGATTCAAGTGATTCTCCTGCCTCAGCCTCCTGAGTAACTGGGATTACAGGCATGCGCCACCATGCCCGGCTAATTTTGTATTTTTAGTAGAGATGAAGTTTCTCCACATTGGTCAGGCTGTTCTTGAACTCCCAACCTCCGGTGATCCACCCGCCTTGGCCTCCCAAAGTGCTTGGATTACAGGCGTGAGCCGCCATGCCCGGCCTCTGGCCCTCATATTTTCTTTGTAATGAGATTGTTAGGTGTTCATTATCTCAATTTAATGGTTTTAAATAGTTATATTCAGGATTTTTACTTCCTCTTGAACCTTTTGGCAATTAATATTTTATTAGCCATTTGTCCCTTTTTTTAATTGTCAAATTTATTGGCAGTAAATGTCATATTATTTTCTCATTGTGTTTTAATTCCCATTGCATCTGTAGTGTATTAGTTTCCTAGGATTGCTTTAACAAAGCACCAGAAACTGGGCAGCTTAATGCAATAGAATGTGTTATCTCATAGTTCTGGAAGCTAGGAATTCAAGATGAAGGTGTTGAAAGAGTTGGTTCCCTCTGAGCGCTCTGCTCTGTTCCATGCCTCTCTCCCAGTTCTGCTGATGGCTGGGGTCTTTGGCATTCCTTGGCTTGTGGATCCATCACTCCAATGTTCGCCTTTACCTTCACATGGTGTTCTCCCTGTGTCTGCGTCAACCTCTCCTCCTCTTGTTACAAGGACATCAGTTATAAGGGATTAGAGCTCACCTTATTGACCTCATCTTAGCTTGATGACAGCTGCAAAGACCCTGTTTTCTTTTGTTTGTTTGTTTGTTTAGATGAAGTCTCGCTCTGTTGCCCAGGCTGGAGTGCAATGACGTGATCTCAGCTCACTGCAACCTCTGCTTCCCAGGTTCAAGTGATTCTCCTGCTTCAGCCTCCCGAGTAGCTGGGACTACAGGTGTACACCACCACACTCGGCTAAATTTTTTGTATTTTTAATAGAAATGGGGTTTCACCATATTGTCCAGGCTGGTCTTGAACTCCAGACCTCAAATGATCTGTCTGCCTCGGCCTCCCAAAGTGCTAGGATTACAGGCATGAGCCTCCGCGCCCTGTTTTTTTTTTAATAAGATTACATTCACAGGTATTGGGAGTTAGGAACTCTACACAGCTTTTGAGATGATACAGTTCAGCCCATGATAAGTAGTGAAATCCTCTTTCTCGTTACTAATCTTGCCATTTTTTTGCCTTTTCTCTTGATCTCGTAGTTACCTTTGCTGGCAGTTTTCAATTGCATGCATAGTTTTTAAAAAGCATTTTTCAGCTTTGTTAATTCTATTTTATTTTTTGCTCCTATTTCAGTAAATCTGCTCTTTATTAATTCATCCCTTCTATTTTTAAAAAGATTGTTCTTTTGTTTATTCTAATTTCTTAGTTTGGATGTTTACCTTGCTGCTACTCAGACATTCTTCTTACCTAATATATTAGCTATGTATTTTCCTCTAACCATCTCAAAACACTTTAGTTTAGTCCCTAAATTTAAATATGAAACATTACCTTTATCAATCAATATTAAGTATTTCCTCATTTCCATTATGATTTCTTCTTTGACCCTGAAGTTATTTAGAAGTGCGTCTTTAAATTTCCAAACACAGGATTTTTTTTCTTAGCCCTCTTTTTGTTATTGATTTCTTAAATTCTTTGGAGTCGAAGTATGTAAACTGTAAGATACTGGTTGAAATTTGTTGAGACTTGCTTTATGGCATACTATATAGACGATCTTCTGAAATGTTCCAAGTGTACTTGAAAAGAATGTGTCTTTTTTATTTTTTGGGTACAAAATTCAATATACATCCATTAGATCAAGCTTATTAACTGCATGTTCAGATCTTCTAAAATCTCTGATTTTTCTGTTGCTTGATCTATCAAATAATGAGAGAGGATATTAAAACCTCTCACTATGATGTAGATTTGTCAGTTTTTCCTCATGGTTCTTGCAATTTTGTTTTATATATTTTGAAGCTGTGTTACTGATTACATACCAGTTTAATACTATTATATTCTTCTGGTGATATGAACTTTTTGTTATTCTGTAGTATCTCTCTTTATGTCTAATAAGGCTATTTGCCTTATAGTGAAATTTGTCTGATATTAATATGATTATTTAGCTTCCTGTTTTATTACTCTTTATCAGATATCTCTTTTTCTGTGTTTTACTTTCTTTCTTTTTCTTTTTTCTGAAACAAGGTCTCTGTCTGTTGCCCAGGCTGAGTGCCATGGTGTAGTCACAGCTTACTGCAGCCTCGACCTACCTGTCTCAAGTGACCCTCCCACCTGAGCCTCCCTAGTAGCTGGGACTGTAGGTGCTGACCACCATGCCGACCTAATTTTTTATTTTTGTAGAGACCAGGTTTTGCTATGTTGCCCAATTGGTCTTGAACTCCTGGATGCAAGCAATCCTCCTGCCTTGGCCTCACAAAGTGCTAGGGTTATAGGCCACTGCACCTGGCCATTTTTGTTTTCAAAATCTCAGTGTCTTTATGTTTTAGTGTATGACTCTAGAGAACAGAATAAATTAGATTTTCAGATCCAGTCTAGCCATATTTGCCCTTTCACAGGAGAGTTTTATCAATAATTACTACATTCTTATAAATAGAAGTTTAGTCCATTTACATTTATGGTGGTTACTGATGTAACAATTTATTTCTACCATATTGTTCTTTGTTTCTTCCCCTTCCTTTTGCTTTTGTTTGTTTGTTTAAAACATTTTTATTCCAGTTTTCCTTCTACTATTTTGGAGGTTATACATCCTATTTCTAGTATTTAAGTGGTTATTTAACTTAAAACGTAAAGTTAGTATTTTTACTCATCTCATGAATGGAAGGATCTCAGCAAGTTTCATCCATATTTGCACCCCACTCCAAATTTTATGCTTCTTAAGTCTATTTCAGTTCTGTTTCTTAACTCCCCTGAGTTATTCATTATTATTACCACTTTGTTCTTTGTCTAGATTTACTGATGTGTTGGTCTTTTCCTCTGTCACCTCTCCTTGCATCTCAATTCTTCCTTCTGGAGTCATTCTTTCTTCCTGAAATATACCCCAGTCTGGAAATTCCTTTACTGACGATCCAGTAGTAAACTTAGCTAGCTTTCATTTGTTGAAAATATCTTAACTTTATCCTCATTCTTGAAAGATTGCTTTGCTGGGTATATACATCTAAATGGAGAGATAATATTTTCTATTATCCAAGGCTGTTCACTATGTAAAAATCCTTAAAAAGTCCATAATGAAAGGCTGTCTGTGCCTTTCTTCACAAGACATGCAGAAACATGAGAGACCCATGGAAAATTGTCTCCTAATAACTGCAAAATGAAAAGTTTAAAAAAAAAACTAATGAAAACAAATAGAAGTCCTATGAAAGGTGCTTCTACGTCTGTGTTAAAAATGAGAAGCTGAATTACGGAAAAGGTAAGAGACTTGCCTACATCCTCCTATTAGTGAGAAGAATCAAAATGAAAACATGTAAGCCACCTAAAGCCCCAGCCTCATCCCTGGACTGTTTGCCCACAGAGGCCCATCACCAAATTGTTGGTGCCTCCACATCACACAAACCCCTGGACCGGAGAGGGTCTCCCTGACGCAGGGTCCCCAGTTCTACTACTGAACTGATGATCTAACCCAAGTCTCTCCTGCTGTATTATCTGTTATCCTGTGTTCAGAGTATAGAAACTCTCTTCCTTGTGGTGTGTCTTCTAGGCTTGAAATTCTTCAAACTATGTGTCTGAAAAAAACTCTGAAAACTTTTGCCAAAGGGGGAAAACAAGGAAATGCTGAAAATTATCAAGTGAAAGAAGGAACAGGGAGTAAAATGAGCCATCATTGATCACCTTTATTCTCAAAAGGCCAAGCAAAGGGTCAAAAGGGCCCAGGTCACTCCCCCTGAAAAGGGGAGTTACACCCAGGCCTGCTGCGGGTAAATACTCCACCGCCTTCTGTGGTGACATCCTTGAAAGAGGAACCTTGGAGCTGGAAAATGCAGCTCAAGCTTACGTGGCCCAGAGGGCTGTCCTCCAGCAGGGAAGGCCCAGTGAGATCACTTGTCTAGGGCCATGCTTTCAACTGTTAGTGAGCATGGGGATCACCTGTGGGCAGGGGTGGGAGGAAGGCAGATCTCCGGGCGCCACTCCCAGTGTCTCTGATTCAGCCGGCTGAGGTGGGGCCTGAGATCTGCATTTCTAAGAAGTTCCTAAATAATGTTACTGATGAGTAGGGGATCACACTGAGGGCAGGAGTTCTGGAGGTAGCACAGATTAGGGCCAGAGCACACTTATCTTCACAAGCTCTGATTCTAACACTTGCCAGATGCTTGGTGAATGTTTGGTGAGTGCTTGAGTTGGGAGCTACTTTATTTTACCTCCTGTAATCTCAATTTCCTCATCTGGATGAGAGTCCACCATTTAAAGGAAGTATTAAGGGAAGAGTCTGAGTATATCTAGTACTCAGACCAAGGAGTGTGCCCAGAGGACAGGGGACAGATGGCCTCTTTCCAGTGTGCTGTTCGATTTTCCCACTGCCTTTCAGGTCTGCCTAGTCCTGAATGAAAGGAGAACTAAGAAATGAAGGAGAAGTGAAGAAGAAACAGGAGGGCAACTGGAAGTGGCGACTCACCAACATTAGAAACCTTAAAGAGAGAAAGGAGAAGCAAGCCTGGAAGCTGAGTGGAGGCCATAGTGACAGAGCAGGCAGAGCGGCAGAGTCCAGTCAAGGCTAAGGAGGAGGGAAGGACAGGAGAGTTAAGGCCCAGGTTTCACAAGCAGGAGAGAAAGCTGAGGCTGGCCAGCTACGAGCTGGAGCCCCACAGCCCAGCCACATGGTAGCACCCAGCCTGGCTCTCCTTGTCTATCCTACAGTCAGCAGCTCCCGTGCCATCAGGCTCTTCCCAGCTTGCAGTTGCTCCCAGACACTGTCTCCTGGGAAACAGCTGCTGCTTCCCCTTCCTGAATGGAGCTGCTCATGCTTTCCACCAGCCTGCTACTGGTCCAGTCCTGTGGGGAGACACACGCACGCACACACCCGTATACACACACACACGCGAGCATCCATAGCTGCACATAATCACGGAGTTCTCTTTCTTCCTTCTTTCTCCCTCCAACCACCCTCACCCCAAGCAATGACCCCAGCTGATCAGCCACCAGCCCCTGCCAGCCTCTCTCTCCCATCCCCAGCACCCTACTTTCAAAACCTAAGACTTTGTGAAACAACCCTAGGAAGAGGACCCAGGTTGACCTAACTAACACGAACGCCCCGTCCCCATGATGATGGGTGGGAGATGGGGGAGGGGATGGTAATTCTGCAGACTGCAGTTGATTTGCTGCTCCTTAGAGGACCCAAAACTTTTTCTTAAAGGGAAAAATGCAGAAAGTCCCCAATTTCTGATTGGCTATCAGCTGGACTCTGGAATGCCTCCATTACCGTATATGCTCACATATGAGATGCTGCAGCAAAAGAAAAGTATCCTATTTTCCAAGCCAAGGTGGAGTAAAAATAGCAAACTAGCACATTTATTTCCCCATGAAGGTCCTGTCCCTCTTCCCAGTCTCCACCCCCATAGGCATGACGATTGCCCTAGGAATCCTGGTTTTGCAGGGGCCCTATCTTGGCTGGAAGGGAAAACTGAAATATACAGTTGACAAGAAGAAGGACTTCTCTGATGATTTTCCTTGAGGCTCATCATTTAAACACACTACTATTTTTCCTGGGGCTTCTCATAGGCAAGGATATACGGTATTTCGTGTGAGGAATGTGCTATTCACAATCTCCCACCTTCCTGGATAGGGGAAGGGATTAGAATGATCTTATAGCTGATCGATTCTCAGATCCCTGGAGCACCCCTCCCCCACAACCTCCCTGCCCCCAACCAGAAACCTTCCTGCATCCTCTCGGCCTTTCCAGCCAACCTCACATTCTTCCACCCCCACCCCGGGCCAAGAGGGCCAAACAGAGGAGCAAGGAAAGGGGGCAGGGAAGGAAGGAAGTTTGTGAGTGTCTGAACGTGTGTTCTGGTTACATTCCAAAGGCAAACACAGTAAAATAGAAGACATTAAAGTTAGGTCACCATTGTTTTGTATTATCCATGCTCCGCAAATCTTCATTCATGTAGATAGCAACCAGTGAACAACATTGTCATCACAGAAGGTCAGAACTGGAGGGCCTCAGAGACTGTCATTATCTGCCCTGTTCATTTTACAACAGACAGCTCTAAGGACCAGAGAGTTTGGGTAACCTGACTAAGGTCACACAGCCAGTTCCTAGCACCTCCAGGGCTAGAACTTAGTTCTCCTGAGGTTCAGGCCAGGGCTCTGCTCTTTCCACATTCCATACTTGTTTGTTTGTTTGTCTGTTTGTTTGTTTTGAGACAGAGTCTCACTCTGTCGCCCAGGCTGGAGTGCAGTGGCGCGATCTCGGCTCACTGCAAGCTGCTCCTCCCGGGTTCACGCCATTCTCCTGCCTCAGCCTCCTAAGTAGCTGGGACTACAGGTGCCCACCAACACGCCTTGCTAAGTTTTTTGTATTTTTAGTAGAGATGGGGTTTCACCATGTTAGCCAGGATGGTCTCGATCTCCTGACCTCATGATCCGCCCGCCTCGGCCTCCCAAAGCACTCGGATTACAGGCGTGAGCCTCCGCGCCCAGCCCACATTCCATACTTGTTTTTTATTCACATACGAAAGTGCTTCTTGGTTGCCTCTGCCTTCAGTCAGCCTCATGGGCTAAACCAGTGGATAGGGTAACAACATGGGGACCTTTGAAGGTTGGGCTGCGCTTCACGACAGGAAAAAGGAACTACTAATTGCCCCGGTCTAGGTGCAGACTAAGCCACGTGCTGGGCCCTTTGAGGACGTGGGCGGCAGAAGTCTCACAATGACACTTGGTTGCACAAACCCAGAGCAATTGAGGGGAACTGAAATTTGATCTTTTTCTTTCTTTGTTTCTTTTTTTCTCCAACAATGTATGAAAGAGCCAGTGAAAACCCCAGCCAGACATACTGAATCATTGAGAAACACAGAAGAGGGAGGCGCCCATCCCTTCTTGGTGATGGGGGAGCTGGAGGGCAATGACTTCATCAGCTGTTGTTGCTGTCACAGTCCCAGTGTCGAGAGGCGTTCCCTGTTCATCTCTGTGTATCCACAGTTATGTGAATGGTTGCGTGCATGAATTTGTGGACAGCGGGCTTGGGCCTGTTTCTGTGTGTGCGTGTCTGTGTGTGTGTGCGTGGTGTGTGTGTGTTCTTTCAAACACACTCACTTCCTCTTCTGCTGCTCACTGCTATAATGCTTCAAGAACCCAGCACAAGGTTCCCATTAGTGAAGCACATTTTTGTGCTATGGATGTTGAACCAGGGGGGAAAGAAAGCAGACTGTTGTCCGTGATGGATGGGTTTTCTAGAGAACTTCCCAGGGTGGTCCTTAAGGGGGCCGGGACGGAGGCATGCCGGACGCACAGCCTCAAAACATTCCCTTGTTTGGGTTTGACATGTGTGCTGGGGGTCTGTCTGCTCTGCCACTGGGCCCTGCAGTTCCATTCAACCCTGGGCCCTCCTTTCTGCCTCGATCCTTCCCTTCCCCCCCACATCCCTCACTTCCAGTTTACCTGAGTTCAGAAATCCCTTTTTCTCTTTCTAGAATAAAAAGTAGTTTGTCCTGTGTGCTTGCTTTCGGCTGTGTATATGGCTGCCCCTAAGAGGAAGGGAAGGTCGGGGGACTGGAGCTGATGTGATGTCACCCGTTACTCCTAAGGAGCATGTGAACAGTCTCTATGTTTCTCTTCAGGGTGCTGAGCTTCTCACAGACGTGATAAGCATGATTTTCCAGGATCATCACCTCATGGGCGAATAGAGACAGAAGGAGAGATGAGGTGGATGACCCAGAAGCTCATCTCTGGATTCCCAACATCTCGCACAATGCCTCGAACACAATTAGCATGTGTTGGATAAATGACTAATAAAAATAACTAGGATTCTATGGAAACTGAGTTTATAAATCACTTTCCCTCTGCTCAGTTAGCCCCATTGTTTTAAAGAAGAAGGAAATAAGCCTCCAGGAGCTTGAGTGACTTGTCACGTGACCATTAAGTGGCAGAGTGGGGAAGCAAATCCAGTTCCCAGACTTGAGGTTCCCCCAAGATGTTTACATCTTATCACAGTGTTAGGGGTGCCTGGAACCACTATCCGAAGAAGGGCCGCTGCCCTCAAGGTGCTTTCAACCCAGCTGGGGAGACAGAAGCTGCAGAGGAAATAATACAGAACAATTCAGGGAAATATCATACAGAAATACTCTGGGGACTCCAAAGGCCCCAGGAAGACAGGAATGCACTGGGGACCATTATCCCAGTTCAATGAGGACAAAATGGAAGGGCCATAAAGAAATGGAGCAGTTCACCCAAGGTCAAATCACTGAGAACAAAGGCAAGTTAATCAAAGCCTTAATCCAGTTGAAGGGTTTTCAAAGAGCTTTTAGGAACAGGTGGGTGGCAGACTAGGGGCTCAGACCTCCCAGGAAGGGCATACCTCCCAGTCCCCCACCCACAGTCTTTTCTTCACTTCAACATAGGAAAGTTCTTTCCATCAATGGGGCAGAATATCCCAAAGTAAGTTGTGCGATATACTGTTAACTCAAAAAGTTTGATGAGGCCAGGCACAGGGGCTCACACCTGTAATCCCAGCACTTTGGGAGGCTGAGGCAGGAGGATTGTTTGAGTCCAGTTCAAGACCAGCTTGAGCAACTTAGTGGGACCCCATCCCTACAAAAAAAAAAAATTAAAAAATTAGCCTGTGGTCCCAGCTACTCAGAAGGCTGAGGCAGGTGGGTTGCTTGAGAATGGGAAGTCGAGGCTGCAGTAATCTGTGATCACATCACTGCACTCCAGCCTGGGTGGTAGAGTGAGACCCTATCTCAAAAAAATAAAAAATAAAAAGCTATGAGAGGAAGCAAGTTTCAGAGTTACCTTGTACTATCCAAGTCTTAGGAATGGACATATTAACAGCTCTGAGAAATCCTGCAGACAAAACCAAAAGTAAACAAAAAAATACCCAAAATAGGAAACTCCTCCCACCACCGAAAAAAAAATAAGGAAAAAAACTTTATTTAACCCAATGTTATTTTTCCAGGGCACTCTTCTTTCCCCATCCTAAGGAATGCCTATTAACAACACCAGGAACTAAATACCCTGAGGAACACACTTTGGGAAACAATATCCGCAGCCTTTTTTTTTTTTTCTTTTTTTATTCTACTTTAAGTTCTAGGGTACATGTGCACAACATGCAGGTTTGTTACATATGTATCCATGTGCCATGTTGCTTTGCTGCACCCATTAGCTCATCATTTACATTAGGTATATCTCCTAATGCTATCCCTCCCCCGTCCCCCGACCCCATGACAGGCCCTGGTGTGTGATGTTCCCCGCCCTGTGTCCAAGTGTTCTCATTATTCAATTCCCACCTATGAGTGAAAACACGTGGTGTTTGGTTTTCTGTCCTTGCGACAGTTTGCTCAGAATCATGGTTTCCAGCTTCTTCTATGTCCCTACAAAGGACATGAACTCATCCTTTTTTATGGCTGCATAGTATTCCATGGTGTATATGTGCCACATTTTCTTAATCCAGTCTATCGTTGTTGGACATTTGGGTTGGTTCCAAGTCTTTGCTATTGTGAATAGTGCTGCAATAAACATATGTGTGCATGTGTCTTTATAGCAGCATGATTTATAATCCTTTGGGTATATACCCAGTAATGGGATGGCTGGGGCAAATGGTATTTCTAGTTCTAGATCCCTGAGGAATTGCCACACTGATTTCCACAATGGTTGAACTAGTTTACAGTCCCACCAACAGTGTAAAAGTGTTCCTATTTCTCCACATCCTCTCCAGCACCTGTTGTTTCCTGACTTTTTAATGATGGCCATTCTAACTGGTGTGAGATGGTATCTTGTTGTGGTTTTGATTTGCATTTCTCTGATGGCCAGTGATGATGAGCATTTTTTCCTGTGTCTGTTGGCTGCATAAATGTCTTCTTTTGAAACGTGTCTGTTCATATCCTTCGCCCACTTTTTGATGGGATTGTTTGATTTTTTCTTGTAAATTTGTTTAAGTTCTTTGTGGATTCTGGATATTAGCATTTACCATTGCAGCCAGGGGTTTTGGTAGGTAGCTAGCTTCCTTGCCCTGGAGGTGGCATGCAAATACTGCATGCCTTCAGCTGAGTAGGAGATTACTGCTTTGGAGAGAGGATGGAAGGAGATGGCCTCTTAAGCCTCCTCCTACTTGGGTTTCCTGATCTGACCAGTAGAGCCAATGTCTCCTCTCCTACCCTGTGCCTGGTATCAGTACTGCCCTCTCTGAGGCATCTGCTAGCATATAAGAAGGAATCTTTCATCTGGATGTTTTTTAGGGACCATCCTACAAGCTGGCTTTCTAAGGATCATCCAGCTCTTAGATCCCCTAACTCATACATAAAAACGAATACGTATTTTCTTCTCTTTCTGGAAGGAGTCTCAGTGCCCACAGCCCATCACACATATGCACACACACAGCCTACTGAACACACTGCACATCCTCCCCAGAATGTTGCCAGAGATTTCATCTCATTCACCTGTGATGTGCCCAGCACCTACTATGGAGCTTGGCATACGAAAAGGAGGTGCATAAATAGTATAAGCTAGGCTGAGCATGGGGGCTCATACCTGTAGTCCTAGAACTTTAGGAGGTCAAGGCGGGAGGATTGCTTGAGCCCAGGGGTTCAAGACCAACCTGGGCAAGATGGTGAGACCCTGTCACTACAAAAAAGAAAAAATTTTTTTTAATTAGCTGGGCATGATGGCGCATGCCTGTGGCCCCAGCTACTTGGAGGCTGAGCTGGGAGGATCTTTTGAGCTGAAGAAGTCAAGGAGGCAGTGAGCTATGATGGTGCCACTGCACTACAGCCTGGGCCAAAAAGGGAGACCCTGTCTATAAGAATAAATAAGTAACTTTTAAAAGTATGAACTAAATTGAATGCACAGTGCCTGTGGGTTGCTATAACACTTTCTTTCTCTCTTCACCCAATGAACCCCCTCGCAGAGACTGTCTAGAGTCCCCCAAAGAGCTGGGTTTTGGAGGGGTTGAGGTCCTACCGTAAGAGTCAACTGTGCTAAGCACAGTTCACCGTAACTCCCTCCCCACCCCCAACCCTGCCCCCACCCTTTGATCTCCAATAGGCCCATGATGAAACCCCTACCCTAAGATCTGTTTCCTTAAGTTGATGCTGGTGGATCTGGCAGCATCACTCTCCCCTTTCTCCTGCTCTCCCACTTTTCTCGTCTTCATCCTTTCCTTTCCACACTGTTTTCCTTTCCTCTCTCCTTTCACTCTGTTCCTTGTCCTCTCCTCGCTTCTCTCTTCTCTTTCTCCCCCTCTCTCTCCAACTAGAGGGGAAAAAGAAAAGTGTCAGTTTTGCTCCAGCCAAGCAGCTGGGCCCTCGGCCAGTGCCTTCCCCTCAGCGGCCTGATGTAGGATGATCTAAATAAGAAATGTGGGGGTGGGGCTAGTGTCTCCCAGGGACTCCCTCCACTAGCCTCCTGGGTTAAAAAGCACACTGGGGCATCTCTGCCTTTGGCTGGGGCAGCGCCTCTGGCCGGTTTGGGCAACACCCTCCACCATCATGGCTACCATCTCTGCTGCCCTGAAGAGTATGCATGTTTCCAGGTGACAGGTTTGGAGGCTGCCTTGACTCTATCTTAGAGACAGTGGGTTCTGCTCCACGGTCCCTAAAATGGTTTGGTTGCCGCAAAAGCCCCAGGCATGGCTGGGAAAGTCCAGATATGTGTTAGAGGTGAAGTAGAGAGAAGATGAAAGGCTTACTTTCTGCATCTACCCAAAGCTCCTCAGGGGAGACCCCAGAAAAGAAAGAGCTGAGGGGCCTGCGGGTGGGTGGGAGTGAATGCTAAAGAGGAGACTGGGAGGCCCAGGGAAAAGGTCATGACCCACTAAATACACAGGCAAAAGGGGCCCCACAGCCTGGGTCCCCAGGTGAAGGAGCAGGAAACGGGAATGTCTCCGGGTCTTGACACGTGGTTGTAATGATCACAGACCCCTTAGGCTCAAAGGGACCTCAGAGGTCATCTCCATCCTCCTGCTTCCTGGTGGGGCTGGATGTAAATTAGTCAAGATGTGCAGGCCGCTCTGTTCTTAAAGGTCCCTGGAGAAGGAAAACCGGGCTCCTCTTCACTGCATATTAGGCTCACGATCCTGGTGTTGACTTTTTCCAGATCATCCAGAAAGGTCACAGTTTACAAAAGCTACATCCGAAATCGCCCTGTGACTTGGCTGGCTGGACTCCTGGGCCTTCGGTCAATAGTGCATTGTCATCACAAGTTTCCCATGCAAGAGTTCTTGCTGTCCAGCTCAATTCCTCTGGCTGCTGTTGAGGGTCTGTGCTCATCTACGTGACATGTGCAAAGTGCTTAGAATGGTGCTTGGCACATAGTGAGCACTATGTAAGTGTTAGATATTATCATAATTGCTGCTATGGTTGTAGCTTTCAGTGGAGATGGAAATCAGTTACTCATCAGTGTCCTTCCTGAGAGTACCCATTGCCTAGAATGCTGTCCTAAAGGCAGAGAGGGGATTTGAGAATCATACATAGCTAAGGCGTCTCCCCTGACCTACCTCCCCAGCCAGGTTATGCCCCCTTTATCCTGTGTGTTCCCAGAACCACATTAGCTGACCTTTTTGAAGGGGCAGTAGTGTGGTACAGTCATGGCCAGGGGCTCTGAATAGAGAAGACATAAAATGTGTTATCCAATCCAGGATGCTTTTGCAAGTGGGGAAAATGGCTACTGTTAATGATGTATGCCAACAGGCATAAACCAGAATTTTCCCAGGCAAAGTGGGACACCCATCACCCTAGCTCTGGGTTGAATCAAGTCTCTACAGTTGGTTTCTTGGCAGATCCTGAGAAGTGTAGTTTGTGTTTTGAGCTCAGGTTTTTCTTTTCTTTTTGAGATGGGGTCTCGCTCTGTCACCCAGGCTGTAGTACAGTGATGTGATCACAGCTCACTGCAGCCTCAACCTCCCTGGGCTCAGGTGATCCTCCCACCTCAGCCTCCTAAGTAGCTGGAACTATGGGCCCACACCACCACACTGGGCTAATTTTTTTGTATTTTCTAGAGACGAGGTTTTGCCATGCTGCCCAGGCTGGTCTCAAACTCCTGGGCTCAAGCGATCCTCCTGCCTCAGCCTCCCAAAGTGCTGGGATGGAGGTGGGAGCGCCTACTCCGCCATTGAGCTCAGGTTGCTTATTAGTATAACCTACCAAGGTAAAATTTATAGCCCCTAGGACAGAGGATCTCAGCCTTTGAAGTACGTGAGAGTTTATCAAAAAGCAAGATGCTCAACTCCACTCCTGGAAACTGGTCCAATGGGTCAGGGGGTGGCCTAGGAGTCTGCATTTGGACAATCACTTTGAGGGATTCTGGGAGGGGATCTGCAGGTCAACCTTTCAGAAACATTGCCTTTGGGTCTCGGTAAAGACCATGAAATAACTTGAGGAGACACCTGGAAGAGCACGGGCCACGTTTCTGGAGTAGACAGGTGCAATGTCTTGCCCATATTCACCCGAATCTAGCAGTAGAGCTGATCCCAGCCCAGGTGTGACAATTTGCGGATATGCGTATGATGGACAGCTCCCAGATCCAGGCCAGGCACTGCGGAACGTTCTATTCCTGCTGCTCACCTTCCCCCGCCCACCCGCAAGCTCCACCTGGAGGACCTGGGTGGGGTGGAGCACAGGTTTGCTGAGAAATCTGGCTGAGAGATCTGACCGTTAAATGGGTTTCATCCTGAAAGGACTTTGAGTGAAAACTGAAAGTAAAACTTAAAACCACCCACTTCCCACTGCTTCCTTCTCTCGAGCGCTGAGTGCAGCTAAGCCACTCCTGTCTTTAGGGCTTGCTCCTGCCTGGCCCTTCCCAGCCCAAGCCCTGAACCCCACTGATGGTCTTGCCTGAGCCCCACCCTTGGCACCACCTCAAGGACTCTGTCCCTCCCCTCTCCCACTGCCCAGGCGGAAGTTGAAACCGTGGGTACTGCAGCGGAGGCACACCCTTCGAGAACAGCGAACAACCCCAGCCTTCTTATCGACCCTGACTCCTATTCATATCCTCACTGTATTTATTAAATAAGAACCAGTTCTTTCATTTAAAAAATGTATCAAAGACGCCTGGGGGCGGTGGCTCATGCCTGTAATCTCAGCACTTTGGGAAGCCGAGGTGGGAGGATCACCTGAGGTCAGGAGTTCAAGACCAGCCTGGCCAACGTGGCGAAACCCCATCTCTACTAAAAATATAAAAAATTAGCTGGGCGTGGTGTCGGGCGCCTGTAATCCCAGCTATTCAGGAGGTTGAGGCAGGAGAATTGCTTGAACCGGCAGGTGGAGGTTGCAGTGAGCCGAGATAGCACCATTGCACTCCAGCCTGGGTGACAGAGCGAGACTCCATCTCAAATAATAATAATAAAATAAAATAAATAAAAAATTATCAAAGACATACATAATGGCCACAGCCTCCGAGCTGCATATTAAGCATAATGCAATACTGAGAGGGCACCATTTAAGTCAAAAACACAAAATTATAACATTTAAAATACACATTTTACTGTGAAAGCGAGGTACATTCTTACAGCGAAAACTCAAACAGCACAGAAATGGAAGACATAGTTTCGAGAATGTCATCCTCTAAAAGCCACCTCTGTTAATAGTTTCGCATTTTTTAAAATCCTGTATTGTAGTGAGTCTGTGCAGCGGAATTCCTATTGAGTGCACACGGTTACCTGAAGCTCTGAGAGGCTAAGTTAACTTTGCCCCACATCACCAGGCTAGGAAGTGGTGGTGCCACTTGGTGGTATCGTGAGACAGAGGGCGAAAAAAAAAAAAAAAAAACCCGCTATCAGGGAAAGAGACAGGTGGGATCCAACACATTAAGAAGTGGGGGCATTGCCCAGTCTGTTCACACTTGCCTAGGAGACAGGAATGACCTCGGCAGATGCACACATTAGCCAGGAGCCCAGCCTAATGTGTGGAATTAAATATTGAAAGCTGAAATGCAGTTTAGGGATCACGGAGTTGCACCTCTTAATTTTATAGAAAGGAAAACTGAGACCCAGAAAACCAGTGCCAAATAGGCCAGTGATCTTCAAACTCTTCCTAAGAAATATGCCAGCCCGGGCAGTTTCAAGGCATCCCTTTCCTGACTTCAGCTTCCACAGTGCTCATTTCTGTCTGGATCTGCCTGCCGTCCCACCTCACAATTGTTCTCCTCTCACTTTACAGAAAAAAATGCACCTCTCACCCATCCTGCATCTTACTACGTCCCAGGTGTAAACAATCTGGGGCCTCAAACAAGGGAATAAACAAAACCTTGGCATCAGTAAAGAGCAGCCTTCTTTACTTAAGGCTCTTCTTGCCTTACACATATTTATTCTAAGGTCGAAGCTCCATGGAGGAAATGGGAATTTTGTCTGCCATGGGATACACTGAATTCAGATACAGTGTAGAGCAGGGGCAAGAATGCTGATAATTTCTATTTAACCACCTTACTTCTTTCCTCCTACAAAAGTCAAAAGAGACCTTGCCTCAAGGAGAGACCTGTGAGAGCACAGCAAGCGGCTATCAGTGTGAACTATCAGGTTGTCACCTTATTTCATCCAGGAGCTAAGCACATGGCAAGTCCATGCCTTTCCTATCAATCTATCTGAAAATCAGAATTCAAAAAACAGACGGTTATCCCTAAGGCATATGTGAATTCTTCTTGGCCTGGCTCATGCTCCATCATTTCTCCGTGATTTCACCTCCTAGCCCACTGTCACTCTCTCCAGTCCTATCTTTTGTCTTGGAGATTTTAAAGTACAGTAAGCACGCTTCCTGGAACACCTCTTTTCTCCTGCCACACTGTATCCACCTGCCCCATGGTCATACACTAGACCTTGTTATTATCAATAATTTCAATCCCACTGTAACCTCAATTTCTGGCTTTTTTTTTTTTTTTTTTTAGACAGAGTTTTGCTCTGTCGCCAGGCTGGAGTGCAGTGGTGCAATCTCGGCTCACTGCAATCCCTGCCTCCTGGGTTCAAGCTATTCTCCTGCCTCGGCCTCCTGAGCAGCTGGGATTATAGGCGCCCACCACCACGCCCAGCTAATTTTTTTGTATTTTTAGTAGAGACAGGGTTTCACCATGTTGGTCAGGCTCATCTCGAACTCCTGGCCTCGTGATCCACTAGCCTCGGCCTCCCAAAGTACTGGGATTACAGGCGTGAGCCACCTCACCTGGCCAGGCATGCCACTCTTTAATCCCCCACCTCCTGCCTTTCCAGCTTACACTAGAACCTCAATTCCACTTAGCCTTGGACCCCACCAGATCCTGCCATCCATTGATGTTATCTCTTCTTCACTGGCCTCACTCCCTCTCCCTTTCTTACCACCCGCCTTCAATTTCATGGCCAGTCATTGTGATTACTCCCTTGTACACCTCCTCAATTCCTTACCTTTGCTTGCTTTACCACAGCAAGATATGAGCCGAGGAGCATAAGGCAGCTGGCAGAGGTATCAAGACCACCATAATGTGTGAGCATTCCCGGGTGCTCCTTAGAAACGCTGGGGGTCCCTAGAGCTACAGGGGATAGGGGATGCCAGTTGATGTTACTAGGACACGAAAACAAAGCATGCTCCCTGAAGGCTGAAGAAATGGGGGAGTCTTGGGTTACATGAGGATTTATGAGGACCCTAAACTATCCCTGGAGGAGACCCAGCAACTGTGCTCAGTGGTTGCAGTTCAGCCTGCCTAGAAACCCACCACCATCGCTCATCCTTTCTTGGGGCACAGCTCCAAGTGATAGCGACTCACTTCTCAGCGTACATCTTGTACTCACACTTTCCAAAAGAAAGTGTCCGTTGGAGTCACTGTGTCACTGTCTCATGGCGAAGACCCTTATGGAACAGAGTGTTTTGCCAAGCCACCTCAAAGGAGCCGGACTTCTTTATGGCTTGGGTGCCAATCCCTTGGCCAGCCTTCTGCACCCTGAGTGGCAGAACTCATACCACAGGACGTGACCACTGGCTGTGGAAGGGGCTGCCTGTGACAAGTGAGTTGTGGTCCTCATAGCATCCTAGATCACACTGGCTCACACTCGGTTCTGAGAACCAGCTCTTAGTTTCATCTTTCATTCATCCAGGAACTCTGTACATTCACCTTCAAGGGGAATTTCGCTGGCAGTCCCCAGGCTCAGAGGCTGACTCGTGATGTCTCGATCAGACACAAAAAAAGGTACCTGTTCCACTCGCCTCCCCACACGGTGATTTCATGTGCAAAGCCTGTGAGGAGAGTGTGATGGGAAACTTCATGTTCTGTTTCCAGTTCTGAGCTTTATTGTGAAGAAAGCAGATGGATGGTGGGTTCAAATTCTGGTTTTATCTCGTCAGTTGTCAGACCCTGCGCAGTTGACTTAAGCTCTCTGAACCTCCATCTCCTCATCTATGTGGGGAGAATGATGTTTACCTTTCTGAATCTTAGTGAGGTTTCAATGACTTGTATTTAGCACCCTGCCTGGGAAGTTAATACCAACACTTGTCTGCTGACCCCAACACCCTCTGCATATGCCTATGCAGAGACACAAACGAATCCACAGAAGACATTCCGTTGCTGTTTGCTGAAGCTAAAAACCTTAAGAACCTCTATTCCTACTTGTCCTAGAGAGAAGCTCTGGGCTCAAGTGTCAGCACTGTACTAAGCAGTGCTGACCCTTGATGGTATCACTCTCATTCTCCAGCCCTCCATGTTCCTCTCTGTAATATTGGAGATGGAGTAACATTGAAGGGGAAGTTCCATATTTTTGCAGCCTAGCATCCCAGGATTCAAATAATCTGATTAATCCAACACTCCTCTTTTAAAGTTGAGAAAACTGGTTATGTAACACCCAGAGTTGGTTCCACCCAGAGTGGAAATAGGAAGTGAGAGGGGCCGCATGTAGGAAATGCAAATGGTGATAGTGGACTGGGAGTAAGGGAGAGTGCCCCTGAATGGAGTTCAAGGAATGAAGCACTGACTGCTTCTCTACCCCTGTGGGGGGCTGCTGTCTGTCAACCTTCCTCAATGCCATGCCTGCCACAAGCACCTGCCCATGCGAGAGGTTCCAGGCGTCTCTGCCAACCTGACCCCACAGCCAATGCAGAATGGCCTTCACACCAGGGAAGCATGACCACAAAGAGCTCAAGTCAGAAAATTATAAGACCTGAATTCTAGACCCATTCTGCCATAATAGGTGTGACCCTAAACAGGTCAGCTCCAGTTTCCTCATTTGTAAAACAAGGATGGCAAAGCGTCCACTGCCCCACATCAGGCTGTTGTGCAGAGGAAGTGGGCTAAGAAGGAATATATCCCTTTGTAACCTTCCATTCCCTACCCAAAGGTTATTGTTCCTTGCTGACATTGTCTTCCCAATTTGTTTCTGAGCTTCTTCAAGACAGGGAGCTGAAATCTTATATGTCTCATGACTAATGAGCTTCTACTCAGTGAATCTTTATTATGCCCCAGGCATTGTGCTCAGCTTTTGATATATTATTTTCTCATTTAATTTTCACTTACAACATTACGGGAGAGTTATCTTCATTTTCTAGATGAGGAACTAAAATCAGAAGTTCTATCACTGGCCCAAACATGAGTAGTTAGTAAATGGCTGAGCCAGGACTTTTTGTAAGTTCATTTTCATAATTTTATTGGTTCAAAATTCATGTACAAAAGTTTATACAATGAAAAACCTCTCTCCCATCCCTGTCCCCCAGAACGGCCACCTTACCTCAAGGCTACCAGGATACATCAGACATATTACTCCAAAAATTATTCTTTACATATACATTCTTTCTTTTTCTTTTTGTAGAGAAGGGGTCTCACTCTGTCACAATCATAGCTCACTGCAGCCTCAAGCTCCTGGACTCAAGCAATCCTCCCACCTCAGCCTCCCAAGCTACTGGGACTAAGGCACACACCACCTTGCCCAGATCCGCATATACATTCTAATATGTATAAATATTTTTTGTATACCCTTTTACCTCAAATGGTAACATATTATTGTTTTGCCTTTGCTTTTATACTTAATAAATCATTTGAAGTCTATTTCCCTCTCTGTACATGTGCAAGACTTTGAAACTGGATATTTATTATTTTATTATTTATTATTATTTATTATTATTATTATTATTATTATTATTTTTTTTTTTTGTGAGACGGAGTCCCGCTCTGCCACCCAGGCTGGAGTGCAGTGGCGCGATCTCAGCTCACTGCAAGCTCCGCCTCCCGGGTTCATGCCATTCTCCTGCCTCAGCCTCTCCGAGTAGCTGGGACTACAGGCGCCCGCCACCACGCCCAGCTAATTTTTTTGTATTTTTAGTAGAGACGGGGTTTCACCATGGTCTCGATCTCCTGACCTCGTGATCCGCCCGCCTCGGCCTCCCAAAGTGCTGGGATTACAAGCGTGAGCCACCGCGCCCGGCGAAACTGGATTTTTAAAGTCCTGTGCTTTTATCAGAGCCCATCCCTGGATGACAGCCTTTAGTTAAGGTGGGTGAAGCTGGGGCCAGGGGATGTTAATGCTGGAAGAAGACTTAGAGATCATGGGATCAGCCTCTTCCATTGCAGGTGAATACACGGATGCCTACAGAAGGGAGGTGATCTCATTAAACTACTGCTGCCGGCACTACCCCCAGGAATAGTTGGGTGAGCCCACAGATGGTGGCAGATCTTGGAAGCCAGCCCAGAGTGCCTCAGCCCAGTGCCCTGGGCCACAGCCTGTTAGGGAGAACCCCAGGCCTGGCTTCAGTTCCTCTTAACAGAGAGAAATCTGGGCGTGTGCCCTTGGCCCGTAGAGACCAAGCTCATGTTGAGAAACACCTGAGCCTCGGATCCAGCCTCTCCTCTGGCCTCCCATTTGTGAAGGTAAAGTTCCCATAAAGCCAGTCCAGGGAGAGCAAAAGAGAGCCTCAGAGAACTGGGGGCTAGTGAGCGAGGCTCCGCAGTAGACCCAGGGGTCCACTCCCTTCTCTGGGTCTTGATCCTCCAAATTTCCCCCACTTACATGGTAAAAAATTCAAAGCTATACTTGAAAGGAGCTTCCACAGCATGAAATTCAAAGAAGATTTAAAGTAACCTTTGTTTCTGAAAGAGAACTCCATTTAGAGAGAGCATCCTATACAGATTGAACCTTGAGGCTGGAAGATTGAAGGACGGGATTTCCCCTTGAGAAGTGCTGAAGGAGTTCAGGATCTGAAGGATAGATTAGATACCATTTTTCCAGGATGGTTTAGGGACCATTTTACTTGAAGATCAGAGATGGCCTGAAACTCAGTGGTTTCGAGACTCTTGCCATTTGGTAGATCAGCAAAACTCGACACACACAACAAATTTAGGGACCAACAAAAGGCTGGCAACTTTGTATTTTGCCAAATAAGGATCTATGTATGGATAGATAGAGATAAAGAAATACTGTTTGCTTTCACTGTTGTTTCACAAAGAAAGACGTTTTATTTATGTATGTATATATTTATTTATTTATTTTATTTTTTATTTTTGAGATGGAGTCTCGCTGTCTCCCAGGCTGGAGTGCAGTGGCGCTATCTCGGCTCACTGCAGGCTCCGCCCCCGGGGGTTCACGCCATTCTCCTGCCTCAGCCTCCCGAGTAGCTGGGACTACAGGTGCCCGCCACCACGCCCGGCTAATTTTTTGTATTTTTAGTAGAGACGGGGTTTCACTGTGTTAGCCAGGATAGTCTCGATCTCCTGAACTCGTGATCCACCTGCCTTGGCCTCCCAAAGTGCTGGGATTATAGGTGTGAGCCACTGCGCCCGGCCGTATATATTTATTTTTAACTTCTTTTTTAGGTTTGGGGATACATGTGAAGGTCTGTTATATAGGTAACCTCATGTCACAGGGGTTTGTTGTAGAATTATTTCATCACCCAGGTATTAAACCTAGTATCCAATAATTATTTTTTCTGCTCCTCTCCCTTCTCCCACCCTCCACCCTCAAGTAGACCCCAGCGTCTATGTCCTTCTTTTTATTCATGAGTTCTCATCATTTAGCTACCACTTACAAGTGAGAACATGCTGTATTTGGTTTTCTGTTCCTGCATTAGTTTGCTAAGGATAATGGCCTCCAGCTCCTTCAGGTTCTTGCAAAGGACAGGATCTCATTCTTTTTTATGGCTGCATAGTATTGCGTGATGTATATGTACCACATTTTCTTTATCCAATCTGTCGTTGATGGGCATTTAGGTTGATTCCATGTCTCTGCTATTGTGAATAGTGCTTCAATGAACATACACATGCATGTGTCTTTATGGTGGAATGGTTTATATTCCTCCAGGTATATACCCAGTAATGAGATTACTGGGTCACTTGGTAGTTCTGTTTTCAGCTCTTCGAGGAACCTCCACACTGCTTTTCACAATGGTTGAACTAATTTACAGTCCCACCAACAGTGTATAAGTGTTTCCTTTTCTCCACAACCTCAGCAGCACCTGTTATTTTTTGACTTTTTTTTTTTGAAATGGAGTTTCGCCCTCGTTGCCCAGGCTGGAGAGCAATGGTGCGATCTCGGCTCACTACAACCTCTGCCTCCTGGGTTCAAGCGATTCTCCTGCCTCAGCCTCCAAGTAGCTGGGATTCCAGACATGCGCCACCGTGCCCGGCTAATCTTGTATTTTTAGTAGAGACGGGGTTTCTCCATGTTGGTAAGGCTGGTCTTGAACTCCCAACCTCAAGTGATCCACCTGCCTTAGCCTCCCAAAGTGCTGGGATGACAGGCATGAGCCACCGTGCCTTGCCTGACTTTTTAATAAAGCCATTCTGACTGGTGTGAGATGGTATCTCATTGTGGTTTTGATTTGCATTTCTCTAATGATCAGTGATGTTGAGATTTGTTTTTTCACATGTTTGTTGGCTGCATGTATGTCTTCTTTTGAAAAATGTCTGTTCATGTCCTTTGCCCATTTTTTGATGGGGTTGTTTTTCTCTTGTAAATTTGTTTAAGTTCTTATAGATACTGGATATTAGACAAAAGGACATTTTCATAACAAAAAGCAAACTATAATCTCAGAATAAAGATATCCTTCAACAAATATTTTCCACCCACATGCATAGTCTTTATTTTTTCTCAGACCAGCAAATATGTCATTGAGAGCCTTCAGAGATCCATCATGGCCTCTCGTTTAGGAGTGACTGAACTTGAAGATGTCAAGTAGGCACTCTTAACCAATTGTCTGTTTTCTTAAATTATTCTTACTCTTGGCCAGGCGCAGTGGCTTACGCCTGTAATCCCAGCACTTTGGGAGGCCGAGGCGGGTGGATCACCTGAGGTCAGGAGTTCAAGACCAGCCTGACCAACATGGTGAAACCCCGTCTCTACTAAAAATACAAAAAATTAGCTGGGCATGGTGGCGCACGCCTATAATCCCAGCTACTCAGGAGGCTGAGGCAGGAGAATCGCTTGAACCCGGGAGGCAGAGGTTGCAGTGAGCAGAGATCACGTCACTGCACTCCGGCCTGGGCAACAAGAGCGAAACTCCGTCTTAAAAAAAAAATTACTCTTAGTCTTTCCCTCTTTTCCTCTTTCTTTCTTTCCTTTCTTCCTTTTCTTCTTCCTTCCTTCCTCCCTCCTTCCCTCTTTCTTCTTTCTCTTTCTCCTTTTTCCTTCCTTTCCTCTTTTCCTATGCAAATATTTACTGAGCATATACCATGTTCTATTCTACCATCTTTTCTTCTACAACACATGTTCCTACAAGAACTCATCCACAGCTAATAAACAGGAAAATTACGTGGTTATAAAGTGAAAGTTGGGTGGGTTCAAATGGAATTTTTCCTAGCAAGGAGACCTACAGTAGCAGGAGTAGAATTCTAACCTTCAACGAGAAAGGGAAAAGCCCTCAACTTGGCTTTTGCTTAGGTAAGAGCCCTTTCAGCTCTATTTTAAGAAAATTGCAAATGCATGCCTGCACCTGGGGTTTGCTTCCCAGAAAGGCTCATCCTAGGAAGCAGGTTGCACTTCCTCCTATGCCCACCTGGCCCAGAGTCCACTTCCATCTGCACCATCTCAGCACCTGCAACCAGTAGTACCACGCTATAGTTTTGTGCAAGTTTTAATATCCCCAGAGGCAACTTTCCAAAGTAGAGTTGTTGCCTGGGCTGTCTAGGTTTTCTCTGAAGGCACCAATTACTGTTTTTATTAGTGCTCTATTACCAAGTTGCATAGATTTCGCAGGCCTGCCCAACCCTATTATTTTTAGCCTGTTATTTTTAGTGTGCAGTTTTACAGAATGCAAAGTTTTTCAGGAATGTATGTATTATTTTATAGCACATAACCTGTACTAAACTAATAGTGCTTATCTTTAACTGAACTAGAGTGTAATCACACCCACAGGATACTAAGCCATAGTTAAAAACAAAAACAGAGCTATGTGGAAAAATCCCCACTGCAGAGTTAAGTGAACAAAAGCAAGTTGAAGCACAATACACACAGTATGATCTTATTCAGGTAGTGGAGGGAAATAACCTTTGTGACAATGCTTTTCATTCTCTATGCATAAAAACACTGTATTCCATATGTCAGTAAATTAAAGGGAAACCTGGTAACAGCTTCGACTTTAGTGAGAGAGGGGAGAAGGATTCCAGCAACATTGCCCTTAAATCCAGGTCAACGATGTCCTGCTCTGTTCTCATCTGGATCCTTCCCTTGGGCCAAAAAGTTCTGCATTTAATGGCACTCCCCTTTCCAGATCACAGTCCCCGGAAACTGGGACCCCAGAATTCTCTTCCCAAAGACTCCTGAGCCTACTACATTTCTGGATCCATTTTCCTGACAACTGTTGCCTTTGTGCACACCCTTAGGTCCAGGGAGGGGGCAGTGGGAAGAGAAGATGGGAAAGCAAGGGACCTCCACTGGTCCTGTTTTAGAGGCAGGCCTGGGTACCAGGAGATAGAGTAGGTGCTGTCTGATCCTACAGGAGTTTTGTTTGTTTGTTTTTTGTTGTTTTTAAGACAGGGTGTCCCTCTGTCACCCAGACTGGAGTGCAGTGGCACGATCTGAGTTCACTGCAACCTCCACCTCCTGGGTTCAAGTGATTCTCCTGCCTGAGTCTCCCGAGTAGCTGGGATTACAGGTGCCCACCATCACGCTCGGCTCATTTTTGTACTTACAGTAGAGACGAGGTTTCACCATGTTGGCCAGGCTGGTCTTGGATTCCTCACCTCAGGTGACCCACCCGCCTCAGCCTCCCAAAGTGCTGGGATTACAGGTGTGAGCCACCGCACCCAGCCTGGTCCTACGGGACTTTATCTGTAAGGTCCAAGTTTTATAGGGAGAATTAGTTTTACGTTGTTTAGGTACTTAACAATTAATTAAAACATAACAAAAAATTGCAATACTTTCTACTCATCTAGAAACTGGAACTAACAGGGTCTTTCGTGATAACTCTTGATTATGGCTCCTGAGTTCGATGGGGAAAGAAATGGGGAAAATCAAGACATAAAGGGTGACAGGTGTCAGTGACTTCCTACTTTTAAAGAAAGCAGGCTTGCTGTGATGGCTGCAGAGGGCTATGGGGTGAGAGTGGAATTCCCCAGAAGCAAAAGCCATAGCAATTAGTAGAATTTCCACCCCACTTCCACCCACTGCCTCACGTCCAGCCCATGGCCTGGCCCCAAGAAGCACCGAGGAAACAGTCTTGAGCGTGCCCTTGTATCATACACTTCAGGGCAGTTGGTCAAATCTGTCATCAGAGGTGCCGCAGACCAGGGGATTTCCTGTGGGTGGAGTCCTCAGCAAGGTCTTGGCGCTATTCTGGGGTGTTCCCCAGCTCCCCCACACTGATTCCAGGAAGCCTGCCTGGGATTATCAGAACTTTGCTATCTTGTCCTCAGCTGCTTTCAACAAAACTGGGTGGGGGGTGGGGACAGGCCACCTGGTGAATGAGCCAAAGGAGAACAGAACCAGGAAGCAGCAGGCCAGCCATCTAGGTGTGTCTACTTATGAGCTTGGGCAAGCCATTTAACTCTGCGCCCTGCTGGTCCCCCTCCTACCTATAAAATTGGGATAATATTCCATCTCAGGGCAACTTCAGAAGGCTGTTGTGAAAATTAAATGAGATAAACAATCAATCTGATTTTTAAAAAAGACCAAAGACTTTGCATAGGCTGGGTATGGTGATTCACCTGTAGTCCCAGCACTTTGGGAGGCTGAGGCGGGAGGGTTGCTTGAGCCCAGGAGTTTGAGACCAGCCTGGGCAACATAGCAAGACCCCGCCTCTAAAAAAAAAAAAAAAAGACTGAATATATCTCACCAGATACACAGATGGCAAACAAGCACATGAAAAGATGTTCAACATCATATGTCATCAGGGAAATGCAAATTAAGACAATGATGAGAAATCATTACACCCTATTAGAATGGCCAGCTCCAGAACATAGAAAACACCAAATGCTGGACAGAATATGAAGCAACGGGAACTTTCATTCATTGCTAGCAGGGATGCAAAATGGTACAGTCATGTTGGAAGACAAGTTTGGCAGTTTTTCACAAAACTAAATACACTTTTACCATACAAGCCAAAAATTGAACTCCTTGATATTTATGTCCACACAAAAACCTGCACACAGATATTTATAGCAGCTTGTTTTTGTTTTGTTTTGTTTTGTTTTGTTTGGAGATGGAGTCTTGCTCTATCGCCCAGGCTGGAGAGCAATGGCACGATCTCGGCTCACTGCAACCTCTGCCTCCTGGGTTCAAGTGATTCTCCTGCCTCAGCTGCCTGAGTAGCTGGGATTACAGGCGCCCACCGCCATGCCCAGCTAATTTTTGCATTTTAGCAGGTGTTTCGCCATGTTGGCCTGGCTGGTCTTGAACTCTTGACCTCAGGCGATCCACCAGCCTCAGCCTCCCAGAGTGCTGGGATTACAGGTGTGAGCCACCGTGCCCAGCCAGCAGCTTTATTCTTAATTGCCAAACCTTGGAAACAACCAAGATATCCTTCAGCAGGTGAATGGAGCAACGAACAATGGTGCATCCATATAATGGAGTATTATTCAACTCTGAAAAGAAATGAGCTGCCAAACCACAAAAAGACAGGAAGGAACCTCAAATGCATGCTGTTAAATGAAAGAAGCTAATCTGAAAGTTTACATACTGTATGGTTCCAACTGTAGGACATTCAGGAAGAGGCAAAACTACAGTTAAAGATTTTCTGGGGATTTGTGGGGAGGGGTGAGAGATGAATAGAGGGGCATAGGGGATTTTGAAGGCAGTGAAACTATGCCGTTAGATACTGTAATGGTGTATATGTCCCCATACATTTGTCAAAAATCATAAAATGAACAACAGGAGTGAACCCTGATGTAAACCACCGATTTTAGTTAACAATAATGTAGCAATATTAGCTCATCAATTATAAGAAATGTGCCACACCAGTGCAAGATGTTAATAATAGGGGAAATTGGGAGGGATGGTATATGGGAACTCTCTGTACTTTCCACTCAATTTTTCTGTAAATCTAAAACTGATTAAAAATTTTGTCAATTAATTTTTTTAAATAGTTCCATCTTCTTGGGTAGTTGCTTAACCTTTCTAGATCTTCATTTCAATTTCCTTAGCTATGAAATGAGGGAGTTTGACACGTGCTCATGTGGCTCGTGGCTACCATCTTGGATGGTGCAGATCTGGAAGATTTCCACAGCCTTTCTTTTCCTCTTATGACTTTTATTTATTTATTTTTTTGAGACGGAGTCTTGCTCTGTCGCCCAGGCTGGAGTGCGGTGACGCGATCTTGGCTCGCTGCAACCTCTGCCTTCCGCATTCAAGCTATTCTCCTGCCTCAGCTGGCCGCATATCTGGGACTACAGGTGTGCGCTACCACGCGCAGCTAATTTTTTTGTATTTTTAGTAGAGACGGGGTTTCACCATGTTGGCCAGGATGATCTTGATCTCTTCATCTTGTGATCTGCCTGCCTCGGCCTCCCAAAGTGCTGGGATTACAGGCATGAGCCACCACACCCGGCCTGACTTTTTTTTTTGAGTACAGTCTTCCCTCCTTTTTTGTGAGTTGTTCCTTGTTTGGGTTTTCTGATGCTTCTTCATGATCAGATCAGAGAGTTCTGAGTGTCTGGGTAGAGTTAGGTTCCTTCAGTGGCCGCAGTCTGGCCTTTCTCTGGTGGAAATGAGTGCGGTTTCTTTTGTACATTGGAAGTGCTGGTGGCCAAGTCTCTCATAAACCTCACCTTAAAAGCATCCAAACAGCTAACAAGTTGAACCCAAGAGAGTAACGCTTTGTCAGCTCCACACTCAACAAATCCCCAGCTCTTGGAGCAGTTCTGACTATCAAAACTGTATTCCCAAACCCTTACAGGGGTACTGCCAACCATAGGAGAGAACCAGAGGATGTCAGAGAAAGACATTGATCAAGAAAATCATTTCCATTCTGCCAGGATGCCAGTTAGACTGGGTTCTGGAGTCTCCCTAAATCCAGTAAGGTCAGAACACCCCTTGAGATTGCTTTGCCGTTATGCAAGTGCGTATTGGGAGATGGGGGGAGGTCTGTGCATATGGTTTCCTCTCAGTGGCATTTAAGACTTCATCGCCTTCAGGCTAACTTTAGCAAATTCCAACAACTGCAGCTTCAGCCACCAGATCTTCTTGCTTGAGGTTCCTTTCTTTTGCAATTAGAATAGTCAAACCTCTTTATATCCAGTTCCTTTTGAGCCCCAGGGCAGTATCTTTGGTATCATCCCATTGCCTTTTGCTGTGGGGGTGCTTAGGCCTGCGAAAACTGTCTCCATGAGAAAGATTTCCCCTTCATCCCCCGTTTCTCCAACTAGGGGATCCCTTTGGCAGAATCCTGAACTAAAGCTGTATGTGTGCTTCTGAAATCTGTGGCCCAAGGGGCCTGGTAAGGACCAATCTCTCTGCATTTACTTCTCAAGACACTGTCAATAGATTTTGAAAAGTGCCAATCCCTTGAATACCGTTTATTCTTGTCACATCTTTTTCTGCCATTGTGGAATATTGTTCTAGTGTTTTATTTCTCTTGACTTTCCCCTGTTTCTTTCAGGAAGGCCCAGTTTTGTGTCAGTTTAACCTTTTGTTCAAGTCGGTCCATTTATTTCATACAAAACCAGTTTTATTTTCCAACAATTGTTTTTTCTTAACATAATCCTCTAGATTTTTTTCTGATGGGATTTCCCATAATGAGAGACATAAAATCATTAATTCTGGGTCTGTTCAAAGCAATCGCTGTTCAGCCAAGCCTTGCCCATCTTCACTTGCTGAGTTGGAAACTCCCACCAAGAGTCTTCCATCTATCCAGTACTAATCCCAGGCCTGGACTTGTTCTGTTTTTGTCCTCTCTGGCTACACTTTAATATAGCTCATCTTTCCCGTGCTTGCCTTTAGAGACCAAATTCCATGCATTTCTCAGGTATTCCCTTAGGCACAGGCATTTCCTGGGTCACAAGAAAGTTCGCACAATGATTTTTTTTCTGGTATTTTACACTGATCTTTCTGGTCTTTCATTCTAAATCTGTCTACACTTTTGTAAGCACTTTAGTTATCATCCCATTGTGAGACTGAGCAGGATCCGAAGTTTGAATATATTCAAACTTCAGCTTAATTTTAAAACTTCAGATTTTGGACTTTGATTTTAGGTTTTAATTTCTTTGATCTTTCACCTCTGAAAGGATTTAAATTTGGGGATTTTGGACTTTAACTTAAAAGGGCAAGAGAATTTCATTTTAGATTTTCATTTCTTTGAACTTTATCCTATAAATGGTTTTATTCGGCTGGGCGTGGTGGCTCACACCTGTAATCCCAGCACTTTGGGAGGCCAAGGTGTGGGGATCACCTGAGGTCGGGAGTTCGAGCCCAGCCTGACCACAATGGAGAAACCCCATCTCTACTAAAAACTACAAAAATTAGCTGAGCATGGTGGCGCATGCCTGTAATCCCAGCTACTCAGACGTCTGAGACAGGAGAGTAGTTTGAACCCAGGAGGCGGAGGTTGCAGTGAGCCAAGATGGCGCCATTACACTCCAGCATGGGCAAGGAGAGTGAAACTCCATCTCAAAAAAAAAAAAAAAGGATTTACTCTTGGCCAGGAGAGGTGGCTCATGCCTGTAATCCCAGCAATTTGGGAGGCGGTGGACGGCAGATTACCGGAGGTCAGGAGTTTGAGACCAGCCTGACCAACATGGTGAAACCCCCTTTCTACTAAAAATACAAATATTAGCCAGGCGTGGTGGTGGGTGCCTATAATTCCAGCTACTGGGGCTGGAGAATTGCTTGAACCTGGGAGGCGGAGGTGAGCAGTGAGCGGAGATTGTGCCATTGCACTCCAGCCTGGACGACAACAATGAAACTCTGTCTCAAAAAAAAAAAAAAAAAAAAAGGATTTATTCTTTGGAATATTCAGGTGCCATCCCATAGTTCTTACAACGTTCTTACTGAGCAGCCCTGCTCTAGGCAGATCTAGGAGGACTTCTCAAATTTTCCTGGATGCTGGCTACTCCTAAAATAAGTCATTCCAGTCTGCTTTTTGTTTTGAAATATAGCTTCTTTTCCTCTATTGGACCTCACTGGAATTCAGACACTGCTTCTGTTATAGACTTCTCTAAAATGTGTTCCTCGTCTTTATTTCCCTCTGTAAGAACAATTAGTCTTGGGTTTTTGATAATACAGATCTCTCTACCACAAACTGAGAAGGTGCCATTCTCTCTGTGATGAGAAACGTCATTCTTTTTTACTTGTTTTTTTCATGATAAAACCTACTATCCTTTTGTGGGTAAAGCCACAATGTGGGTCCTCAACATTTAGGAAAATGGTTAAGAGTTTATATCGGTAACAATTCCAGAACCATTTCAATCACATGGTGGACGTTTCTCTTGAACCTGTGGGCAAGTTACAGGAATTAACTTAGTTCTTCTATAGTTCCCTCTCTCCGTCCTGAAGACAATTTATAGCAACACAAAAGAAGACCAGAACTTGGGGGTAGTTTATCTTATACCACTTAAAGATACCTGCCACTAACACTCACTGCTATTCTGAAAAATATGCAGAGCCTCAGTTTAAAGTCCTCACCTCCTGGCTTGAAAACAAGGAACACAGTAAAATTGTGCTGCTCCCTAATACTTAAGAAGCTTATACTGTATACTGAAACGTTCTCATTCATCTTTTTTTATTTGAGACAGGGTCTTGCTCTGTTGCCCAGGGCTGAGGTGCAATGTCGCAACCATAGCTCACTGCAGCCTGGAATTCCTGGGCTCAAGCCTCAGCCTCCTGAGTAGCTGGGACGATAGCTGCATGCCACCATACCCAGCAATATAAGATTGAGTGAAAGAATTCAGACGCAAAGAAGTTTATACCTTATGGTTACATTTATATAAATTATAAAAGCAAGCAAAAACGAATCCTATGCTATTAGAACCCAAACTATTAGTTGGCAGGTTGTGACTGGCATGGAAGGCTTCTGGGGTGCTGGTAATGTTCTATTTCTTGATTTGGGTGCTGGTTATATAAGTGTTCTGTTTGTAAAAATGCATCAAACTAGACTGGGCACGGTGGTTCACGCCTGTAATCTCAGCACTTTGGGAGGCTGAGGCGGGCGGATCATGAGGTCACAAGATTGAGACCATCCTGGCCAACATGGTGAAACCCCGTCTCTACTAAAAATACAGAAATTAGCTGGGCATGGTGGCATACGCTTGTAGTCCCAGCTACTCGGGAAGCTGAGGCAGGAGACTCATTTAAACCGGGAAGGCGGAGGTTGCAGAGAGCCGAGATCATGCCACTGCACTCCAGCTTGGGCAATAGAGTGAGACTCTGTCTCAAAAAAAAAAAAAAAAAAAAAAAAAAAAAAAAAAAATTCATCAAACTATCCACCTATGATATGTGTAAGTCGAAAAAACATAATTTTTTTCACTCCTGTAATCCCAGCACTTTGGGAGGCCAAGGCAGGAGGACTGCTTGAGGCCAAGAGTTTGAGACCAGCCCAGGCAACATAGTGAGACCCCCATCTCCACAAAAACAAAAAAAAGATAATTTTTTTAAAAAGCACAGCAGTCAAAACAAGTTACACAGCATCATGCAAGCACTGCTACCAATTGCCAAGGTCAAAGCCCTGAGTGTCCCAATTGCAAATGCCTAGCAGCCTGCATTCTGGACACATCCAAAGCCTCAATGTACACATGTCGTGTGCTCCACAAATGACAGTCATTATGCATTTCTCAGTAGTCTCTGCTCATTAATGAGATGTTTGAGTCTAGGGAGTGTAATGGGCTGAATTATGTCTCCCAAAAAAATACGTCTGAACCTCAACCCTGATCTTATTTGGAAATAGGTTCCTTGTAGATGTGATTAAGTTAAGGATCTCCAGATAAGATCATCCTAGATTGCAATGCACCCTAAAATCCAATGGCTGATGTCACAAGAAAAAGGAGAAGGAGATTTGAGACACACAGACACAGAGGCAGAGGCACAAGGAAGAAGGCCATGGGAAGACTGAGGCAGAGATTGGAGTGATGCTGCCACAAACCAAAGAACAACAGAAGCCACCAAAAGAAACTGGAAGATGCAAGGAAGGAGCCCTCAGAGGGAGTGTGGCCCTGCTTACACTTCGATTTCAGACTTCTGGCCTCCACATCTGTGAAAGGATACACTTCTGCTGTTAAAGTCAATCATTTTGTAGTAATTTGTTATGGTAACCCTAGGAAACTAATGTGGGGACTAAATATATAAAACCCCCTTTTCCTGCTCTAGTTCTTAATAGAGATATAAATACCAGATTCAGACAGATGCATATCAAAATTCTACCTTGATAACTGATGCAGACATATTAGATGCCACAATTTAAATCATGCCACATAAGCTTACTAATAACTGACTGAGAACTGAATTGACTCATTTGGGCTACAGACCTTCCTAGCAGATGCTAGAATCTGCTCTGAAATGCTACTGCTTGGTAAGACTAGATAAGATCACATTTTCTCCAGAAGATGTTTGACATTTGTTTAGAGATGCTAGGTGCTTCCTGGGGGGGATGCAGTAAAGATGCTATTCACGGCCCTGAGCAATTCAGCTCTGGCCCATACTTGCATACCCCCATTCAACAAGAACTAAATAATTAATGAAGCCATTATTAGTTATTACCTGAGTATGCCCCTTGGGGTTTTACCTACACAAATACTCATCAAGTAGTTTATCAAAGTATTCTAATCATGTATACTGCTGTCTGTAAGAGGTGTTATTGTGTTTTGTTTTGTTTTTTTGAGACAGAGTCTTGCTCTGTCGCCCAGGCTGGAGTGCAGTGGTGTGATCTCGGCTCACTGCAACCGCCGCCTCCTGGGTTCAAGTGATTCTCCTGCTTCAGCCTCCTAAGTAGTTGGGACTACAGGCATGTGCCACCATGCCCAGCTAATTTTCATATTTTCAGTAGAGATAGGGTTTCACCATGTTGGCCAGCTGGTCTCGAACTGCTAACCTCAGGTGATCTGCCCACTTCGGCCTCCCAAAGTGCTGGGATTACAGGCATGAGCCACCATGCCCGGCCACCTATTTGTTTTAAAGTTTTTATTTTAGTACATGACATTCATGTTTTAAAACCCCTACAGAATGTTGCCCCTCCCAGTGGCTTGCCTGGCCTGCCCCCTAATCCTGCTCTGCAGTGGAACCCAGTGGAGAGATATTCCATGATCATACAGTCTGTCAACCTGTAGGACAGAGAACAGGGTGGCCATAATTTCCTGTATGGAAGGCTTTCCTTCTGTCATCATGATGCTCACTTATATTATCAAAGTAGCCAGACCCAGAAAACAGTTGAGACAAATAGCAGGTGAAGGTCACCTTTGGCAAATCACTTACTCCATTCCAAAGCCCCTTACTCCAAAGTCCCTTACTCCATTCTCCTTACTCCATTCCACTTTTTCTCTCAGCTAATTGTCAGGGCAACACATCATCTGTTAAACTTATCCCCTCTAGGATACAGTGTTAGTAAGTTTGGGGCTTCCCTTTCTGGTTTATACATATTTCTGTTAAGGACAAAGCTTGGCCTTAGAAATGGGGTAATTTGGCCTATGATGGGAGTTTTCAATTTAGTGATGCTGTAGAACAGAGGTGGAAGGATGACAATGTTTGTGGACTGACCTCTTCCGTCTCACTCTCGTGAAAGGTTGTGTAGCTTCTGGGAGACAGTCCCATGAGACCACAGCCCAGAGAGCCTCACTGGGAATATGGAAGGTGCTGCCTCCATATTCCCCCAGGTGACGAATGCATGGCAAGCCTCCTTGACAAGGTTGTCCAAAAGGTTCCTTCCTATGAACACATTTCTTTGAATTGAGAAAGGAAGGCAGGCTCTTTCTGACAGATGTTAAGTCTAACTTGGCTGCTTGGCTATCCATTAAATATTTTTCACAAATTGAAACAAATTTGTACCACTAAGGATTTTATGAAATATTATATTTAAAGCAATTGATAAAAGCATGTTAAATCAAATATATAATTAAAATTAATAAATATTTCTATTTTCCCTAAACCTTTCTGAGAACATCTGGTTAAAAAAGCTGCCTTTAAGTGAAAGAGTGACAGGTATAATTAAAAGTCATTTAATATGCCTGGGTAAAGCCTTCTTTTTTTTTTTGAGATGGGGTCTTGCTCTGTTGCCCAGGCTGGAGTGCAGTGGTGCGATCTCAGCTCACTGCAACCTCTGCCTCCCTTGTTCAAGCGATTCTCCTGTCTCAGCCTCCCAAGTAACTGGGATTACAGGCACACACCACCATGCCTGGCTAATTTTTGTATTTTTCATAGAGACGGGGTTTCACCATGTTGGCCAGGATGGTCTCAATCTCCTGACCTCGTGATCCACCCGCCTCAGCCTCCCAAAGTGCTGGGATTACAGCGTGAGCCACCGCGCCTGGCCTGGGTAAAGCCTTCTTAGTTGAATTGCCAGAAATGGGAAGGAATGACACTATTACCTGAGTAACAAATGATTTGTAAGTCAAATGACTTTTATTTCCTTGTTTTCAACATATTGAAAAAGGACTCAAGTTATCAGTTGATATATTATCAACTGACAAAATATAGTTTTGATGATACATCACCATGTGATTTTTTAGCAAATAATTTGGAAGTAGTTCCAAGAATTGGATGACATTGCCATTGTAAAACTTCTCTTGCCATCTACTTTTAATGTGAACAAAGTATCCATAAAAATGAAAAATCTGGCCGGGCGCGGTGGCTCATGCCTGTAATCCCAGCACTTTGGGAGGCCAAGGCGGGTGGATCATGAGGTGAGGAGATCGAGACCATCCTGGCTAACACGGTGAAACCCCGTCTCTCCTAAAAATACAAAAAATTAGCGGGGCATGGTGGCAGGCGCCTGTAGTCCCAGCTACTCGGGAAGCTGAGGCAGGAGAATGGTGTGAACCTGGGAGGCGGAGCTTGCAGTGAGCCGAGACCGCGCCACTGCACTCCAGCCTGGGCGACAGAGCAAGACTCCGTCTCAAAAAAAAGAAAAATCAGAATGAAATTGATCTTGAATCATGTAAGTAATATTCATCCATGGACATATGGCCTAATTGAAAATACATTTATAGTAAAATTTTATCTTTTATTAAGTAATTATTTATAAAAGTATGAATATTATGTAAAGTCAAAGAAAAATTTGTTTCAATATAAACACACATTTTTGTGGCAGAGAAACATAATAAAATGAATAAAATAAAATATATATATATATTTTTTGAGACGGGGTCTCTCACTCTGTCACCCAGGCTGAAGTGCAGTGACGCAATCATGGTTCACTGCAGCCTTCACCTCCAGGGCACAAGCGAACCTCAGCATCCTGAGTAGCTAGGACTGCAGGCATGCGCCACCACGCCTCGCTAATTTTTGGATTTTAAAAATAGAGACAGGGTCTTGCCATGTTGCCCAGGCTGGTCTCGAGCTCCTGTTCGCAGGCGATTGGAAAATAAAATATTTTCAATCCAAAAAAATATGATTCGATACAATTCTGTGGAGCTGAAGAAGCCAAGGGAACTACGTAAAACTTCCAGCTCTCAAGGGCTTTTACACGATTTTTTTTAATTGGATGGTGATCGAGATCAAGTCAGTGAAGTCCACTTGAGACATTCAGAGTGAGATAACGGTATATTTTTAAATGTCAATAAAATGTCAATACGGCAAAAGTCACACCATTTGCAAGTATTTAAACTTATGATAAAACATTTTAGATGCTTGATGGGTCATTTTTAAAATTATGTTCCAAATTGTCTTAGGGGCATGCGAGGGCCACGCTTCAGGTCTCCGCAGCTCCCCAGGACAGCGGCTCCCTAGGGCTGTCTCTGTGCATCTTCAAGGGGGTCGACTTCTTGGTTCATGTCCCAAGCTCACCTCCTTGCTTCCATTCTCAAGTTGGTCCCCAGGGCGTGCGACACACCCACGCTCCCATTCCCTCCAGTTTCTCTTTCCCCCACTTTCTCACTCGTTTCGAGAGAACGTTCCTATCCAGCGAATTTGTCATCATTTTCACTGCCTGGGTAACAACCATCGCAGCTGCCTTTTTTTTTTTTTTTTCTTGCAGGGAATGGGCCTGGAGCCGTGAGCCGTCCCCTTCGCTCACCCCCCACCCGCCACCCGCCACCCGCCTTCTCCTGCTCCTCCTCTCTTCACCCTTCCTGCCTCTCGGCTCCGGGGTCCCCTCGCCTCCCCGCTGTCCCCACCCCCCAGTTCCCACAGCTGCACCCGGGCCTCGCCTCGCTCCAGCCGAGCCGCGCGCCCTGCGTCCTGGCCTCCCCGGCCCGAGTCCCCTTCCCTGGAGCCTGGGGACCGACAGTCGGGGGCCACGCACGCGGTCCCAGCCTCGCCGTCCGCCCCGGGGAGAGCTGGAAGGTGGGCCCCGATCTCCCACATCACTATGAGGTCATTCCAGCCCCGGCCAAGCAAAGCCTGGCCCTGCTCGCCCCACATGCATTTCAGTCTCCTCTCGCCTTTCATGCGCGGAGGAGCCGGGAGGGAGAGGATGTGACCTCATCTGCGCGGCATCTGAGCCCAGGGGTGCCCCAGCGCTTCCACCCAGGCCGCTCCCCGAGCCCGGCTCCCCGCGCCCCTCTCTCCATCCAGGAGAGACACATTGGAGGGCCAGGAGGGCTGGACGTGGAAGGAAGGGGAGCTGCGATTCTGAGACGGGGGCAGACGGGAGAGGAAGTGAACGTGGCTAGACTCTCGCTTTATGTAAAACGTCCGCCAAACTAGAATCTCGTCCACAGAGCTGCACACGTACACTCGCACGGGCCCGGCTTGTACTCAGGCGGGCATACTCGCCCCCGTCCCCACCGCATCCCCCATATCCGTCCTAACTCACTCCAGCCCCTGTACAACCAAAAGGCATGAATTCAGGCGAAGGCGTTTTCTTCCCCATTTCCTCCTCATGGCAGCAACGGAAACCTGAATTTCAGAGCTGCCATGGGACCAGGGCGCCAACAGACCAGAGGCACCATCCTCAGGGCCGCCAGTCTGCCTGGGACTGGGAGCATGGCTGTGGCACCCAATGAGAACATAGTGTCCACAGTGACCGTGATTCTTCGAGTGGTGTCTGAATTTCCCACATGAGCTAAATTCCTATGGGGGCTTCAGGGTTTCCAGTCTTCCAGGGTTTTTGGCTTAAATGCAAGTACCTCTTGGAAGGATGGCACATGCCCCCATACCCTCAGGGGAATGGGACAAGGAGAAGATGGAGTAGGGGGCAAGGCTCAGAAAGGGCAAGGGAAAGTGGTTCTATCTCTCTCCAAGTCGCTTCTCAAATTGTGCAGGGTTTGCAGGAAAGCTGGGTGCTCTACTCCTTCCCTCCTTTTCCTGAGACCCCAGCCAGAGGGCGGGTTCCTATCTCGGTTACTGGCGTAATGTCCCTGCCCTCTGGGATCCCTCCTCTAAAAAGTTTGCACATAGCTTTGTTCTGTGCTGGGTCCACTTTGTTCAAGTTGGAGTCACCCAACTACCAATATAAAATAGCGAACAGAAAATAGAAAATAATAGAAATACAGAAAATAGAAATATACTAATATAGCCAAACTGGTTGTTCCCCATCACAAATGCTCTCTTCCCCTCTTCCCTGCACACACACACACCCATCACCATCACCACTCACCTAGCTGACTCCTCACCCTTCAGGGCTCCATCAAAGAGGCCTTCACCAACCATAGCATCTAAAATTGCCCTGCTCAGTGTCTGTTGTATTACCCTGTTGATTTCCTTCCGGGAATGTCATTATTTGATCTTGTTTACTTATTTTGTTTATTTATTTATTTACTTGTTTATTATCTGGAGTGCTACCATCACCTTCCACCACAAAACCCCTTCCAAACACACCCAGCTCACAAGCACATGAGTTCCACAGGCAAAGAGACTTGGCCAGTGTCACTCACCATTTGTAAAGTCACAAGATGGGCCTAAGATGGGCCTGGCGCCCAGGAAGTTCACATCTGAATACGTCAACAAAGGAAGAAATGCTAGGCGTTTGTGATACCTGGTGCCTTCTGCTTCCTTCTGTGTCAAAGCTTTCATAATAATCCAAAGTATTTTTTTTTTTTTGAGATGGAATCTCAGTCTGTTGCCCAGGCTTCAGTACAGTGGTGCGACCTTGACTCCTCTGCCTCCCAGGTTCAAGTGATTCTCTTGCCTCAGTCTCCCAAGTAGCTGGAATTACAGGTGCGCACCACCACGCCCAGCTAATTTTTGTATTTTTAGTAGAGATGGGGTTTCACCATGTTGGCCGGGTTGGTCTCGAACTCCTGACCTCAAGTGATCCACCTGCCTCGGCCTCTCAAAGTGCTGGGATTACAGGAGTGAGCCACCGCCCCTAGCCAAAGTATTATTTATAGTATATAAATATATGTTAACATATAACACCTATTATATGTAATATATAGTTATATATACATATATACACACAATATGTAAGTATATAACGTACAATTATCAGTGTCTTTCATCTGTATTAGACTGCGAGCCACAGGCTGCTAACTTTTTCTGAGACCTCTTGAGCTTAGCGTCTAGCCTAGTGGCTGGCAGAAAGTAAATATTCAAGAGTTTATCAACCTATTTGTTTGCTGTACAATGATGAGAAAAGTATGGATTTTGAATAGTAAGAAAGTGATAAATCTTACATTTGTACAGCTCTTAAAAGACTACTAAGTTCCTCCATGCCATTTCATTCCCACAACTCTAAAACATAAGCATAACATAGCATTATCCCTCCTCTAGAGATGAGCAGACTAAGTCTGCAGAAGGCTGAGTGATTTCTCCAGGGCGTGAATTAGTCAGAAAAGAGCACTGAAATGTTCAATAATAGCTGTAGAACTGACTTATTTCTTCTTTCAGTTCTATCAGATTTTGCTTTGTGTATCTTGAAACTCTGTTAGTGTAAGTTTGTTTAACACTGTAGAATTAGGGTGGACTCATGCTACTTTTCATGGCTTTCCTTCCAGCTTTGTTTTGTGGTGGGTTTTCCAATCCCACAACATTTAGTTCATGCATTTCCTCTTAATAGCTTTCCCTGATTTCCTCAGCAGAAATAATCTCCCTGCGATCATATTCCTGTTATGCCTTGTATACATACCTTTATTGTCTTCACAATTTTACTCTGATTATTTGTTTTTGTGCATGTTTTCTCCACTGGATCATGTACTCTTCTCAAGATAAGACTATGAATTATTTATGTATACCTGTCCTATTCCTAGTACAATAGTACCTTTTAGGTACTTAAATCACCTCTTAATTGACTTTGTTCTCCATATCATAAGAAGCATAAGAATCGCACCCAGAAGAAATACATGACAAACCAATGCATTGGAAGCCACTTTCTTTCTTTCTTTTTTTTTTTTTTGAGACGGAGTCTCGCTCTGTCACCCAGGCTGGAGTGCAGTGGGCGCAATCTCGGCTCACTGCAAGCTCCGCCTCCCGGGTTCACGCAATTCTCCTGCCTCAGCCTCTCCGAGTAGCTGGGACTACAGGCGCCCGCCACCACGCCCGGCTAATTTTTTGTATTTTTAGTAGAGACAGGGTTTCACTGTGGTCTCGATCTCCTGACCTCGTGATCCGCCCGCCTCGGCCTCCCAAAGTGCTGGGATTACAAGCGTGAACCACCGCACCGGGCCTGTGGAAGCCACTTTCAACATGACCTAGGAAAGCATGTCATGTGAGGGTTGCCTGCCTCAGCCTTCTGCTCAGGGACATGGGTGTGGTCCCCAACATCAATGGCTCATCCTGTGCTCTACTTATGGTCTCCCTTTACCACCTCAGGGCCTACCTCCCTTGTTTTCCTGGGCAATACTAAGACCCTAGTGTGGGAGAGATTCTTCGCTTTTGTGTTACAGGACCAGGTATATAAGACCCTAGGGCTTAAGGGAGGTGTTCCTGGGAAGTGATGATCAAAATGAGATCCAAGGCAAAGTAGGAGCTAGCCAGGCAAGGAGAAATGAATGAGTGTATTGCAGACAGAGAAAACAGAATAACCATGAAAGCAACGTTCACTGAATGTTCAGCCTTAACGTCACAGAGGCACTAGGGAGCCGGGGACTGTGAGCACTAGAGATCTAATGTACTCAGCTCCAACAGACTGTGGCCATGCAAGAAGGGTGGGAGGAGGGGTGCTAATGCCTGTTCCAATTTTTCCAAAGAAACTGAAAACCTGGATTTTTATGAGAAATTCCCTGATTTTAAATGTTGGCTCAACTTTAAAAATATGCTGCGTGTGCCAAATAAAACACACCTGTGGGTTTTAATGGGCCAATGGGTAGCCAATTTGAGAGCACTGGGTTAGAATGGATATAAAACATGAGGTAGGAAGCAGCTAGCAGTGAGCAAAGGTAGAGGCCCAAGGTTTGTTAAGGAGATTAACTGGCAATGAAAAGACATTGGAGGATTTAAAAAAAACCATCAGATTTATATTCAGGAGGACTATTCTGGTTGTAGTTTGGAGAATCAATGGGAAGGGATCAGCAGTGTAATTAGGAAGACTAGTTTTAAAAAATGATCGTTATAACACAGGTGAGATATGTAGGGGCCTGGTCTCAGGTGGTAGCAGCGGGGGAAGGGTAGAAATGGCTTCACTCAAGAGAGACTCCAGATATGGAATCACAGGACTTGGTGTTTGGTGAAATGCAAAAATGTGAGGAATAACAGAACAATCAAGAATGATGTCCAGGTTTCTGGCTTAGACAATGGAGTGTGTTTTAGCATCATTTAACAAGATAGAAAAAAAAAGGAAAAGAAAAAGCAGCTTTGGGAAAAGTAGAATTCCATTTTGACCATGTTGAAGTTAAGGGGCTGGAGAGAGACACATCCAGATGGAAATTCCTAGTGGGCAACTGGATTTCAATAAAAGAAATATGTCTTAAAAAATAGATTTTGGTCAGGCACGGTGACTCATGCCTGTAATCCCAGCACTTTGGGAGGCCGAGGTGGGCGGATCACTTGAGGTCAGGAGTTCAAGACCAGCCTGGCAAACATGGTTAAATCCCGTCTCTACTAAAAATAAAAAAATTAGCCAGGCATGGCGGCACATGCATGTAATCCCAGCTATCTGGGAGGCTGAGGCACGAGAGTCACTTGAGCCCGGGAGGCACAGGTTGCGGTGAGTCAAGATCACACCATTGCACTCTAGTTTGGGCAACAGAGTGAGATTGTGTCTCAAAAAAACAAAACAAAACTAGATTTTGGAGTCATCAGCAGATTATAACAAAGCCATAAAGGAGGTTGTGATCCCCAAGGGAGAGAGTGCAAGGTGAGGCTAGAAAACAGCCCAGCACAGAGCTTACTTCAGGAGTGAATAGAGGTGAAGAAGTTGCAAGCAGATCAAAGAAAAGTCAGAAAAGAAGGAGGAAAACCAGTAGAGTGTGGTCTCATGGAACCCCAGGAAAGATTTTGTTTCTAGGAGCAAGTGGACTGCTGTGTCAAATATTGCAGGGATACCAAGTAAGATAAGGACTGAAAGGTACTCATGAAGTCAGTGATACGGAGATCCATGGTGATCCTAGTGGGCACGGAATCACGAGGCTCAGAAAGGGCAAGGGAAAGTGGCTCTATCTCTCTCCAAGTCACTTCTCAAATTGTGCAGGGTTTGCAGGAAAGCTGGGTGCTCTACTCCAATTCTACACAATTTCTCCAGAAAATAGAAGGAAACATTTCCCAACTCATTTTGTGAGCCAAACATTATTCTGATATGAAAATCAGACAAATGAATTTCAAGAAAATACAGACCCATATCCCTCATGAACATAGATGAGAAAATCCTGATCAAATTCAGCAATATATAAAAGGGATAACAATACAACATTTTACAATACAAGTGAGGATTATACTAGGAATGCAATGCTTTTTCAGCATTGATAGTCAATGAATATAATTTACCATATTAAAAGACAGAAACATATTAACAGAAGAAAAAATGATTATCTCGATAGATGCAGAAAATTTAACTTCTAAGCACAACAAAGGAAACCTCAAACCCAACCTTCCCAATGAATATCATGAACACCAAAGCAAAAATTCTAAATAAAACACTAACAAATAGAAAGCAGAAGCACATTAAAAATATACTATACCATGACTAAATATATTATACTATGACTAGAGTCAATTTAGGAAATGTAAGGATGGTCCAAAATTAGGATATCTACTAATGCAGTTTACCATATTAATAGATCAAAGACTAAATATTGTCTTTCTTATAGATACTAAACAGGCATTTGAAGAAATTTATCTGTCAAAAGACAGAAAAAAATGGAAATACATTTAACACGGGAAGTAATTATGTATATAACTACTTATTCAAGAAATACTTGAGTACCTACTATGTGAGAGACACGATTCTGGGTGTTGCAATATAGCGCTAAACAAACAAACAAGAAATTCTTATCCTCACTGTCCTTGCCTTTTAAAGGCAATAATAAACAAACAAACAGTGTGTGCCTGGTGGTTATAAGTGTTAATAAAGCAGGTAAAAACATAAAATATGCTACCGGTGATTGGAGGAAGGCTATTTTTTTATATGTTGTTTAGGGGTTACTGCTAAAGGGACATTTGAGAAGAAACTGAAGGAAATGACAGTGATAGCTTGATAGACAAATCTATCATATCAACTGACTAGCAGGATGCTTAACAGAAAATTTCTAGAAACATTCCCCAAAAGGGTAAGAACAGAATCAATATTCCACTATTTTCACTGTTATCTAACTTTATTCTGGAGGAAGTAGCCAATGCCACTGTAAAAGAGTGAAATATGAGAGCAAAAATGAAACGATAGTAGATAAATTAGAAGATAATGTTGAAAAAGTCTTCCAAAGTGCAGCAATAAAGCAAAGAAATGAAAAATAAGAAAGAAAAATAACCAAATTAGAAGATACATCAAAGCAATCCTACACCCAAATTATAAGAGTTCCAGAAAAGAGAACAGAAAAGAAATGTAGGTGCAGAAATTATCAAAGAAATAATTCTAGAAAAACTTACCTAGAATTGAAAGGCATGGGTTTCCATATTGAAAAGTCTTGTTGAGTGACTAGCACATAGACAAAAATAAATTTACACCAAGTTATATTATTGTATTTTGGAGCTCCTGAGAATTAGAGAATATCCTTAGTTTCTAGAAATTAAAAAAACAGATTACTACAAACCAAGGCTCAATAAAAAGACTAACATCAGATTTCTCAAGAGCAACACTGAAATTTAGGAAAACATTGAAAAATGCCTTCATAATTTTGAAGAACAATAATTTTCAACCAAGAATTCTATATCTATCCAGACTATCAATTAAGTGAAGATAATAATTAAGATATTTCTCACATGCAAGATCTCAAAACCTTTACCTCCCCTGTGTTCTTTCTCAGGAAGTACTAGGAGGTGCTCTAAAAAGGGAAAGTAAACTAAGGAAAGCATACCATGGCAAATACTGTTACTTTTCTCTCAATACCTTCCTTTCTTTCACTGTAATAATAGACTTCACTATGTCTAAACAGAGCATCTGGCCATGCTAATAAAGATGACACTTCCCAGGCTTCCTTGCAGCTAGATGCAGCGTGTGACTAGGTTCTTTGTCAATGAGATATGATCATGGAAATGAAGTGAGCTATGTTCTAAATATTGAGCTTAAAGGGATATGCCCTCCATGTCCTCTCTTTCTCTCTCTCTACTAAGCTAAAGTACAAACAAGTCAGTGAGACATTTTGAATTATATGTGTCAGAGCAACAGCCTTGAGATGGAACAGTAAAATAGACCACCTACCAGTCCTGAGTTGCTTATGTTCAGACCACTATGTAAGAGAGAAATAAACTTCTATCTTGTTTATTTGACTGTTATTTTAGTTATCAATTATAGAAGTCCAATTGTATTCCAACAAATACTCACTGGATCAAGAAATAGGGAATCCAACGAAAGAGAAAGTCAAAGGAAATTCCCAGGATGCTTCTGCAGGCATATACGAGGATTATACCTGTGCACCAAGCCTGGAAAGTAACCAGTAAATTGTGAAGCCAGTTAGAAGGCTCCAAGAGAGCAATGTCTTCAAGAAGATGAAATTGATGAAATACTTGATATATTTGAACAGGCTGAGAAGCACAGGGGTAAATTAGCTATAGGTACATAGAAAACTAAACAAAGAAAAAAACTAAAAGGCAATTAATAACTATTGAAAAACAAAACAAAAACTATGTATAAAAGTAAACTAGGTCATAATGTGTTATATGGTTAAACTATGAATGCATAATATATAATGATGTTAATTTTGGATATTGATCTAAGGAAAATTGTAATTGTATTGGAAGGGTACTGAAGCCAAAAGTGTATTTGTGTGTTGTGGTAGAGTTGGAGTAAAAAGAAAGCTAATTCCTCACTTTCCATTATAAGAATTTAATAAGTAATTCCTAAGTAGAAATTCAAGATGGAAGTATAAACTATCATTTAAATATGTGAAAGTAAATACCAAAAGAAATGACTTTACCAAAAGAATCAAAAGTTGTTGCTTCTAGGGACTAGGAGATGAGATAAGAAGAGGACCAGGGAAGTTCTCTTTCTTATAATAAATCTTATAGTTAATTCCTTCTTTAAATTGTTGGTACCTGTATCTTTGACTTTTAGAAAGAAAAGCCTTCAAATTATATTTATGGATGAAGTGAACCTGACAACCTTTAAATAAAAATAAGCAAACCATTTTCACTTATGAATACCCAAAGAAAGTGTTGATCCCAGAATTTGTAAGGATAATCCAATATTTTTAAATCTTTGATATAATTCTTCATTTTAATAGATTAAAAGATGAAATTCTACATAGATGCTGAAAAATAAAATTAAACATCTTCTGTAAAATGCTTAAGAAAATAAGAATAAATGAGTATTTTCTTTATATGAGAGCATACATCTATCACACCTAAAAATCAAGTATCCTCCTAAGTACAAAAATACGAAAAGGAATCCTATTAATCTCAGAACAGGACAAGGATGTTCACTATCCAGGAACCAGAAAATGTTATTAAAGAAGAAAGAGAAATCAGACATAAAATTAGAAAGATAGAGATCAATTATCATTACCTGTAAATGACATGATTGTATATGTCAAGGGTTGGCAGACATTTACTTTAAATGTCCAAATAGTAAAGATTGTAGACTTGGTGGGCTGCCTATGGTTGCTGCCACATATTTTTCTTCTTCTTCTTCTTCTTTTTTTTAACCATCGTTTTAAAATGTAAAAACCAGTCTTAGTTCTTGGCTGTGTAAAAACATGCCATCGCTGGATTTGACCCATAGGCCATAGTTTACAGTTCCCTGGTATATCCGGGAAAAAAATCAAATAAAAACATTACAAAACTCAAACAGAATTCAATAAATCCCATTTATACATGTGGAAATCAAACAGCACTCACATCTGCAAAAATAGCTGGTTAGAAGATATAAAGAAAGAAAAGATCCCACTTAAAATGGCAACAAAAAATAAAATTCCTAAGAATAAACTTAAGAAATATGCAAGACCTATAATTTAAAATGTTAATGGTACGGAAGGACACAAAAGAAGGCTTAACAATGCAAAGAAACATCATGTTCTTAGATTCTCAACATCATAAAGCTGTCAAAGATAGTTAATCTATAAATTTAATGTGAGCCCAATAAAAATACCAAAAGGGTATTTTTTGGGAACTAAACTAGCTGGTTCTAAATTGCATGTGGAAAAATTACCAAGAATAGTCAGGAAAATTTTGGAAAAATTAAAGTAACAAGGAAAGTTAAAACTACCATGTATAAAAACCTATTATAAGTCCTCAATAATAAAAACAACATGAGTAGAAAGACCACTAAAATCAAATAGAAAATTCACAAGTAGATTTAAGTATATGTGAGAATTTTGCACATTCAATAAATAATGTTGGTTCAACTGGATATCCATATGAAGAAACAATAAAGGTGATCCCTACTTTACAACTAGTGCTGAAGTGGATTGTGATAGACAAAAGATTTAAATGAAATCATAAAATCACTAGAAAACATGAGAAGAGAAAGTATGGCACAAAACTCCAACACATTAAAAAAAGAATAATGAATTTTAACTTATTAAAACCTTTTACAACTTCTGGAAAGCAAAAATAATAATAATAATTCCTCAATAAGACTTTGTTGATAAAGAACTGGGAAAAATACTTATAATTCATACGACAGGAAAATGCTACATTCCTTAACATATAGAGAACTAAAAATAAATAAGAGAAAAGCCACAATCCAATAGAAAAATGAACAAAGAACAGGAATAGTTCACAAAAAAGAAACCCACATAGCTCCTGAACATTTGAAAAGATGTCAACCTCATTAAAACAAAGGCAAATTAAAGCTACAATGAAACGTCATTTTTTTCACCTACAAAGTTGGTAAGGATTGCCTTTAAAGTTCGATAACCTACTCTACTAATAATAATGTGGGCTGGGCATGGCGGCTCACACCTGTAATCCCAGCACTTTGAGAGGCCGAGGCGGGTGGATCACCTAAGGTCAGGAGTTCGAGACCAGCTTGGGCAACATGGGGAAACCCCGTCTCTACTAAAAATACAAAAAATTAGCTGGGTATGGTGGTGGGCGCCTGTAATCCCAGCTACTCAGGAGGCCCAGGCAGGAGAATCCCTTGAGACCCAGGAGGCAGAGGTTGCAGTGAGCCGAGATCACGCCATTACACTCCAGCCTGAACAACAAGAGTTAACCCTGTCTCAAAAAAAAAAAAAAAGAAAGTGTGAAAGCATTCACATACTGTTGATGGGAGTATAAATTGATGCATCTTCTATGCAGGGACATTGCTAAACCATCAAAATTACAAATTCACATATCCTTTGAGTCAACAGTTTCATTTCTAGGCATCTATCCTGCAAATATGCTTGCACATATTAAAAATCACTATTTACAGAAACATTAATTAATGTTTTATTTTGAGACAGGGTCTCACTTTGTCACCCAGGCTGGAGTGCAGTGGTGCGATCTCGGCTCACTGCAGTCTCAACCTCCTAGGCTCAAGCCATCCTCCCACCTCAGCCCCTCAAGTAGCTGGTACTGCAGGCACCCACCACCACATCCAGCTAAGTTTTGTATTTTTTGTGGAGATGGGGTTTTGCCATGTTTCCCACGCTGTTCTCATACTCCTGAGCTCAAATGATCTGCCCGCCTCAGCTTCCCAAAGTGCTGGGCTTACAGGTGTGAGCTGCCATGCTCCACTTAATTAAATTTTGATATAGCCATACAATGGAATAGTATGCATGGTCTATTAAAAACTGTATAGCAGCTTTTCGTCATGATTCAGAAAAATTGCTAAGATAAATAAAAAAGACAAGGTACAGAACAATGTATATAATATGCTACCACTTGTATAAAATATATTGTGTATAAATGCATGGGGGGGGTGTGTGTGTGTATCAAGCAGCTGGTAACTCTGGTTGCCTCTGAAGAAAGAAGCCAGGTAGATGGAGAAGAGGGATGGAAGGGAGACTTTGTTCTCACTAAATATCTATTTTTTGTACCATAGACATGTAGAACCTATTTTTTAAAGTAATAGAAAATATCAAAACAGTGAGGAAGAAAAACACATAATCTCGCCACCAAAGATAACATTTTGGTGTGATTATTTTCCAGTAATTATTATTTATTTTTAATTATTTTTATTTTTTTAATTATTATTTTATGTTCACTTTGCAGGAGTTGTAAAAAGTTTTTTTCTACACATGTAATTTTTTAGCAGGTGTGTTAAGTTCATACCACGGACTGGGTGCTATGGTTCATGCCTGTAATCCCAGCACTTTGGGAGGCCAGGGTGGGTGGATTGCTTGAGTCCAGGAGTTTGAGAGCAGCCTGGGCAAGGTGGCAAAACCCCGTCTCTACTAAAAATACAAAAATTAGCCAGGTGTGGTGGTGTGTGCCTGTAGTCCCAGCTACCGTGGGGCAGGGGTTGGGGGTGGGTGGGGATGCTGAGGCAGGAGGATCACCTAAGCTTTGGGTGGTCGAGGCTGCAGTGAGCTGTGATCATGTCACTGTACTCCAGCCTGGTCAACAGAGTGAGACCCTGTCAAAAAAAAAAAAAAAAGAAAGAAAAGATCAAACCATGTATGCATGTATTGTTTTGTATGTTCATCATTTCCTTTAATATCATATCATGAACAACTGGAATTATGTTGATACTTGTATTGCATTTTACATTATGTAGGCAGCACCTTCTCAGGAAGAAATGCTTTCATAGGCAACACAAGCCATTACAAGCTTCTGACTCAAGCTCATGGAAGAAGGGAGCTGGAGACTCTCAGGAGCCCTTCTTGTGAAGTGTAGTACCTCATAGGAAGAGAGAAATAGAGGTGACTAGATATTCTGTAGTAGAAGTTGCCAAGTGGTGGAGCAGGAGGAAGACATTAATAATCACCCTGAGGTTGGGTGTAGGAAGCTTCCAAGACCCTGAGGGCGGGGGTTGGGGGAGGGGAGGGGACAGGCAAGGGGCCTCAGAGGGCTTAAACCAGAGCCAAGGCTACTGAGCACACACCCCAAGTTTTCTACTTATAACCCAAGGAATACATTTAACAGACTCTTTGAGCACCTACCATGACGCTGCTGGACGAGGCACTAGGAATCAACAATGAATAAGATACAGGCTCTTCTTTCAATGGGCTCTGCTGGTAGAACTCACTAGTTGCAGTTAAAAAGGAGTGTGGTGAAGGCTCCATGAAAGAGTGCACAGGGTGCGAGGTGGAGCTGCAAGGCCTGAGTGCCTGAGCATCCAAGAGGCTGCAGCCTCCTGAGACCTGGAGACTGAGCTTGTCTCTGCAGTGTTCTGTACCGTGTGCCGTGGAAATGGCAGTGGGGTGGGGTGATGCCTTCCATTTCTGGATATTTGATCTACACCTTGAAAAATGACCGCACCATGTGTCTTTGGGATTTCCTGAAAGCAGAGTTTGAGACAAATATTTGTTTGAAAACATGATTCTGGGGAGCAGAGAAGAAGGGAACATTTATACAAGAATGCTTTATTTAGTTGGCCACTAGTAAGGGCAAAGGATGCTAGATCCCATGGGATTCCTCTGAGGAGCTTATGAAATGCATGTTGACCCATGGTCCTGAGAACACAGGATGAAGAACCCAAGATGAAGCTAAGGGATACAATCTCTTGTATCCCTTAGCTCAAGGGGGGCCCCACCAGTTGTGCTTGTGTGAATAGATTCCCCAGGAAGCCCAGGCACCAGAATGGGAAACAGAGGCACAGGTCAACTGCGTGAGGTGCTGTAATGGGAACCTGAACAAGGCTGCGTGAAGCCTGTACAGATGGTCGCCACACAGAGGCTGGATGAAGAGGGAGGGCCAGGGGGATTGGAAATGGCACACGAGTGTTCCATCAACTGTAGAAAGGCAGCAGAGGCAAAGGCCCTGAGATGGGAAGCGCATCTTAACACTGGGTTTGCCCAAGCATTGTTGGAGGGTCGTGGTGCCTCTAGAGGCTGGGGTAGACTTGAGATGGGTACACACTGCAATGAGTCCTGAATCCAGGTTAGACTGTAGTAGAAATTATGTATGTCCTTGTGGTGGAAATGAGAATAAAACAGTCCCCACGTCAGGGCTGCCATGTAAGTTGTCTGGCATAACAGAGTTCGTGTTGGTTTCCTCTCTTGATACACCACGTGGAGGATTTCACCATCCCTAACAGACATATAGATGGGAAATGTCAGGGAGAGACAAAAAAATTCAATTTATTTGGCTTTTCCCCAACTCTAATTCTTTCTAGGGTGCAAATGGTGCACTTTTAAACTTTGCGACCCACATTTAACTCAGGGCTTGGGTTATAGTAAATGTTTAAAGGGGAACTAACATTTTACTCGGTGTCTCTTACGTACCAAGGACTGTGCTAAGTACTGTCTTCATGTGATTTCATTTAATAGTCCTGATGATTCTGTGACATATGGGCAGTCTTCTTTTCTCCATCCATATAGGTAAGGAAAGCAGGATTCAGACACATTGAATAGTGTATCTGGGATCACACAACTAGTATGACGGACACAGAATTTAAACCCAGATCTCTCTGATGCCAAAGCCCACATATGCTCTCTCCCCTCCCCATGTTGCTTGCTACATTAGCTTCTGAGGGCTGATGCAACACATTGCCACAAACTGGGTAGCTTCAGAAAACAGAAATTGATTATTTCACTGTTCTGGAGGCAAGAAGAGCAAAATCAAGGTGTCCGCAGGGCTGTGCTCTCTCTTTGAAACCTGTAGGGGTGAGTCCTTCGTTGCCTCTTCCTAGCTCTGGGGGTGGCCAGTAATCTTTGGCATTTGTTGCCCTGCAATTGCAGAAACTTTACTCTGTCTCCATCATCACACTGCATTCTCCCCTTGTTTATCAATGCCTCTGTCTCTCTTTTCCTCTTCCTGCAAGGATACCAGTCACACAGGATTAAGGGCCCATCCTACTGTAGTGTGGCCTTATCTTAAGTAATTACGTTTGCAACAACCCTCATTTCCAAATAAGGTAACATTATGAGGTACCGGGGGTTAGCACTTCAACATAACTTTTTGGGAGACGCAATTCAACCCGTAACACTTGCTTCATATACATTTGATGAGTGGATTAATAGGTGAATGAATAAATGAATAGGAATAGAGGAGCTTGATGAGAAATAGGAAGTGTGGTTAATAATTCCCCTCTCTGGTATAGAGCTCTAATTTACCTGCTTTTCATAGCAATCATTTTCACTCATTCTCAGTGGGAATTGCTGAAGAGTGAATTATTTCCACATTTATCTGGTGGAATAAGTTAACCTTCTCCACACTCTCTAGTTACCCTTTTTTTTTTTTTTTTTTTTTTTTTTTTTGAGACGGAGTCTCGCTCTGTCGCCCAGGCTGGAGTGCAGTGGCACGATCTCGGCTCACTGCAAGCTCCACCTTCCGGGTTCACGCCATTCTCCTGCCTCAGCCTCTCCAAGTAGCTGGGACTACAGGCGCCCGCCACCGCGCCCGGCTAATTTTTTTTTTGTATTTTTATTTTAGTAGAGACGGGGTTTCACCGTGGTCTCGATCTCCTGACCTCGTGATCCGCCCGCCTCGGCCTCCCAAAGTGCTGGGATTACAAGCTTGAGCCACCGCGCCCGGCCTAGTTACACATTTTTAACCATACCCAAGATCATGTATCTCCATTCACCTAAACTTTACTGCAACCATGTGAAGTATGAAACAGTATTATCCCCATTTCATGGATGGGGAAGCTGAGATATAGAAGATTACGTGCAAGCCCTGTTAATAAGTGACAAAACCAGGACTGCAGCCTGGAACTTTGGCCCTCAGAGGCATTTTTCTTCTCATAAAAAAATTACTCATTTTTTCATTGCACTTACAATATATAAACATGTGTTCACCATAAAAAAGTTTTTAATAATACAGAATTAAATAAAGCAAAATGTTACAGAGCCTTTTTGCCACCCCCAACCCACTCCCAGAACTAATTCCCAGCTGAGAGGTCATCATACTTGCAGGCTTCTCCTTCCTGGATTGTTTTTCTCTACATTTACTGTCAAATATGTAGATGTACGCCTATTTTTAGGGCTTGTTTTTTATTTACCTAAAGGGGATCACACTCCTTGTGCTGTTCTGGTACTGACATTTTCCACTTAACAACACCCTGGAGATTTTTTTCATGTGTCAGCAAAGCTGATCTTCACTCTGTGTGCACCAGTACGTCAGCGGGGCCAGGTTCTGCTCTGCTGCTCAGGTGTCTGTTCTGACTGGTCACGCTCAAGCAGGAGCTGCAGGCTTTTGGGTTGTTTTTGTTTTTGACACAGGGTCTTACTCTGTCACCCAGGTTAGAGTGCAGTGGCACAATCATGGCTTACTGCAGCCTCGACCTCCTGTGCTCAGATGATACTCCCACCTCAGCCTCCTGAGTAGCTGCAACTACAGGCACGCACCACCATACCTGGCTCATTTTTTGTAGAGATGGAGTCTTGCTTTGTTGCCCGGGCTGGTCTTGAACCCCTGGGCTCAAGCGATCCTCCTTGCCTTGGCCTCCCAAGTACTGGAATTAAAGGTGTGAGCCACCACACCTGGCTGGTTGCAGATTTTGAATATCACCCTGCATGCCAATACCTACAGGTGTGTCTCACCTCATTTACATCACTGCGTCGTGTTCTTGAGCATGGAGCTACCATTTTTGTGTAATCATCTATTATTAGTGCAGATTCAGGTTTTTCTGGTTTTTCAGTATTTTTTAGCAAGGTAGCCCTCAACATGCTATACCTGCCTCTCTGTGAACCTGTGTGAGAATGCAAAATACTCTTTCTATCACTGCTTATATAATAGAGACACCTGTGAGCTCTTCTTGCCCTACAGTAGGACCCTCGAAGAAGGGCCAGGTGTCTGGGCCTCAACACCTCTAAGAATCTAATTCATTGCAAGAACATTAGCTAGGACAGAGGCTCGCCACACTAGCTGCCATTAGGATCATCTGGGGAGATTCTGAAGCAACATCTATGCCTGGGTCTCCAGAAGATCTCATTTAACTCAATCAAGGTTAGTTCCAGGCGTCAGGATGATTCCATCATCCAAGCTGGAATGCAGTGGTGCAATTATAGTTCACTGCAGCCTCGAACTCCTGGGCTCAAGCGATCCTCCCACCTCAGCCTCCTTAGTAGCTGGGACTACAGGTGTGTACCACCATGCTCAGCTAATTTTTTAAAAAATTTTTTGTAGAGGCAGGGTCTTACTATGTTGTCCAGGCTGGTCTTGAACTCCTGGCTTCAAGCAATCCTCCCACCTTGGCCTCCCGAGTAGCTGGGACTAGAGGTGGGCGGCACTACACCCATGATTTTTTTAAACTGCTATATGTACTTCAAATGCACACTTAAGGTTAAGAACCAATGCCAAAGAACCTCTAAGACTTTTATAAAGGGTCTTCCAAAAGATTTGAAACGTGAAGAGGAAAAAATATTAACAAAAGAGAGGGAGAAAGGAAAAATAAAAGAGGACAGAACTATTTCTTTCACCCCACAAATGCTGAGACCAGCCCCAGCTCCAGCCCTGTAAGTACCCACAAGTTGGGCTGTTTTCTTCTCCAGGAGCTGCATCCCCACCTGTGGCTCTCTTCCAAATCCATTCCCCCAAACAAGCCCCCAGCTCTAACCCAGTGGTTTCCAGCCTCTGAGGATAAGGATTCCTAACATCATGGTGACTTTCAGGGCAGTGAAACTCTTCTGAATGAGACTGTAATGGTGGGTACATAACATTATGCATTAGGCAAAGCCTGTAGGACTGTACAACACAAAGAGTGAACTCTCATGCAAACTGTGGACCTGTGGACTCTAGTTGATAATAATGCATGGATATTGGTTCATCATTTGTAACAAGTGCATCACACCAATGCCAGATGTTAATAATAGGGGAAACTGAGGCAAGTGACTGGGAGTATAAGGGAACTCTTTGTATTCTCTGCTCAATTTTTCTGTAAGTGTAACATTGCTCTAAAAAGTAAAATCTATTAATTAAAAAAGAAGACCTTCTTACACACAGATATAAGTCGTCCCTCTCTATCTCCCCTCCCCCTTCCCAGGAGAGAAGCTAACATTTTAAGATCTTTTGATTGAGAAATTAAAGGATGAGCAAGACCCTGTAAATGCCTAAAAGCTTTTTTAAAATAAATAAGTAAATAAATCAATAGTTTATTCATCCCCACGGCATCAGCACACATCGAAGACAATGTTGCTCCATCTATATTCAAGTCCTCTTTCTTCTTCAAACTACACGCAGTGCCTGCCATGCTTACTTCTCCAGGTCCTCCATGGCCATCTAAGGGTTAAGGACCGGCGTGTGTGTGTGTGTGTGTGTGTGTGTGTGTGTGTGTGTGTAGCGCACGTGCGTGTTCTCCCTCACTTCACGTTTCCGGGCCCAAGACTCCTTTTGCAGCAGAGGTTAATCTGATTAGAGTTGAGGTGCTAATAACTTAAATGAATGCCATTAAACACTACCTGATAAAATCTGCATTTAAACCTGAGCTCCCAAAGGGCCAGAGGCTGTAATGTCAAGCATCTGGATAGGGCAGAAGGAGTGAGACTAGTGGCGAGGGGGTCCTTTCCGGGTCCTTGGGTAGCCTCCTGCTGTCTATATAATAATCCCTTTCATTGGCACAGAATTTTATAGTTTGTAACGCAATTTAATAAGGACTTTTTGAGTGCATCTAAGCCTCAGATACAGTGCTCAGTGCTTTATACAAATCATCTCATTCGATTTTCATAACAACTTAATAAAGGTATTGCTGTCTCCATTTTGCAGAGGAGGCACTGGAGGTTGGGTGAGCCAAGAAACTTGCCAGTATGCAATACAAGGGAAATCCAAACCTGGTTTGAATCCCGCTTCAATCCCTTCCCTTTCTCATCTACTTCTCCCTAACTATGTATTAGTGGGGGTTAGATGTGGTAGAATTTCTGTCACTCCTGGGTGACAGCAATGGACAGGACCCTGGGATGCATGCAGCCTTCCCCTCGGCAGACCCCACTTTCCTCCCCTCCCCACCTCCCTGCTAGTCCTCCCTCTCCTTCTGACCCTGCATAGCTGAAGTTATCAATCCAGCCTGAAGAGCACTCCGTCTTTCCTGACCTGACTGTGCCTTTAAGCCAGCTTTGATATAAGCAGGTTCGGTCCTCATGGGTCTGTACCTGGAGCCACAGTTGGCCCAGGTGTTGGAGCATCATGCTAAAGACACCAGGACCATGGGTGTCATTCACTATTTCCTGTGCACTCATCGAGTGCCTGAAAAAGTACTGCAGCTGGGACAACAACTATGACCGAGATGTGCTCCCTGCCCTTGGAAAGCCCCCAGTCCCATGGAGGAGTAAGAAACCCATGGAGGAGTAAGAAAGAGAGGTGAGGGCGGGCGCGGTGGCTCACTCCTATATTCCCAGAACTGTGGGAGGCCAAGGCGGGCAGATCACCTGAGGTCGGGAGTTGGAGACCAGTCTTAACAACATGGAGAAACCCTATCTCTAATAAAAATACAAAATTAGCCGGGTGTGGTGGCTCATGCCTGTAATCCCAGCTACTCAGGAGGCTGAGGCAGGAGAATCGCTTGAACCCGGGAGGTGGAGGTTGCAGTGAGCTGAGATCGCACCATTGCACTCCAGCCTGGGTGACAGAGCAAAACTCTGTCTCAAAAAAGAAAAGAGAAAGAGAGGGGAGAACTGGGGTTAGAGGTTGGGCAGGCCATTTATTCTGGAAAAACCACACAAGGAATTCTGGTGTTCCCTCCCCTTTACGAAAAGCACTTTCACAGAGCATATTCCAGTCTGAAGGTCCCTCTCACCCCTCCCTTTCCACAGATGTGGCCATTAGGCTTAAAAAGACAGATAAAAGCATGCACATGAATGATTTCAAACCCATGTCCTCCTTGTCTGTTCCTCTATTTGACCCATATATACTGTGTGCCCACCTTGTGCCTGGCACTATTGTACTCTCTGGAGAGCACAGGAGGGAAACAAGGAGAAGACGCTTGCCTTGAAGGAGCTCACCTTCCAGTTGGGTCCCCCGGCCACAAACTGATAAATAAGTAGACATAGTATAATCATAGTGACATTTAGTGCTGGGAAGGAAAGAAAAGCAGTGTCAGGGAAAGGCAAGAAAGTATTGCAAGAGAAAAACAATTTCATGTAGAGCCAGGGCCTCACAGGTGCGCCAGCGACGTCATTTCCACCCGAAAAGCACAGCCCTGCCGCTGAAAAATAAGTTAACTTGTGCATGCAGATCACAGAAGTCATGACAGTGTCACACGCAGTATGACCAGGCGGCGATCTGGGACTCGGGTGCCTGTGTGGCGCATTGCTTAAGAATTTGAAATCTGGCCGGACGTGGTGGCTCACACTTGTAATCCCAGCACTTTGGGAGGCTGCGGCGGGTGGATCACGAGGTCAAGAGATCAAGACCATCCTGGCCAACATGGTGAAACCCCGTCTCTACTAAAAATACAAAAATTAGCTGGGCGTGGTGGCAGGCGCCTGTAATCCCAGCTACTCGGGAGGCTGAGGCAGGAGAATCGCTTGAAGCCGGGAGGAAGAGGTTGCAGTGAGCCGAGATCATGCCACTGCACTCCAGCCTGGCGACGGAGCGAGACTCCATCTTGGAAAAAAAAAAAAAAATCTGAAATCAGCCCAGGTCCAAATCCAGCTTTTACCATTTGCTAGCTGTGTGACTAGGGGACAGTTACATGTTCTTTTCAATTCTGTTTCTTCACTTGAAAAATGGGGAGAGTAATTATCTATCTTAAAGATTGTTGTGACGTTTAAAAATAGATCATATTCGTGTAGCACAGTATCTGGTACTCAGTATTCAATAAGTAGTAAATACAATTTTTAATTTTTGTTACTAAAGGCTGAGATGGTCTAAAAAGTTTTCTTATTTTGTTATTAATAGAAAGCATAATGACTTGAATTTGTAATGCTTTCTTTTTTAAAGTAGTTTTACATATGTTATCTTAATCCTCATGGCAGATCTGAGAGTTGAGTATTATTTAGGGACAGTTTCCTAGGAGCAATATTATTCATTTCTCACATAGGAAAATGGACACTAAGTGATGTTTTGATCATGCTCCCCTTTGCTTTTGACCCATTAGTGTCTTCTTGTTGCTCCCAAGAAAATGCCCAGAGTCCCTAACACGACTGCCCAGTCCTGCATGGTGGGGGTCGAGCCTTTCCCAGCCCCATCCCACACCACCCTTCCCCTCCGATCTGCGTCCTCCCTGCACTGGGCTTCCAGTGTCTGTTCAGCGCTGTGCTTGCTGTCCCCATGAGGCCTCTACCCAGGCTGACCCCTCCTCCAAACCCTGCAGTCCTCTGCCCCAGCACCTGGCTACTTACCCCCACTCCTCCTTGGTACTCACCACCCTCCCCTCACACCTCCATCTAGGTCAGGTTTCCATGTAAACACTGTATCAGTTGGGAGTTACATTCATCTCTGAGCAATTAAGATTCCTTTCCCAATGGTGGCTTAACCAAAATGGGTAGGGGCACCAGGTGGCAGTGGGGGAGTTCCTTTCTCTCATGAGGCTAGCAGCCCAGAGGCAGGCAGCGGAGGCAGGCAGCGGAGGCAGGCAGCGGAGGCAGGCCCACCCCTTGCCCTGTGCGGAGGCCTCCTCAGGCTCACCTTCCTGGGGCCCTGGACAGCATTGCACTCACTCCCTATTAGAGAGCTTCCCCAGAAGTCCCGCTCCAGAAATTTTACTCTTAAAAAAAAAAAAATTAGCCAGGCATGGTAGCACAGGCCTGTAGGCCACTAGGGAGGCTGAGGCGGGAGGATTGCTCGAGCATGGGGAGGCTGAGGCTGTAGTGAGCCATGATCATGTCACTGCACTCCAGCCCAAGTGACAGAGGGAGACCCTGTCTCAAAGAAAAAGAAAAAGAAAAAGAAAAGAATTTTACTATAGCTTATTCACCTCAAATGAGCTAAAGAGCTGCTCCAGGGGAAGATAAGAAATGTAACATTCTAGCTGGACCCATTTTTCTCCCTAACCAAATAGGGATCCAATGAGGAAAGAAGAGAGGAGACTGGATATTGAGGAAGCAACCGGCAGCCTCTGCCGCATAGACTTTCATGGCGCTGTTCCCTCCCCCAGCTCACAGTTACACATTCGTTAGATTCAGTGTTTGTGTGTTTTATTAATATCTGCCTTCCAGCTGGACCATAAGCTCCATAACAGCAGAGGCTGTGTCTGGTTTTGTTCACTATTGAATTGCCGATGCCTAGCACACACCTGATACGTAGTCACACACGTAGTCAGGTGTGTGCTAGGAATCAATGAATAGTTAAAGAGCAAGCATGAAGCTATATGGAGGCACAGCTATGGAGCTAGCTTCCTACTAGCTTATCCCATCTAGTCCCTCTGTAGTGATGAGGATAAGGTGATAACTGAATTCCTACATATTCAGGGATCTGCAGACAAGTGGAGAGAAGCAACAGGTGAATTATGGCTTCCCTAGGAGCTGCCTACAGAGACAGATCACCGGGTGGTGCAGAGCATCATACGCTGAAGCAGGAAATCGACTCCTCCCCACTCAGTCCTGACAGGCTCAGTAGCTGTAGGTCCACCGTGTGGCACTGAGTACCTAAGCTAAGAGGCCATGACTTCCTGACCTTGTTTACCTCATTAACACCCAAGGCGTGACCTGAAAGTGACAGGTTCATTTCCCTGTGAAGAACTCATTATCTAGAAGCCTCTGGCATCCTGGAATCCATAGTAGAAAAAGTCCAACTAGTAAGTGTCCAAAACCACACCTTTCATGAACATCAGCTATGGAAAGTGAGTCACAGAATGTTTGTCTCACGAGAAACCATAGCAATGACCTTGCCAACCCCTTCATCTTCCATCCCGGGACACTGAGGCTCGGAAGATGAGGGGCTTCCCCTGAGGCACATGGTAAGTCAGGGGCAGAGGGAGGCCTGGAAGCCAGGACCCCACTCTTCCTACTAAACTACTTGAATGGGAGCGAGTCTGAGAGCAGAAAGCAGAGGGCCCACAGTGAGAGCTGGGGGTCCTTTCCCACTTCCTGGGAGTCCTTTCCCACTTCTCTCCCCTCGTCTCTGTTCAGCAACAGAGCAGATTTTCCAAGCAGTCAGTACCCATTGAATTGTAAGCAGCGGCTTCATGAGTGCTCCTGCTCTCAGGAAATTTAGATTATTAGAGGGCACTGGATGCACAGCTGAAACAAATGACCCCTAAATGGAGGTGCTAACCGGAGCTTTGCCCTGAGGGAATGACCCGGTGCCTCCTCCATCCTGCAACTTGCCCGTGCCATCACTGGATGCAGTGGAGGCCTGGATAGTGTGAATCAAAGGATTGCCGTTTAGGCTACATCTAGGTCAGTGTTTTCATCCAACATTACAAGTTTGGGTTCCTGGCATAACTCTTTACTTATTCATATTATTGTTGTTGTTCAATATATGTTTCTTATACATCAGTATTTGTTGATTGACTGCCTAAATGAATTAATTAACAGCACATACATAGTAACAACCAGTTGAGGAATGTGTTGCAAACAACTTCAATCAAGATTATTATTTATTTAGTATGTATTATGTTCTAGGTCCATTACATAAATTACTTTTAATCTTTACAACAAATATGCAAAAAAGATATTTAAAAAGAAGATCATTTGCCCAAAGCCATACAGCTTTATAGGTAATGGAGCCGGGATCTGAACTCAGTTCTGGCTGATGCCAAAGACAGTTCTTCCACCACTGTGCTTCCCTCTAACTTTTCAGGATATGCTTGTCCACACAAACGTGGGTCAGCTCTGGTCTTCCTACCATGGGTGTCAAATGAAATTAATTTTTGCCATCAGCCTAGCTTACAGTTTTCCATTTTCTGGACCAGTAGGCAAGCAATTATTTGCAAGAATATAGAACACTCAGTAGGGGTGGGGGCAGAGGGTGAGAAGAAGCCTCCCTTTTGCAGATAGACAGGAAGCAGGCAGTGGGCATTCAGTATATTTTTACCAGGTAAGTATCCTTAGAGTGGAAGAACTACTTAAAAGAAACAGGCCAAGATAAAAGGGATTTCTCATCCCTTTTGCAAATGATGTTCTCTTAGCACTCCCTAACACAATGAACGGAGGCCAGTCTTTCCATCTTTCATGTCACAGATTCTTCAGGCTTTGCCTCTCTGGTGAAAGGGGTCCCGCGAGGTTGAATCTCCTATAAGGGCTCTCACACCATCTTATACTCCCTGAATCACTGGAGGGGACACAGATTGAGCTAGCATGGAACAAAGGATGCACAGAGGAGGAGAAGGTGAGGAAAGGGGGGAGGAAAAGGGAGGGATGCAAGATTCCACTCGGAACCTAATACATGGTTATCCATCAGCCTCTGTCGTTCCTGACTCTGGGTTGTTTACAAAATCCTCACCCTAGTATGCACTGGGCTGCCTCAAATAGCCCTTGCTCCTTCCTTTAAGGAGGCATTGCTTTTGTTATAGCAAAATCCAAAAGCCTTAACTTACCACCAGGCAGGACACAGCCAAAAGCTGGCCTGGGGAAGATGGGACGAACTCACAGGTAAATTAAACACCCACCCAGTGTGGATGCTTTCTCTGAATATTCCCAAAGACATTCTCCCCTCCCCTATGCCCACCCCACACTCTTCATGTGAGTGAATCTATCATAAGCATGGGGTGGGGGAAATGTGAGTGCTCAGAGCCTTGTGAGGTGAGTGCCAGCAATTCTAAACAGGAACGGGGAAGGACTGTGGTAGGCAAGCCATGAAGCCTCTAAGTCACTTAACTGTGATCTGTATATCCCAGCAAAACCTAGGCCCCATTAGGGAATCTTTTAGGGAAAAGGATACTCCTGTCATCCCACGTACTCATTCATGAGTGAGGGCAGATGCGGGGAGCCGCACTGGACAGCAACCAGGATGGAGAGCCGTGTAGTGCAGCATGGTGCCCTCCCGTAAATTCCACCTGCGCACTCCAAGGTTCCAGGACACACGTAAACCATCTGCCCAGCCCTGAGACACCATCTCACCTGTTCTGTGTATATGCAAGTCCCACTCTCCTCTGTCCTCAGCACTGGCCTCTAGTCCATTCTCCATCCCCATTCTACCTCCCACAAAATAAGTGTGTGCTCAGGGAATGCAAATGCATTGAAGAAACCTTGAAGAACGGAGCTGAAGGTAGATCTGCTGCCTAACTGCACCAAGAAAACCAAACAACTCTTAAATATTACTAAGGCCGTGACCCCTGATTAGGGATGCAAATGCATCTCTATTGACCAAGATTATAAATCAATGTTTAAGAAATTAGATCATTTGGCAGATGTATATTTAGAGGAACTGTGTTGTAGACCCTTTTGCACAGTGTGACCCCATCTCCCCTAGTACATCTTGACCATGGGTAGCCATGGGTGTGGGGCACCGGGAGCTCCTGGCGAAGGCAGTCCTGCCTTTCCCCTGCATGTCCACAGGCCAACTGAGCTGCAGTGGATGGGGTTTGGTCCAGCGTCTCTCACAGATTTACTTTTTGCAGGAGCTTGAGCTGGCAGATCCGAAAACGTATTTGCCTCCAGCATATTCTCCCTTGATTTTCACACCTTTCTGCATTTCAAGGGTAACGTAACTCACGGGAGCCTGATTCACTGAAAACAGCTCAGCGAAGTCTGGTTTGTGAGAGCCATTTGATATCTAAGAGGCCTTTCTTTCCTCATCTTCTGAGCCCATGTACTCCAAACCCCAACTCTGGCTGGAAGTCGAAGAGGCAGAACCCAAAGCAAGAGCAGGGAGGGGAGCCCAGGCACCGTGCAGAGGTGGATTTAATCCTCCGAAATCACCTATGATTCTTATCCCCATTTAGCAGATGAGAGCATCAACACTCAGACAGGGGCAGCACCTGCCTTACAGTTTGTAAGTGAGAGATCTGCCACTACACTGCCGCACACCCTGGGAAGCAAACTGCTCAGCCCCAAGATGCCAGGCCAGGCTATGCTTCACTTAGTGGCTCTGTTGAGCTTCTTCCTTCTGAAGCCCTACACTAGCAGGAAGACAGAAGGGTCCACTCACAGTTACCCTGCAAATCAGTTCTGGTTCAGACCCTACTACTGGCATTGAAATCTTGCCGTGTTCTTAAACAGTGGTCCTGGTGGCTTGGGGAGTAAGTGGTGAAGTTGAGAGGGACGCAGTATACCATACTGCCATGAGCCTTCGAAGGCGCCTCAGCGGTCTCCCACCCTGGCGCCACATCCTGCTCGGCTTCAGGTTCCCTGGTCACCAAGTCTCCTTCCCACCCTGAAAACCTACAAGGTAAGTTGATACAGATATGTTGGTGCCAGGGGCGATGCTGTTCCAGATTGCATCTGAAGGCAGAACCAGGGGTCAGGGGCTACAATTACAGCCAGAGGATTTAGATTAGAGAAGGGCTTCCTGACAAGTTGCTAAACTCAGTGGGTAATAGGGAGAGTTTACAGAAACTCTTTCCCAGGAAATATAATCCCATCACCCTACTCAGGAAGAGTCTCCCTAGGAGGACAAACCAGAAAGTTTCAGGCTTTTCAACCTCAAAAGACTATGGATGTGAGTGTCGTGAAATGAAGCGGGGTTGATGGGGAGTTCTAGCGGGCGAAATCAAAATCAGGGCGAACCTGACCTGCCTCCTTTACAGACTTGCCAGGATAAAAGGAGATAACATCTCTGCAAGCATTTGTCAACTGTTTGGTGCCAAGGCGAGGATAAGGGATTTTTATTGTGCACAGGAGCTGGGGTCTCTCCCATGAGGCTTTAAGGAGTAAATAAATGCAGCATCGCTTTACACAGAGGGCAGCAAACTACCCAACTGAGAGCAGTGTGGACTGAGTAGTGCAACAGGCTCCAAACAAAACTTTAAGACAATTCACCAATATCAGGGGCTTCCAGGTTAAAATCAAGGGACGCCACTGTGGCTTAATGCGACCAAAAAAACTGTCATGATCGTCTCCATTATCATCCATTACTCTTTGTATATGCGTTTTGCACATTTTCTCATTTGATCCTCATCGCACTTCTGGGGAGCAGCTCAGGGAGGTATAACCCCATTCTACCAATGAGGAAGTTGAGGTTCAAAATTGGGTTGTGTGAATTGCCCAAGGTCACATAACCAGCAAGTGGTACCACTGCCTTGTTTAACTTCAGGTGGAGGTCAATGCCCTTTCCACTCTAACTTTGCCCACTCTTGTGATCAATTCCTTCGTTCACCCATGTGTTCATTAACTCAACGGATATTTGCTAAACATCTTTAAAACAAAGGAAACAGCAAACTGGAACATATTTTATTTCCAAGCTCATTGTGAAATTGGGACACACTCCAGGAAATAGTAACATCATTTCTTTCCCTTGCTCTAAAAACACTTAATCTCATCTCATTAGGTCTGTGACGCTTCTTACTAATGGCTGACAAGGTCTTAACAATTTGCCTCATCCCTTTGACCCCGTCTTCTGCCGCTTCCCACCTCCTTCTCTAGATCCTTAGTACACTGACCTTTCAAGTCCTCGGTGACACCAACTAGGCTGCTTCCTCAGGCCTCAGGGCCTTTGTGCATGCTATTTCCCCCGTGCATACATGTCTGCCCCATTCTGATAATTCAGGTCTGAGCGCCAATGTCATATTCCCAGAAAGGATTTTCTTGAGCTGCTTCATCACACACAGGCCCTCCCCATCACAGTACTTTTTATTTTCTTGATGGCATCTATTACTTTCTAAAACGTTCATATTTATATTTACTTGTTTGCTATCTGTATCTCCTTGCCCCCAGCCTCAAATTCTGGGAAAGCAGGGGTCTTGTCTGTCTTGCTTGCTGAAGCAGGCACCTGCCCCATGTTTAACATATAATAAATAAATTAATTAATTAAATAAAATCATGAATTATTGGTCAAAAGTATTTATTACATTACATTTGATTGATGAATTATTGGTCAAAGGTATTTATTACATTACACTTGATTGCACAGTACAATTATTGTTATAAGCTATAGATTAAAAAAATTTTTTTCTTAGGTTGCACTGAAATCTAATTGCAAGAGAACTGCACCTGCAGCAGTAGGTCAAGTTCACACAGAGTATATACCCTGGATCAGAATACTGTTCTCTTCATTCCGTGTTTTGTTTGTTTACATATGGCTTCAATTTATGGACACAGTTTCTTCTGCTTCCAGACTTACCTTAGAACCTCCAGTCCTTAATAAATGCTGAATATGGAGAAAGTTTCCGTAAGTTGTGGCCAGTGGACAGCGGTCCACTTAGGAGTCATTGTGAAGTTAAAAATACTGACAGGTCACAGAGGGCGATGGGTGTCCAGCCAAAGCTAAGACTTCCATCCTTAGACTTAGAACTACACCTGCAAGAAATGAAGCCCCTTTCATCAGCTTTAGCCCCTTTCATCAGCTTTAGCCCCTTTCATCAGCTTCAGCCCCTTTCATCAGCTTTAGCCCCTTTCATCAGCTGTTTTCTTCATGGCTGGCAGCTTTTCCTCAGTTACTTCTTCTTTTCTCTTTCTTATTTCCTTCTTTCCTCATCTCACTTGCTCTTGCAAAAGGAGCCTTAAAAAAACCTTATTCACATTAAGATGTAAATGACTGTTCACTTCCCAGGGGTCCTGCAGACTAAGAGAGAACCCACACTCAGGAATAAAGCCACGGTGGGATTCCAGGCATGCAGAAGCACCTGCTTAGAAGGCTCTGCCTTGCTCCTTCCTGCTTCAACTCTTAAGTGTCTTGAAAAAACAAAGACCTTACAGGCCATCCAGCCATGCTGACGAGCATGGAGACCTGGAATCTAAGGAGTTGATAACAATAAAGTGTCATGGCCTGAAGATAAATCTGGAGGGATCTTCAAGGTACGTGGCTGGGTCTAATTGCAGCCACCACTCTGCATAAAATTTCCATTGCCAGGTGTATCTTACAGGCATTTGGCTGCAGAACCCTTAACTCTTCTCTTGTCCCAGTGATATGGGCTGTAATCACAGACGATGAGTGTGGGTTTAAGGAACTTTCAGGGAGATAATCACTCATTTACAAGGCACCCCCTTTATAGTTGCAATTATGGGGGGAGGACTAGCACCTGCTTCCTTGCTGTGGTTTGAGCTGTGTGATATTAACATGACTCCAAGAACAATGTAATCAATACATTTCTATTTATTGAAGAGTGCTTTATGTAATGCCCACAACTATCCTCTGAAATAGATATTGCTACGTCCATTTTCAGCTGAGAAGAAAACTAAAGCTCATGGAGGTAAACTAATTTGCTCAAGTTCACGTAGCTGGAAATGGTGAGGCCAGGATTCCTTCCGACTCCGAAGGTCTTGATCTTTCCCTTAGTTTCTGCCTTCACGTTTGCAGGTCATAGTAACCTACTGTAGAATGAGCTCATAATTCCCAGTAAAATGTATGCAATTACATTTTTAATTTCCTGAATGAGAAGTAAGTGTTAAAACTATGTTTTGAGTCGTTTACTTGAGTTGAACGAGTCAATCTATGTGATATTCACTTCTTAAACCAATATTGACTGAGCAGATACTAAGTGCCAGGTGCTATCATTTGAGGACACAGGGAAAACTGTGACCAGAAGAGCCCAACAGCTCTGTCTTCAAAGAGCTTACATTCTACTTGGGGAAGATGGAGAATAAACAAATAAGGAAAACCTGGACTATGTCAGGAAGTGCAGAGGATCGTGGTATCAAACAAAGCAGAGAGCAGAATTGGGAATGCCAGGAGTGGGGTTTGCGATTTTAAATAGGCTGTTCAGGGGAGGCATTGCTGAAAAGAAGGGATTTGAACAAGGAGCTGACAGAGGTGGGGAATACAGCATGGGCCTCTCTGGGGAAGCCTCATTCCAACAGTGGGAGAGCAAGGATAAAGGCTCTGAGCTGGAGTGCACCACTTTGCTCGGTTACTTACAAAGATAGATTAATATGAAAAATGTTAGTCCGATAAGTTGTTTGGTATTTTAAATGCCAAAAAAAAGAGGGAGAAAATCTGAAGATTAATGTCTGAGATAGAATCAGGGGGAGTGGTTGCTGCAGGAGAGGGTGGGTTATGGCTGAGGGGTGAGGGAGCTGGAGGGTGCTGGGGCGGTTCCACATCTTGATCGAGGTGGAGGTTAAAGGCTTACTGTCACCTGCTGCATATTGAGGACTGTGCACTTTACTCTGTGAAGTTATATCTCAGGGTTTTATTTTGTTTTGTTTTGAGATGGAGTCTGGCTTTGTCTCCCAGGCTGGAGTGCAGTGGCGCCATCTCAGCTCACTGCAACCTCCACCCCTGGGTTCAAGCGATTATCCTACCTCAGCCTCCTGAGTAGCTGGGGTTACAGGCATGCACCACCATGCCTGGCTAATTTTTGTATTTTTAGTAGAGATGGGGTTTCTCCATGTTGGTCAGGCTGGTCTCAAACTCCCCACCTCAGGTGATCCATCGCCTCAGCCTCCCAAACTGCTGGGATTACAGGTGTGAGCCACTGCACCCAGCCCATTATCTCAGTTTTTTAAAATGAATTTAAAAAGAGGCCTTAGATCTCCACTTCCAGTATTCTGAAGTTACGTATTCACATGCCGTGTAATATCAGAATTTTTAGCGTACACTTCATGGTTTCTTCTTTGCTGCTCAAGCTTATGAGATTCACTGAGAAAAATGCAAGCTTGAAAAGAATAGGGTTCAAGTGTTTGCTCTGGGATCTTGAGACAATTGACCATTCTTCCTGGATCTGAGTTTCTTTTTTTTTTTTTTTTTTTTTTTTAAATTTTTGAGATGGAGTCTCGCTCTGTCACCCAGGCTGGAGTGCAGTGGCGCGATCTCGGCTCACTGCAAGCTCCGCCTCCCGGGTTCACGCCATTCTCCTGCCTCAGCCTCTCCGAGTAGCTGGGACTACAGGCGCCCGCCACCACGCCCGGCTAATTTTTTTGTATTTTTAGTAGAGACGGGGTTTCACCGTGGTCTCGATCTCCTGACCTCGTGATCCGCCCGTCTCGGCCTCCCAAAGTGCTGGGATTACAAGCGTAAGCCACCGCGCCTGGCCCTGGATCTGAGTTTCTAAACTATAAAGTAGGACTGGCAATGACCGTATCCACCTCGCAGAACTATTGGGAGGCCAAAACAAGATCATGTCTGGGAAAGTTCTCATTTAGTTGCAAGACCACAGAAATCTAACTTCACGTTATAATTACAGGTGCATCCAGTGTTTTACTGGAGTGCCTGCGGGGTCACCACCGCGTCAGCTCCTACTTGGGCTACGTCCCTTGCCTCTTGTCTCCTGCCAGTCACCCTCTGCTAGGCGCTAGGCACTGCCACACACGGCAGGTCAGGCTGCCAAATGATGTTCTATGGTGGGGGGCAAAATGACTCCTGTTCCTTTTGGGCAATGCTCTGACTCTCAAACAGATTATTATACTCTAAAAATCTAGAGGGTGACTCAACAGCCCTTTCTGTTACCACCCCCTCGACCCTGCAAGACTCAGACCTGAGTGCAGGGGAAGCTGGACTGGGAGAGTCATGTGACTGGTGGGAGAGGCGAGGCTGTGCGGTGCTAAGATGTAATGCTGCAAGATGTAATGTTTTGTTTGGTAACAGTTCATTTGGGTTCAAGCATAAAACGTTTTACAAACTCTCCCAGTGGTGACTAAGCCTTGTCACTAGATCACGCTTGTCCTCCTGTTCCTTTAGGAGGAGGTTTCCCAGGTATCAGCCACTCGCATAGGAGACAATTAAGTTTGCGGGCGGGGGGTGGGTGGAGGGGTGCATCGTCAACACGGGATTTGGAACTTAGGGAAACTCAAGTGGGTCTGACTTTTATTATCACCATGCACTTGAAGTTCTAAAGAAAGTCAGTGACACAATACTGCCCCCCTCATCTTTGTCTTATCGCTCATCTTGGTCTTATCTTGGTCTAAGTCTCAAATAGTTGCTGTGATTACCATTTACTGACTTTAATTACATATAGATCTATAATTACATCTGTATAATATTGTTCTATGATGTAGATGATTACTTTTTAATTGCTTACTTTTAGTAAACACTGTGTTCTCCATGGCAGTTAATTTTGAGAACTCCCAATTGTATAGTGCTCTCCCCAGCTACTAACCCCAGCCCCCGAAGATTAGCTAAATGCGTCTGATTCCAGAACTATTCCTAATGGCATAATGGTTTGGAATGGTTAGAACTTTCTTCCGGGTATAGTCTGCCCCTATGATATCACATATTCTTGCACTTAAACAGTTTGCTTGAAAAAAATAAGCACATCGATTATATGAATAAAGGCAAAGAAACATAGTGTGAGTGGCTTCAATTCTGCCTATGTGAGAACTTAGAGTTTTTATCTGCATTTAAAATTGAAAACAGCGAAATAAAGTGTGAACTGCAAGGTATAATGTTTTGTCTGGTAATGGTTCATTTGGATTCAAGCATCAAACGTTCTACAAACTGTGGATAATATCTTTAATATTGCTGTTTATTTTTTAGTTGTTATTTTTAAAGTAAAGAACAAATCAAGAAAATAATTATTACTACGTGGCTATTATGGAAAATAGTTTGGAGGTTCAGAGGGAGGAGGTATCAAATATTAACAACTCCAGGTTGAGATGCACTAGGCACAGCAAAGACTGTGTGTACCACTCAACCAAACATACTGAATTCCAGTGATGGACATATTTGACTCTCAAGAGCCATGCCCTGTGATGTTGTTATTGCTACCCTCCTAGGATGGTTTCAGATACAGCCCCAACAAGAAGCAAGTGGGTGATGCAGATGGCCCAGGAGCTCTCGGCTGTTATCACTCATACATTCAAAAAGCACTTATTGGGCAGCCTTAGTGCACATTGGCCTGGCAGAGCTCTGCACTTGACCTGGAGGTTATAGGGTTAAGGAGGCTGAGGTCTCCCTACATATACCCAAACTGAGAAAACCAGCACCAGATGAAGGCTAAATACCTTGCTGTTTGGTTGGTCAGACACAGTGGCTCACACCTGTAATCCCAGCACTTTGGGAGGCCGAGGTGGGCAGATCACCCGAGGTCGGGAGTTTGACACCAGCCTGGCCAACATGGTGAAACCCCGTCTCTACTAAAAATACAAAAATTAGCTGTGCGTGGTGGTGTGTGCCTGTAATCCCAGCTATTTGGGAGGCTGAGGCAGGAGAATCGCTTGAACCCAGAAGATGGAGTTTGCAGTGAGCTGAGATCGCGCCATTGCACTCCAGGCTGGGCAACAGAGTGAGACTGCATCTCAGCAAAAAAAAAAAGAAAGAAAGAAAAAAAAATCTTGCTGTTTAAAAAGCTACAATTACAGTATCATTTCCAAAGCACACCTATTAAAAGAGGGCTTTATAGGGAGGAAACGCACACTTATAATGTAATAGTTGATAAACAGAAAACCCATTTATGTTATTATACAGTTAGAAGATGAGTCCTAACCTGCTGTGGAGAGACTAGTAATTGTGGAGAAACTCGTCCGTAACGGATGACAACACATGCTCCAACATCACCCGAGCATTTAGAGCCTCTTGAGGTGTCTCTGGAACTAGTTGTAAAGTGCATCTTCCTGATTTATTTAATAAAAGCAATTCCTGCTCATTATTCCTCTTATTATCATTGGTAATAATAGTGACAGGGTGTTTGAACATGTTGGTTTAGCTCTGGGATTGGCCAGGAGGAGAGGCTTATATTCTACTGTTTATTACTCATCTAATAGTGAAGACCTGTGAACCAGCTGGTATAAGCATGGGAGGCTGGGGGCAGTAAAGACACTGCCAGGAAGGCCAGGGAGAGGTGATCAGTGTGACATGTATTGGTGGCAAAAACCACTGGACACTGGCAACTGACTCTCTCTCCGTAAGAGCAGAGATGCAGACGTCCTCCCTGGTATGAAAACAATAACTAGCAATTTCACAACCTGCTGAGTTCTCCGAACTTTCTCACCCAGAAAAGTTCTTCTGGCTCATTTGTAAACACTGGTACAGTCCTTTTTGTTCTAGACTCAGAGGAGCTGGAAATCAACCAGGAATACCAGGAAAAGCAAGCTCTAGCATTGACTTGAGTTTGAAGCTCTTTTGCTGGCTGTAGGTGAGACTTTCAAGAAGTTTCTCAAGGGTCAGGAGCCCTGTTGTCCTCAGCTGTATAGGGTACACCATAATACCAAGCATTTGGCACGTTATGAGAATTGGATGCAAAGCTCTATGTTAAAACTGTGGATCCGCCCTGGTACATAAATACACGGTTGTACTACTGCGCCCAACTACAGCTTGTGTCATCCTCATTTCCATTACAGTCCCGTCCAAGTGGGGACTGTTGCTGTCGCTGCTCCTTCTTCTTACTCAAAGTCTTGAGAAATTCTTCTTTCCACATGCTAGTAATGGTCAGAATAAGAAGAATGAATTAGAAATGTCTGTTTCCTCCCACGGCACTGAAAGATCAGTCTGATTAAAAAATAACTTCACTGGGGTTTAATAGCAGCACTAAGGGCAAAGTGTAATTACTCTCATGCTTTAGATGGAGAAACTGAGGCTGGAGAAGTTAGGGAAGTTGCTCAAAATCATGTAATAAGCCTGAATTTTTATTCAGGGAGTTCTGGATGTTTCGTCCCCCTTAGGGATGCCTCCCACTATTATCAGGTTGGTGAATAAGAAAATCCTTTCTTGAGTATGAGTAAAATAAATTGGAACCAATATTAAACAGAGTTCTTTACAGTTTTACAAAGCACTTTTACAAAAAGTCTCTAACTTCATGCAAGATTACTTGTATTACTAAATGGTACTACTAGATATTGTCATTTTACAAAAGAGGAAACTGAAATTCTGAAACATTATTGACCTGTCCAAAGTCACGATATTCAAATACGTAGGGCCCAGACCACTGTGGTTCCAAACCCCCATCCTACCATTGTGTTTCCTAGACACGTAAGGTAAAAATGGTATCTCCCCATCCCTGTATTCCTCACCACCTGCCTCCTGCATCTTTTCTCTCAGTCCATTTAGCTTCCAGTCTTCAAATTGCTCGCTCCACTATTAAGGCTTCCTTGATTAATACCTTTCTTTCTGACCTCAAGGCATCTTTTAACCGTATCTGTGTGGTCCCGACACTCCAAGAACATTGGATGTGAGTCATGGATTTGCAGAATTCTATTTTATCATCTGATTTCAAAACCCAATCCCTCATGAAGGATAATCTAATGTTTCTGGGTCCCGAAGCTTATGCAATTTGGGGAGCCCTTGGTAGGAAAAAAGAAAGAAAAACAAAATTAGATACAGAGCTTTGAAAGACGCCCATCTGTGTGAGGCGTCGGTACAACGCTTAAGCTTCAGAGCTTCAAAGTAGAAGCCATGAATTCACCTCCATCCCCACGTAAGATTCAACTCCAGTCTGGTTCTCCTTCAGTGAACCTACTTTGGGCAAATACTGAGCTGTCCACCTTGCAGGTTTAGCTCACCTAACTCTCACAGCAACACAGACAAGAAGGTATGATTGTCTTTTATTTTTTTGAGGCAGAGTTTCGCTCTTATCGGCCATGCTGGAGTGCAATGGCACTATCTCAGCTCACTGCAATCTCTGCCTCCTGGGTTCAAGTGATTCTCCCGCCTCAGCCTCCCAAGTAGCTGGGATTATAGGCACCTACCACCACGCCCAGCTAATTTTTGTATTTTTAGTGTAGCATGTTGGTCAGGCTGGTCTCAAACTCCTGACCTCAGGTGATCCGCCCGCCTCAACCTCCCAAAGTATTAGGATGACAGGCGTGAGCCATCGGGCCCAGCTGATTGTCTTTATGTTATAATTTGGCTAGTCTCTAGTTCGTTGTTTTCTTTTTTTTTTTTTTTTTTTTTGAGATGGAGTCTTGCTCTGTAGCCCAGGCTGGAGTGCAGTGGCGCAATCGCGGCTCACTGCACGCTCCGCCTCCCGGGTTCAGGCCATTCTCCTGCCTCAGCCTCCTGAGTAGCTGGGACTACAGGCACCCACCACCATGCCCGGCTCATTTTTTGTGCTTTTAGTAGAAACGGGGTTTCACTGTGTTAGCCAGGATGGTCTCGATCTCCTGACCTCATGATCCGCCCGCCTCGGCCTCCCAAAGTGCTAGGATTACAGGCATGAGCCACCACGCCCGGCCTAGTTCATTGTTTTCAACTCAAGTTTCAGTTTGTTGAGCCAAGGAATCTTGCTTCTAATTTCTTGGTAGGACCTCCCTTGATCCCAGAACAATCTTGAGTTCATAAACGTTTTATGAATGAATGGATATTTGAACAAATGAATGAATAAAGGAACACGTTCAATGGCTACTTGTTGGATTTATAGCAGAAAATGTAATTGTTATAATAATTGCTACTTTTGGAGTGCCTATTACGATGCAGTCACTCCTCATATGTTATTTCTAATTCTCACAGCCTCCCTGCGGAGTGGGTATTATTATCTCTAATTTATAGCCAAGGAAACTGAGGCTCATTGCAGTTAAATTATTTGCCCAGGGTCAAACAGTTAGTAAGTGGCAGAGCCAGATCCGATTTTCCCCAAAGCGTAAGTTATTTCCATCTCAGAAGCGACACTCCGGATGCTGTGGTCAGGGGCTGTGTCCTCCCTCGTGCTGTACCTGCTCACAATTATGCCTCGCCTGTACCTGGAGGTGGGTGAGGCACCTTCCTGCTTCACCACGCTCTTTCTTCTCCTGCCCCATGTGCTCCCACAGTACCTTGCACATGCTCTGCACATGTAACATGCTTGTCACATGGAAATGAACAGTGGGCAAATTCCCTTAGTGGGTCTACAGGAGGAAGTAGAATGAAATAGGAGTCGCCTTGGCAAACAGACAATGCAGGCCAAGGAGACCAGGGTGTTGAGGGAAACAACTACCCCGGCCCAAGCAGAGGGGAGGAGGCAAACAAGATCCTCTGGGGCTTTTTACTTTCTGCCCCAGACGGACCAGACGAAAGATGCCCTTTGTGGTCTCTTTGGACCAAGAAGACTCTGTGATCATAGAGGAATGTGAGCATGAATGCCAGATTCCCACCAAGCGCTGGTAATGATGAAGTGTCTCTTGGGCAATTTTTATATGATGAAAATGTGGTGGTGCTTTTAAGAGGTTTCAAGAGCCTTAGGCAAAAAGATGCTCTGATAACAGTGGAATGGGATGCTCAAAGGCTCTCACCTCCATTATCTCATTGAAGTCTCTCCAGTCCTTTAGGGATAAGAGGGAAGCAGTCAAGATAATTCCCATCTTACAGAGGGGAAATTAAAAATCCAAGATCTTAGAGCCCAGAAGTTCACCATGTTTATTCTATATTTAGCTTAGTAAGTGATTACCCTTAATACAAGAAGTTTTGCCGGGCGCGGTGGCTCACGCTTGTAATCCCAGCACTTTGGGAGGCCGAGGCGGGCGGATCACGAGGTCAGGAGATGGACACCACAGTGAAACCCCGTCTCTACTAAAAATACAAAAAATTAGCCAAGCGTGGTGGCGGGCGCCTGTAGTCCCAGCTACTCGGAGAGGCTGAGGCAGGAGAATGGCGTGAACCCGGGAGGCGGAGCTTGCAGTGAGCCGAGACTGCGCCACTGCACTCCAGCCTGGGCGACAGAGCGAGACTCCATCTCAAAAAAAAAAAAGAAGTTTCTAGTAGACAGGACAACTGGAATATTTCCTTCCTTTACATTAAAATTCAATCTAGCATCACTGAGAATTTGATATTTAAAAAATGCTGTTTGCTGCTGGGAAAGAAGGTTATGGTGAAGATGGTGATGATGCTGACAATGATGACTCTGACCAGTACCAGAGACTTGAATTCATTCAGGAATAACAGTACAAAGAACACCTGTCCCCAGGTCCTTGAGCACTGAGGCCCAAACACCTTACAGAATCCCCCCAGTTTGGTGACAAACCACCCCTAACATGAGCTACCAAAAAAGGGGAGCACAGATTGGAATAACCAGCTCTTTGGTGGATAATCCAGGTCCGTAGTCTATGGTTTGGGATTCTCGATGATTCCCTGAGCCAGCCTGTCAATAACTGATTCCAGCAGGGATGTCTGGCTTGGGCTGACATGGGGCGCTGGCAGATAAGGACATGCACTGCTCAGACGCCGCTTCAGAAAAGGACTGCAGAGTGTGATTAGCTGATGGGCTCCAGCTTTTAGCTCCCTGGGGTCCGCCATGGCTTCCTAGCTGAGGTCACACATTCCTTGCAAGAGGGTGAATGGGAATCAGCCAATGATCGAGCAAGGTGCTAGCACAAATGCGTACCCATTTCCATGCTACGGGGGACTCCTTCATTGGGCAGTCTTTGCTCTGGAGCTGCCCATTGGGCTGGCATGGACTTTGTTGGATGTACATGGTAATCTTGTGGCTCCTTCTGCCTTGTTCTACTTTCTCCTCTTTTCTCTCACAAGTCTTCCTCCTGCAAACTTTCTGCACTCCTAACTCCACCGCAGCATCCGCCTCTTGGAGAACACAGCTGTCACACCTGTGTTAAGCTCCAAAGCGCTGGAGGTACCTAGTGCCTAGATGAAACTAGAGACATGGAGATATTGCACCCAATAGGAGGACAAGGATGAATCCAGCCCACAGGCCACCAGAGAGGAGGAATACAGCTAAGTGGCTGAGGGCATCGATGCTAGCAGCTGGAACCAGCGCTAACCAAGGGCTTATCAGGACAAGGGAGGCAGCTCCCCTCCATGCCAGCCAACTGCACTTAGTTGACGATGCTGAGGATTTCTGCAGTCTAAGTTACTCTGAAGCTTGGGTAAATTGTTTGACTGCCTTCAGCCTCAGTTACCCCAGATATATAATGGGATAAGTGACATGTGTTGTTAAAGTTCACCTTTTGTCGTACCCCAGAATGATTCCAGAGATAAAGAGCAGATTAGGGGTTGCTTAGGACTGAGGAGGATGGGGCTATAGGAGGATGATAGCTAAAGGGTACAGGGTTTCTTTTGGATGTGATAAAAAAAAAGCTCTAAAATTGATTGTGGTAATGATTGCACAACTCTCTGAATATACTAAAAAATCATTGAATTGTACACTTTGAATGAGTGAGTTGTATGACACGTGAATTGTATTTCAATAAAGCTGCTATTTTAGAACATTTAGCTCAATGAATCATTGCAAGATGAATAACCCATGTAACCATCACCCAAGTCAGGAAATGGAATATTCTAGAATCCCAAAGTCCACCGACTGCCTGCGAGGACATGTATTTTTTGTTTGTTTAGTCTCCTGTCCCCAGAAATCTTATGGCACATCTCTGAAATAGGTCATTTTGTGTGACTGGTATTAACTTCCACTGAATCTGCAAGGAAACATGGTGGCCTCTCTGGTGATCCTTCCCATGAAACACAGAGTTCATTCCTAGCCTCCTATTTTAGAAGGGATACTGGCAAATCTGAGCCCATCCCAAAGGTGTGTGAACGGATGAGGAGAGGACTAGATCACATGAACAAAAGCTGAGGATCCAGGTCCACATAGCCTGGAGAAAAGATTTCTGGGGGACTGAACTGTTGTCTTTCCATAGTAAAGGGTTACCACATGGAAATGAAGGTGCCTGTGCTTTGTCACCCACGGGGCAGATCTAGGAAACAGGAGATAGGGGTAGTGCCAACATGTGTAGTGTCCAGCATTACATATGGCACGTGACAAACAAACACCACCAGAGTCATTTATCAAGAGCCTCGTACATGTTGGGCTTTGCGTGTTCTCTCGAATCCTCACAAGGACCTTGTCAGATGGGTATAATAATCCATGTTTTGCAAAAGAGGAATGAACTGGGAGAAGAAGATTTGCCAGTGGGGACAGATGAGACAGTGTGGTCCTCTTGGGCGCCAACATCTTTATCCTGCATTAAATGAACATGCAAGCTTGTCCAACAAACAGCTATCAAAGGCTATTTAGAAGAGGAGGGAAAAGAAATGGAGAGGGAGCATGGGACCTCCCAAGCTCACTGCCGGTGTGGCCCTAAGAACTGCAGAGGCCGGCCAGGCGCAGTGGCTCACGCCTGTAATAGCAGCTCTTTGGGAGGTGGGCGGATCACGGGGTCAGGGGATCGAGACCGCCCTGACTAACACGGTGAAACCCCGTCTCTACTAAAAAAATACAAAAATATTAGCTGGGTGTGGTGGTGGGCGGCTGTAGTCCCAGCTCCTCGGGAGGCGAAGGCAGGAGAATGGCGTGAACCCAGGAGGCGGAGCTTGCAGTGAGCGGAGATCGCGCCACTGCACTCCAGCCTGGGTGACAGAGCAAGGCTCTGTCCAAAAAAAAAAAAAAAAAAAAAGAAGATGATGAAACTGAGGATCAGGAAGGTTAAGTGACTTCCCTGGACCAAGACCATCAGCTGCATGAACCTCTTAACAAAATATTGGTCTGAAAAGCTATGTCAGGCTTATTCTTGGTTCCTCATCAAAGCTGCTGTGACATTATTCACACACATCACCTCTTCCCTAGCCTTAGTTTCCCAATCTTTGAGCATGGGGCCTGAGCAGAGGGCTGTATAGTGGCTTGAGCAAGTGGTCTGGCAAGAAAAAAGAAAGTGCCTTTTGAAATTGAGTCTGTTCTGTGGTAGCGTTCAGGTGCAGCCCCCGATTTTGGCCCAAATTGCGCAAATAGTTGATCATAAAATTAAACAGACAAGTGAGATTTGCGCTGATGGTCTCAAGATGGGACGAGTTTGTTCTAGATTTGAAAGTCATGCTTCGATGCCCCAATGTAGCAAATTTTCTGCCCCTGGGGCTCTGGGGAAACCCTTGTGTAGTATATTTGCTTTCAGTTTCCCTTGACAGAGGTAGGGAGCTGGTGAGTGGGGGAAACATGCCCTTTTTCTAGGATCCCTCAACACTTAATAGACATGCAATCACCATCATCCAGCAAGGGCGTTGACAGCTTCTCAACTTCTGAACATTAACCCAGCAACCTGCACCATGCCCCTGTGGTCTGGCCCTTGTCCAGCCTGCTGAGCCTTCTCTGTCAGAACCTTCATAAAAACAGGAACAGGATCTCTGATGGCCCAGAGGCTGACTCTGTCTCCTTTCTTGCCCATTCTACTCTGGGCCCTCCCACGTGCCTTCCAAACTCTGAAGGGAAGATTTTCTCAACTCAGTGAATGGCCACACATGTGTCTCGCTTCTGCAGTTCTGGCTTGGAGAAGTTTAATGTCTCAGGGCTGGAATAGCCTTGGAAGTCCTCAGGTTCATCCCGCTGCCTCTGGGTTGGCCATGTCGAGAGCTCCCCAAGACTCTCTGCCTCCCCATGTTTCTTAAGCCCACATCTGTGCAGAGCTTGTGGATCCTTGGTCAGATCAACCAGTCAATCTCCAAAGCTGCTCACCATCTAGTGCCAATGAGAGCCTTAATGTACATAGAGATGATGACCTGGTAGCTCACATGTGCTACCCAGGGCTTCAGAGAATATTCAAAAAGTGCAAGTCCTTGTATGACTCAGGATGTGTCAGGTAGGTAGATCCCGGGAGGCAGAGAGAAGGTAGGTAGCCCCTCCACTGTGTGGTTAGCTCTTTCAACAATCCCTTGTAAGGTCTGTTAAATGATCTTGAGCACACAGCTCATTTGCTCAAATAAAATCACTTCACTTTAAGGAAGAGAGATGCTTTATCCTCGCTCCTATTATTCCTGGCATCAAACCTAGCAAATAGTAATAATAATAATAGCTATGAGTTATGACTGCCTACTCTGTTCCAGACACTGCAAAAGGAGCTGTAAATACATTCGCTTATCTTACCTTGATGAGAATGATATGAGTCAGATATTGTTACCATTTGAAAGATGAAGAATGAAGGAAGGATCAGATTCATTCAGTGACTTGTTCCATCCTGACCTTTCAGCCTGTAGCTGATGGAATCAGCATTCTAACCCAGGATAATCTGAGAAAAGGCTGGATTAGTCAGGATAAGCCAAGCTGTGCTGCAGGTACAAGTAAACTCTAAAGTTTCCGTGGCTTTGTATAATAAAAGTGTATTTTTCACCCATGCAAAAGCGGTTGCAGATCTGAGTGCACTCCAGGGTAGTTTTCCTCCTTGTGGCAGCTCAGCTACCCTTCCCTTTTCTCACCCCAACATGGGGCCTCTGTTGTCAATCTACCTGAAGACAAAGGGCTGGAGCTTCACACAGGGGCTTCCATGCTCAGGGCTGAAGATGACCTAACTGGATCACCACCAAACACATTCCATTAGCTAGCCATTCACAGGCCCCACCTAACTTCAAGGAGCCTGGGAAAGTAGACTTCTCTGTGTCCAGGAAAGAGGAAAACCAGGTAAGGAGAGGCCCTAGTAATCTCTGCTGCAAAAGCCAACATGCGTTCTACCATGCTAAACTGCCTCTAAAACTGAAAGTAAAAAATAAAGTATGTTCTAATGACATTGCCACTGAGGTTGTCATGTGCATACAAAAGACTGGAGTGGGTGACTGGGGGAAATAGAGGAGCCGTTCATGCTGTAGACAAAACACAAGACTTTTTGGTCCATCAAATCAGCCCCCAAATCCCCGACCTAACTAGCGCCCAGACAGAGGAGCTGGACTGCCCCCATCTTTCCCCTCAGATGGATTGCCAGTCTTCTGTGACTTCTTCTTATCAAGGTGCCCCTAATATTCACTGTAACGGAACCTCCCACATATACACCACTCGCTGCTGGGGTGCACAGCAGAGAGAGAGGAAGTTAGGAGGCAGGGCTGGCATATGTGACACTTCGCATACATTTCCTCATTTCATCCTCGCAGCAAACCCACTTGGTGTAGCTCTTGGTAGTTTCATCCATTGAATACTACAGGAAATTGAGACTCAGAATAATGAAATCACTTTTGAAAGGCCACTTACGGGGATCTTCTCACTCCAAATGGACTTTTCTCACTACGACCATGTCGAATTTGCCCCCAGTCTGTTTTATTTACTTAAGTGGATCTCAGTCGCGTGGAAATGGATTAATCATAATACTTATTTCATGATGCACTCCTATAGTTGCCCCATGCATAACCCTACTTGATTGTTTGGATATTGTTTTGAATAATGTAACACGCTCCTAGAAACGTACCACCCAACACATGGTTCTTCTTCATCCCACTCTCCCTGCCTCTTCCATGCAATGTAATTAATATACTACATTTTAGATGCATCATTATCTTGCTTTCCTTTTATATAATTTCATTTTGTTTTATTTATTTATTTATTTATTTATTTATTTATTTATTTATTTATTTATTTTAGAGACAGAGTCTTGCTCTGTCACCCAGGCTGGAGTGCAGTGGTGCAATCATAGCTAACTGCAGCCTCAAACTCCTGGGCTCAAGTGATCCTCCTGCCTCAGCCTCCCAAAATGCTGGGACCACCGGCAGGCACCATCATGCCCAGCTACTTCTTTCTAATTTTTTTGTAGAGATTAGGGTCTCACTATGTTGCCTAGGCTGGTCTTGAACTCCTGGCCTCAAGCAACCCTCCCATCTCAGCCTCCCAAAGAGCTGCAATTACAGGCATGAGCTACTTTGCCTGGCTGCTTTATTAATTTTGAACACTGTAATATTTCATTGTGTGAAATACTACAAATAATGTTTTCAGCTACTCTCTTATTTTTGCTATTGCGAGCAATTGCTATGAATGTCTTTTGCTGTGTGTGAAAAGGTTGTTTGTATAACCAAGAGTGAAATTGCTGGGCTACAGAGTATGTGAACATTTTTCAAAATGGTTGTAATCATTTATACCCCCTTAAGGAATGAGAGATTTGTGGATTTATTAATACATCTTCTGCAACATTTGGTTTGGTTAGACTTTGTAACTTGCCAGTAGAATTAACACATTTCCCTGATCACAATGAGGTTGAGTATCTCTTTGTTTATTAACTATGTGTGTTTCCTCTTCTTCAGAAGACCTGTCCAGGTCTCTTAATGATTTTTCTATCAGCTTGCTTATGTTTTTCTTACTGATTTCTAGGAGTTCTTTATAATATTCTTCAAACTAACCTGTTTACAACTTGTCTTTTCTGTTTATTCAAGGCATTACATGATGTTCTTTGCTTTAATATCTCTAAGGTTAGCACTTTCTGTGTTTTGAGAAACTCTTTTCTGCTTCAAGGTTTAAAAGATATTTGCCTATATTTTCAACTAAATTTAGAATTTACAACCTGAAGTTTAAAAATTTTAGGGTTTTTTTTTTGACAATTAAGTCAATCTGGAGTTGTTTGTTTTTGTATGGTGTGAGGTAGGGAATAATTTTCATATTTTCCTTATAGATAACCTTTTTTTTTCAGCTTTATTTATCAGATAGTACACAGGTCTGTTTCTGCATTCTCGATCCTATTCCATCAGTCAATGTGCCCATCCTGTGGCACTACCACAACATCTTCATTACTCAGGCAGTGTGTGATTAGCCTCTTGTGGCTCTGATTCCCCCAAAATTGGCAATGATGTTATCTCTTTCTTTAGAACTTTATGGTTCAGATGAATTTCCTTTTCTCTCTGACCTACTCAATTGTAATCTGATATTTGTCACACCCAAAAGGTCTTTACACACAGAGGGAGTGGGCAAAGTAAGCTCTTGCTCCCATCAGGCACCCTCCTCTAGGGACTCTCGCCTGTTCACCCTTCAGTGGCTGGGGCCCAGAATCTCAAACTTGCTTGCCTCTAGCACCAGGCACCTCTGTCCATCCCAAACAACTTCCATCACCTCTGGAAGGTCTCACAGTATCCCCGCCAGGCAGAGTCCCCATCTCCATTTTTTTGTTTCGTTTTTGTTGTTGTTATTGTTTTCTTTTTTTGAGACAGGATCTGGCTCTGTCGCCCAGGCTGGAATGCAATGGTGAGATATTTGCTCACTGCAACCTCTGCCTCCTGGGTTCAAGTGATCCTTCTGCCTCAGCCTCCCGAGTAACTGGGATTACAAGCATATGCCACCATGCCAGCCTAATTTTTGTATTTTCAGTAGAAATGGGGTTTCACCATATTGGCCAGGCTGGTCTGGAACTCCTGGCCTCAAGTGATCCACCCGCCTCAGCCTCCCAAAGTGCTGGGATTACAGGTGTGAGCCACCATGCCCAGCCCCTACCTCCAGTTTTACTAAATTCCAGGGAAGCATTTGTGATGGGAAAAGAAAAGCTTTACAACTTCTGCAGCTAGCTCTGTTTGGTGGATGAGTGAGTCCTGCTTGTCTAAGATTTGATCCAGTTCAAATTAAGAAAACTGTAATTTCAGAGTTTCTCTTGGTTCTTTGTGTACTTAATGACAAAACAGCTGGGGTTTAGGAAATCTCAAAGGGATGCAAAGGGAGATAGATCTCAGAGCTCAGTGTGATATTGAAGTTGAAAGCAAAATCGCTTAGTGATCTGGTAAAGAGCTATCTGGACATTACATAGGTGTTGGAACTCCGAAAGAGAGGAGATGGGTGCGAGGGTCTGGAAAGGAGGGTCTTCAGTAGGAGCATGCCCAGTAAAAGCATTCCAGATCAGAGAAGGGCCAGGGAGTTTCCAGAAACAGTAGTGTCTGACCTTCAGTGTGTAGTTTTTCCTGTTCTGTGCCACCCAGCCAGGGATTCTCAAACCTTGGAAAAGTCTCTTCAGCACAATAGCCTTGTGTTAGTGATGCTTTGCAGGGAAAAGAAGCGGCTCTGCCTTCTGGACAAGAGAGAAATGAGGAAGAACAGCTGCCCCACGGTGGGGGTGGGGAGTGGGGAGCGAAATGTAAGTGAGAATCAAAAACTTCATGAGGGAAAGAATTAAGAGGAAAATATGAACATAAGAATATAAACCCCCAGCAGAATTCTGGGAAATACTTGGGAGGGTTCTAGGGAAGGCTCTGGGCTTCCTATGGTACTGTGATGAATGTGCAAGTTGTATTACTTGGATATTAAAGCAAAGGTAACAACAGAAGGGCAGAGGATATGAATTCATTTAGTGATATAGGAACAGAGGGGCTGCCAGGGAAGTGATGGTCATGAAAACACATGGGGCCTCTTTAAGTCTGGTCTGAGCCCTTCATTTCACAGTTGCTTTGTGAAAGGAGCAGAGACAGCGAAGTGGGCAACTCCAGGAGCTGAAGGATCAACTTACCAGAACTGAAAGACAAAAATCCATCCCTTAGGAGCCCCTGCGTTCTAACAACAGGCCCTTCTCTGAGGCAGGAGGCTGGCCAGAGTCAAATGTTGGCGGAGATCTTTCTTCCTCCCTCCGGTCTCCTCTGTTGCGCATGGATATGATCACCCCAGAGAGCATTCGTCAGGCCTATCTGAGCTTAGGCTGCATGCACCAGGCAAGCTTGCATGAAGGAAAAGGAAGCAGCCCTTAATGTGGCACTGGGTCAGGGGCCCCCAGCCACTCACCACTGATGACTGAATCTTCTCTCTCTCTCATACATATTTTTATTCTGATAAAATATACATTTTAACCATTCACCATTTTAAACATTTTTAAGTATACAGTTTAGTGCCATTGATTATATTCACAATGTTGTGCAACCATCACCACTATCTATTTCCAACATTCCTCATCATCTCAAATGGAAACTCTGTACCCATTCCCCCATTCCCCACTTCTCCCAGCCCCTGGTAACCAACCTCTAATCTACTTTTTGTCCCTGTGAGCTTGATTACTCTAGATACCTCATGTAAGTGGAATCATGCAATATTTGTCCTTTTGTGTCTAGCTTACTTAGCATAATGCCTTCAAGTTTCATCCACGTTGTAGCATGTATCAGAACTTCATTCATTTTTAATGGCTAAATCATAGTCTATTGTATGTAAATACCACACGTTGTTTATACATTCTCTGTTGACAGAAATTTGGATTGTTTCCAACTTTTGGCTATCACGAGTAATGCTGCTATGAACACTGATGTACAAGCATCTGTTCAAGTCCCTGCTCTCAATTCTTATGGGTGTATACCTGGGATTGGAATTGCCAGATCATATGGTTTAGCTTTTTGAGAACTCATCAAACTATTTTTCCATAGCAGCTGTTCCATCTTACATTCCGCCAGCAATGCACAAGTGTCCCAATTTCTCCACAATCTTTGCCTCATTTGTTATGTTCTGTTTTGTTTTTTAATTTGTTTTTCATAGTAGCTATCCTGAGGGGTATGAGATGGTTTCTCATTGTGGTTTTGCTTTGCATTTCTCTAATGACTAGTGATGTTGAGCATGTTTTCTGTGCTTATTGGCCATTCACAGATCCTCTTTGGAGAAATGTCTATCCAAGTTCCTTGCCCATTTTTTAATTTGGTTGTTTAGTTTTTTGTTGTTGAGTTGTAGGCATTCTTTATATATTCTTGATATTAATCCCTTATCAGATACATAATTTGCAAATATTCTCTCCCATCCTGTGTGTTGTCTTTTCACTTTTTTTTTTTTCGAGATGGAGTCTCACTCTGTTGCCCAGGCTGGAGTGCAGTGGCATGATCTCAGTTCACTGAAATCTCTGCCTCCCAGGTTCAAGGGATTCTCCTGCCTCAGCCTCCAGAGCAGCTAGGATTACAGGCACATGCCACCACATCTGGCTAATTTTTGTATTTTTAGTACAGGGTTTCACCGTGTTGGCCAGGATGGTCTCAATCTCCTGACCTCGTGATCCACCCGCCTCGACCTCTCAAAGTGCTGGGATTACAGGTATGAGCCCCTGCGCCTGGCCCACATTTTCTTAATAGTGTTCTTTGAGGCACAATAGTTTGAAATTTTGATGTAGTCAAATTTATTTATTTATTTTTCATTGCCTGTGCTTTTGGTGTCATATCCAAGAATTGCCAAATCCAATGTTATGAGAATTTTTTCATTTTTCTCCTAAGAGCTTTATAGTTTTAGCTCTTACATTTAGGTCTTTGATCCATGTTGAGCTGATTTTCGCATATAGCATAAGGTAGGAGTCCAGCTTTATTCTTTTGCTTGTAAAATTCCATTTTCCTAGCACAATTTATTGTGGAAACTGTCCTTTACCTATCAAATAGTCTTGTCCCCCTTGTTGAAAGTCATTTGACCATGTATTTGAAGGTTTATTTCTGGACTCTCTATGCTATTCTGCTGGTCCACATGTCTGTCTTTATGTCAGTACCACACAGTTTTGATTACTATAGCTTTGTAGTAAGCTTTGAAATGAAGAAGTATGAGTCCTCCAACTTTGTTTTCCCTTTCCGAGATTGTTTTGGCTATCTGGGTTCCTTGAGATTCCATGTGAATGTTAGGATGGGTTTTTCTATTCCTATAAAATAATCAAATTTTAATAGGAAATGCAATCATTCTCTAGAAATAGAATCTCAAGAAATGAAATTATTTTACTCTGCTGTCAGAAATGAAGTTTAAAATGTATCTGGAAAAGCACTTTGGGTATAAATTTATGATAACAAATGAATGACTAGCATTAGATCCTCCCTTTGGAACAATTCTTAGACGATTAGAACTTGTAGGAACTTTAGAGATCACTGTAGCTGAAGGCCCAGAAAGGTTAAGTTTTTCTGACTCTTCTCAAGTGCTATTTATGTTATACTACACAGCAAAAACACAAAACAGGCCCCTGCAACTCTATAGATGAGAAAAGGATCTCGAAAAGCAGAAAAGGCACAGAACAGGGTGAAGCATTGGAGAGTTGGATTGGTTCTGAAGACAAATCCTCACTTCTTCACAATTTGGCTAGCAGTCGCCCAGAAACAAATTAAGTTGCACAGCCCTATTTCTGAAAAAGGCGTGGCATGGATCTGAATGCAAGAAAATCAGGTCCAGTTGTAGAGTTCAATTCTAGAAACTATGGGGAAAGCAACCATGGGAATCTTTGGCTGTCAGAAGTCCGGCCTGCATCATCGACATTCTTAGGGTTGTTCCTTTCTCACAGCTACGTCTCTCTACTCTGCCTGCCCCTGTCTTGCTATCCTACTCTCTACCCTAGCCTCAGCTCTAGTGGGCAAAATGGAAGAGCAGGGAGCAAGTAATGAGAAAGCCTTCAGAGAACATGGCTGAGTCTCCACCCTGAAGTTCAAGGGAAGGTCAGAAGCAGGAGTCAGAAGAATTGGATTTGAGCTTCATTTCTTTCTTTAGCTTGTTTGCGTCCCTGAAAAAAAAAAAATCACTTTACTGTTCTTGACCTCAGCTTCCTCATCTGAAAAATGGGGAACTGCATTAGTTAAGGTAATACTAGCTAATAATATAGCAGTGAAAGTCCCAAATCTCAGTGCCTTAAGAAGAAGGAAATTTCGCATTCACTTAAAGTCCACCTGGTACCAAAGACGGGGAGCCACTTCACAATATCATTCAGGAACCCAGGCTGGCACTGGCTCTGCCATCTTCAACCTGGCTTCCAGGGACACCTAGATGGTGACATCCAGCTGCCAGACAGGGTAGAGAAAGTGGAGTGAGGGTTCTGTGAGAGGCATCTATTCTAGGGACCAGGCCTGTAAATTGCATACATCATTTTTTGCACATTCAATGGCAGCATCGCACTGCAAGGAAGACTGGGAAACACAGATGAGCCACGTACCTGGGAGGGGCAAGGGGAGCAGGTTTCATGAGTAGCAAGTCAGCCTCTGTCATAGGAGCCCAACCTCTGCTTTGTAGGGGACATGGAATTGTTTTGACTTTTAATTAGATAGTAGGTATCAAAATGCTCTGAAATATCAACATTGCCACACAGTGTGTGGAAGTGATGATAATTATGATGACAATGATTCGTCATTGGTCCAATAAATAATTGTATAACACCTAATATATACTCTGAGCACTGGAAATTGAGCATTTGCAGACCTTGCACTTCTAAGCCTTGCTGCTCTCAGTGTGGTTCATGGACCAGCAGCATCATCATTTCCTGGGGAAGTATTAGAAAGGCAGAAGCTCAGACCCCACCCCAGATGCAGTCAGAATCTGCAATTTAACGACAGCCTCCAGCAGCCTGTATGCACATTGCAGGTGTGAGAGGCATGCTCTAGTAAGGGGAAATGAGGACGTGGGTCCAGCAGCCTAGGTTACCTGCTGACAATGCGGAAGGACTGTGGAGTCCAATGATCCAGACCGAATCCTCGCTCTCCCACTCGTTAGCTGCATCACCTTGGGCAAGATACTCACCAAAGTCTCAGTTACCCCAGCAGGAGTAATTAATCACAGTGTTTCCTTCTCAGGGTTGTCAAATGAGACAAATTACCAAATAAGGCCATCCACGAGAAGTCCTGTTCACAGTGCCTGGTGTGCAGTTTGTGTTCAATACCTGTTAACTAGCATTAATCATCTTATCGCTGTTAATGTTGCCACAGGTTGATCCCGTTACCTTCCATAAACCAACCCCAGCACAAGGACAGCAAACACATGGCAGGTGTCTCACTACTTTAGTCTCCCATATCCACAATAGATGTTGCTGATCCATCAAGACGTACTTTCTCCTGGAGCCCAGGCTTGCCTTAGAATCTGTCTCACACAAGTCTCCAGGTAGTTATTAGTAATGAGTGGAAGCAGGTATGCAAGATAAAAGCCGTTGGCCATCCCTGGTTGACTTGGGCATTCCCAAAGACCAGATTTTCCCATTACTCTCTGCAACTCTGATATTCTTGTTAGTGGCTGAAATGGAGACAAGGAAAGGCAGGAGGGCAAAGACCTGCAGGAAGTTTCCCATCTGGGAACCTATGAGAATGGTAGAGTCATCAACAACTCAGGGGACTCAAGAGAGAGAGAAAGCTGCCCTGAGGAATGTGCTCAGCCAGGAGTATGTTAAATGTGAGGCGTCTTTAAGACCTCCAAGCAGACATATCCAGAAGGTAGTTGAAAATACGGGTCTGGATTTAGGAGAAACAGCTGAGTTGGAGGCAAAGACCTGGCCACCATATGTGGCAGAAACAGTTGATTATCCAACAACTCTCTCCCTTTTCTCAGCTAACTGTGCCCCACATTTGTTCACGTCGAGTGGCCACATTTTCAGAGGAGGCTGGATCCTAGTCCAGCGTTAGACCCTAGTAAAATCTTGATTAGCCCAATACAATCACAGAGAATTCCATTCCCTTGGCCAGTGTTTAAGATTGGAAACATAATACAGGTCTGGACGATGAAATGGTAGAGGAAGTGTGCAAGGAGGATTTGAGAAAAGTCATCTTTATTTTTAAAGGGATAAAAAGAGACAAAAAGAGCATCTCCCCTGCAGTTATGGGTCTGTGAGGAGGCATTGCCAGAAGCTGCTGCAGCCATCCGGTGACCATGAGAGGACATGGCTGAGGCCAAAACCAACATGCTAAGGATGGCAGAGCAGAAAGATGCAAAGAAACTGGATCTCTGATGATATCATCAGCCCACCAAGTTATCCAACCCTAGAAACAACCTCAGGACTCCTGTCCTTCTTGTTTAAGCCAGTTGAGCCAAGGTCTCCATTACGTGCTGCTAAAAGTATTCCAAGCAATCCACCATCTCTGCAGATAAATATCCACCTAACAGAGGTGCCCGCTGAAGCCATGGGCGTGTTTGTAAAACTCAGTAGAGTGTGCACAAGGAGGAAAAAGGCAGTGGGAAGCGCCCATAGTACAGAGGGAGAGAAGAAAAGGAAAGAGCACAGGAGACAGAGAAAGAGCACCACCAGGGCGGGAAGAGAATCAGAACACACTCCACCATGCCAGCTCATGGAATGAAGATGTTCAAGAAAACATACATGATAAGCAGAATGAAATCGTGTATGGAACTAAAGCTGTACTAGTTTGGCAACAATAGAGTGGTGCAGACGCCAGTGGCAAAAGAGGGAGGGAAGAGTTATATGTTGGCTGACTGACACTACCTGTCTGATGAATTGCCTGTTTGACAGCTTTGGTCCCCCTCACTGGCCACTTCACAGTGGTCAGGATAACCCTGGTGTCTAGGACTTGGGAAACATTGACCTTTGGGGTGAGAAAGAAGCATCCCTCTGTGGATATGAAAATCATATGCCCAGGGTCTCCTGGCACCACGGAATTTACAGAATGCTGCCCATTGTCAGAGCAACAGTCCCGACACCTGGTCCTGACCATATCTTCTGCAGACAGAATATGAAACACAGAGCTGTGTTTATCAGCTGTGTGAGTTTTGTTTATCATTTGATGGAAGCCACTTTGTTGCATTCTTGTTACCAGTACAGGGAGCAGCCCCAGCTTCCTGGTCCTCTCCTCCCTCCCTCTTCCTTCCTCTTTGCTCCCTTGGTGTTGCTATACCCTGGGCTTCCTGGCCTTTGATCACAGGGTTCCCACTGTCATGAATGCCCTTCCTCCTCATCCCATCTCTGCTTGGCAAAATCCCTTTCTTGTCCTTCAAGACTGACACCTCCTCCATGAAGCCCTCCCTAGTCTCCACAGGTGAACATCACCCCTAGCGTTCGGCACTCCTATTCCACTTGATTGGAAACTCTGTTCCCCTAAGCACCAGGGAGGAAGTGTTTGGGGCATGTGTGGTCTCCTGGGAGACAAGAACATAGACCAAGAAATAAACCCACCCATACAAATAAACACAAAGCCTGCACAAAGTCTGCCCCATGTAAGTGCAGAGGGGGACACAGTGGGGAGAGAAAAGTGACCGGACCCTCTCCTCCCACCTACAAAACAGCCCTGCCTCTCTTCCCTTCTGAGATTATCTTTAGGGTAGAACCTTGGCAAAGTGGACTGCGTAGCCCCCCAGACATTGGCTACGAGCAGCCCTCCCAGGCCCCAGTATGCACTGTCTGCCTTCCCCACCTTCTGAGAGCAAGTGACCTGACAGGCCTCCGGACAAATGCCCACTGCCTTTGGGCCAGCCGCGCTCTGAGCCTTCCCTCCTCTTGGCCTCTCTCCACCTCAGCAGCCCCTCTCCTGGGCTCCAGTCCCAATGTCTGACCACTCTCTCCTTATCCCTTTCTCATTCTTCATCTGTTACTGTTTCTTTCTCTGACTGCCCATCTCTGTCAGACACTGTCCTTGTCCTTCCTCACCTCTCTTCCTCACTCCCCAGTCTCACTGACTGAAATGAAAATCTTCCAAAGAAAACAGATAGTTTTCCTTGCACACAAGAAGTGAGAAGTTGCTAACAGATCCTGGGAAACTAGGAAAGAGACCCGAAGGAGACAAGATTTTAGGATATACTGAGCCTCACAGAAACTTACACACGTTCTAACTGTTCTGGGTCTAACTGCAGACTCAGTTAGAACTTGGGGTGAAAGCACCTATCAGGATCCAAGAATCCTGAGCCAGAAATACAAACTGTCCCCTGGCTGGTATCTGAGACTGGTGGCGTATATTATTTTTACTGTGTACCTCTATCGGTTAAAAAATGCACAGTCCTTTCAATATATGCATACCCACTTATTTACAAATCATAAAATAAATAAATAAATAAATAAATACAAATATCATCAACTATGGCAAAGAATGCTCGTTGTCTCTCAACATCCTGTTTACCTTCTTCTACAGTATTAAGCCCCCGACATGTCGGGTGGGCCTGCAGCTACTCAAAATTCAGACTCTGTTTTCCATGCCCTAGCAGCTGGGCATAGCCATTTGGATTACGTTCTGGAGACTTTAGCGGAAGTGATATGTACATTTTTTAACCTGCCCTGCTATAGTTTGGATGTTTGTTCCCACAAACCTCGTGTCTAAATTGGATCCCTAATGTTACAGTGTTTGGGTCATAGGAGTGGATCCCTAATAAATCGCTTGGTTCTGTTCTCGCGATACTGAGTGAGTTCTCACGCTACTAGCTCCCGCTAGAGCGGCTTGTTTAAAACAGCCCGGCAATTCCCATCATCCCTCACTCATGGCTCCCTCTCTCACCACGTGATGTCCGCACACACCAACACCCCATCCCCTTCCGCCATGAGTGGAAGCAGCCTGAAGCTCTCACCAGAAGCAGATGTTGACGCCAAGCTTCTTACACAGCCTGCAGAACCGTGAGCCAAATAATCCCTTTTTCTTTATAAATTATCCAGCCTCAGGTATTCTTTTCTTGCAACACAAATGGACTAAGACGATCCCCTATACTTCACTTTCTTCATGCCGCCCCCTGGAGCATGGACTGGGGAGCAAGCTCTCTCGGTCTCTATGGATAAGGACAAATCTAAAACTGTTGAAGGAACGGGAAAGGGAAGACACAAGTCTTTGGATAGTCTGATGGAGCAGAGATGTTTTAGCGGCCTGGGTCATCTGCCTCTAGACACTTCTACCTAATTTGGGTGCTGCTATCATGAAGCAGAATCTATATTTTAACTATGTTGTGCTTTTAGAATAACATTGCGTACATCACAAAACACCTGTAAAATACAGACTATGAGAATATTAGTATTTTTAAATCAGCTTTTAATTTTAGAATAAGTGTAGATTTAGAAGTTGTGAAGATAGTACAGCAGGTTCTTATATGCCCACACCCGGTTTCTCCCATAATTACTGTAATATCTTATATTACTGTAGTACACTTGTCACAATTAATGAACCAATATTGATATTGTTAACATATTATTAATAATAATTATATTGATACGTTGTTAACATTTTGTTGTCATTAACATATTATTATTGGTACATTATTATTAAAGCCCCTGCTTTACAATGGTATTTTCTTTTTTTGAGACAGAGTCTCACTCTGTTGCCCAGGCCGGAGTGCAGTGGCACCATCAGGCTCACTGCAGCCTCAATCACCCAGGTGCAAGTAATCCTCCCGCCTCAGCCTCCCAAGTAGCTGAGGCCACAGGTGTATGCCATTTTGCCTAGTGAAATTAAAAAAACCTTTGTTTCAGAGAAGGGATCTCCCTATGTTCCCAGGCTGAATGATGGTGTTTCTGAAATCAATAGAAGTTTACCATGCTGTTTCTAACCCCATGCATCTCATGCAGTCTCCGTGGTGTATATACACCCCATGGGAGACTATCGTGGGAAATAGAGGACCAGAGAGACCGATATGGGGAACAGGAGGATTATTTATTTGAGTTACTCACTGGCTCAGCTTTTTGGATATGAATCCACCGAGCTGGTGTGTACCTTAAATAAACAATCCTCCTATTCCCCATATCAGTGTCTCTGGTCCTCTATTTCCTTCAACAAGACCATTGCCTTTAATGCTTAAGCCCCTATATCAAGGCCTGTCAGTCTTCTTCCTAGTCACACAGCATAGGAACGAGGCCCTGAAAAGGAGTATCAGGTGAAAAGAGGCCAAGCTTTCCATATTAGAGTCCAAAGAGTTTAAATACTGTGCAGGTACTAAGAATTAGAGTGGTTGGTGTCACTAGGGATGAGTTCGGAAAGCTTCTTGGAAGTGGTACCAGGGAAGCCAGGTATTGCTAGGAGACACAAGGACTGATGAAGAGAAGGGTGTAGCATTTCCAAGGTGGAGATTAGCCCATGTGCAGACCCCAGGAGTGGGAAGGAGCAAAGTCGAGGTGCGGGTGGCAATGAAGTGGAATCTGGGTTGCCTGAGGAATGTGGGCTGGGAAGCAGCACAAAGCAAGGCTAAAAGTCAGAGTGATGGGTGGGAGACTTCTGCCCCGAGTCTTGGGTACTTTCCTTGTTGCAGAGCCTGTCTGCATTGCTCGAAGCCCAAGGCACTGTCTGTTCTGCCAGGCTCTGTGTGTCCTGGCTCCTCATTAAAGCAGTGGGATTTTTCCTTGACCCTTGGGGGCCCATGTATCTGGAGGGCAGCCATAATTTTGGAGAAAATTTATAGCAAGACTCCTTTTTCCTGGACAGGCCATGAGATAAGATTTATCAGGAGAATTAAGGAGAATTAAGGCTTTTTTTCTGAAATATACACTGAATGTATCCAGAGCCTACATGACATGTCCCTTACTGACAGCTTCTGTTTAAGTTCTGATGCCCAGAAAAGAGGAGGAAGAACAAGGTTTTATGTGGCTGTGCAGGCAAGGTGCCTGTGGATCAGAGGAATTCAGGAAGCAGTGCCTCTGAGATCACCTGCATTTTTTTTCTCATTGGAGGACAAATTAACCCAGGGAGTTGTGCCTGATGGCCCAGCATCCTCACTATCACCTAGTTCTGGTCTGTAGAAACAGAGGCATAGAACAAAGAGGTCACAGATAGCCCTGAAGGAACATAAGGCCTCATAAATACCTGGGGTTTTGAAACCCCCTGCTTTTTTGTGTAGACTGTGAGCACCCCTGAGGATGGAGGCTGGGTCTTACTCATTTTGGATCTCCAGCCCAGTGCCTGGCATGTAATATGTGCTCAGTAAATGTGTTGAATGAACTGTCTTTCCAACCACCACTTATCTCACTCATGGCAGAATCAATGGGAGCCCGAGTATCCTGAGCCTTGGGTCTCAGCATCCTGTTCACTACACCGAATTGCTTCTGGACCTCAATCTCACTTAGCAGAAGTTCCAGCTACTGTCTGGTTCCGCCAGCCATCTTGCTCCTCCACCCCGAGAATATCCACGCTAACCTCCTCCTCTGGTGCTTCACCCGGGCTGATCAAAGCATGTGCTAACCAAGGCAGTTGTGTTCGCAGGGTTGTTGCTCATCTGGGCTGGTTGGCATCTATCAGGCTGGGCTCTGGCTCCAGGAAGTCTTCTTGTAAATGGGAAGGTACAAATGAGTACAGATGGCGTTGCTCAAATCCATAACTTTCCATGGATCCATAGAGGGCAATGGTCTCCCCATGGGTACACATACCACAGGGGTGCACAAGACACATGGGGTTAAGAAGAACAAGGTAAACTTCTACTGATTTTAAGAATACTACCATAAAGCAGGGGCTTAGTTAATAATAATGTATCAGTGTTCATTCATTAATTTTGACAAATGTATCGCAGTAGTATAAGATATTAATAGTAAGGAGGCTGGGCATGGTGGCTCACACCTGTAATCCCAGGACTTTGGGAGGCCGAGGCAGGTGGATCACGAGGTCGGGAGATCGAGACCATCCTGGCTAACACAGTGAAACTCCATCTCTGCCAAAAATACAAAAAAATTAGCCAGGCATGGTGGCACGCGCCTGTAGTCCCAGCTACTTGGGAGGCTGAGGCAGGAGAATCACTTGAACCCGGGAGGCAGAGGTTGCAGTGAGCTGAGGTCGTGTCATTGCACTTCAGCCTGGGCAACACAGCGAGACTCTGTCTCAAAAAAAAAAAAAGATATTAATAGTAAGGAGTATGGGTGTGGAGTACAAGGGAACCGTCCACCTGGAGGATGAACTACAAAATCTTTAGGGTAGAATTAAAGTCCTCCGTAATCCGGCTGGAGCCTCCTGTATCTCCAGCAACATCTTTTACGCTCTCACTTGAATCCTTACTCTGATCACCTACTTCCCCCTCAAACATCCATGGCTCAGTCAAATTTAATATTGACCATTTTTTAGACACGGCATTTCCCTTGCCTCTGCTCTAATCTCCCCATGCCTGGGAGTGCTGTCCATCTATCTCTCCCTATGAAAATCCTAAATTCAGAGTAAAATTCCATCTCCTTTAAGCTTTCCTGACTCCTACCTGCTGGGTGGTGATGAGAATCTCTCCATCCTCTGCATTTCCATAGCTGCATTTACTCCCCAGTAATACAGTTAGTTTTATATACACCTGTGTCCAGCAAGAGACTGTGAGCTTTGAGGGCCATGGACATGACCTCCTTGTTTTCTGCCTCCCTCACCCAGAATGGCCCTGGCACAGTCTACACTGAGGAAGGGTGAGGGCAAGGGCGAGTGGTCAGTAGCATTTTCTATGTGTTGAAAGAGCAGCACTTTCTTATTAGTTTACACTATGCATGAGAACATCCCAAATGGACCATCCTTCTCTTAAGCTTGGTGAGACCATTACTGTGCAAGGAGGTGAGGATCTTGCTTGGGAATCATGAGATTGAGCAGGGGTCATTTGAATTAGTCTGTCTGTCAGCAGAAGCATCTAGACATGGGAGGAGGAGGCTGTTTAGGGCCCAGGCTGGGAGAAACTGGCTGGCCCAGTCCCTGGGAAAGTCACCCAGATAGCCAAGTGGGCAGGAGAGCTGAGTTACGAATTCACAGGAAGTTCAATGGATCCTGAAGAGGAGAGGAAGCAAGTCCCTGTGAAGGGCCCCAGTCCCTCTTCTATCTCTCTCATCCTCCCCATATCCCATTGCTGGGTTTTCCCTGCTACGTGGAAGCTGTGCGTGCCCATGCTCCCTCCACTTGCTATCTCTTCCCTCCTGGAAAGATCTGCAGATATGCTCCCTAAGAAGATATATGAGTGGGTCATAGTAGAATCGAGGGTATGCTCTTTGAAATCATAAAGGGCCCTGAAGAAACCCAGTGGCCCCCAGAAAGTCACTGAGCCCAGAGCTTTAACAGAACTAGTTCCCATCAGTGGCCTTCTCCTAAAATCCTCCATGCCTCCCTCCCTGCATTCCCTCTGTGCCTTTTCCCTCCAAATGCTGCTGGGATCATTGGATGGAAGGCGCTTGGCAGCTCTATGGTTCTCCCAGGCCCTACTAGGGCCCTAGACTCTGGGTACTGGTAACCTCTGCTCTGACACAACCATGACCCTTGGGCTTAGAACCAGAATCATTAAATCCATCTTTCTCTTCCTCTCCAAAGCGGGTGGAATGGATTGGCTTCTAGGAAGCAGCCGGATTTCCCCGCAGTGTTTGACTTCAGACTGGGCAGGAAAAATAGAACAGCCTGGGAAGAGCTGTTCATTGCTTCTCTCAGAAAGGCTCATCTCAAAAACATGACTAGCTTTTTCTCCATTAGATGTCAGATCCCGCACAGTCTCAGAAGAAAGTACTGGATCACGCACACTATCGTAAGGAAGAATTGGCCAGGATATTACAAAATCCATGCATTCCCCGGTCGGGGATGGGGGAAGCTGATTCCTTATGAGAATTGGCTACTGACAAGTCTCAAAATAGACATTCTACGTGGCAATGTCCAGGAAGTCATTCTCTGGAAAGTTTTTAAAAAGTTGCAGGAATAGAGGAGAATCTAAGAGCTGTATGTGTTCAATATTTTCTCTGATTTGAAAACAAAACCAGTCATAAAGTATCAATGCTGGAAGACTATTGAATCTTAACCCTTCCTTAAGTAGATGAGGAAACTGGGACCCACATGGTGGGTAGACTAGGTAGGCTGCAGCTGAAATATGATGGCACATTTCCTCTCATCAAAACTTTGAGTCATATACTCTTATACCACCTGGAAACCCACCTACCCAGTGCCCCTCACCAATGGCTCTGCAACTCCCCATAGATTTCTGCCCAATTGCTATTCTTTGCACCTGCTGAGTTTGTCTTTTTTGTATGTGTCATAATGTACATTTTAACGACTTATTTCCCCTGTTAATCTAGAAGCTGGAAAAAAACTGGGACCTTTGGGCTTCTTCTTGTAAACTCCATGTTAATGACTTATTAGTGTCTTGGCAAAAATACCTAATGACTTCTAACTAACCTCCTACTGACAACTATCTCGGGATTTAAGTTCTGAGTCTGCTAGTTTCTAGGTGTGCAATCTTTGGCAATTGACTTAACTTCCCTGTAGAAGTGGTACCTTTGCTTGGCAAAGGAGGGTTTTAGTCCCCATGATTGCCATAGCCACCCCCAAACATGCAATGTGTAGGGTAAAAGCAACACAGAGCAAAAATCAGCTTCAGGACAAAACCTGGTACCCCTGCAACCAAATTATAATCCATAAATCCCTGCCATAGGTTAACATTCTAGAGCTGCCACTGTTCCCTTCCTCTAAATTTCCTCATCTGGAAAAGGGGGGAAATAATATATTGTAGGGTTTTAAAATTGATATGTAATATTTTACATATTTATAGGGTACATGTGATATTCTGTTGCATGCAGAGAATGTGTAATGATCAAGTTAGGATATTTGTGGTATACATCACTTTGAGTATTTTTCATTTCTATGTGTGTCAAACATTAGAACTTATTCCTTTTGTCTAACTGTTATGTTTGTACCTATTCACCAACCTCTCTTCTTTCCCCAACTCTTGCCACCCACACACCCTTCCCAGCCCCTGGTAAACATCATTCTACTTTCTGCTTCCATGAGATCAACTGTTTTAGCTCTCCCACATATGAGTGAGAACACACTAAATTTGTCTTTCTGTGTCTGGCTTACTTCACTAAACACAACAATCTCTAGTTGCATCCATGTTGCTGGAAATGACATGATTTCATTCTTTTTTTTTATGGCCAAATAGTATTCCGATGTGTATTTATACCACATTTCCTTTATCTATTCCAAGTGTCCGTCCCTTGGTGGACACTTAAATTGATTCCATGTAATTGCTATTGTGAATAGTGCTGCAAAAAACATGTGACTGCAGGTATCCCTTTAATATACTGATTTCCTTTCCTTTGGATAAATGTCTAGAAGTGGGATTGCTGGATTGTATGGTAGTTCTGTATTTAGTTTTGTGAATAATCTCCACACTGTTCTCCATAATGGCTGTACTAATTTACATTCCCACCAACAGTGTTTAAGAGTTCCCTTTTCTCCACATCCTCACCTGCATCTGTTATTTTTTGTCTTTTTAATCACAGCCATTCTAACTGGGTTAAGATGATACCTCACTGTGGTATTGATTTGCATTCTTCTGATGATTAGCGATGTTAATATTTTTTATATAACTATTTACCATTTGTCTTCTTTTGAGAAATGTCTTTGTATGTCCTTTGCCAAATCTTTAATGGGATTATATGTTTGTTTGTTTACTGTTGAATTGTTTGAGTTCCTTGTATATTCTGAACGCTAGTCCATTATTGGATAAATAGTTTTCTCCCATTTGGCAGGTTTTCTCTTTACTCTGCTGATTGTTTCCTTTGGTGTGAAGAAGTTTTCTGGTTTAATATAGTCCCATCTGTCTATTTTTGGTTTTGTTGCCTATGCTTTTGAGGTCTCAGCCATAAAATATTTGCCTAGACCAATATTCTAAAGTGTTTTCCCTATGTTTTCTTCTAGTATTTTTATAGTTTCAAGTCTTATGTGTAAGTCTTTAATTCATCTTGAATTGATTTTTGTATATGATGAGGTAAGGGTTGAATTTCACTTTTCTGCATATGGATGTCCAGTGTTCTCAATACCATTTATTGAAGAGAGTATCTTTCTCCAATGTATGTGCTTGGCACCTTTGTCAAAAATCAATTGGCTATAAATAAGTGGATTTACTTCTGGATTCTCAATTCTGTTCCATTGGTCTATGTATCTGTTTTTATACTAATACTACGCTGTTTTGATTAGTACAGCCTTGTGAATTATTTTGAAGTCAGATAGTGTGATGCCTCCAACTTTGTTCTTTTTGCTCAGGATTTCCTTGGCTATTCAGGCTCTTTTTGGTTCCATACAAATTTTAGGATTATTTTTATATTTCTGTGAAAAATGACATTGGAAATTTGATAGGGATTGCATTGAATCTGTAGATTGCATTGGGCAGTTGGTCATTTTAATGATATTAATTCTTCTAATCCATGATCATGGGATGTCTTTTCAATTTGTGTCCTCTTCAATTTCTTTCATCAGTGCTTTGTAGTTTTCCTTGTACAGATCTTTTATATCCTTCGTTAAATTTATTCCTAGATATTTTAATAACTGTTGTAAATGAAATTGCCTTCTTGATTTCTTTCTTAATTATTGGTTTATAGAAATGCTACTGATTTTTGTATGTTGATTTTGTTTCCTGAGACTTTACTGATTTTATCAGATCTAAGAGTTTTTTGGTAGAATCTTTAGTTTTTTTTATATATAAGATAGAACCATCAGCAAAGAGGGACCATTTGACTTCTTTTTCAATTTAGATGCCATTTATTTCTTTCTCTTGCCTAATTGCTCTGGCTAGGACTGCCAGTACTATGTTGTATAGGAGTGTTGAAACTGGGCATCTTTATCTTTTTTCAGTTCTTAGAGGAAAGGCTTTCAGCTTTTCCCCATTCAGTATGATGTCAGTTGTGGGTTTGTCACACATGGCCTTTATTATGTTGAGGTATGTCCCTTCTATACATAGTTTGTTGAAGAGTTTTTAATCATGAAGCACTGCTGAATTTTATCAAATGCCTTTTCTGCATCTATTGACGTAATCATATGGTTTTTTTTTCATTCTGTTTATGTGATGTATCACATTTATTTATTTGTGCATGTTGAGGATGCTTGCATCACTGGGATAAATACCACTTGATCATGGTGTATTTTTTTTTTTTTTTGGTGTGCTGTTGGATTTGGTTTACTATCATTTTGTTGAGAATTTTTGCATCTGTATTCATCAGGGATATTGGCCTGTAGTTTTCTTTTTTTGGTTGGGTCCTTGCCTAGTTTTGGGATCAGGGTAATGCTGTCCTTAGAGAATGATTTAGGAAGAATTTCCTTTGCTTCACTTTTTTCTTTTCTTCTTCTTTTTTTCTTTTTTTGAGATGGAGTCTCATTCTGTTGCCAAGGCAAGAGTGCAATGGCATAACGCCTGCCTCCCAGGTTCACGTGATTCTCCTGCGTCAGCCTCTGGAGTAGCTGGAATTACAGACACCTGCCACCATGCCTGGTTAATTTTTGTATTTTTAATAGAGACAGGTTTTCACCATGTTGGCCAGGCTGGTCTCAAACTCTTGACCTCAAGTGATCCACCCGCCTTGGCCCCTAAGTGCTGGGATTACAGGCGTAAGCCACTGCACCTGGCCTTGCTTCAATTTTTTTTAATAGTTTGAGGAGAGTTAGTGTTGGTTCTTCTTTGAATGTTTGGCTAAATTTGGCAGTGAAGTGATCCTGTTCTGGACTTTCCTTTTTTGGGGAGATTTTTTATTATTCATTAAAATCATGAGATTTTAATGTGGCAGGGTGTTGTCTGTTCAGGTTTTCTCCATCTTCCTGATTCAATCTCCATAGGTTGCATGTGTTCTGGAATGTATCCATTTCCTCTAGGTTTTCCAGTTTGTTAGCATATAGTTAGTAGTCCTGATGATCTTTTGTATTTCTGTGATATCAGTTCTAAATTATTTTTCATTTCTGATTTTGCTTATTTGGGCCTTCTTTCTTTATTCTGTTAGACTAGAAAGTGGTTTATCTATTTGGTTTATCATCTCCAAAAACTAACTTTTCATTTTGTTTATCCTTTGTATTTTTTTTTTTTTAGTTTCTATTTCATTTAGTTCTGCTCTGATCTTTAGTCTCTCTTTCCAACTACTAATTTGGGGTTTGGTTTATTCTTGCTTTTCTAATTCCTTGAGGTGATTGTTATATTGTTTACTTGAAATGTTTCTACTTTTTTGATGTAGGTATTTATTGCTATAAGATTCCCTCTTAGCACTGCTTTAGCTGTATCTCAAAGGTTTTGGTATATTGTATTTTGATTTTCATTTGTTTCAAGGTATAAAAGATAATTTTGCTGGGTATAGTATCTTTGACAGACAGGTTGTTTTTTCTTTCAGCACTGAATATATTATTCCATTCTCTCCTGGTCTGTAAGGTTTCTGCTGAGAAATCTGCTGTTTTTTATTTCCTACTTAATTTCTTCCTTGAGCCAATGGTCATTCTGAAGCTTGTTGTTTAATTTCCACATATTTGTACAATTTCCAAAGTTCCTCTTGATATTGATTTCTGGTTTTCTTCTGTTGTGATCTGAGAAAATACTTGATATGATTTTAATTTTTAAAAATTGTTTGAGAATTGTTTTGTGTCCTAACATATGATCTATACTGAAAACTGTTCTGTGTGCTGATGAGAAGAATGAGAACTCTGTAGCTGTTTGATGACATGTTCTGTAAATGTCTGTTATGCATATTTGGTGTAATATGAAGTTTGAATAAAATGTTTTTAAATTTTCTGTCTAGATGATCTGTCTAATGCTGAGTGGGGAGTTGAAATCTACAACTATTAATGTATTAAAGTCTATCTCTCCCTTTATATCTAATATTATTTGCTTTATATATCTGGGTGCTCCAGTGTTGGATGCGTGTATGTTTAGAATTGTTATATCCTCTTGCTGAATTGATCCTTTATCATTATATAATGACCTTCTTTGTCTGTTTTTACTATTTTTGATTTAAAGCCTGTTTTACTTAAGTTTACCTGATATAGTCCTACTTGCTTTTGGTTTCCATTTGCATGGAATATCTTTTCCACTTCTTTACTTGCAGTCTATATGTGTCTTTACAGATGAGATGTTTCTTGCAGGCAGCATATAGTTGGTCATGGTTTTTTTTTTTTAATCCATTCAGCTAGTCTATATCTTTTAAATGGAAAGTTTAATCTATTTACATTCAAGGTTATTATTGATATGTGAGGACCTATTTCTGTGATTTTAATTGATTTCTGATTATTTTGTATATCCTGTGCTCCTTTATTTCTCTCTTGTTTATCATTGTGATTTGGTGGTATTCTATAGTGGTAACATTTGAGTTTTTTCTCTTCCTTATTTGTATGTTTGCTCGACCAGTGGTTTTATATTTTCATGTGTTTTCATGATAGTAGCTATTGTTCTTTCACTTCCAGGTGTAGGACTCTCTCAAGCATTTCTTTTAGGGCCAGTCTAGTGGTGATGAATTACCTCAGCATTTGCTTGTCTGAGAAAGACTAATTATCCTTCAGGTATAAAAGACAATTTTGCTGGGTATAGTATCTTTGACAGACAGGTTTTTTTTTTTTTTTCTTTCAGCACTGAATATATTATTCCATTCTCTCCTGGCCTGTAAGATTTCTGCCGAGAAATCTGCTGTTAGTCTGATGAGGGTTCCTTTATAGGTGACTAGATGCTTTTTTTCTTGTTGTTTTCAGAATTTTCCCTTGTCTTGACTTTTGACAGTTTGATTATAATATACTATGGAAAAGACCTTTTTGAATTGTGCTTATTTGGGGATTTTTAGGCCTCCTGTATCTGGACGTCTAAATCTCTTGCTAGTCTTAGGAACTTTTTATTTATTGTTTTGTTAAATAGGTTTTCTAACTCTTCTGTTTTCTTTTCATCTTTTGGGACTTTGAAAATTTGAATATTTGGTCACTTCTAAAGTCTTATATGTCACAAAGCTTTTGCTCATTATTTTATTACTTTTTTCTTTATTTTTGTCTTAGTAGGTTATTTCAAAAGACCTGTCTTTAAGTTCTGAGATTCTTTCTTCTGTTTGATCTAGTCTATTGTTGAAGCTTTAGAAAGTATTTTGTATTTCATTCAATTAATTCTATCATTCCAGAATTTGTTTGGTTCTTTTTCATGACATCTATCCCTTTGGTAAATTTCTCATTCATGTACTGAATTATTTTTCTGATTTATTTGAATTGTTTTTCAGAATTCTCTTGTATCTCACTGTGATTCTTTAGTATTAATATTTCAAATTCTTTTTCCAGGATTTCATAAATTTCTTTTTGATTGATATCTGTTGTTGCACAATTATTGTGTTCCCTTGGAGGTGTCATATTTCCTTGCTTTTCATGTTTTCTGTGTCTTACGTCTGCTCATCTAATGTAATAGTAGCTTCTTCTAATTTTTTGAATTTGCTTTTGTGGGGAAGGACATTTTTCTGAAGAGGCATCTATGGTGGTGGTTGGGTAGAGCACTTTGGCTTTGATTCTGGGTACACGCAGCAGTGCAGTTTCTGTATAATTTTTTTTGGCTGTAAACAGCATCAATGGTGCGTGTCATTTTTTCAATGGCTTAGGGTGCAGTTGGTAGAGGAAGTTGTGGTGAAGTTTTGTTGGGGACTAGGATGCCAGGTGGGCCAATCTTTGGGCCCCAGTGGTGGCAGCAGTAGTGTGTGTGTCTGTCCTTGAGCGCCAGAGTGGCACTGATGTTAATGAGTCCAGGCAGGCCATTTCTTGGGCCTCTAAGTGGCTTGCGTGCATTCTAGCAATGGCAGCAATGGATCAGGCATATGGGCAGGTTCCCAAGTTCCTAGGTGGTGGGCATGGAATGGGTGATGGCAGTAGCAGTGGCAGGACAACCCTCTGGGACCTAAGTGGTTCACCCTGATGTGGGCAGTGGCTGCAATGAGTTGGGAGGACCAGTCCCCAGACTCACAGGTGGCATGTGCAGGTGGGTGCCAGCTGCAGTGGTAGTGGCAGGTTGGGTAAGCCTGACCTTAGGCCCCCAGGAGAAGTGCTCAGGTATCAATGGTGGTGGACTGGGCTGATTGCTCCCCAGGTCCCTAGACAGTGTGCATGGGTACTGGGGGTGGAAGGGGGGTGGTGCAGGGCTGTGTGGACCTGACCTTAGTCTCCCCGGTGGTGCAGGCAGGTGCTGACTGTGGTAGCAGAAGCGGGGTAATCTCCTGGCTGCCACAGAATGCTCAGGTGGGGACAGCTGATGAGAGCCATTCTTCAGGCCATTGCAACATTCTCCTAGCTGCGCTCCCTGCTACTGGGAAGGGTGGGGTTGCTTTCCTGGGGGACAGTAGTAGGCAGGCAGCTGGAGAATACAGGCTTTGCTCTCACCTCAGCCCTACAGCAGCCTACAGGGGCAGTGGTTGTGGGCAGTGAAATTTGTCCTCGGGGTGCAGCTGCCCATCTGCTGGTGGAGATAGTGAGATAGTTGCCCATGGCCCCAGAAGCAGAGCAGGATGCAGTCCATGAGGGCTGAACTCTCAAAATGGCACCATGCTGTGGCTGCTTAGGACTTGGGGGTTTATGGGACCCAGCATGAGCTCCCTCTCTGGAGCAATGCCTCCGTGTGGTCTCCAGAGAGCTCCTTATGTTAGACTTGGGGCCTATGATGGTCAAGATGCTCTCCCATGGCTAGGACTGTAGGAGTCCACAGCAGGAATGTGGACCACTAAGGGCCTCTCGCTTACCCTTTCCCCACAAGTAGGGAGCCTCTCCAGACTCACGACTGATCCCGGCCACGCAGGCTGCCTTGCTTCTCTCTCTCCTTCCTTGCTTTTGGTGCTTCCTGTCACTTCACTGTTGAAGTCCAGTGTTCTCTCTTACATGATCTATTTGAAGTTGTATTATCTACTCGCTATGTTGGTTTCTCTCCATGGAAAAGGTGAGTACCAGATGCATCTTGAAGCCCTCCATCTCTTACAGGGTTATTAAGGAACTTAAATAAGATAATCCTTGTAAAGCACATGGTACTTTGAAAAACTTTTCAGTACATATTAGTGTCAGGTACTCTAACTGGCTTTAGCGAATTGATGACAAATAAAACCTGGTCCCTACCTTCAAGCTGCTCACAGATCCACAGAACAGACAGAGATATGATTGATGGAGTAACAGAAGGATAGAGATGGCAGTGTACCTGAATAGGTGTTTCGTAAGCAGGCATATGAGTATCATACTAGCCAGAAGGACTGCTCCTTAAAAATAGCAAGAGGCTTTACACTCGTGGCCCCTTCAAGGTGTGTGAGTAATAAAGTAAGGGAAGTGAGAAGCAACACACAATGAGGCTGGGGAATGAGACATTGTGATGTGCAGTAAAGGGCATAAACTCTGGAGTCAACAAGTCTTTGGTTCCAATGATGGCTCCATCACAGACCAGATACATGAACACATCCCTTTACCTCTCCAAGAACCATTTGGATGGAGGTTGCATCCAAGGAGAGAGACATGCTTCAGGCCATTACAACATTCCAGGAAAATGCTGACAAGGGGCTCAGCCACTCATGGAAACGGTAGGGATGCCAGTGGAAGGTGGGGGTTAAGAGACTCAGTGGGCATGGAGGCAAAATCAACATCTTGGAGAAACTTCAGATGGGGTGAATAATGTTAAGAGGAATTGACAGTGAAGCCCTTTTATAAAAGCTTTTCGGGCACGAATTAAAAGAAAAAAAAAGGAGCGTACATAGACAGCACACAAAAGTTAGCATTACTATTGCGTTTTTATTGCTGAGTTTTCCTTTTGGAAAGAAATCTTGCCCCTCTCCCCTCCTTTCAGATTGAGAAAGCTGAGGCCCAGAGTTGCCAAATCACTCTTGCAAGGCCCCGTGGAGGTAGAGGGTGGGGGTGGGGATGCCCATCGATGGGGTTGAAACAAGGATCACGGTCTCCTTGAGCCAAAGTCATTGGTTCAATGGCCGTGTGTAGAAATAGCTATACACATTCATTTTTAAAACCATGTTGTGTGCTATTTAAGTTGGTCTTAAAATGCTGTGTACTGCAGAAAGGGATATGGGCCCTTTTACGAGAGGCCAGTCAATGTCAGCGGCCAGACTATAAAAATTGCTACCCAGTGCCTAGGAGGATAAAACCATGTCTGGAGGGCTGACCTTGAAACGCCAGAGTCCTGAGGTGGTGGCAGTCACACCTCGGGTAGACCTTTGTGTCAACTCCATTTCCCTGCCCCCTGCACTGCGAGGCTACCTTCTTGCCTAGGGGGCCGGGCAGAAGAGAGAACTGAGAGCGTGCCAGCACACACCTGTGCCTGCAGGAGCAAACTGGCAAGTCCTCTCCATTTGAGTGCCTTTCTGAGGGTGGAGCTAATGTGTATGAGTGAGGATGATTGGTGGGAAGGGCCACAGGGGGTCTCTGCACTCCAGGAGCAGCAAGGGAGGCCATGAACTTTGCGCGTGATTCTAGCCAAGCAAGGTGCTTTCTCCATTGGAAGAGCCAGCCAGAGCCTGCCAGGCTCAACCCTGTTTTCCTCTGGTTTCAATGGGCAGTGCGCACCTTATGCCCTGCATGCTGGCCCTGGACTTCTCCAGCATCCCACACATAGATTCTCTGAGCCTCGTCCTGCCCCCACCCAGAGTCCCTCATGCATTATCTAAGCTGAGAGCAGGCGGCAGCCCCCAGGCCCAGCACAGGCTGGCAGGAGAAGGCTCTGACCCTGCTACCGCTCCACCCCCCAGCTGTCGCTCCCCCTCCATTCCCACTGGCACCATTTGGCAGAGAGCGGCACCCCACCCCCAACCCAGCCTGGTCCAGCAGGCACAGCTTAAGTATCCACAGAAACTCTGCCTTTCCTGGGGTTTGGAGCAAGCCAGGCAGGGAGGGAAGGAGGTGGTTTCTGCTGACCACAGGCTCAGCAGCCACACTTCCCTCTGGGTTCCAACTGCCGCTGGTTGCTGGAGCCCCTCTCCTCCCATGGCTTCTGGTGGGGGATGGCCACCGCCACTGCAGAGGTTTGGCAAGTGCTGGCTGCCAGGGCTGGGGAAGCCTCGCGTAGGCTCCTATTCCTCCACTCCCTGAAATCCAGGATAACAACAACCTCACTTACGTGTCTCTTTTAACCTTTCTAAGAACCGTCCAAACTTTCTCTCCCTAGATCCTGTTTTCCCTACGAGGCAAGCAGGATGATTAAGATGAACCCTTTTTGACCAAAGGAGAAATGGAGACTAGAGAGGATGAGATGACTCACGACTATTTACTGGGTGTGGAACCCACGGGACCTTCCCTGTGCCACACCGTCACCAGCATCGCACATTCCATACCCCCCTGGAGGTGCCACAGCCTACTCCCAAAAGCCACTGCAGAAACATCTTTGCGCTTTTCACAGTCTCCCCTAACATTGAAGAACCTGGACATGCCCCACTTAAGGAGTGCACAGGGCAGCCGAGGGGATGCAGTTCCCTTCTGGGCAGCCTCTCCAGGTCTGGGCACAGAAGCTGCCCCTGCTTCTCTTCCAAAGAATGAAGCCCCTCCCAAGCCTGCTGGACCCATATGCTTTGTGATCAATTCTGTGTCCTGCAAGTGTTTTTCTTTATTGACATGAAAACCCCATGAAAAGATGCTTTGTCTGCATTTTCCCGTAGAGGTGATAGGAAGCTTCAAAGGTAAAGGAAGTTAGAAAAGACTGGGAAGGGTGAGGACACATGAGAAAAAGGTGTGCAGCCTGATGTGTGGGCAAGGACAGGTGTGTCTGGAGTTTGCTCCATATATGCCCACTTCTCGGTCCCTTGTGTGGACTTACTGCCTTGGCCCTACTCTGGCTTGAGATGAGAACGCCCCCAAGGCCAACACTACTCCTCTCTCCTGAATCCACAGGGCTGACATCATTGAGTCCATGCCTCTGCGTCCGTGCAGGCCCTTCCCTAAACTCCCCAAATGATGAGCCTGAACCCTGGCCTTCAAGATCTCCAGAGAAGGACATGTTTGGGTCTCTGTATTTGGATGCTTTCTATCATCTTCCTTGGATCTAGCCAAAATCTTTCTTCTGGATTTGTAAAAGATCTCTTCTTCAGAAGAGAAGAAGATCTCTGTGGAAGAGAGCAGGCATGGTGCCAACAGACAGGAAATGAAGTCACGATGCTGGTCATTTTCCTCTTCTCTTCCCTTTCTTCTCCCCCTCCTCCTTCCCCATCACCCTGCTGCACCACCCTTGCAACTGCCTGTCAGATGTTTTCACTGTGATGAGCAGTGCCTGCCTGTACAGTACCTTTATGTGTTGCTGATTTTTGCCATGAGCCTTCAGGCTTCTCCTTGTAGCCCTGACAAGCGAAATCCCATAATGAAGGATTTCACGGAGCTCCACGGGCTGGTGGAGGCTTTTCTTTCCATCTGTCATTTTACTTTAAGCCTTGACCTTTCTGTTCCCATGTGAGGCAGTACCAGGAAGGGGTTGGGCTGGAGAGCAAACGTCTGGGTTTGGACCCCAGATTGGGCTGCCAGTGAAGCAGAGAAAGTAGCCTAGGGTTTCGACAACATTAAAATAAGGCAAGGAAGACAGTGCACATCCCAGGGGGTGTGATGTGGGGGCAAAGATGGGGGTGAAGAGTTTAAATAAAGGAGAGCCCCTTGGTTTAGAAGGAGGTCCTACATGGAAGCAGGAAGGCAGAATAGTCTAGGCAACCCCCTCTCTGGCCACCCCTGGCCACTCAGGGATCCCACTTTTACTGAAGAAAGCAGAGGCTTCAGAGTCCAAAATATCTGGGTTTGCATACTGGCTCCACCACTTGCTGGAAAGTTGGAGCCACGTGGCAGACAACCTTGCTAAGCAACCTTGGGCAAGCTGCTTATTTTCTCTAACTCTCAGTTTCCTCATGTGAAAGTTAGAGGTCTCAATGCAGACATCACAGGCTGCTCTGCAGCTAGAACAGGATAATGGCAGGTGCTTGGCAGAGCACCTGCACACAGGTAGCGCTTAATCAAGAGTGGCCACAAGTTTGTTTCAGATGAGGATAGAACCTCAACATAAACTGGAAGATAACAGAAACCAAAATGCCCAGCCTTGGCCTCTCTTTGCTGAGAGAACCCCCCGAAACTCTCCAGAGGGGCCTCAAAGCAGGACAAACAGCCAATAGGAAAGCAAGCTCAGGGCTTTGATGGCAGTAAACGGCCATCTTCTGACCAACTTTCCCATGTCAGGTCGATAGGGAGACTGAAAAAAAAATTACAGTCTCCAAGGCTCCAAGACAAAATACCCACCCAGCACTGCTTTGAAAGTGCAAACCCTTCGAGATGCACAAGGATTTTGATTGTTTGAAATGTTGGTAACATTTCATCTTCCCAGAGACCTTGTTCATTTATCAGGGTTCTTAAAACCCTTTTGTTCATAAGCTTGTGGTGAGGACAGAAAACATTCTATCTAATATCAGAGCACAGCTGTTCAGCGACAGAAAGACTTAGGGGAAAAGCCCTTCAAAAAAAAAAAAAAAAAAAAAAAAGGAAGGGGGGAAACACCAGGGCTCTAAACATGGGAAAAGCGACCGTGGCTGAAAGAAGGCCTTGCAAGCAACAGCTGCCTAACAAGAATATGCTGTTTGGGGAAGTGTGAGAAAGAGAATCAGCACACTGACAGCAGGGCCTCTGCAAGGGCTCAGTAAACACTGGGACCAAGGCGAGGCCCCCAGAGCTGGGCTCCTCCTCTCTGTAGGGTTCCTGGCAGTTCTGCACAAGGCCCCAGCCAGGGCCCCTAAAAATGTTTGAAGTAGGTGTGGAGCCTTGAGTAACATCTTCTTAAGGGCCAGTGTGGCTGGAAAAAAAAAAGCCTAGTGGAAAACTCTGTCCATCCAATGCCACAGAAGACCAAGAAATATTTTCTAAAAAGGGCTTTGACTGCTCCTGAAAGCACAAGACAGAGCGAGCAGGGTCAGGCCAAGGCAGGGACCGTGTGGCACTAGCCACCGGCTGAGTGAGGCCAGGATAGACAGTTCCGGGGTCTTGGATTCATTTTCAGCTCTGCATTTTTCAGTCGAGGGTCATGTTGATTTTCACGAATTTGAACAAAGGAAAATCACATCCACATTTATGAAATGTCTGAATAGTAGCATTTTCAAAAATGTGGTTTCACATTTCAAGCCAAATTCTAAAAGGGAATAAGGATAAAGTTGATAGAAGAAAATTTTCACTACTGTGAATTACAGTCACCTTGTTACGTGATGTTAGCATGTGATAGCTATTGCAAGCAGGAGCTCTAGAATCAGAAAGACCTGGGCTTAAATGCTGGTGCTGGGTGACCTTGAAAAATGTTTCTACGTCTCTGTGCCTGAGATTCCCCGTCAGTGCAATGAGAATCCGAGCATCTCCTCTACAGGGTTGTCCTGACGGTTCCATGAGCTTCTACACAGGAAGTATCTAGAAGGGGGTTGATCCTTGCGAGCTGCACAAAATCGAAGCTATAATTGTAATGAGATGGGAGTTATAATGACATTCTGTTGCAGTGAAAAGAGCCAAGTCAGGAAGCATGGGAGATCTGAGCTCGACCACTAATTAGATTCCATGCCACCTCCAAGCCTCAGTTTCCTCTGTTGGAGGCAAATGATACCTGTCTCCTTATCTGACATGAAAGTTATGGTTGGCCGGGTGCATGGCTCACGCCTGTAATCCCAGCACTTTGGGAGGCCGAGGCAGGCGGATCACCTGAGGTCATGAGTTCGAGACCAGCCTAGCCAACATGGGGAAACCCTGTCTCTACTAAAAATACAAAAAAAAAAAAAAAAAAAATAGCATAGTGGCGGGCACCTATAATCCCAGTTACTGGGGAGGCCAAGTCAGGAAAATTGCTTGAACTCAGGAGACGGAGGTTGCAGTGAGCTGAGATTGTGCCACGGCACTCCAGCCTGGGTGACAGAGTGAGACTCCATCTCAAAAAAAAAAATAAAGTTATGGTTAAAGAGACTCAGGAAGTATAAAGGCATGTATGAATGTGATCTATGGTTATTATAAAATATCCTTATTATGCAATTTATTTTCCCTCATTCAGCAAAATTCTAATGCAAGGACTTTGAATGATCAGCTCATAATTCTACCCCATAATCTTGATTCCAATAAACCAATTGCAAAGAGAGAGAGAGAGACATAGTAAGAAGGACAATCAGGGAAATTTGATGATATTAAGGAATTATTGTTCACTCTTTTTAGTTGTGACAATTGTACTGTGGACATACATGTATGTAGGAGAGGGGTCACACACTGTTACACATAGAGCATTCACAGATGAAATGACATGATGTTTGGATTTGCCTTAAAGTCATCTGGGTGGGAGGGGTAACTGGGGTCAGGTATAGAGAAAAACAGATTGGCCACGTGCTAATAATTGTAGAAGCTGGGTGAGGGGGCGTGGTAGTTATTTATATTATCTACTTTTATGTTTGAAACGTTTCCATAATAAAAGGAAAAAACAATAACAATGAAATCCAAAAGAGGGATCAATGATTAAACATCTGTGATGGCAGCTGAGGACCAGGTAGAGAGGCCTGACTGGGAGGGTCAGCTTCCCTGTATACCTTGGATGCAAGGAAGATGCACAGTAATGGGAGAAAGCTGGAAACTGGGCAGCCTGCTACGCACAAGACTGTGTGATGAAAACAAGTCACTTAACCTCTCCAGGCCACAGTTTCTTCATCTTTAAAGTGAGAATGTGAGACTCAAATGCCCCTTTCAACGTTAATGTATTATGATTTTTAGGGATCTCAAGCAATCAGGTATATCTTGCCAGATTTTCTGAACATAATAGATAAATCTCACTTTCAAGGAAATGAAACAATTTAAAATACACCAGGAAGAGAGCCAGGCACTGTGGCTCACGCTTGTAATCCCAATGAATCATGAGGCTGAGGCAGGCAGATTATTTGAGCCCAGGAGTTCAAGGCTGTAATAAGCTCTGATCATATCACGGCATTCTTGCCTGAGCAACAGAGCAAGACCCCAACTCTAAAAAATAAAAATAAATAAATAAAATATACCAGAAATGTTCTTTATTTAAAGAAGCATGGCAACAGAGTATCTGGCTAAGTGACAAATCTTTTGTGAAGGGTATACCTTCCTCCCCAGTGTATTTGTGGCTTCAGATCTGCTTAGTACCGTAAAAGGTCAATTGACCAAAACACTCAGAGTTTGCAGAAGTTCTTCCAAACTTCATTTTTACGAGTGGAATGTTAAGGAAAAAAAAGTCCTTTATGTTTCTCTTGAAATCAGGTAATTTCTCTCAAAAACAGGAGTCTACTTTCCCTTAGGAAGGCTAGAGCGAGGCATGCAGTCTTCTTGGTGATCTTCAGGGTTCCAGCTTGCGGTGGCCACAGGGCACCAGCTCTCAGTGTCCAGAGCTAGAGAGGCAGACAGCACAGGTAGAGATCAGGAAGAGTCTGTCGGTTTTATGGTAGATTCTCCTGGAAGTGGGGGACAAAAGAAAGAGGGCCATTAATAAAAGCTTCTGATTGGCTGCCTCAGTTACAGGGCTTTCTTGCATCCTTCATTCCCAAATGGGCTTCTCACATTTCTCCTTGTTACCTTAAGGACTTGGAACATGGCTGGGCGTGGTGGATCACACCTGTAATCCCAGCACTTTGGGAGGCTGAGGCGGGCGGATCACTTGGGGTCAGGAGTTCCAGACCAGCCTGGCCAACATGGTGAAACCCCGTCTCTACAAAAATACAAAAATTAGGCAGGCGTCGTGGTGCATGCCTGTAATCCCAGCTACTCAGGAAGCTGAGGCAGGAGAATTGCTTGAACCCCGGAAGCAGAGGTTACTGTGAACCGAGATCATGTCACTGCACTCCAGCCTGGGCAACAGAGCGAGACTCTGTCTCAAAAAAAAAAAAAAAAAAAAAAAGACATAGAACAAAGTTTCCTAATACATGGCCTGCAAATCTCTCTCTCATTTCTTCCAAAAAGCACCTGATTTTGTCTACCAAGGATTCAACACTATTTTGCCCTGTTAAGGGCACCCTGTCTCGCTAATCATTAAAAAACCAACCTAGAAATGTCTTTGAACAGTCAGTAAAAGCCCACATTTTTTGAACCACTACTGTATACAGACACTCACCGGGAGCTACGGGAGATACAAAGGAGTAAGAAAGACTCTGACTTCTTTTTGTTGAGACACAAACCAGGGACAAATCACAGATTTTGATGGCCGCAGTTCCAGTATTGTGTTTGAGTCCCAGCTCATCCTGTAGCCACCGAGCACTTAGGCCCCCGTTTCCTTCTCTGTAATATGGTGATAAAAATAACATCAACTAGGCCGGGCGCGGTGGCTCACGCTTGTAATCCCAGCACTTTGGGAGGCCGAGGCGGGCGGATCACGAGGTCAGGAGATCGAGAACACGGTGAAACCCCGTCTCTACTAAAAATACAAAAAATTAGCCGGGCGTGGTGGCGGGCGCCTGTAGTCCCAGCTACTCGGAGAGGCTGAGGCAGGAGAATGGCGGGAACCCGGGAGGCGGAGCTTGCAGTGAGCCGAGATTGCACCACTGCACTCCAGCCTGGGCGACAGAGCAAGACTCCGTCTCAAAAAAAAAAAAAAAAAAAAAAAAAAAAAAAAATCAACTCATGGGGTTCTTGGGAGAATTAAATGGATAACCCCATAAAGCAGTTACAACGGGAGGCGGCACATGGTAAGTGTTCAATAAATGTTGTCTGATCATCTGAGCAATGTACTCATGCAAGAAGCCGCTAACACCAGGAGATGCCATACCAGTGAGGTCACATGATACCTAATACCCAAGGCCAAACGAATAGTAGAGAGGGTATATTTGCTGCAGGAGAATAGGGTGTGAGTGTTACTGGGGGCACCAGGACCAATTGGGCTAGCTTCCAGAGTGTCTGAGACTTCCATCAGCCAAATGACTGGTTTGAGCCACAGCCCACCCAGGGATGAATGTGCAGCAGCCCAGACCTCAGCACACTTGGGCTTTCTGTCCCCCAAAAAGAACTTGGAGTCTTATGGGTGTGGGGATGGCTGGTCAGGAAGGGATTCGCAGAGTGGAGTCACTGGCGCCAGGGGCTGAAAAATGGACAAAGGATTCCCAAAGGTTAGGGGCAGAGATAATAAAGAGGCCAGCGTAAGGGCAGCCTGTCTCCTCTTTCTAGAGGCCCCCTTGATGGTCACCTCTTCCACGGTTGAACATTATGCACTGTTGGGAACGGATTCCTCTCTCTCCCTGAAATTCCCCGGCTGCTGCTCAAGCAGAAACCAACTTTTGCTTGCCTGGCTCTTGGCAGAGCTGTTACCTTCATCCCCTCTCCTACAGAGCAGCCCTTCTCAGAGCTGAGGGCGAGGTCCCATCAGCCCTTCCCTCGGGCTTTCTCCTCTCCCGAGGACCATGTTCTGCTGGCCTCCTGGAAGCCACGACTCGCCTCTGTGCACGGCCCAGCACAGGGAAGCCAACCCTCGAGGGGACTTTGAGGTCTCTCCTGGCAGGGACCCAGGCTTGTGGCTGCTGTGTAGTTGCTGTCTCCACTGCCTCCACCTTCCAGAGCTGTAGGGGACACAGCCGCCACTGGCACCCCTTCCCAGTTCATCTCAGAGACTTTATTCTCAGGACCCTAGCATTCCACTCTGGGCCATCGCGGGGGATTTCAAGTGAAAAACACAACAGAACAAAAACAGGAATATCTTCCTCGGTGAAACAGAAGCCCAGCTCTGTCACTTACTAGCTGGGTGACCTGGGGAAAATTACATGACCTTTCTGTGCTTCAGTTTCCCAATGTATTAAACAAGGATAATAGTAATTTCTATTGTGCTTCTTTGGAGGAGTGAGTGAGTTGATAAAAAGGATGCGTTTAAAACAGTGCCTTTCATAGCATTAGGGAACTATTGGCATGTTGTTCTTTTATAGTGGTTAAGGGTGCAGGGTACTGAATTAGGCAGATGGTGGAGACATCAATTAACCTCTCTGAGCTTCAGTTTCTTCATTTTCTTAAAATGAGGATAATGACAGTACCTACCCATTAGACTGTGGGAGGACCAGATGAGGTGATACACACTAGTGGTTTTATGTGAATGATTTAGCACAGTCCTTGGCGTGTAGTAAACCAGAAAAAGGCTTACACCTTTAAAAAAGAAAGAAAAAAAGAAAGAAAGAAAAATCTTGAAAGAACAAAGGAAGGAAGGGAGAGAGAGAGAGAGACCAAGAGAGGGAGGAGAGGAGGGAGGGAGAAAGAAAGAAGGAGAGAAAGGGAGGGAGGGAGGAAGAGAGAAAGAAAAAGAGACAGAGAGAGAAAATAAAAGATAGAGAGGAAGAAGGAAGGAAGGGAGGGAGGGACGAAAGAAGGAAGAAAGGAAGGAAGGAGGGAAGGAAGGAAAAAAGGAAGGAAGAGAGGGAGGGAGGAAGAAAACCCTGGCTGAAAAAATAATGACCAAACTCATTAGAGATCTAAGACATGCAACCCAACCTCCAAAATGCAGCTGGCTACAACAGCGCCTCCAGTCTGCAGCCTCCTCCAGAGCGGTCTCCACGCTGGGTGATCCTCATGCCTCTTACTGTTCCTGGCCCAGCCACTGAAGTAAACAAGCGTCGGATGAACAGCATGTTTAAACATGTCTACTCGGCCCCCAGGAAAACAGGGGAGGAAGAAGAATCCTTTTAGAACGTTTCTCTACTTGTTCAACACACAGGGTTCTACCATCCAAGAGGTGGCTGTGTGGGGGTGGCACAGATGGCATGAACCAGCCCCGGGACTGCTGAGGGCAGTAGTGAGTGGCCAGGCTTTGGCTTTTGAGAGACTGTGGTTCACGTCTTGATTTTGCGCATTTCTGGCTGCAGGATTTGGGCAAGTTTCTTAATCTTTCTAAGCCTCAGTTTCCCTCATCATAAAATGGAAATTGTAAAACTTACCTCATTAAGGAATGTGAGAATTAAATGAATTACTTTTAAGATACAGACAGTGTCTGGTAGAGGTAAGTGCTTCATAAATTTCTGCTGTTGTCAACCCTGGATTTCCTAAAAACCTGAAGACAGCAGGGCATTCCGTACATTAAGTTTTAGGGAAAATCTTGTATCTTCTTAATTTTTCTGGTTGTGGGGCAGGAGAAAAGGGATGTGGTCATGACCTGAGCCCCTGGAGTGCTTCTGCCCAGCATCACTGACATGTGCCCACCCTGCTTTGGGGTCATTTTGCTCCTCTGGCTGCAACTGTCATTCCCCTCACCATCAACACCCCCTCCTTCTGCAGAGACGGTGAACACTCTGGCATTGTTCCTTCCAGCCAATGGCTTCTCTCTGGCCTGTGATTGGTACCCCCCAGATTCCAGCGCAATCCAGGCATCCCAGCTATGTCAGCGTGACTCAAATTGTGTGTGCCTGACATCCACATGGCCCCGTAGAAGGCTGGCTCCAGCAAGAGGGCATTTGGAACGCTGCTGAATGTTTGATGGCTGTCAAGTTATCTTTTTGGGGTTAGGCCATTAAAGTTGCATCTGATGTTTTATGGAACAAACCAAGATAAACTTCATTTTGAAATCCATGAGACATGAAGAAGATTTTTACAGATGAAGACACAACGGCAGCTAAAGTTAGGTGGGGTTTTTTCCCTTCAAAACTTTGTAGTTTTTCTTCCACATGGCTATTTCAAAGCAGAAGCAATCCCCAAAAGTGAAGCATAGAAGCTGCCAAAGTAACAGGTTCAGTGAGACCTGGAGCTGCTGGGGCACCTGGAAAGAACATGGATCTGTCTCTCCGCTTTCATCATCCCAACCAGAGTCGTCTGCTCCATTCCTAAATTCTCTACTCAACTTTCCTCACATACCCTGACGAAACATCCTTTTCTGTGCAAACCTAAATTCGTCTTTGGTGCTTTTTAGTGCATGCTCCCAGCTCTCTCTATTCTCATGCTACTTGCAAGCGACCAAGGAGCCAGTCACTCCACCCAACTCCTGGCCCTCTGGGCACACTGTGCACCTTCCGACTTTTGTTCCTGGGCTTTGTCACCTTTGTCCAGAGCACCCTTCCTTTCCACTTCTGCCCACTGTTCGTCCAAGCAAATGGTCCAAGAAGAGTCCACTCAAATAACAGGCATACTGCCAGGCAACGATACGATAAGAAAGATTAGCAGACCAAGCATCAGAACCTTTTGACCCTTGAACCCAGGACTCAAGCACACCTCCTCCAGGCAGCATTCTCAGTCATCCCCTCGACTGAACCCCTCAGTCTCCCTCTTCTTGCACTCGCTTAACCTTTAGTTGACCCCCATCTCCCTGAGTAAAAGCTATGTGTGTGTCTGCTCCCCTCCAGACTGTAAGACTGTTGAAGATGGAGACCTCAAGATGCTCATTCTCTTTCTTGGACCACTTAATTGATAGAATCAGGACTTCAAGATCTTTCTCCTTCCACTGGCACTTGAATGCATAAAGAAGCAAGTGCGACAATGCTAATGGCACATTATGTGTACAAGCAAACAACTGGTGAAGGAGGGCCCCCAAATGCCCATTAATTGTGGGAAGTCGTAAAATTCTGGCATATCCTTGCTATTGAAAAGCGTTCTGCACTTACAATGAATGAAGTAGATGTATATGTACTGGCATGGCAAGACTCCAAGAGATTATTATTCACTGAAAAAAATCAAGTCACAGAACAATATGTTTGGCATGATCCTATTTAGGTTTTTAAACTGTTATGTTCCAAAAAGAAAACCATCAAGATGTCTCTGATGTGACTGGGAAAATGATGAGTTATCTGAAAATGTTGGGAAAGTGAGAAATCATAAAAAATGAGTCATACACACCATACACATTTTATTTAAAGTTAATGTACATTTATTTACCAATCTCTTTTTTTTTTTTTTTGAGACGGAGTCCCTCTCTGTCGCCCAGGCTGGAGTGCAGTGGCGCGATCTCGGCTCACTGCAAGCTCCGCCTCCCGGGTTCACGCCATTCTCCTGCCTCAGCCTCCCGAGTAGCTGGGACTACAGGCGCCCGCCACCACGCCCGGCTAATTTTTTCATATTTTTAGTAGAGACAGGGTTTCACCGTGGTCTCGATCTCCTGACCTCGTGATCCGCCCGCCTCGGCCTCCCAAAGTGCTGGGATTACAAGTGTGAGCCACCGCGCCCGGCCTATTTACCAATCTCTTGATAGCAGTCCGAAGCTTTTTTAGTCTGGGTTTGTTGATTAGAGCTGTACACCATTTTACTGAGTATGTAAGCCATACTCAGAATGCATTGTCTAAGACTTCTAATTTCATTTTCTTTAAAGTGGGATGAGAAAAAGTTACAGATACAGTAATTTGAGCGCAGCATCCTAAATTGGGCTATTTAGAGGCTGTGTGATCTGCATAAGTTAAATATCATTGTTGAGCATAAATTTCCAATCTGCAACACAGGGCATTAATAATATACCCATAGGTAACTGATAGGAAAAATGATGATCCGGTATGTACAATCCCTGGTGCTCAATAAGGGTGAGCTAATCTATTAACTATTTTCCTTTCCTCTCATTATAGGACAGTAAAAAGACAAAGCAGCAGCAGGCCATCACCCTACCTGGGACTCTGGCCACCTCCTCTTTCTGCCCCAAAGATGCTCAAAGTCTGGGCCGGGCGTGGTGATTCACGGCTGTAATCCCAGCACTTTGGGAGGCTGAGGTGGGCGGATCACCTGAAGTGAGAACTTTGAGACCAGCCTGGCCAACATGGTGAAACCCCAGTCTCTACTAAAAATACAAAAATTAGCTGGCGTGGTGGTGCATGCCTGTAGTCTTAGGTACTTGGGAGGCTGAGGCAGGAGAACGCTTGAACCCGGGAGGTGGAGGTTGCAATGAGCCAAGATTGCACCATTGCAACCTAGCCTGGGCGACAGAGCGAGACTGCTTCGTCTCAAAAAAAAAAAAAAAAATGCTCAAAATCCATAGATACCAGGGGGAAATTAGTATCCAATATGAAGTGTGAATGGATGAGAACCTGCTATGTGCCAGATCTGTCCTAGGTGGAATGGCAGCATACTACTCAGTAAGTTCATTTTAGTTCATTTTTGTTCCAAAGGACATTATGATCTAATGACAAAGGTTTGATATACATGGGAAGATGATAGCAATAATAATATACAGTATCAATGAGGATATCGAGGATATTTCCAGTTACAGATGATTTAAAAAACTAACAAATTAGCTTAACTGCCAATTTATTTTTTGAAACAGGGTTTCGTATGTTGCCTAGGCTGGAGTGCAGTGGCTATTCATAGGTATGATCATAGCGCACTACACCTTCAAACTCCTGGCCTTAAGCAATCCTCCTGCCTCAGCCTCCTGAGTAGCTGGGACTACAGGTGCACGCCACCCCACCTGACTTAAAAGTATGCATTTTTTTTTTTTTTGGCTGGGCGCGGTGGCTCACACCTGTAATCCCAGCACTTTGGGAGGTGGAGGTGGGCAGATCACAAGGTCAAGAGATCGAGACCATCCTGGCTAACACGGTGAAACCCTGTCTCTACTAAAAAAATACAAAACATTAGCCGGGCGTCGTGGCGGGCGCCTGTAGTCCCAGCTACTCGGGAGGCTGGGGCAGGAGAATGGCATGAATCCAGGAGGCGGAGCTTGCAGTGAGCCGAGATCGCGCCACTGCACTCCAGCCTGGGTGACAGAGCGAGACTCCGTCTCAAAAAAAAAAAAAAAAAAGTATGCATTTTTATTAATTTTTTTAGAGACAAGGTCTCACTATGTTGCCCAGGCTGGACGCAAACTCCTGAGCTCAAGTGATCCTCCCACCTCAGCCTCTTCAGTAGCTGGGACTACAGGCAACTACAGGCATGCACCACCGTGCTTGGTTCCCCAAATTTTTAATTGGCTCAAGCAACAAAACTTACAAAGGTCAGTGGGACTTCAGGAGATATCTGATCAAGCCTCTGGTACTAGTTCCTTTGCTTTTCTCAGTTCTTTCTTACTACATGTGTCAGCTTTGTCCTCAAGCTGACTTTCCTCTAGTAAAAAAAAACACTCTGGCAATTCCAATTCCAAGCTTCATACCTGAGGCTACGTCATCTGCATCCTGCAAGTCACTCTAAACTAGTCAAGTGCATGTACCCAACTCTGACTCAATCATTCTGCAAGATGGATGGGATTATGTTGATCATCTTGGGCCAATCAGGGATTACCCCAAGATCTGGTGAAGGAGTCAATTTAATGTGTGCTTCTTTCATGTGTCAGGCACTGTGCTACTTGCCTTTACATGGATTATCACATTTATCCTCGTAACAACTCTATGAAGTAAGTGCTACTAGCAGTTCCAGATTATAGTTGAAGAAACTGAGGCCCAGAGAGGTTAAGTAACTTTTCTGTGGTCGCACAGCCAATAAGTGGTAGAGCCAGGATTCATACTTTGGCCCTCTGTCTCCAGACCCCACATTCATTACCACTAGACCACAAAGTCTGCCAAGGGGTAAGTTCCAAGGTGATGCCTGATGTGCAGTGCAAACATCACTCTCTGGGTAAATTGGGAGGGAGGAGCACTTGGCCTGGCGTGATGATGACAGGTTAGGGCTTGAGCTAGGTCTTAAGCAAGGGTGGGAAAGTAAGATCAAGTGAACTTTCAGAGATGGGAATCATGTAGCAGAAATAACAAACACAGTGGGATCAGACAGACTGTCAAGTTTGCTGCTAATAGCTGAGTGAACTTTGTCAAATTATTCACTTCTCTGAGCTCATAGGTGAAATTAAGAAGCCATGAGAGTGAATCAAAGGCCCATGGGAAAATCTAAAGTGAGAAGTAGGCTGAGAATATGATCCTGGAAGCCCTGAACAGGACCAGTAAAAGTCAAGCCAAGTCCTATGGGAAAACGGAAAGTCCCTTGGAAGGGTACACATACAAAGGATTCGCTACAGTGACAAGTCTAAAGAAAGTATTCTAATCTTCCTTACCATTTTCTGCCAGCCCAGGAAACAAGAAAGAGGAAGATAAAGATGAAGCCTCAGGCATTATAAGACTATACTAATAAAGATAGCTTTTTACAATCATCCAATTCCGGAGCTGGACAGGACAACAGACAACCTGCTTACTATATAGATAAGAAAGGAGACACATTTTGAACACTTACTTGAAGAGGCATACAGGTAAAGTGCCTGGTATAGTGCCTCATAAACAGCAGGTACTCAATAGACAGTGTAAAATATTATTGGTGAATAATAATAGTTATTATTTTCATAAGTGACTTATCCAAGGCCTCGGAAGTTGATTAGTGACCAAAAAAGATAAGAATCCATGTCTTTTAATGTCTAGTGCAGTTTCTTCACCACTCTGAGCTTTTTTCTCTGATGAAGAATGCCAGATACCACTGAAAGAAGGGAGAAGAAATAGCAACCTAAAGTACGAAAAACTATCAAAGAAGGAAAATGTTGGAATAAACACTGAACAAGTAGTTTGAAAACCAAGATTATGAATCTTGGTCTGCCATTGACTGGCTCAATGACTTAACCAGCTCAGGCCCCAGTTTACTCATCTAGAAAAGTAGAGATTTGAATAAGATCATCTTGGTTTCCTTCCAACTCTGAAATTCTATGAAAGCAGGTTCCTCTCTTAACATTGCAGTAGCCTTCTTTATAAAAGATATAAATACATTCTAGGAAAAAAAAATGTATAGGGACAAGGTCACATAAAAAATTGAAAGTAAGAATAGGCATGAGAGTTGGCTTCAAATATCTGAAAAACCTTCTAGTCATATATGTGTCAGATGTATGTTGTGTGAGGCTCCAGATAACAGAAATAAGATCCAGGAGTAAAAGCAACACAGAGGCAAGTTTCTGTCTAATACAAAACAGATTTTTTCCATGTATTTTGGAGCTCTGCTATTAGGTGCATATATGTTCATAATTGTTAGGTCTTCAGATGGACTGACCCTTTTATCATTATAAAACATTCTTTTTATCTCTAGTAACAATTTGTATCTTAAAGTCTATTTTGTCCGGTATTTGCATGGCAACTCCAGCTCTCTTTTGGTTATTATTTTCATAGTATGTATTTTTTCCATCTTTAAACTTATTTGCTTTTTAATTTAAAGTGTGTCTCTTACAGACAGCATATAGTTGGATCATATTTTCTTTATCTATTCTCTCCCTTTTGATTAGAGTGTTTAGTCCATTTACATTTAATGTAAGTATCTATCAGGTAGAATTTATGTTTGCCATTCTGCTATTTGTTTTCTATACGCATTATGTCTTTTTTGTTGTTCTGTTCCCCTGTTACTGTCTTCTTTTGTGTTAAATGTCTATTATCTAGCGTGACATGTAGCTTCTTTTTCATTTCATATATTTTCAAAATTATTTTCTTACTGGGTGCTCTGGGGATTACAATTAACACTTAAATTTTAAACCATCTAGTTTGGATTAACACCAACTTAATTTCAGCACTATATAAAAACTTGACTCCAAGACAGCTTAGCTCCCTCCCCTCTCCTGTGTTATTATTGTCATAAAATTACACCTTTATATAAGTCCATCAACACATTTAAAATTATTGCTTTATGTAGTTAGTTGTCTTTCAATCAGATAGAGAAAAACAATTACAAAAAAAGAAAACTTACATTCATATTGTCTTATATATTTACCTGTGTTGTTGCAGTTACCATTGCTTTTTATGTATTTATATGGATTTGAGTTACTGTCTAGCATCCTTTCATTTAAACCACAAGAACACCCTTTAGTATTTCTTGTAGGAAGGGTCTACTAGCAATGAAATCTCTGTTGTTTTAAAAAAAAATCTGGAAATGTCTTAATTGTGCCTTCATTTTTGAAGAATAATTTTGCCAGATATAGAATTATTGGTTGACTGTGTTTTTCTTTCAGTGCTTTGAACATGATAGCCCACTACCTTCTGGCTTCCATGGTTTCTGATGAGAAGTCAACTGTTTAACTTATTGAAGATTCCTTGTATTTGATGAGTTGCTTTTTGTCTTGATGTTTTCAAGTTTCCCTCTTTCTTTTGAAAGTTTGACTATGTTGTGTCTAGGTGTGACTCTCTTTGAGTTTAATCTACTTAGAGTTTGATGAGCTTCTTGTATGTGTAATGTTTTAAATAAATTTGGGATTTTTCAGCCATCATTTCTTTAAATATTCTTTCTGCACTTTTTTTCTCTCCTCCTTCTGACATTCCAATTATGTGTATGTTGGTAGGCTTGATGGTGCCCCACAGGTCTCTAAGACTCTGTTCATTTTTCTTCATTATTTTTTTTTTCTCTGTTTCTCAGACTGGATGATCTCAATTAACACAGCTTCAAGTTAGGTGATTCGTTCTTCTGCTGGTTCAAATCTGCTATTGAGCCCCTGCCTGGTGATTTTTCTTTTCTTTTCTTTTTTTTTTTTTTTTTTGAGACAGAGTCTCACTCTGTAGCCCAGGCTGGAGTGCAGTGGTGCAATCTCAGCTCACTGCAACCTCCACCTCCTGGGTTCATGCCATTCTCCTGCCTCAGCCTCCCAAGTAGCTGGGACTACAAGTGCATGCTGCCATGCCCGGCTAATTTTTTGTATTTTTAGTAAAGATGGGGTTTCACTGTGTTAGCCAGGATGGTCTCGATCTCCTGACCTCGTGATCTGCCCGCCTCTGCCTCCCAAAGTGCTGGGATTACAGGTGTGAGCCACTGCACCTGGCTGTGAATTTTTTATTTTAGTTATTTTACTCTTTGATTTCAGAATTTCTATTTGGTTCTTTTAAAGAATTTCTTCCTCTTTACTGACATTCTCTGTTCCTTATAATTTAATTCCTTAGAGATGGTTTCATTTAGTGCTTTGAACATATGTATATTTATAATAGCTAAAGTCTTTGTCTAGTGAGTGCAACATTTGGGCTGCCTTGGGTACAGTTTCAATTAATTGCTTTTTTCCCCTATGCATAGGCCATACTTTCCTGTTTCTTTGTGTGCCTCATAATTTTTTATTGAAAACCAAACATTTAAAATAATACAAGGTAGCAACTCTGGAAATCAGAATCCCCCAACATCCTGCTGAACTTATTGTTGTTGTTGTTTACTTAGCGATTTTCCTGGACTAATTCTATAAAGTCTGTATTTTTGGTCGTGTGCAACCACTAAATTCTCTGTTTGATTTGCTTCCTGGTCAGCTAATGATTAGACAGAGATTTCCTTGAATGCTTTAAACCAATACATTTCCTAGCCTTTGCTGGGGGACTCTGTATGTGTTGGAGCATGCCTTCAACGATCTGGTGGGAAGCTTAAAGTTCTGTCTTCACTGTCACTTTCTACCTGCGCAGAGCCTCCAGGTCGGCTGGTTTGGTGAAAGAGTGGCACCTTCTCAGGTCTTTCTTGGGCACGTACAGAGCCATAGATACACATGTGGTTTTCTAGATTCTCAAGAATATGTTAGAGCTTTTCAGAGTCCCTTATGGACAGCACATTCACCTGTTCTTCTTTTTCCTTTTTCTAGTCAGCCTCTTGGTAGCACCAACAGGTATCACCACCTCAGGTAGTTGAAAGATAAGTTCAAAAGTGACTTTGAAAAGGCAGAGAAATTTGAGAAGGTGAGAAAACAGATGCAAACCCACCTAGGGACGCAAAAGTCACAGGTCTGGTGAAAAGCAAGATACCCGATCCAAAAACCCAAAGTAGGGAGCATCATTAAAGCAAAAGTAAGCAATAAGAAGTATCTAATGTCATTCATAGGGCAGAATTCATTTGTGAAACAATAAGTGAAGGAAATATTGTCAGAAAAAAACAAAAAGAATGAAAAAATTGCAACAATACTGTTTAAATGAGAAGAATCCACGCAAAGTCTTAACTTCCGTAGTTTTAGTAGTGAGGCACACTAATTTAGTCCCAGCTCTGTCACTAACAGGCTATGTGATCCTGGGTGCATGTGAGCTGCTGTCCCTCTCTGATCTGGCGTTTTTTAAGGAAGCAATGTTTCCTAAATCTTAGTTATTTGCATACAACCTTCCTGATTTAAAAAACCTGTATCTAGGCCAGGCACGGTGGCTCACGCCTATAATCCCATCACTTTGGGAGGCCGAGGCGAGCGGATCACAAGGTCAGGAGATCAAGACCATCCTGGCTAACATAGTGAAACCCCGTCTCTACTAAAAATACAAAAAAAATTAGCCGGGCGTGGTGGCGGGCGCCTGTAGTCCCAGCTACTCTGGAGGCTGAGGCAGGAGAATGACGTGAACCCGGGAGATGGAGCTTGCAGTGAGCCGAGATCATGCCACTGCACTCCAGGCTGGGCAAGGGCAAGATTCTGTCTCAAAAAAAAAAAACAAAAAAACCCTGTATCTATGTATCACTTATTCAACTTAATTTTTTAAAAATCAGTTCCCTTTATAAACTTAAATACCATCGTAATATCTGTGAAATTATGAGTTTAAGTGTTACTTTTTTCCTAATACTCATTAGAATAAACCTCAAATTACTAAAATGCAAAATGCATGCTCCTCCATATACCTCCTCTGATATGATTTGGTGGTGTCTCCACTCAAATCTTATCTTGAATTCTAATACCCATAATCCCTACGTGTCAAGGGAGGGGCCCAGTGGGAGGTGATTGGATCATGGGGGCAGTTTCCTCAAGCTGTTTGCATGATAGTGAGTGAGTTCTCGTGAGACCTGATGGTTTTATAAGTGTCTGGCATTTCCCTTGCTTGCACTTCTCTCTCCTGCTGCCATGGGAAGAAGGTCCTTGATTCCCCTTTGCCTTCCACCATGATTGTAAGTTTCCTGAGGCCTCCTCAGCCATATGGAACTGTGAGTCAATTAAATCTCTTTTCTTTATAAATTACCTAGTCTCGGATATGTCTTTATAGCAGTGCAAAAATGAACTAATATATCCTTCCTCACTTTGGGAAACATTGGATTGGATGCCTAAGGTTCTTTGCACTTCTGGGATTCTGTGGATGAGTTTTCCCTGTGCCTTCTACTCAAGTTGGAAGGTTACCTCTTAGTACCTATCAGTGAGGATGTGGTAATCTGGAGTTCAGAATAGACTGGTTTGAGATTACAGCATGCTGGCCACAGTCATTGAGTGACTGATCCATGGTGAAATGAAAAAGTAAAAACCCCCCAGAGCTGAGATCTGGTACAGAAATTCCCATACCTTCACATAATATATGACATACATTAATCATTCCACAGACTCCTAGAGGTAAATTGGTTCTGAAAGAACACAATAGACTTTAATTACTGCTAAAGTTTAAAAAACCCACTTAGCTTTGTTTCAGTGCTTACTATGCCAGGGCACTGTATTAAACATACTATAAACATTTACTCATTACAATCACTCTGCTTGGTAGGTATTATTATTCCAGTTTTACAGATGAGGAAACCAAGGCTAAGAGCCAATAAATGACTATTCAGTCCCCTCATAACATCCTAATGAGTTGCCATAGGCACTTTACCTGATTCCTGAAGTCAACCCCACTGCGTAGGGATGGCTTGCAGAGGAAGCTCATTATATAAACAAATCTGTCTTCTCTTTTGAGACAGAGTCTCGCTCTGTTGCCCAGGCTGGAGTGCAGTGGCGTGTTCTCAGCTCACTGCAACCTTCGCCTCCCAGTTCAAGTGATTCTCCTGCCTCAGCCTCCCAAGCAGCTGGGACTACAGGCATGCGCCGCCACGCCCAACTAATTTTTGTTTTTTTTTAGTAGAGACGGGGTTTCACCATGTTGGCCAGGCTAGTCTCGAACTCCTGACCTCAAGTGATTTGTTCACCTCGGCCTCCCAAAGTGCTGGGATTGCAGGTGTGAGCCACCACGCTGTGCCCAAAAATCTGTCTTCTAATGTTTAATCAGTGACACTAGTTTTATTCGTTGGGGCCACAGAACACAGATGAGGTAAAATGATCCCTCATTTAGTTCACCTGATTTACAGATGAGAAAATGGAGTGCAACTTGGGGTTTCATTAATGAGATCAGCTTCCAGAGGAAGAGATAACTATTTTATCTTTCCTCTCTAGACCAGTATCCCCAGTGGTACTGGAAGAGGCTTGCTCCAGGAGCCTGGGGTGGAGAATGCAAAGATGGCAGGCACGCCCTATTGTATTCTTCTGTAACTGCCTTGATGGGCCGCAGGTTTCTGAAGTTGCTCCAAATTGCTCTCTCTCATTAGCCACACATTAAGAAGGACACAGCACTTTAAGATGGATTATCAGTGAACTAGTCAGGATCCACAGGAGGGCAGCCTGCTGGTGGTCTAATGTCCAGTTGAACAGCTAAAGAGAAAGGGTAATTCAGTCTAAGGGACAGAAGATGAAGAGATGGCGTTTTCAAATATCTGAGCAGCTGTCAGTATAAATGAGGGAGATGGCTTGTTCTGCCTCGTTTCAGTGGCTGGAGACGGCACTTAAGGGTAAAAATTGCCAGGAGGTAGGAAGTTTGGGCCCCTAACTAGCTGTGTGACCTTTAGTAAGTCATTTAACTGAATAGGTACTGCCATGATAGATGGGAGTACGACCTCGGAGACCCATGAAGTTTCCTTATAATCCTAAGTTGCTGTGATCTTGTTCAAGTCTTGCCCCAGGTTACACAGCTTGTGGCAGAATGGGGACTAGACCACACCTCTCCTAACCCCAAATCCAGCACTCTCTCCATGCCATATACCATACGTTTTAAACATTATGTAGAACATTATTTAAAAACTGTCTCAGATATAATTCTTTATTGATTACTATGAGTTTCTCTGTTGTAGTAGCCACACCTTAAAAAGGAAATGTGTCTACAAACATACCATTTTGTAAAGCAAATAATTTGCATCTAAGTGGACTTTACTGGAGTGCATGTAACCTCAATAAAGGATGTTTCTCCCATGTTCAAAGCAATGAAAAGTGAGGGAGAAAAGTGGGATACAGCAGAAATCTTTCCTTACTTGTTTCTGGTTATCAAGACTTGCCAGGAAACAAAAGGGGATGTCTTGTCCAAAGATTGCAACTCCGCAAAATTTGCTTAATTCCCTTTTCACTAAAGGAGCCACCTGATGCTCCATGAGTTCTGGGTAGCTCAGAACGAGCTTTGTTTAAAGAGGCTCACCAGGTCCATGGACTGTCACCTAAAGAAGGATCTGCAAGTCAGGGTCCATTCCAAACTGTGTCTATATGTGCTCTGATGGGGGCTCTGTTTGAGTTGTAGGAATAAGCTTTAGGTTAGTTTAAGCTTTAGGTTAAACTAACCTGCTAGGATTTCCTTAAGCACCCTGGAGCAGTGTTATATTCCATATATTCTTATGCTCTGTATATTTTTGAAGACTGCCATTCTATTAACTTAGAACAAGGAAAACAGCATCTTTCCTCAGCTGACAACATGTACCAAGTGCCCATCTATATGAGGAACTAAATGTTAAAAGTTCCAACTCTTGATAGATTAAGTCTCCCAGATACCTGGGGAGTGAGAACATACCTAAACCCACAATTTAAGAATCCTTGTTTAAAACATAAAATATATAATAAATTGATTCCGATTTTGAGTATGATAATAAAGTCACTGGAATTTTAGAGATTTTGAGCAGAAAGGGAACTTAATGATCATTTACTATAGCCAGTTAATTTTGTAGCTGAGAAAACTCAGTCTTGGAAACACATAATCTATCCCCAAGGTCACAGTGCTGGTTAGTGGCAGAGTAGGAGCAAGAAAGAGGGTAGAGTCGGCCCTCTCTATCCATGGGTTCCGTATCCATGGATACACCCAACCACGGATCAAAAATATTCAGAGAAAAAAACACGGTAAAAAAATAACAAATACAACAATCAGAAGTAATACAAATAAAAACACAGCATAACCGCTTCCAAAGCATTTACATTATATTAGGTACTGTAAGTAATCTAGTGATAATTTAAAGTGTATGGGAGGAGTGTGTAGGCTATATGCAAATATTACACCATTTTATATCAGGGATTTTTACATCCTGGATTTTGGTGGTGGGGTGGGAGTCTTTGAACCAATATCCCCACGGACACTGAGGGATGGCTGTATTCTGACTTCTAGGCTAGAGCTGTTTCACCAACATGATGCTAATAAAAAGGACAGTATTTTCTGCATGAATTCTAGGAGACAGTCAAGCTAATAATCAGAGGTCTATATTCTGCTCTTAATGTCTGGGTGTCCCAGGACAAGAAAATGAGCTATTGTGACCTTAAATTCCCTAGCCAAAGGAGTGAAACACTAATCAATGCCCTGTCAGATACAGGGAGGGCTCGTTCAGACGAGAAACAGATGCTGTGGGAAATATAGCTACTCAAAGAAAGGAATGCTCTCAGTATGATGGACCAAGGAAACGGCTCTATCTTTGGCTACTTTAAAGGGACTGAGTCCCAGATATGTGACATGTGAATCAGACATCCAACCAACTCGTTCCCATAGATTATAAACAAATTAAGAACATAATTTAGGAACATAATTCTTAAAATCACTATGCAATCCAAGTAATAGTTACTTGACTAGACTGAGTTTTAAAGAGAAGATAAATTTCCACCTCCCTGGTTTAAGGTGTGTTGTATAAGGTGGATAAAATAGCATATCATTCTATGCCTTTTGTTCTATGATTTTATTATTTTTTAAGAACATGTACTTATCCGGGATATTGTTTCCCATGCTTAATCACTAGACAACGTGCTTCCCAGGGACAGGGACTGTATGATTCAACTCTCCTTCCTGTCTACCTTCCAAAACATTGCCTATGTCCACGATATCCCCAGTGCCTAGCATGGTGTTTGGTACGTGGTAAGGACTCAATTTTAATCAAATAAATGGATGGATAAATTGCAAACCCCAAAGGCATTCTCCAAAGCACAAAAATCTCAGCATATTTAACTCTTCCATTAAAACCACTTAAATTCTACCTTACAGATTGGAATCATACCCCTGACATGTTCTGATGCATCTCTGCACAGACCTGTGATGTTATCAGTTTAACACATATGTGATCTCTCAGCATGAATAACCTTAATGAATACCATATAGAGTTTCAGTCGCAAACTTCCAGACACAGAAGGCGTATTCTATGACTGGCCAAAATGGCGTGAGGTCCTGCAGTCCATTCCCCTGGCTCCAAGCAAGACTGCATGTAATCTATGGTTGAGAACGATGCTTTCCTGAATGGGAAAGGTTTCCGCTAAATGAAACATACAGTCTGCCTAGGTAAAGTCTTATGTGTCTAAATGGAAGGTCAGACTTTGATTTCTTGAGGTAAGTATGGTTTTCATCCCAAGTGTAGCAAATTTCACTGGCGTTCCATTACCGACTTACTTAAATCATTTGCTAGATGACATAAAATTGCTGGTAATTACACTACAAAGAGTGATTATATGAACTTTTCTTGTACAAAAGCAAGTAAATTTGAGCCTTATTCAATATTTTGTTAGGGAAATTTTAAATTAAATATGCCATTTTATTTAAAAAGAGAAACATTAGAAGAATATATATTCAGAAGAAAATGGGGGTAGAAAAGGTTGCAAGTCACTAGTTTACTGGAACTACACAATGGGGATCATGTGCTGCTACTTGATACAACTAAATTTCCTGAGTTTAAATGATTTTAGTGAGACCCCCACACAAAATGGCCTGCACAGCCCTAATCCATAATCTAGGCTCGCCTCTCTCAAAATATTTTTTTAAAATAATGGTTCACGATCCTGAAATAATTGGTGGCCATGGGATGCCAGATGTGAGACATTTCATCTGAAACCTTATGTAAACTAACCCAAACCATTTGCTTCAGAATATCTTCCTTGACACCAGGAAAGAGTTTGGGTCCTGGGTTTGCATTTGCCTGATGGACTGACTGGCTGCTCTCAAAAACGGAAACATATGTGGGCACGATGAAGGAAAGGCTTTGGAAATTACACGAAGGAATTTTCTTTTCCTTTTTAATCCTGTCTTTTTTTTTTTTGCTTCCCCTAGGCAATAGGTATATTAAACGTTGGTGACTTTTTATTTTCGAAAGCACAAAATTAAATGTTTTTTGTGTTATTTCTCAGAACAATAACCTAACTTTGGCATCAATACTTTTTTTTTTACAATTCGATGACAATGTTTAAAGAAATAAAGTGAACATCCCCCCCAACACACTCATCGAAAGAATAAGGAAGATAATTTTTATTATTATCATCATCATAATTAACTATTATTACCAGTGAAGCTTGAAGGAACTCACCTCTATACATCACAAAGAAATAATTATTTGGTTTACAACTGATGAGACCACAATGAAAGTATGATTTGAGATAGCTAAGAGCAAAAATAAATTTGGATTTTTTTGCTCTAATTTCACCTTCCCCATAAACCCCCTTTGCTCTGGATTTGTGCTTTTTGAGTTGTTTCCATCATGCATAGGTGCAGACTTTGTTTGAAGTTCTTGTAAGAGCAGATGCCCTTATTTAAGGCTGAGCAAAGAGGAAATGCATTCCTTATAGGCATCTACATCTAACTGGCTTGGATTGTCTAGCACAGTTATACGAACTACCTATTTTCAGGTCAATTCTAAAATAGAGCATATCTCTCCAGAGGTATACATTTTGAAGATTATAAAACTTTAAAATCAACCTGTTTCACATTTCAAAACTCATTCCTTTTAATGCCAACAAAAGAACAACAAGAAAATGATTTTAGAAAAATTTTAAATCTGCCTCCTGAAATTTGCCACAAGGAAAACAAACCAAAAAAAGCCTCAAGAAGAGAACTATTTCTCTGTTTTTTTTATTAATTTGTTTTTTAAAGTTTGGTAAATATGAATTTAGCATGTTATGGAATTATGTTATAAACTGTACTAAGAGATGCTAGTAATTCTTAAGTTTAAAGATTGAAAATTAAAATATGAAATATTTATTAGAAATACTTTATATTGCTTCAATTGGCTGTAACTGATACACAGCTGAATAAAACCATGAAATCGAAAGAATATTTAATCACATTGGGAAAGTGGACATTTTTAAGGGGAATGAATGTTTGAATTTGGACAAAATTAAAGTGTTTAGAAAACAAATAAAAGTGACTATTGTTCAAAAAAAAATTCTGGTGAGGATAGTCTTGACATTTTACAAAGAATTTACATCTCTAAAGTGCTTAACTTAACCTCCACTACTTCACTGTCTGAAATGAAGCTGAAGCAAAATTTAAAGGACATTTTGCTTTTTTAGTTTTTAAACACTTCCTTTGGCTCCTTCCTTTTCTTTTAATAATTTATCCTATTTTTTCTACCTTTATGCAGACAAACCAAGTGTCCATCAAATCAGGCACCAAAAAGCAAGCACTCTTAAATACAGTTCACTCAGGCTAATCATGACAGTAATTACTGACATTTTTATTAATTATAGCTCATTTTTTCCCCCAGAAGAAACAAAACCAAGTCTCTTGGGTCAGACCAGCAATCATAAAACGAAAAAGAAATAAATAATAAGTTAAAAATAGAGGGAATCTGTTAAAAAGAAGGAAAAAGTACTGCTCATAACCAAACTGTGTCACCTTAAAAAAGAAACAGTTCCAAACTTAATATCTGATTCAGACAGAAAGCTTCTCTCCTACTTTTGAAACAAATAATTCCACTTCAAATCCACATTTTCAGAGAAGCTCCTAGCTTTCTGCATCTGATTCCTACAACAGCCCCTTTACCTCAAAGAGGTAAAAGTCAGTTCACAGTATTTCTCTCCCAAACATCCCCACTGAAGCTCCTTGTACATTTCAGCATAAACTCAGAACTGTCACCGTGGGTTTAGAAAATAATGACACATTTCAGCTATAACCCCCCAGATTGAAAGATTAAAAGGACTTTGCCCAAATTTAGGGGAAATGAAGGTGCGTGGGCTCACTCTGCAGATGCAGTTTTCAGCCCTTGCAGTTTAGAAGATTCTGCATGAACACGGATGCCACGAGGGTATCCAGCAAGTGGGAAGGGAGTCGCCCTACACATTTTCACATCGATTTGTAAAACTGTTTTGAAAAGGGTTTTTCTAGATCCATTTGTTGCAAGTGCAGCAAGATTCATCCGATACCGCTCACAATGCATGCACGGGATATCTTACATGTAATAGCCATCGTATTAACCAACCCAGCTGATACTGAGATGGTGAATGGGGCGGGGGAGCAGGGAGGAATATGTCGCGCATGAAAAACTCCGGGTGTAAAAGTCAATGCAGAACTCACTCCCCGAGGAATCGAAAAAGACATTCACGACTCTCTTAAGTGGAGAGAGGATAGAAAGTCAAGTGGCGGGGGTCGCGACCAGTGATCGCGATTTCAGTCTGATCTCAGTACCCAGCGGAACAGGACCACAACCTAAAGAAATGAGCTTTTTCCGGAGCAAAGAGCGGCCCCGATTTCAAAGTAGAAAAAATAAACTGCTTGGGGGTGGAAGATGGCGGGGGGCGGGGAGGGAGGCGGGTCGCGGCGCTGGCTCCCGGGTCCGCTGCACGGCCTCCTCTGCCGCGCTGCCCAGGGCCCGGACCCTGCCCGGCGCGGCGCCCACCGCGAGGGTGCCAGACCCGCCGCGCCGCCGCCGCGCTCTCCCAGCCGCGGCCCCCTCCCCCGCCGCTTCCTCTCGCTCTCCCAGCCCCTTCCCCCACGTGTGGATGACGTCAAAATTCCGCGAAAAAGCCGCGTGGTGGCTCCCCGAGCGGAGGCGCGATTCCGCCGCCCAGCGGCCCCCTCCCGGGGGCGCCTGGAGGGGGAGAAGGGCGGAGGCGGCCGGTTCCTTCTCCTCCCGGGAGGCAGGGCCCCCCGACGCCGACCGCCGGAAGCCCCCCGCCCCAAAGCTTATTGGAAAATTCACTTTTGTAAAGCAAATGTATTTCCAGAGCTATTTTCGGCCGCGTGAGGCGTGTCCTAAGCTGAATCAGACAGGAAGAGGGGGAAGCTCGGGTCTTTTAATTTTTTTTTTTCCTAAGGGAGGGGAGTGAGATGCTAGGTGGGTGACAGACGGCAGGCGCTCGCCTTCTTAACTCACGCCTGTCGCATCTGCCGCCTCAGTAATCCAGCCCCGTCCAAGCCGAAATTCGCCGAAGAGAGTGCGGATGCACAGGCCGGGCGGACTCTGCCCCCCTCCAGAACGCAGCGGCCCAGCGCCCCAGTGCCCCGACGGGCGCGGCTGCGACCAGAGGGTCCCGGAAGCGAGTTCACACCTGCAATCGCACTGCCCGTCCCCACCCACCCTCCTCCCCCGTGCTCTCCGCTTCCCGACGTTTCCCTCTTCTCCTTGTCCGCATTTTTCTACTTTGCCTGTACTCCCTCCTTCCTCTTGATGTGCCTCCTATGTGTCCCCTCGGATTTATGTGTCCCCTCGCATTTTGCCAGTCGGGTTTTCGGTTTTGATTGACCATCCATCCCTCCGCGGAGAAACACAAACACAGCTCCACTCTTTGGGATAGCCGAGGGGAAGGCAGTGGCTCCCATTTCTGAGCCTGAACTCAGTCACTCTCCGCTCCCCACCTGGCCTAGGCGCCCCTGCGCGAAGAAGGCGGGACTCGAACTCGCGCCGCTCCCGGGCCTGGAGCCGACCTCGGAATCACCTGGCTGGCAGGCATCCGCCAGGTGAGCTTGGGAGTATGTGTGCTTAGTGCTGCAGGCTCCTGCAGAAATGTGCCTATGAACACCCAACACCCTGCTGCACCCTCCACCTCCAGGCTTTGTACACTTTCCAACCGAAACTCCAAAACGCTAGCGTCGAGGGTGGGGAGCCGGCCGGAAAAGGAATAAAAGTCCCATAAAACTGGCATTCGCTAAAGTTCATCACCAGTCCTACACGGGATATATATATGTATTTTTTTTTTCCGTGAAGGGTGAAAAGGAGGTAAGGAAGAACCAACATTCTACCCCCCCTCGCCGCCCCCCACCCCCGCGCCACGGTGATCAATTTGGACTTCCAAGCCAGAGCACAGGCTCCTGCGCTTTTTCTTGAAACCTAAGTCTACACTGAAAGAAAATGTGCACTTTTGCCTAGAAGGCAACATGCCTTTTCCCGCGTGCTAGGTGGAGTGCATTTTAACAAGAAATTAGGGTTTTAACACATGGCTGGAGTGGCGACCAAAAGGGAGAACTCAGTTTCCAGTCCAAGCCTCCTAGAGACATTCCTGCCAACCTCCGCACCCTCTCACGCCCCACCCCACGTGTGAGAGTCTGCAAAATCACCGGGGATTGGATTCGATGGCGAGCTTCACGCTCGAGAACAGTCAGTAATCGGAAGGGGAAGTGGACAGGGGAACGTCAAGAGGCGAGCCTGCCACGCGGGAAGCGCCCGAACTTGCGGGTCTCCATGAATGCAGAGGGCGCCGGGAAGGGGGGGCATCCGGCCGCGACCCTCTCTGCCCCTCCCATTCGCTGCCCCCCTCCCCGCTGGAATTTCTCTGTAAAGCAAGACGGAGTAGGGGGAGGGGGAGAGGGAAGGGGCGAGAGGGCCCTCGGCTCCCTCCCGAGACGTGAGGACTCGCCACCCAGGCATTCTCCTCGGGGTGGGCTAGGCCCCGGGACGACCACCCGCTTCTTCCTCGCCCCCCCTGCCCCCACTTCGGGAGACCCAGAGCTCTGGATGCCTTTCCCCGGGGAAGGGAGGGTGTGCGGAGTGGGGGTGGAAGAGACCTTGCTCGCAGAGCTAACCAGTGATGTCCAGAGGCTGGGACCCCGGCGGCCTCTGTCCTTGCCTGTCGGGTTAGATTTATACTTTAAAAATACCTCCCGCGCTCCCTCCTTCTCTCCCCTCTCCCCACTGCAACTTTCTTTGATCCACTCAAAGGTGGCTTAGGTGAAATTGGAGTAATTCCCTTATGGGGGTCTTAAAATGTAAGTGAATGTAGTTATCCGGGGTGACTCAAAAGCTTAAGTCGGGAAGCCCAGCGTGACTAAAATCAATAGGCGATTGTTCGGGACCGACTGCGTGCGGGTGTACACGGTATTCGGCCCGGGTGTCATCCGCGGCGCTGGACTGTTTCATTTTGAGTTTGCAACTTGGGTTTTTCAGCGAGCTTTTTTTCTTCCTGAAAGCTAATGGCTTCCACAGCAATTAGACATTTTCCTCGCCCGCCCCTCCCCTCCCCTTTCTTTACATATAGGAGATGGGCTACTCATTCCCGCTGCTATTGATAAGGTCGGAAGCGGCCGGGCCTCTCCCCAGCTTTCGCCCGCCCCAGCGCCCGCTCTCCCTCCGCCCTCCCTTGGCTTCCTTTTGATGTAGTGGGGAACGCGTCCTACTAAAAAAAAAAAAAAAAAAAAAAAAAAAAAAAGTAATCTGCCCGGTAACAATCAGCGCGCAGTAGCAGGAGCCCCAGAGCTATTGGCTATGCAAATAGAGGGAGGGGAGACGGCGCCCCAAACTCTTACTCACTCTTTTAAAGCGATATCCCCTCCTTTCCCCCCTCCCCACCCCTTCCGCCCCACCCTCTTTTAAAGAGGCTGGCTCCGGGGCCTGAGTTAATCGCTTGCACCTCTAGTTTATTCGCTCCCCTCCTCCGCCTTGCAGGGAACCTAGTGTACGGCTCACCCAGCCCGCGCCCCACCCTGCCTTGCTGGCTCTCCGCGCCCCTGCCCGGGCCCCCTCTCTCGGTGAGGGAGGTACTCGGTCGGCCTCGGTGTGCCCAGAGAGCTCGAGCCACGCCATGCCCGCTGCACGTGCCAGCCTGGCCAGCACATCAGGGCGCTGGTCTCTCCCCTTCCTCCTGGAGTGAAATACACCAAAGGGCGGGGTGGGGGTGGGGGGTGACAGGAGGAAGGAGGTGAAGAAACGCCACCAGATCATATCTCCTGTAAAGACAGCCTTGACTCAAGGATGCGTTAGAGCACGTGTCAGGGCCGACCGTGCTGGCGGCGACTTCACCGCAGTCGGCTCCCAGGGAGAAAGCCTGGCGAGTGAGGCGCGAAACCGGAGGGGTCGGCGAGGATGCGGGCGAAGGACCGAGGGTGGAGGCCTCATGCCTCCGGGGAAAGGAAGGGGTGGTGGTGTTTGTGCAGGGGGAGCGATGGGGAGCCAGACCTAATCCCTCACTCGCCCCCTCCCCCTCCCGGGCCATTTCCTAGAAAGCTGTATCGGTGTGGCCACGCTCAGCGCAGACACCTCGGGCGGCTTGTCAACAGATGCAGGGGCGAGGAAGCGGGTTTTTCCTGCGTGGCCGCTGGCCGCGGAGGAACCGCTGGGAGCCCTGCCCCCGGCCTGCGGCGGCCCTAGACGCTGCACCGCGTCGCCCCACGGCGCCCGAAGAGCCCCCAGAAACACGATGGTTTCTGCTCGAGGATCACATTTTGTCCCTCCAGAGAAGCATCCCCCTTCCTTCCTAACACCCACCCCTCCCTCCCTCTTCTTCCTCTGCACACACTCTGCAGGGGGGCAGAAGGGACGTTGTTCTGGTCCCTTTAATCGGGGCTTTTGAAACAGCTTCGAAGTTATCAGGATCACAAACTTCAGGGACATGACCTTTATCTCCGGGTATGCGAGGTTGCTATTTTCTAAAATCACCCCCTCCCTTATTTTTCACTTAAGCGATCTATTTCTAAATTGTCTGAGGTCACCCCATCTTCAAATAATCTACCCTACATTCCTGGATCTTAAATACAAGGGCAGGAGAATTAGGATCCGTTTTGAAGAAGCCAAAGTTGAAGGGTCGTATTTTGGCTTGCTACACCTACAGAATGAGTGAAATTAGAGGGCAGAAATAGGAATCGGTAGTTTTTTGTGGGTTGCCCTGTCCGGGGCCCCTGGCATGCAGGGCTGGATGGAGGGAGAGGGGTGGGGGGTGGCGGGGGACCGCGTTTGAAGTTAGGTCGGGCCAGCTGCTGTTCTCCTTAATAACGAGAGGGGAAAAGGAGGGAGGGAGGGAGAGATTGAAAGGAGGAGGGGAGGACCGGGAGGGGAGGGAAGGGGAGGAGGAACCAGAGCGGGGAGCGCGGGGAGAGGGAGGAGAGCTAACTGCCCAGCCAGCTTGCGTCACCGCCTCAGAGCGGAGAAGAGCGAGCAGGGGAGAGCGAGACCAGTTTGAAGGGGAGGACCGGTGCGAGTGAGGCAGCCCCGAGGCTCTGCTCGCCCACCACCCAGTCCTCGCCTCTCTTCTGCTCCACCTTCTCTCTCTGCCCTCACCTCTCCCCCGAAAACCCCCTATTTAGCCAAAGGAAGGAGGTAAGGGGAACACTTTCCCCTCCCCTTCCAAAAAACAAAACCAGAAAAACACTTTTCCAGACCGGAGAGAGCAGGAGAGAAGAGGGGTCGCCGGGCTCGCCATGGAGCTGCTGTGCTGCGAGGTGGACCCGGTCCGCAGGGCCGTGCGGGACCGCAACCTGCTCCAAGACGACCGCGTCCTGCAGAACCTGCTCACCATCGAGGAGCGCTACCTTCCGCAGTGCTCTTACTTCAAGTGCGTGCAGAAAGACATCCAACCCTACATGCGCAGAATGGTGGCCACCTGGATGCTGGAGGTAGGTCGGGGGGCGGCGCTCGCTAGGAGCCAGGACCCCTCCGGATTCTCGGGTCCCCGGCTGGAGCCCTAAACCTGGGAGAGGGCAGTCCCCGCGCCGGCTCCCAGCTCCTGTGCGGGAGGTTACCGCGCGCCTTTGGGCGAGACGCGTGGCTTCATTTCTGTTCCTCTCCAGATAAACTGGGGGGGGAGAGGGGGGAGGAAAATCTGGGAGAAGCGAGGCTGTCCCGGGCGGGGGTGGGGGAGCATCCCGCGCGCGTGTGCCTGCATGTGGCTGCCTCTTCTTCCCACCCGCCTCGCGACCTGTCTTTTGCGAAGCCGCCGCGGCTGCTTGCGCTGCGGCCAGGAAGGGAGCCGGGGCCTGAAATAGGGACCCCGAGCAGAAAGGCAGCCCCCGCAAAAGGCCAGAGCAAATTCGTCTTGGCCTCAGGTCCCCGCATGTGGTCGCGACTCCGCGCTGGCACTTCAGGGGGGAGGTGGAGGGAGGAGGGAGAAGGAGAGAAACAGGGAATTCAGGAGCCCCGGAAGTCCCATTGAAGAAACGTGTGTTTCAGGGGAACCCAAAAGAACCACTTCTTGCCCCTCACTCCAAGTCTTTGCCCAGCGAGCCGTGTGCCCACGTATGCACAGCTCTGGACCTGCCGTGGTTTCGCCATGTTGCTTTGCAAACTCCCTTTGGAAAGGCTGGGAAACGTCGCCCGCTTTACCCTTGCACCCCATTAGCCCGGCCACCCCACTTTTAATCGTGCCCTCTCCCCCACCCCCCACCTCACGAAGATTACTTACAGTTTGGTTTTCCAGCTTCCTCGGTGCGGAGATTTGGGTGGGGTAAGAAGGGGGGGAGGGGGTGTGTGTAGGGGGGATAGCGGGTCACCCCTAAAGGAGAGGTTGGAGCCCCCCGTGCCTGTTTCCAGGGCTCCCTGCTCCCGTCTTTCCCCTAGCTCGTCACCACGTTCCCTAGTTTCTGTCCTTGTGGGCCGCAGCCGGACACTCCCGCCGCGGCGCTCACCCCTTCAAGTTTCCTCCCGGGATCCAGAGCCCCAGGGGTCGGAATCCAGACCTTTCTGGCACCCGAAACCTCTGTGTCGGGAAGCCTGGCTCCTCTTTGGGGTTTTCACGCCAAAAGGGCTTTTCTAGGATATTTCCTCGATTTTTAATTATTTTTTGAAACCATCCCCCCCCGCTCCGACTCCAGCTGCCGAGGCTGCGGCGCTCTTCCTCCTCTCCTCCCTCCCCCTCTCTTCCCCACCTCTCCCCACCCGCCCCCCCAATAGCGGCCCCTGGGCCGCAGGGACCCCCCCAGACATTTTTTCCAATTGTCGGGAATGATAGAGGAGGATCTGGGGATCCGGATGAGACCAAGAAGTGGACCCCCGGAGCCTCCAGAATATTTTTATTGATTTTTTGAAAAGATGACGAAATCCAAAAAAGAGTGAGTGAGTTAGAGTGCGCGAAGGAGTAGCCAAAGGGAGCGTCGCGGAGCTGCCGCGGCTGCTGCGCACTTCCCCGACTCCCCGTTTTGGAGCTGTAGTTCACCCCCTTTTATAGGCTCCCTGGGAATACCAAAGCACTGATGGGCTATTCTGATTCACCCCAGTTTCCTTATCTTTGTTCTTTATTCTTATCACGCATTCTACTCCCCTCCCCCTCCCCACAAAAAAATTAATTTTTTTTGTTTCCATAGATGATGCTTTTTTATTCTTTTTCTCTTTTGCTGATGCTATGCTCTCCACCCCCGCCCCCCAACCCTTTCCCACTCCCATTATAGGTCTGTGAGGAACAGAAGTGCGAAGAAGAGGTCTTTCCTCTGGCCATGAATTACCTGGACCGTTTCTTGGCTGGGGTCCCGACTCCGAAGTCACATCTGCAACTCCTGGGTGCTGTCTGCATGTTCCTGGCCTCCAAACTCAAAGAGACCAGCCCTCTGACTGCGGAGAAGCTGTGCATTTACACAGACAACTCCATCAAGCCTCAGGAGCTGCTGGTAATGACCGGCCCCTTCCTCCCTTCCTTTCTGCGATTCCCGCTTTGCCCTGGCCTACAGTATGCCTTCCACTCACCACTTCCAGAGCAAATTCTTGGGATCCAAAATGACCCCACCAATAGAATTTACCCACTTATGGGCGATAGCTCATTTAATAGGAAACCACTGTCTATTTTTTTTTTGTGTTCCTACTATGTGCCCAGGCTCCGTGCCCAGCACTGAGGCTACATCTGTGAATAAGATCGTCATGGAGATGTGGGTTGGTGAGACTCATTTGCAATTGTGTATGCATGTGTGTAGGGGACGCGTGGGATATTTTAATTAACAGTGATATTATTTTAATTAAATTCCAAATTTCCAAAAATAGTCTTGAGAATGTGTTCACACGATAGGTATGTGGCTGTGGTGTCTCCTAAAAACTTGGAGTTCAAAGGTAATGCCCTCTGTAGCTACAAAATCGCAGGATATCAACACATAATAGCTGTTCACTAAATATCAGTTTATTGACTTTTGAGCAAAGTCAAAATGTGGCCTTTCACTGAAGGAGTCCGAGGCCTGGGTTCCTACCTCCAGTGGGACTGTGACCTCTGTACAACCCCAGGGATCTTGTCTTATCTCTGGTTTTCTACCAGGGAACCTTTTTCCCACCTGATCTAACTCCTTTTCCCTGCAGCTTGACATATAAGACGACCGTATTGCAGCTGTACTGGATGGAAGAGCGGCTCCAAGGCCCACCTTCAGTGGTTTGCACACCCCTCTTTGCACTGTTGAGAAAAGCACCCCCCCTCCTTCCCGCCCCCTCCCCCTCCTTACTGGCAGGGCCTGCACAAAGTCCACAGGGCTGAGGCTGGCTTCTTGAACTGAGCTCTTTGTGAGGCGCCTTCCTTTCTGGGGCTCTGCTGCCATCTAGTGGAAGACATGCACAAGGTTGGGGGAGGAATTGCCGAGAATGTGGAGAGGGGCCTGAATGACTTCACCTTTGAACGGCTGCCAGGTTTTAGCTGCTTCTGGTTTGGTCCGAGAGGCCTAGAAAGGTGCTTTCTTCTGGGAGATCTGCTTCCTTTAATAATGGTGCAAGACCAGTGGTTCGTACTCGCATTACCCTGTGAAGAGGAAGGGCTGGCATTTCAAGCCATCTTTGAAGATGATGTTGGTTTAGTAGTTTATTGGGGCGCTTTACCCCAGCTGTCCACAGAAAGCCAAGGCAGATTTTAAAGCTTATGGAGAAAACATTGTTAGAATTGGGAACCAATTTGTTTTTCTCATGAGAGAGCAGGAAAAATCATCTTCATATGGTTCATTTGTTTCAAGAGGATGGTGAATTGAGATGCTGTTCAGGACACCCAAATCTTTCCAAGACTAGCCAAGCAATATATTGCTCCAAACAAACTTGGCTTTTTCCTATTCCCTTAACCCTAGAAGTTGGGATTTGGAAGAGTCCTATTTTACAAATGAGAAGGCTGAGGCCTGGGAGGGAAAGGGGATCATCCCCGGCCCCACAGCTGTGGGACTGGTGCTCTGGTTGCTGGTTTAGCAAATGAAAGAGATTCCAGGTCCTCCAGGTGAATGAGAGGCAGGGTGCATTGGCAAACAGGGCCTGCCTCTCATTCTTCTGATGACAGCTCAGTGGATAGGCGTATTTGCTGGTAGCACATATGATATTTTTAATGTTTGATTTTGGACTGTTTCCCTTTGAGCACAGTTTCCCTTAAGTATCTCAGTGAAAGAGAGAAACAAGGTTCTTTTTCAGGTGGGTTGCTGGTGAGAGACCCAAAAGAGACAGGGTTGTGTGGTCGCCACACTTGCACTGAGGGATGCTGTGACACTGAGCAGGCACCTTCACCTTGCCCCAAATCACCTCTATCTGCAAAATGGGGTTGCCGATGACCATGTGGTCCTTTAGTCATGATGACAACGGCCTGTGAAACAATTAGGTGAAAGGGCTGAGTGTCACATCCCCAGAATTTCTGCCTGATACGTAAAAGGGGAGTTTGAGCAGCAGAGAGATAAAGGCCCTTTTTGGCGCTAAGTAAAAGCCAGCTAATTGGTTGCCAAGGGGTTGGGCCAAGGAACCTTATTTTGAGCTTTATCTGTGTGCATCATTTTTCCATGAAGATTAAAAAGACTATTAATTCGGTGATAGAGACATATACAATAAATTACCATGAAAGGGCCACAATGACCTTGGCCGTATCTCATTGTAGCTTCAGCTTTCTGGGTGGGCGGGAAGCAGTATTGCCTGCAAGTCAGGGTTGGGAGGGGGTAAGGGGAGCTGGAGTGGAAACGAAGTAGAAGAAAATAGAATCTTGGCAACAGCTACCTGGGCTCTCATTATTTTCAGTGGAGCCTGACATTTGAAGGATAAGAAGAGCTGTCAACAACTTCAAAGCTTCAGGGGCACATTGACAAATGGGCCCGCCTTACAATCTAGCAGCCACGTCTTAATGAGCGGCCTTAAAACTGGTCTGGAGCCCAACCCCCAGCCCCCTACACCAGGTCAGCCTGTGGATTTTAGATTCTCCTCTTCTCTTCCTGCCTTCCCCTCCAGGAGTGGGAACTGGTGGTGCTGGGGAAGTTGAAGTGGAACCTGGCAGCTGTCACTCCTCATGACTTCATTGAGCACATCTTGCGCAAGCTGCCCCAGCAGCGGGAGAAGCTGTCTCTGATCCGCAAGCATGCCCAGACCTTCATTGCTCTGTGTGCCACCGGTAAGATGAGGCTTGAGCCAGGGAGGGAGATGGGAGAGCTGTTTTGGGAGATGTCCAGGGAGAGGCGAAAGGCCGTACGAACTTTCATTTCAGTTGAGGAGTTTGGAGGAGGGGTGGTCTTGAGTAGTCTAAAGTCTGAAGTTGCATTCCTAGGTTGCTTCTTCTTTAACTTTATCTGAGCTTTGTATATTCGCTTTCTCTGCTAAACTCATAAATGGTTTATGAGGACAGGTGTGGTTAAGGCGAAAAAATTAGTGCCTGTTAAAGTATTCTTTATGATGGCTAAAGTGCTCTTTGAAGATTACATATACTGCTCACTGGTTGTGTTTAAATCTTTAATCTTTTAAGGAAAAGGATGGCTTGGAGATAAGCCCAAGAGGAAATCTCGGGGGGGATGGGAGCAAATACAGGTTAAAGGAACAACGTCAAGATAAATATGCTGCCTGCCTTGATTAGTGGTAAGGGAGGCCAAAGAAATTCTTTTTTTTTTGCTGTAGGGCATTTATGGCCTTCTAGCTGTTCGCTTCTCTAGCTGTTTGCCCCCCTGGGCGTGGGAGTGAACCTGGTTGGCTTGACTTTCTGAGCGCGGGGTTCTGATGCCCTCAGTTCACGTGGAGGTGTTTTGATTTTGGCGGCAGCCTTTAACATTGCAATTCTGCCTACCACGTGGATCCCACAATTGATACATCGTTCCTACTGGCTTATTTGCTTTGTAGTTTTCTAATAAACTAAAGGCAGTGGTTTGCTGTTGTCTTTTATTAAACAGCCAGCCTTGGCCAGTGTCTACTGGTTTTTTGGGTTTTTTTCTTGGTAGTGGCCATGGCAGAGACCCTGGGACCTTACTCATCCAAGGAAGAGATGTCAGGAGTTCATGTTTTGACAATCAGAAACCTTAGGTGAAAAGCTGATCACTTGGGAAGACCTTTTGGTGTGGTTCCCCTCAAATTTGCCAGGAGTAGTTAAATTGCTAGATGGACTCGGGTGGTAACTTTTTTCAGTACGTTGTTACATGGTTACTCATGAGTTCTACAGATGATTATATAATGTACGATGTAGTGCATATGCCCTGTGCTCACAGTCAAAAAGTCAGGCTTTGCTACATATCAGTGGGTGACCTTTAATTGCATATGCTCTGTGCTCACAGTCAAAAAGTCAGGCTTTGCTACATATCAGTGGGTGACCTTTAATTGGCTGCTTAACCTCTCTGAACCCCAGCTTCTTCATCTCCAAAACAAGCCTATTGATACATCATCCTACAGCCTGTTCAGAGCAACTAGGAAAATTAAAACTCAGAAAGAGGTGATGCACGTGGAAGTGCTTTGTAAACCGGAAGTGTAGGTTGGACCTTCACTAATTGTGAAAATGCTACCATCTCCCATTTTAACCCTGATTTTAACTGTTCCGACTAAGGTGGATACAATGGCTTTCCTTTTCTGGTTGCCCTTATGTGTTTCTAGCAGAACCTGTGTGTTCTGCACTTGCAGGCTTGAGTGTGAAGTCCTCCCAGCCCCCTGCCTGTTCATCTAGGGCACAGGTTTCCCCTTGCTGGTTTTCTGTAGTCCTGTTCTTCTGGATGCAGGCCAGGCCTCATGGTGTGCACATGCGCCCTGTGTCCCTGGTGGGAGAGTCCGTTAGCCTTCCTGCAGCCCTGGGGGCGGTTCTTAGGACCCCCGTGGACCCCTGCTGCCTTTTGGATAGTGGTCACTCTGGCTTCCTTCCCTTGTGCTGTCTGGCCTGGGCCCGAGAGGTCAGTCCTCCAGTGACCTGTCATTTTGTCTCCCAGGCTCGGCTGTCTCCTTCCTCTCTCATCATGATTCACTGTGGGGGAGGGGTCAGCCAGTTCTTTCTCTCTGGCCCAAGGACAGCTGACCCCCGACCCTAAACTCCCCCATTGCCCAGCTGTTGATAGCCAGAGCTCTGCTTAACACTGTCTCTTGACTAACAGATCTTTTGGGGTCTATGTGCCCCTTCCCCCTCTCTGATCTCTGATTGGGGTAGGGGTGCTGGGTGGAGTTACCCGGGTGTGGGCAGATCCCCAGATTCCGTCTAGACCCATTCTCGAAAACTGGGGATCCCATCCCCCACCCGTGGCCTTCTTGCCCAGATCTTTGGGCTGGCTGCCAACTCCGGGGCCAGAGTAGGGAGCCTGGGACTCAGGGACTGAGGACAGAGGCCCAAAGGGAGACAGAGGCAGTTATAAAGACTGTGTTTTGGGGGCCTTGAACTAGCTTTGGTCAGGGACTGGGAAAGGACACCCCCAAACCAAATGCAAATCGTGTGCTAAGCACTAAGCCTCAGGTGTGGACTGGGTAGAGCACAGGGAGGTCCTCGGCAGTTTCCTGGGTCTGGAAAGGAGGGGCCTGTATTGCAAGACGTTGCTTTCCCTCATCTGCACTTGGGTTTTGTGCAACTGACTGAGTCACATAGAATCCTGGCTGCGTGGAGTTTTACAGCAGTTGGCCTCACGATACAAACACCAAAGGCCGCTTTTCTTGAAGGAAACCCCTTCCATGGAGAGGAGATTGTGCCTTGTGGGGCCAGGGTGTGAGGAATGGGCGAGGACCCGGGACTCTGGCCAGTAGCGGGCACAGAGTGGCTGAGGAACAGAGGTAGGAGATGCAGATTCCCCAGCCTGAGCTGCTGCCCTCACCTGCACCTCATATCGCACACTTCTCTCCTTTTCTCCCGGTCCTGGATGTTCTGTCCTGGAGCTGATGAAACACCTGCGGCCAGGGTCTTGCAGGTCCACAGTGGCTGGAGGGTGGGAGTCCCGAGAGATGGCAGCCAACCCTCAGGCTGTGCAGCTCTTTGATGGGAAAAGCTGGTTGTGAAAGAGCTGGCAGTGGTTCTGCAGTGTGTGGGGAGCGTATGTGTGTGTGAAAGGGGAAGGGAGAGCAGGAGAACACAGGGGCTGCGGAAGTGTGGCCAAGTGGCGGTCTTGCTTTATGGGGCTCTGGGTTAAGATGGTGGCAAGGCAGAGAGGAGCCCTCCTTCCTTCCCTGCTCGGCCTGAAATGGCTTCTGGAAGAGCAAGGGCCGCAAGCTGCTGGTATCCCTCTGCAGCAGGTCCTGGTCAGTGCAGGTGTGGGTGGGTTGGGTGGGGGATCTTCCTGACTGCAGCTCCTAGCATTCCTGTTCCTGGAGTTTCCAAAACTGAGGAAGCAGAACCGAGCCAATGCTTCCCTGGTTGCAGCTCTGCTGATAGAGCACCCAGGTCTGCAAGCGAGGAAAGAAGGCCACTGGAGATGACCTGGGTTCGCACTCTGGCATTGGGAGATTCTTGAGATGTGATATCATGCTCGGTGGATGATTCCAGTTAGTCTAGCAGAGCCAATGGCATTGAGTTTACACCTGGCACTGGGTAGGGGGAGGTGCTCACCCTCCCTCTCCAGGCACCCACATCCCCTCTTTCTTCACTAGAAGCCCACCCTAAGATGCTGCACCTTGGTATTTGTGCCACACACGATAGCCACCCCCAGGCCTCCCCACGCCAAGACCAGAGCCCCAGTGTTGACTAGAACCCATTGTGCTGTCCTAGCCCCTGCCCTGGCTTTACCCACAGGTGCTCCCTCAGATTCCATCCCCAAGTGAGAGGGAGACAGTGGTGGCCCAGAGAAGTTCGATGATTTGGCCCTTGATCTACAGTGGGAGATTCACCTTGATGGGTGCTGGGAAGGAAGAATGGAAACCATCTTTCCATCTGCAAGCCTCTGAGCTGCCCCTGAAGCTGTGAGAGATCATGGGACTGAGGGGAGGTCGTTAGCATGCCCTGTGGGGACAGGCAGCCAGGCATTGTGGTGCTTTCTATTGCTCTTCCCTCTGGCTGTGAGATGAGTGGGTAGCAGTCTGCTCATCGCCCTCCCACCAGCTCCTCCCAGCAGGCCTTGCAGTTGCATGGGCATTCCCTTGTCATGGCAGCCCTGCCCCACAAGGACAGGGTATGCTGGTCCTCTTCTGGGGGTGGCAGATGAGGTGCGTGCCCAGTGACATCCCTGGCCTGTGAACACTCTGGTTCTGGCCCTTTGAACTCCACCTGACTGCAGGTTGGAGAAGAGAGGTTGGGAAAGCCTGACCTGGCCTTCCCTTTCTTCTTCAGCCTCAGACTGCGTATCTCTCTCCCCCTGTTGGTGAACAGGAGCAAAGCCATCACCCCGGCACCCCAAGACCTCAGCCACCATAGCCAAAATGATGGGTGCTAAACGTACTGAGCAGGGCCTTGTATTCCATGGTTTTAAACTTACTTAGCTCTGAACTCTTTATTCAGTAAAATCCTACCAAGAAGTACAGATACCAAGTTGATGAAATGGAGCACTTATCAGGGCCTGTGCCCAGATGAGGGAGCCCAGTGGGACCCCCAGGGCATCCTTGGGAGGATAAGCCTTTTGTGCTTGCTGGTGCCGGGGCTGGGGCTGGGACCCAAGTCCTTTCAGTCCTGAGTCAGAGCGCCACCTTTGGGGCTCTTCCCCCACTTGTGACATGAAAGGCTGCCCTGTCCTCCTGAGTGGTATATGGGAGGTGACCTCGAGGAGCTGGTCAGCTTCCAGTAAGTTATGAAGAGCTCTGGATCCAGAGTCTCAAAGTCTCATCTGGACCCCAGGCCCAACACTCACAGTGAGCCAGATCACTTCATCTCCCAAGACTTCATTGATTCACCTACAAAAGGAGATGGTTTGAAACAGATGAATTTCCACCTCCTTTTTATTAATACCTCACCATCACCACCGCGGTCATGAACGAGCATGCAGCCCACACCAGAGCTGCCCCTGGCACCTGTGGGTCCAGCTGGCATTCCCCTAAGGTGCGTCCTTTGCCTCTACCATTTTGCCAGGAGGGAGGCGGGAATGTCGGGTGTTCCTGGTTATGTGGGCATCGTTCCTTGGCTCGGGTGAACTGCATCTCAATGAATTGTGGAATGTGCTGGGTTAGAGTTGCCAACTTCTCTCTTCCATTCGCTGAGTGTTCATGGGGTTCTTTTCATTCCCCTGTGGGGCTGCACTTTCTCCCAGTTCTGCAAAGCAGCAGGAGACTTGGGGACTCAATGATGTCATTTCTGGGACACATACACTACTGGATAGTGACAGATTCTCCAGGAAGCACAGAGCCCTCATTCTTCCTGGCCGGCTTGGCCTGCTCCCTGCATCTGCCTGCAATCCAGGGATGCTGGGCGCCTTTCTCCTCATCCGTCTAGACACGGGAGAGCATCTCCAGTCAGAACTCCCCGCCACGGTCCTGCAGGAAGTCCCAGGAGTGAGAGCAGAGGAGGGGCAGGTTGGGGAGGATGCTGGCTGACATTCATTGCTTACCTTGAACCAGGCACTGTGCTTTTACAAGGATTATTTTAAGTGAATCCTCAGAACAGCACTACGACGTGGGTATTGCTGTTCTCATTATTTGCAGATCAGAAAATGAAGACTCAGAGAGGTCAGGTAATTTGCTCATCTTCACACACTTGGTAGGTGGTGGGATGGAGATTCAACCTCAGTCTGATTCCAGAGCGAATACTCTGAACCAGTGAGCTGTGTTCTCCAGAGGTCTGCTTTGGTTGGAGGGGAGCTGGAGCCCCAGGCCCTGGGACAGCCTCTGTTCCCCATGGCAAGGCGTGTGGCTGCTCCTGCCCCTTCAGATCCCCAGATGCAGCAACCTGGAGAAAGGCCTTCCTGGGTCTGGTGGGGGCTGGGGCAGGAGTGGAGGCTGCTGCCCAAGCTCCATGCACTCCACCTTCCAGCTTGGAGCTTTTTGGGTCTACTCTCCAAATCTGGGAAGGGAGACTCCCCCCTCCCTTTTTTTTTTCTTTTCTTTTCTTTTTTTTGAGACAGAGTCTTACTCTGTCACCCAGGCTGGAGTGCGTGGCACAATCTCTGCTCACTGCAACCTCCAAGTGATTCTCCTGCCTCAGCCTCCAGAGTAGCTGGGATTACAGGCGCGTGCCACCATGCCTGGCTAATTTTTATATTTTTAGTAGAGGCAGGGTTTCACCATGTTGGCCAGACTGGTCTCGAACTTCCGACCTCAGGTCATCTGCCTGCCTCGGCCTCACAGAGTGCAGTGCTGGGATTACGGATGTGAGCCACTGCACACCCAGCCTTCAAGAGCCTGCTTTCTTTGAGAAGCTTCTTTAGAAGTTATCCATGTAGTAGTACAGACCTAGCGATTATAGCACAGCATCCTCTACTATCTGATGCACTGATGCCCAGCCTTAAGAAGTCTCTATGTTTTACGTTTTTGGGGGAGTCCTCCATGCTGCCTGGAACAGGGAGGAGCACATTGTAATGAGTCGATCAGAATGGATCGCTGATCAGTTCATTGCCTCTTTCTCTGCTGCAGGAGGAGGGATCTCAGGAAGTCACCAGCATCTCACCTCTCTAGGTGGACAATTAAGGATGGAGAGGGTACACCCTCACCCCTGAGCGTGCCTTCTGCACCAGCATATAGCTTGTTGGCATTTTTGATCAAGAGACTTTGCTGAGACGTTTGTACCTGGTTTTTATTTGTTAAAATAATATTACGTGCAAATTTTACAAACTCATCTGTGTTTCTCCCACCTAACAGAACAGCTTTTATTTTCCGTGCATCCTTCCAGTTCATCCGTAGGCATGTACGTATGTATTTGCCCGTGGTTGTAATCTTCATCATCGCATGCATGCATGCAATTTGGTTTTCTGCTTCCTTCTCCTGAGAGTGGATATTGTGACCATTTCTCCATCCTGTCATAGCGACAAAGCTGATGGTTTCCAGGAATGGCTGCATTGGGTAGGTGGAGCTTTCTGCAGCTGAGGGTGGGGGTTGGCTAATTACAGCTAGGAAGCTAGTGCACAGATGAAATGATGTTTCATTTTTCTGTTTTTCTCTCTGCTCAGTATCCCCTGCCAGTAGAGAGGGGGATGTCCTTGAGCGTGGCCCTGGGGCAGCCCTGGTGCCACGGGGAAGTAGCGCCGCTCTGTGGAGAGGGCTGCCTTGTGAACTTGCCGGCTGGTAGGCGCCGTGACCCGTTCTATTGTCTCCTCATTGTTCTCCTTGGGAGTCATTCCCATTCCAGATCCTCAAGTAAGAGCAAAGTAGAGCTGTAAGGCACCTGGGAGGTTATCCTGCCTACTATCTTTAAACTCTTGACCTAACCCATGAAGGAAGAAACACATTTTATAGCGCAACTCAGGATACGTGTACAAGTATATCAAACTGATACAAAATTTCTCCGAACAATATTTACTCTTAACTACATGCAGTGAGCCTGATACTTTCTATCCTACTCTGTTTGGTTAAAGGAGAACAACAACAAAAAAGGCTGGTCACGACCCACAAATGCATTTCATGACCCATTAATGAGTTGCAGCTAGACGTTAGAAAAACACTTATTTAGACAAATGGGAAAACAAGCCCTTGGAAAGAGGAAGTGACTTGCCTGCAGACCCACGTCTGGACCTAGCTGGAGGGCTGATGTTGCCTCAGTATTTGACTAACCTGGAGGAGAGGTGGGGCGTGCTCAGGGATCCAGAGGAAGATGCTCGTCTCCTGCGTAGCAGGCAACAGAGGGCAGTACGGCTGCTGTCCTGGTCTCCAGCGGCTCTTTCCTCTGGCTGTGGGAACACACTCCTCCTTTGGTGCCACTCCGAGCTGCTGAGAGGCAGCGAAGTTCATGCACATAGTGCTCCCCAATTCTGTGGGACGGGACACTGTCCCCAAGAGGACTCCCCTGAAAATCTTCTTAGTAAAGCAAAAGGGAGGTAGAGTCTCCCTGTGCAACTGGTGCACCTGTTCTCCCTATGCCTGCTGGCTTCCAGAAGTTCGTTCGTATGCCAATAATAAGAGTCGGTTTTGCTAGCAGTGGGACAGCAGAGACGGGCATGTGTGAGGTGTGCTTCCCGGTCTGAGGCCTATGGCAGAGGGAGGGGAGGGCCGGGGATACTTGCCTGCCCCTTCCCTGGCAGATGCTCCCGCCCGGGCCTTTGTGGGCCCAGGGCCATGGGCCGGCTGCCCCGCTTGTGTTATGAATGTCACAGGGGGGAGCTAACGAGGTTATTGGGCAGAGAAACACTCTCCTGTGACCCATGTGGAAGAGACCTACAGCAGAGCAAGAGGCAGGGAGGCTGGCTTTGTCACACTGTTCATGGCGACAGAGAAGGCATAGGAGGGGCGGGTGGACAGCAGGCGTGGGCGCAGCACCATTATATACGTCCCTCAAGAGGTGGAGATGGTGAGAGAGCAGTGGAAAGAAAGCCAAGGAGACAGGCAGATGGCCAGGTTTGCTCTGCGTTCGTGATGGGAGGGGAGGGCTGTGCTTGGCTTAAGGGATCCACGGTGTGTAACAATGCTGCTAACTTGATGCTGGGGCAATGGGCTCACCATTAGAAGAGCTGCTGTAGAAAATGTGTTTGTAATAGAGCGTGTACAGGAAGAAGGGGAAATCGGAGAGGGGCTGGTTTTTGTAGGTTTAACCTGATTGTTTTTGCTGTAAGTTGAAGGGTGACCCACGGTTCCCTGTACGCTGTGTCTCCTGCCCCCACGTGTCCCTTCCATGTCTACACGCAGTAAGCTCACTGGAGCAATGCTAAAACTAGAAACAGTACGCTTTGGAAGACTTGCTGCACTCCAGGACCGTCACTAGGGTGATGGCTGCAACTATTACCTACCCTAATGTCAACACGAGCAGGTGCAACTTAAACTCTGAAAAGTCTCAGGGTTCTCGCCCATACCATTAGGGTGACGCACGTGTGCACCTTCTGTGGCTGATGGGTAAATTAAACAGGACGTCACGTGTAGCCTACTGCATATGGTGGTCATTGGTAGCTGTCAGCAGCAGTAACAGGAGAAGTTGGCTGTCTTTATTTCCCCTCGATGGACCAAGCAGCTGCTGGATCACGGCCACCCAGCCCCTCTGAAGGAGTGCTCGGAGGAACACAAGGGGGCTGGTCTTTCAAGAGGAGCCGTCTAGCATGGCAGTGGACGGGGTTCAAGCCCCTCTGATTTATTATCCTCATTCTGCACTTCTCTGTAGCAAGTCACATTTTTTTCTCTTAGCAATAAAATGGGGCCTTCAGGCTCATGAGTCATAACGTCGAAACCAAGTCACCCATCTGATTCGGATGCAATGATTAATCTTTGGTGCTTAGTTAGAGCCCTATGTTAGGGTTAGAATCCTCCGCCCTAATGTTCTGAGGGTTCTTGCTGTTGGGCCAGAGGTTGGGAACTGGATGGAACTCAGCCCCCACTCGTGCACTCCCTGCATTGCTGCTTCTCTCATTTCCTTTTTTAAATCAAATCTTTTTTTTTTTGGGGGGGTGGGGGTCCTATTAATCCTTGATGCCTGTCAAAAACTATAACAAGATCCCATCTGAATTAGCATTCTGCAGAGATTTTGCCCGTTTCTCCCACCTCCTTGTACTTTCCCTCCTTCTCACATCTGGAGCGCCTGGTCTGTCCTGCTTGCATGGCCTGTGGGGTGCACTGGTCTCAGGCATTCTCTGCTCTGTTCCCACCATCACCTCTAGAGGAGACCATGACTCGCTCACCTTGCTCCCCCCACAAGGGTCAAGAATGTTACCTAGGACATGCTTAATATGACTGGGATTTGGGGATTGGGGACCTTGAATCCTCTGTGCATTCATTGTTTGCACTTAGATAAACTATCTTCCTTCCCTGCCTCAGTCTCCTTCGTTTAAATCTGGAACAGCCGTGGTGATGGCAAATCAACACAGGCTCCTTGTGAAAGAACTCGAGGGAGGACATGCGTGTAGGGCATGGGGTCACTCGTGCCGCTGACCTGCTGCCGTCCTGTTTCTGCGTCTCTGCAGCCTTGGGAGCTCTGGGATCCAAATTTGTTCTGTGCCCTGACCTTCTGCCTCTCATTCCTTGCAGACTTTAAGTTTGCCATGTACCCACCATCGATGATCGCAACTGGAAGTGTGGGAGCAGCCATCTGTGGGCTCCAGCAGGACGAGGAAGTGAGCTCGCTCACTTGTGATGCCCTGACTGAGCTGCTGGCTAAGATCACCAACACAGACGTGGTAGGTGGCCACCACCTTCTTGGCTAAGTCCAGATGTCTCTTCTCAGCTCAGGGAAGGAGACGACGGGTTTGATTATGTTGTGTCAGAGGTATTTTTCTGGTTTGTTTTCCAAGATCGACATCCAAGGGAGTGCAAAGTTCAGCAGGTGACACCCCCTCTTAAGGTTCTGAAAAGCTGTGCACGGTAAAATACAGGAGAAAACTCAGCAAGCAGATGAAGGGGGTGGGGGCGGGAGGGCTGTTTACCGATGTTCCTTTATGGCGTGGGCTCCTCAGTGGGTCTGAATTGTTGCTTCATTGCCATATTTGTACACGCTGCCGGGCTGCCTCTGCCCGGCAGTGAAGAGCTGCCGTGTCTGCTTTCACACGCTGAGGCTGTGAGGCGCACAGAGGAGAAAGGAGAGCCAGGACTCAGCTGCAGTGGACAGAGCAGACACACAAGAGGTGCCCCACTGTGAGAACGGTGTCCGTCCCTGGCAAACCTCTCGACCCCTCCCCGCTCTCTCTTCCCTTTTGTTCAATGCAGTCATGGATTACAAAGTGCTTTCAAAAGACAAAGTGCCATACAAACTCAAGAAACTATTATTAGCTACGGAGCTTCCCCATTCTGTGTGCCCTGTGGACGGCCCAGAGGCTGTTAACTTCCTGTTGCCAGAATTGGGAGCTCCTGAGAAGAAAGGTTTTGAGAGAGGCCAGGCTCAAGTGAGACTCTGAATTCAATCGGTAGGAAGCTGCAGTCCTAGCCCATCCGAGCCAGGATGGTGCTAAGAGGTCAGAGAGGCAGTTCCTTCATTTTCCACGGGCAGGACAGGGGCTGAAGTAATCAGCCAGGAGGGGGTGGGCAGTGGCTGAGCTGGGACTACAACCCTCAAGCTCCGACTGCCCCCTGGAAACTTTCCACTCCACCCTTGCTGCCGCTCCTGGGATCTTTTGGTTTGAAAAAAAAAACCCTTGGGTTTAAAGTCAACCCGAGAGAGGGGTGTTGGCCCTGAGCCCTCATGCATCACCATGGAGAGGCTGAAGAATGCTGGGCACTTCACGATGACACCCTCTGGATGGTCCAGGGGGATTCAGATGCCCTCTGTGGGCTTTTATTGAGTTAAGAGATCATGTGATTTACAGGCCTATGGCTGAGGCCTGCACAAGGGATACTGAACAGATTAAACTTCAGAGAGCCCTCGGCTGCAGCTGGCTGGCCTCCTCTCCTGCCCACCTGGATTTTTCCTGGCATTTGTTCCCCGCTCAGAGAAATGGCGCAGGGAGATGCTGACAGAGCGAATCCGGGGTCCTTCTCTGAGATAGTTCTTAGATACAGTTTTAAAATGCGGGCTCCAAACATACGCTTTTTAAATGAGGACTCCAGAACACAGACTGAAAAGCTCGCTCCAGTGCAGCATGAAGAATGCTTCTCTAATCCTCCAGAGAAAAATCATGGACAGGACTTAACATTTATAGAAATGGTACGCTTTCCTCCTTTTCTGAATGTCTCCAATTAAGGCTGCCTTACAAATAGGACTCTCCACCAGTTTAAGACAAGCCCTTCCTCAGTGCCTGGAGACAAAAATGTCAGTGACAGGAGTTCGAGCGGCCACCCCCCTCCTCCTGCCCCCAGGCATTGTAACGTTTTCCCCCGATGTAGATAGACCTGCTCTGATGGGCTGACCACCCTACCGACTCCAGCCTTTTCCCACTTCCCTTTGTCCCCTCTTACTGATCTCACATGGACAGTGGTGTCAATTTCACTCCTGGGAGTTGCTGCAAAGTCTCTTGGCTTTTCAAGACTGCAGGCAAGTCAGTCTGTTATCTCATCTGGAGAAACTGCCTTTTTCTGATACTAGGTAGCCAGTCCATTTAAGTCAGCTGGCCAACTCTGTTCAATGTACATGAAATGAATACGACGCTGGTTGAGGGGTGTCCTCCTATAAACCCTAACTGTTGGTCGAGTTGGTATCTCATTTCTATAATGGGCACACACCGTGTTTCTTAACTGGGGCTGCCTGTGTGTGCCTCATTCACACCAGTGGGCCTGGGTTGAACATTTTCACATTAAAAAACCAAGAGTGAACATAGTGAAATGTAAGATTCATAATACTTTTTCAAATAAAAATCTGAGACCTCAGGAAGTTCCAGGCTTACCTCTGGCACCCCAGAGGCTGGTTCACTCTCCCTGAAAATGTTTTTAGTGGAAAGGTTCAAGCAGCTCTGGGCTAGGCTGTGTGTGTGTGTGTGTGTGTGTGTGTATGCACCTTCCCAAGTGCTAAATCTCCTCCCATCCATCAGCCTGTGTTCTCTGAAAAGCTGACGCTCAGAGGGAAGAAAAATAAAAGGACTAGAATTTAGAACACATTAGCGTTTGGAGGGAGGTGAGTTGTCTGTCCTTCGTGACCTCTGTTTACCATTTCATGAGTCAAGAAGTGGTGGTGTATTTCCTTCATTCATTTCTGGAAGTGTTTACTGAGGGCCCAGTTGTTGCTAGAAGTTGGGGTGGATGGGTGGCATGTGGGAAATAGAGGATGAGATTCCTGCCTTGAAGGAACTTAGCAGTTGTATGATGAATCAAGAGTAAAGCATGCAAAACCCTAGCAAATTAAGAACATAAACGAAGGTGTGCTAAGTAATGTGTTATGAACGCTAAATGCAGTAGGAAATCAACCCAAAAGAAGGCGCTCATGAGGCCTAACATAGAGTGCCGGCCTCCCAGCAGAGAAAAGTTGGTGATGGAAACTGTTCTTAGAGTAGAGAAACAAAACGTGTGGGCACGCAATGGAATATCATTCAAACCTTAAGAAATGAAATTCCGATCCATGTTATAACATGGGCGAACCTTGAAAATACTATGTTAAGTGAAATGAATCAGACACAAAAAGACAAATACTGTATGACTCCACTTATACCAGATACCTGGAATAGTCAAATTCGTAGATTCAGAAAGTAGAATAGAGGTTCCCAGGAGTCTGGGGGAGGAGAGGATGGGGAGGTAGTGTTTAATGAGTATGGAGTTTCAGTTTGGGATGATGAAAACAATTCTGTAGATGGAGAGTTGTGATGGCCGCACAGCAGTATCAATGTACGTAATGCCACTGTACATTTAGAAGTGGCTGAAAAGGGAAATTTGACATTATGTGTATTTATGATAGTAAAATGTGTGTGTGTATATGTATATACACACACACATACATAAATGGATATATATATATATGTATGTACGTATGTCTGAAACATCCTTGGGCCACGCTATGAAATGCCCATAGGTTGATGCTGAACTCTTCCCTGGAAAAGTGAAATACACAGGACCACATTTTGCCCCCTGTCCCTAGTGCATTGACAAACAGAAATCAGGAAGAGCTGACAGTTTCCCAGAGCCCCTGAAGTTATACGTCAGCTCCTACACACCTTGCTGTTTCTGATTTCTTCAAGCTTGCAGTGCTCTCTGTCACTTCGGGGGTTAGGTGTTGGGTTGTCGGGGATCGAGCTGTTGAAAGAGGGTCCCCCTGATTCTTGTGAGATGGCCAGGCGAGTCTCTGTGGTTCATTGGCCAGGAGCAGATAGCTTTGATATGAGGGACGCATGCGGCTCTGAGAAAGTCGGCCTTTGTTGCTCCGTCTGGTTGCCAAAATAAACCAGAACGCTTCATTCCAAAGAGAAAGCTGAGTGAGGGGCCTGACAGTTTTATAGGGAATAAAAGTCTCAGAGAGTGGTATATTTTAAATGCTTTTTCCTTCCAATCGTAAGAGTTGCTAAAAACAGCCAGAGAGGCAGTTTGGCTGTAGCGGGGATGTCTGTTGCGGGTGTCCAGTGCCTGGGTTGGTTTGAGAGGGGAGGGCGCCACTGGCCTGGGTCCCTGGTGACCATGGCCTTGCTTCCTTGGGCTGAATCGGGGTCCTCTTCCATCCCCTCTGCACACTAGTCGGGCTGCGTGCCAGCATTGATCTCACTGCTTCCTTGTCTATAGAACCTCTTGAATAAGGCCCAGCTTTTCCTCAGCTCTTTATCCACAGCCCCTGGCAGAGTCACTGGGAGTGATGCTTAAGAGAGGAAGGAAAGAGGAAGGAAGGAGCAAAGGACAAAGGCAGGCAGACGGGTTTCCAGTACATTTCCAATTCACTGGTCTGTCCATGTCCTTTGAAAAGCTGTATCTTTTTTTAACTTCGATTCTGTGTCAGGGCCTTCCAAGCCTTCTGAGTTCTCCCTAACCTTATCTTAGAGTAGGTTAAATGAAGTGGCTTCATTTTCACATGACACAGTTGCACAAATTCCCTAACTAAAAAATGGAATTGAGGCTCACGGGTCATAAAGATGTTGTGAAGTTATTGCAAGATAGTTAACAGAAGAAAGACTCTAGTCATCTGTTCCTTATATTTATCCTTTTTTGTCTAAGTCACATCAAAACTCTTTGTCACATTCTTTAAAAAAAAAAAACAAAAAACAAAACTTTAGATTCAGGGGATCCATGTGTGGTTTGTTACGTGGATATATTGGGTGATGCTGAGGTTTGGGCTTCAGTTGAACCTGTCACCCAGATAGTGTACACAGTACCCAATAGGGAGTGTTTCAACTCTCGTCCCTGTCCCTAGACACCTTCTTAAATATTGCCCAGAGAAGATTCCAGGATATCCCTTCCTCAGGGTCATCCTGGCATTTTATGGTCCTGATTATCAGTTAGCTATTAAAAAGCAGGGAGGTGGAGGCGCTGTGGAAGAAGTCTCAGTTTCGACCACATGTGTGTGATTCCTGGGGTTCAGCATCGTGTCTTTCTGTTCCGTAGCTGGAAGTGCCGGTGCCCTCGCCGCACATGTCATTTTCAAGGCTCCACTGTTACAGATTCTGTCTTCCGTGGACTCTTCGGGGCCTGTGGTCAGGAACCTTGTGAAGTGTTCCTGGAAGCTGGGGGTGGGGAGGTGGAATAGAATCGGGGGCTGATGCCTCCCTCTCCTGCCTCATTTTTCTGTGGGCCTCATTTGGTATGCAAGGAAATAAGCCAAACAGCCTGTGAAGAAAGGAAGAATGAGATAGTTTCCTAAGTTGTCTCTGCCTGAGTTGGCCGCGGGTCTGGGGCTCATTCAGCCCTTTGTCACCCTGTTGAGTGCAGTGCGTGTGTGGTGACAATGGAGTGGTGCAGTTACACTGAGGGCTAATGGTAGGAGTTCCGTCAGCCCATTCATGGAGGCAGAGGAGGGTGCAGGGCGCGGAGCTGGAGCCAGCAAGCAGAGGAAGTCAGAGGCCCTTGTAACGAGCTGAAGATCACAAACGCTGCTGTCAGGGCTCCAGGCTTGGGGGCGGGGGCAGCCAGGAGGGAAGGGGGCAAGGGAGGGGGCCTATCATCATGGAAGTTGGAGGTCTGCCCGACCTCCAGCGCGGTAGGGTACCACCTGTCCAGGCTGACAGACGAGCATTATGGCTTCCCTTTTAATCAGCTTAATTTGGGGCATCTCAACACAATGGCTGGTGCTTTGGAGGCTGCAGGAAAGCCATGTCCTAGAGCCGCCGCACTTGACATGCGTGTAACATCTTTTGATTAGAGGCGCTTTCGTGTTTTTCCAGCCACTTGGGCTATGTCTGTCTTTCTTGGAGATTCTCTGGTCTGTATATTTTTACTTAGAGCTTAGAAGTCGAGGTATATAGGAAAAAGGAGTTCTGAAATTGGAGGTTTGCCCTTTCTAAAGCCAGTCTGAGCTTTCAGCCAGATGTCACTGCGGGGCAAGCCACATCAACTCTCCACGCTCCATTCCCTAGCTGAGAAACGAGGGCGTTTGGCTATTTGATTTCCAAAGGCCCGTTGGACCTCCAAATTCTCCAAGTCTGTGATCATTTATGTGTGTCTTCTTATAATCCAGTCCCTTTGGAAACACTAACTCCACTCTTCTCTCAGCTTGATCCTCTAACAGAAGCAACCTGGTTAGATTTAAGGTGGAGGTCTTTCTCTCTCCAGGTGGCTGCCCCCATCCCTACCCCCACCCCAATCCCATGCATTCTCCTGCCCTCCTGCTTGGGGCAAGACCCGGGTGATGTGGAGTTTGTTATGTCCAGTTGCAGGTATCAGCACCACTGCACAATCTCTTCTGCCTTCACTTCCCACCAGCACACAGAATTTATATGCCCTTCACAAGTCCAGAAAGGGTCCCTGCCATGCTAAACAAAGGTATTCATATGCAAGGCGTGAGCTCTGTCTCATGGAAGGGAGAGGCCAAGTTTCCACCATCAGAGAGTAGTGTTCAACATCATTTATACAAGACAGGCTTTTGCTCTTTTAGTCTTGCTGAGCTAGAATGAGGGGTTTGTGTAGTTGAAAGTCAAGCTGATCATTTTCAAGTTTCGTGGAAATGGAACCTGAAGGAAGGCTAGGTGGAGACTGCAGAGAGGGTTAGCGTCCTGCTTTGCCACAAGGGAAGTCTAGAAGAGGGTGGGGAAGGGAGTTAAGAATTCTTCATTCATGGAGTACCTGCTTTGGTCATCCTTTTATCTTCCCTTCAGAGGGGTCATCAATCAAGAGCTGGCCAGGCTGGGTGTGGTGGCTCATGTCTGTAATCCTAGCAGCTCGGGAGGCCAAGGCAGGTGGATCACCTGAGGTCAGGAGTTCGAGACCAGCCTGACCAATATGGTGAAACCCTGTTTCTATTAAAAATACAAAAATCAGCTGGGCGTGGTGGCGTGCGCCTGTAATCCCAACTACTCGGGATGCCGAGACAGGAGAATTGCTTGAACCCAGGAGGTGGAGGTTGCAGTGAGCCGAGATCGCACCACTGCACTCCAGCCTGAGTGACAGTGAGACTCCATCTCAAAAAACAAAACAAAACAAAGCTGGCCGTAGTCAAGTCAGTGATGATTTGGATTGAAATTAAAATGTGACTAAAGAAAAGACAGAGTATGCAGTTTTGTCTATCTATGAAACCTTCCTCTGTTTTATGTGGGACAGCCTGGGCACTCATTCTTTGGCTGGAACTTACATAAAACGCTACTGTGCACGCACATGTCACCTCAAGTCCCTTGGCTCTGAAAGTCCAGTAGAAGTGACAGCCAGACATCTCAGTCCTCCCTGTAGGGTTTTCTCAGAACTGTTCCTTTAAGGTCTCAGGCTGCTGGAAGGGAAGGCTGATAGCAGAAGAAGTGGGGACACTGGGAACCCCAAAGGGAAGACATGCATGGCCTGAAACCGAGTTCTTTAGCTTTCTGGAGCCTGGTCTCTCCAAGTGGAGGGTCATGCTGGCATGGTTAATTCACTGATGGCCATGGAGTCCCAAGTTGGCCATATTATCGCGGTAGAAGATACATTAACCCGGATGATCTTGCCAGGGGCCAGAATAGAACCTGTGAGGAAGGAGAGCAAGGCAGGATTGGCCGGGAGGCAAGAGGGATTTTGTTGAGGAGCAAAGTCTTCACAGGAACTGCAACTTGGAAAGTATTCACGGAGGGCTATGCCACGCGAAACCCTCTTTAAAGGTACCACATTGCTAGGCCTAACGGGCATTTCTTTTTTAATGTAATGGCTCAGAGCTATTGTCTACCACACCTCGCATGCACACGCACACACACGCAAGTTCCCTCAGTCAGCCAAGAATCCTGCCATCTCTTTTAGATAACAAAAGCTCTTAGGCCTTACGCTTTGGGTAGGATTTGTCTTCCATGGGCAAGTATTCAGTTGGAGACAAGTATATAGTCACTGCCTCTATGGGATGGAGATACTCTGATTTAGTCCCTCTGCCTCTTGGAAAAAAAAAATGGTAAACATCCCCTTCAACAGCTTCTCAAATCCCTGTACAGTAGAGGAACATTACACGTGAACTTCCTGGATTCAATGGATTCGTCTTTGCAAGAAAAAAAAAAAAAACAGAAGAAAATATCAATTTAGATTGTTAGGTCCAACGTTTCGCTCAGTGAGTGAGCACAGGGGATGAGGGAGGATGGACGGAGTGTGGGGTTGAAGCTGCTGTTCTGGGTCTCAGCTCCTGCCCATGTACCGTGGAGTGAGCATCTCACACCACGATGATTCTGGCATTTAAGTCAACTCCTTCACACGGTGCTCAGATGGAGAAAGGGCTGTCTATGTCTATCCCAGCTTTAGAAGAAAAACTGATGGTATGAGACTTGCCATTCCTCTCTGATGTAGAACCTTCCTAAGGGACATTCCACAGTAGTTTTGACCGTTGTCACTTTTTGCCTTTAACCCCCACATTCATTTTGAGTGTATATTTAGTATTCAATTTTTTAGATGATAAGGATTTAAGGTTTTCAGACATCTACTGAAATGCAAGTGGCCCTAGAAACATACTTTTAGGCTGGGCTCAGTGGCTTATGCCTGTAATCCCAGTACTTTGGGAGGCCAAGGCGGGCAGATACCTGAGGTCAGGAGTTCGAGACCAGCCGGGCCAATCTGGTAAAATCCCATCTCAACTAAAAATACAAAAATTAGCTGGGCATGGTGGCACGTGCCTATAATCCCAGCTACTCAGGAGGCTGAGGAAGGAGAATCGCTTGAACCCGAGAGGTGGAGGTTGCAGTGAGCCAAGATGGTGCCATTGCACTCCAGCCTGGGCGACAAAGCAACACTGTCTGTCTCAAAACAACAGCAACAACAACAACAACAAAACAGAAAAGAAAAGAAACATTATACCTTAACTTTTTCCACCTAGCGAGTGGTAACCTGTGAGGATAATGCTGCCACATGCTCCTTGAGGGAAGAACTTGGGGAAGAGCTGAACAGGGATGAGGCAGGTGAGCCCCATGCGATTTATCATCATTCATTCAGCTCAACAGGTCGGACAGGGTAAGGGATGTGACCAGGAGATGCCACAGGAAAGTCTGAGAGGTGTTAGCAAGTCCCAGAGGCCAGTGCCTGACTCCATTTCAGCCTTGTTCAGGGTGGCACGGAGACTCCTGCCGCTGGGTCACCTCTGTCATGTTCAGCACTCTCCCCAGCACCAGACACGCAATCTTGACTAAAGATTGTCAAAATCTTGACACACACTTCACTAGTCTTGACTAGACGTGAATCTATACCTCATTTCAAAGAAATCTGAATTCTTTCAGGTTCCAGGACCAGTTTATTAGAAATAATCACGATCATTTATTGAGCTCCACTTAGCACTGCACATATATCAGTATCATCTCAGTTGCCCTTTACTCTGGTTGTTTTGTGGGGAAACTGAGATCAGAAAAGTTAAATAACTCAGGTGCCACCTGCAAGTATGGTGGGTGGGCAGCAAATACCACCCTTCCTCATTTCATTGTTCCAGGTGATATTTCGTCTCTGCCTTCGGTCTTTAGTCTGTGATTGTTCCTAATCTTAATTTTCATTGAAAGCTGTAGTTTGAAATGTGGGATAGATGAGAGATAGGAAAGGAAAATTTAGGGGTATGGAAATTTTTTTCCTTAGTGGTTAGTTCCAGCTTTATTTTATTTATTTATATGTTTGTTTTTAAAGATGGGGAACTTGTTATGTTGTCCAGGCTGGAATCGAACTCCTGGTTTCAACTTCCCACCTCAGTCTCCTAGAGTGCTGGGATTGCAGGTGTGAGCCAATATGCCTGGCCAGCTGTTTTAGATCTTTGGGAAATAAAGAGAATGCTTTTGGGCTTGGCAAAATAGAAACCTCTGGGTGGGGAGAATTGCACAGTGAAAGAAATAAAAGGGAAGTTTATATTAAACTATGAAAAGACACACAGAGGTTCGATTTAACATATTTTCCTTATGTATGTGCTTAAGAGAGTGCACAAAGGCACCTTTGCAGAGGAGAGAGGCTAGAAAATGCCTGTTAGAAGCAAGTCTACTGTTTGCACCCTCTTACTAGCACCAGCAACGGTCCCTGTCTGTTGATACCTGTGACTTGTCATTGCATTGCATGTCACCTGCCTAAGAGAAGCTCCTGCCTGGGGCAGACACACTGTCAATTTACCCCTACAATATAGACTGATACTAAAGCAATGCTGCATATTCTTGCTTATTCCCAAATTGGATGGCTCAAGGGTCCAGAATGTTGTAGACATTCTGCATTATATCTTTATGAGAGTTAAGGAAATGGTAAAGCAGAAAGAATTGGGGATTTTTTTTAAGTATTTACAGTGAGGCGCGGTGGCTTACGCCTGTAATCCCAGCACTTTGGGAGGCTGAGGTGGGCGGATCACAAGGTCAGGAGTTCGAGGCCAACCTGGCCAATATGGTGAAACCCTGTCTGTATTAAAAATACAAAAATTAGCTGGGCATGGTAGCGGGCTCTTGTAGTCCCAGCTAATTGGGAGGCTGAGGCAGGAGAATCGCTTGAACCCGGGAGACGGAGGTTGCAGTGAGCCGAGATCGTGCCACTGCACTCCAGCCTGGGGGACAGAGTGAGAAAAAGTATTTACAGTTTATGTGAGGGTCAGTACGTTGGTTCATTGGCTTCCTTCTTATCTAGTTCTCAGGGGCTGAGTTTGCTAATGTCGCAGCACTTCTAGTAGCCTTCCCCTTTTCTCTGCCACTTCCCAGCTTCCCCAGGCAGAAAGCATCTGGTTGGCGCCTTGATTACCAGGCATCCATAAGTGACCATCATTTAGGCCAGTGCTTCTCAGAGTACCAATCACCTGGGCTCCACTAAAATGCAGGTTCTGAATAGCTCGGCCTGGGTTGACTGAGATTCTGCGGTTCCACCAAGCTCGCAGGTGATGCTGACGCCGCCAGCCCATGGACCCCACCTGGAGTAGTGAGGTTCCTTGGCACTTTAAGAACATCCCTCCTTTATTTCACATGTATTTCTACTGGAAACTAGCACAGACTCATGCAAGCTAAATTATGCATGTTTTCTCGGTAGGATACTCTGTGTCCTTTTCCTCTTACTAACAGCTCTGGTCTGGACCATTGTTCCAGGATTGTCTCAAAGCTTGCCAGGAGCAGATTGAGGCGGTGCTCCTCAATAGCCTGCAGCAGTACCGTCAGGACCAGCGTGACGGATCCAAGTCGGAGGATGAACTGGACCAAGCCAGCACCCCTACAGACGTGCGGGATATCGACCTGTGAGGATGCCAGTTGGGCCGAAAGAGAGAGATGCATCCATAATCTGCTCTCTCCTTCTTTCTGGTTATGTTTTTGTTCTTTGTGTTTTAGGGTGAAACTTAAAAAAAAAAATTCTGCCCCCACCTAGATCATATTTAAAGATCTTTTAGAAGTGAGAGAAAAGGTCCTACGAAAACGGAATAATAAAAAGCATTTGGTGCCTATTTGAAGTACAGCATAAGGGAATCCCTTGTATATGCGAACAGTTATTGTTTGATTATGTAAAAGTAATAGTAAAATGCTTACAGGAAAACCTGCAGAGTAGTTAGAGAATATGTATGCCTGCAATATGGGAACAAATTAGAGGAGACTTTTTTTTTCATGTTATGAGCTAGCACATACACCCCCTTGTAGTATAATTTCAAGGAACTGTGTACGCCATTTATGGCATGATTAGATTGCAAAGCAATGAACTCAAGAAGGAATTGAAATAAGGAGGGACGTGATGGGGAAGGAGTACAAAACAATCTCTCAACATGATTGAACCATTTGGGATGGAGAAGCACCTTTGCTCTCAGCCACCTGTTACTAAGTCAGGAGCGTGGTTGGGTCTCTACATTAACATCATTTTGCTGTCTACAGTAGCTGCTACCTAAAAAAAGATGTTTTATTTTGCCAGTTGGACACAGGTGATTGGCTCCTGGGTTTCATGTTCTGTGACATCCTGCTTCTTCTTCCAAATGCAGTTCATTGCAGACACCACCATATTGCTGTCTAATGGGGAAATGTAGCTATGGGCCATAACCAAAACTCACATGAAACGGAGGCAGATGGAGACCAAGGGTGGGATCCAGAATGGAATCTTTTCTGTTACTGTATTTAAAAGGGTAATGTGGCCTTGGCATTTCTTCTTAGAAAACAACTAATTTTTGGTGCTGATTGGCATGTCTGGTTCACAGTTTAGCATTGTTATAAACCATTCCATTCGAAAAGCACTTTGAAAAATTGTTCCCGAGCAATAGATGGGATGGTTTATGCAAGTCATGCTGAATACTCCTCCCCTCTTCTCTTTGGCCCCCTCCCTTCCTGCCCCCAGTCTGGGTTACTCTTCGCTTCTGGTATCTGACATTCTTTGGTACACAGTTCTGGTGTTCCTACCAGGACTCAAGTGACACCGCTTCCTGCTGACATTCCCATCACAACATTCCTCAGAAAAGCCTGTAAACTAAAATCTGTTACCGTTCTGATGGCACAGAAGGATCTTAATTCCCATCTCTATACTTCTCCTTTGGACATGGAAAGAAAAGTTATTGCTGGTGCAAAGATAGATGGCTGAATATCAGGGTGTGGCATTTTGTTCCCTTTTCCGTTTTTTTTTATTGTTGTTGTTAATTTTATTGCAAAGTTGTATTCAGCGTACTTGAATTTTTCTTCCTCTCCACTTCTTAGAGGCATTCAGTTAGCAAAGAGGTTGGAGCAACAACTATTTTTTTTTTTTTTTGCACAATTGTAATTGACAGGTAATGAAGCTATTTGTTAAAATATTTGCCTTTTTAAGTGAAAAAGAAAAATCAGAACAGGGCTATTTGAAGAATTATTTTATACACAGATTCTGCCTTGTTTCATAGTATGAGGGTTGAAGACGGAAAACAATCTAAGGGTCTCTCATTTTTTTCATTTTGTTTTGTTCAGTTTGGTTTTTTTTTTTTTTTTTTGCGCTGCTAAGAAGCTAAAATCATCCATCCTTATTCACATTGACAGTACCTAGCTGTAATGTTTCACAGAGTGTGCTGCTATTTTATAAACATTTTTATAATATATTATTTTACTGCTTAAATTCCAAGTCCTGAAGTAGATGGTTGAGATATGAGTTCTTCGTACTGGAAAAGCCCTTCTGTAGTTTGTTTTCTTCTGGTAGCATATTCATGGTTGTTTTTTTTTTTCTTCTTTGGTTTTTTGGTTTTTTTTTTTTTTTTTTTCCTCTGATGACATTCTTCAAAGACGGAGTATTCTTTACCTCAGGTTTACTGGACAAAATCAATAACTACAAAAGACAATGATTCACGCTTTTGTTTTCATAATACCTCACAACCGTACAGTTTCTGCTTGGGAGCCCATTCGCGTGAGGAACACAGAAGCAGTGTGAGCAGGGCTGACTCCCTCTCAGGTGGAAGGCAGGGCGGTCTCACTCCCAGGGACCTTTTTGGTCATGGAGGCCATCGGGCTCCCATTTAGACCCTGGTATCCTCATCGTGATGGAAAAAATACATTGAACCAAGGGATCCTCCCTCCCCTTCAAGGCAGACGTTCAGTACAAACATTTATGCAGTAGACTCAGACGTCGTAATTTGCACTTAGGTACCAGGTATCAGGAAAGAGACTAAAAAGAATTCCAGCAGGCTGTTTGGAGATCTTCATCTTGCAGCTTTTTCGAAAGCGGGGCTTCATCTGCAAAGGGCCCTTTCATCTTGAAGTTTTCCCCTCCGTCTTTCCCCTCCCCTGGCATGGACACCTTGAGTTTAGGATCATCTCTGCAGGTTTCCTAAGTCTGAGTCTGCGAGTAGATGAATCTGCAGCAAGCAGCGTTTATGGTGCTTCTTTCTCCCTCCTCTGTCTCAAAACTGCGCAGGCAAGCACTATGCCAGCCCAGGTCCTCTGCTAAGTGGTACTAAACGGTCAGGTTTTCAATCACACTGAATTGGCAGGATAAGAAAACTAGGTCAGATAAGTATGGGATGATAGTTGAAGGGAGGTGAAGAGGCTGCTTGTCTACAGAGGTGAAATTCCAGATGAGTCAGTCTCTTGGGAAGTGTGTTTAGAAGGGTTCAGGACTTTGTGAGTTAGCATGACCCTAAAATTCTAGGGGATTTCTGGTGGGACAATGGGTGGTGAATTCTGAAGTTTTGGAGAGGAAAGTGGAGCAGCCAGCAAGTTAGCTAGCCAGAGTTTTCTCAAGAGCCAGCTTTGCTCAGCACACTCTCCTGGGCTCCAAGGAGTCCCACAGAATGGGGAAAGCGGGAACCCTGGAGTTCTCGGGAATCTTGGAGCCTAAAGAGAAACCGAGGTGCAAATTCATTTCGCGGCGGCTGACCCTTGAGCTTAAACAGAAGCAGCAAATGAAAGAACCGGACAAATAAGGAAGGGCACAAGCCTCTCCGACTCTATTTACAGTCTGGAACTTTCCACTCTTCCTGTAGTCCTGAGGCCCCTGGGTCCTTCTAGCTTTTCTCTTTCCCATCCTTGGGGCCTTGTGTGATGATGGGTGTGGGGCTGCTGATGGGAAAGTCGGGGGTTTGTTAGGCTTTTCTGCCTGCTCCTGCTTAAACAAAAGAAGGAATCCTGGATTTTGCCCTCTCCTTAGATCTTAGTCTCTTTGGTAGCAGTTTTGTTCCAGAGGGGCTCCTCTCCCCCTTGGATTTGAACTTGCTCTTTTTTTTGTTGTGCTTTCTCTTCTTTTTCTTACCTCCCACTAAAGGGGTTCCAAATTATCCTGGTCTTTTTCTACCTTGTTGTGTTTCTATCTCGTCTTTACTTCCATCTGTTTGTTTTTTTCTCCATCAGTGGGGGCCGAGTTGTTCCCCCTGCCTGCCAAATTTTGATCCTTCCCCTCTTTTGGCCAAATCCTAGGGGGAAGAAATCCTAGTATGCCAAAAATATATGCTAAGCATAATGAAACTCCATGCGGGCCCATGACAGCCAAGAAGCCTGCAGGAGAAAGCCAAGGGCGGTTCCCTCCGCAGAATACCCCATGCGTCCTGAGAGGCGAGCTCCCTGGAGAGGGGGCTGTTCTTCCAGGAGGCCTTATTCTGAACTGCCTCAGGACCCCACTGGAGAGCACAGCATGCCTGACTACTGGGTCATCCTTGGTCTGTGTGCTCTGTACTGGAGGCTCTGTTCTGCCTCTTATCAGCCAGGTCAGGGGCACACATGGCTTAAGTGACAAAGCCAGAGGAGAAGACAACCCTGACAGCATCACATTGCATCCCTTTGCTAGCAGGATGGGTAACTCTTCAGACGGAGCTGCGCTTTCCTGCAGTCTAGCACCTCTAGGGCCTCTCCAGACTGTGCCCTGGGAGCTCTGGGACTGAAAGGTTAAGAAGATTAGGCAGGATCAGATGACTCTCTCAAAGAGGGCAGGGGAATTTTCTCTCCATGGGCCACAGGGGACAGGGCTGGGAGAAGAAATAGACTTGCACCTTATGTCATGTAAATAATTGATTTTCTAGTTCAAGAAGATAATATTGGTAGTGTGGGAATTGGAGGTAGGAAGGGGAGGAAGTCTGAGTAAGCCAGTTGGCTTCTAAGCCAAAAGGATTCCTCTTTGTTTATCTCTGAGACAGTCCAACGTTGAGAATAGCTTTAAAAGGGAAATTAATGCTGAGACGATAAAGTCCCCTTAAGCCAACAAACCCTCTGTAGCTATAGAATGAGTGCAGGTTTCTATTGGTGTGGACTCAGAGCAATTAACAAGAGCTGTTCATGCAGCCATCCATTTGTGCAAAATAGGGTAAGAAGATTCAAGAGGATATTTATTACTTCCTCATACCACATGGCTTTTGATGATTCTGGATTCTAAACAATCCAGAATGGTCATTTCAGGCACAACGATACTACATTCGTGTGTGTCTGCTTTTAAACTTGGCTGGGCTATCAGACCCTATTCTCGGCTCAGGTTTTAAGAAGCCATCAGCAAATGTGTACGTGCATGCCGTAGCTGCAGTCTGCATCCCTTCGCCTGCAGCCTACTTTGGGGAAATAAAGTGCCTTACTGACTGTAGCCATTACAGTATCCAATGTCTTTTGACAGGTGCCTGTCCTTGAAAAACAAAGTTTCTATTTTTATTTTTAATTGGTTTAGTTCTTACTGCTGGCCAACTCTTATATCCCCAGCAAATCATTGGGCCACTGGATTTTTTCCATTATGTTCATTACCCTTATATCATGTACCTCAGATCTATCTCTCTCTCCTCTCTCTCAGTTATATAGTTTCTTGTCTTGGGCTTTTTTTTTTCTTTTCTTTTTCTTTTTTTTTTTTTTTTTTTTTTGCTTTAAAACAAGTGTGATGCCATATCAAGTCCATGTTATTCTCTCACAGTGTACTCTATAAGAGGTGTGGGTGTCTGTTTGGTCAGGATGTTAGAAAGTGCTGAAGTAGCATGATCAGTGTACGCGAAAAGGTTTTTAGGAAGTATGGCAAAAATGTTGTATTGGCTATGATGGTGACATGATATAGTCAGCTGCCTTTTAAGAGGTCTTATCTGTTCAGTGTTAAGTGATTTAAAAAAATAATAACCTGTTTTCTGACTAGTTTAAAGATGGATTTGAAAATGGTTTTGAATGCAATTAGGTTATGCTATTTGGACAATAAACTCACCTTGACCTAAATTATCTGGCCGTTTTTGACTTATTTATAAACCAGCAGTCCTCAGAATGGAATACACTTGTCTCATGTCAGAACTCTGTTTCATGCCGCTGCAACAATTGGCAGTGGCATAAAAGACACATTCTAACCTGGAATAGAATCTCCATATGCCTCTGTGTTATGGCAGTACAAGTCATTGTTGACGTTGCTAGGGGATGAGGGGTGCCCATGCAGCCAGCTTATAAGCTAGAAGCCTCAGCCCACCTTCAGAAGGTGGGTACATCACAGACACTATGACTGGTCCTCAGAGGATCGCCCCTGATTATTGCCAGCTACTCATTCTGGGCTGTGAGGAAGCATCTCCTGGCATGAGAGGTACCAGAAGCCTGCGGTGCCATCTCCAGATTTTAGGGAGTCTCTGGGGAACCCCGCCCCTGCAGCTTTCCTGGCTCCTGCCTGCTGTTCTTTGTGGTTCCCACCTGATTTCTGATCCTTCCTGCACCCCTCCTCTGAGACACAGGCTGCGACTACCCTTGGTGGAGTCTAGAGGAGCAGAGCCTGGGAATGGGATGTGACAGTCTCCGTACTGCTGAAATGAGTTGCCAGGCCCTAGGCCCAGCTGCTGTTGGACCGTAGCTCAGACCAGCCTCTTTCCCAAGAGTGATGGGTGTGCAGAAGGCAAGGACCTAATGAACACTTTTTTTGTGTTTTGTTTTGAAACAGGGTCTTGCTGTGTCCCCCAGGCTGGAGTGCAGTGGCACAATCCCAGCTTGCCACAGCCTCAAACTCCTGGGCTCAAGCAATCCTCCTGCCTCAGCCTCCCAAGTAACTGGGATTACAGGCGCCCACCACCACGCCCAGTTAATTTTTTTTATTTTTTGTACAGATGGGGTTTCCCTTTGTTGCACAAGCTATAATGGACATTTTGATGTTACTATAAAATTCATTTTTTCCAAAGTTCCCTGTCTCTGAAAGTCATCGAAGGCTGTTTTCCATTTTAATTCTGACCTGAGTTGTAAACAAGATTAAAAACTGGCCATTGGGGAAGTCCAGATTAAGATATTCCCTGTTGATCTCAAGTAACCTCACTTAGTAGGACTTTTAAGCTTGCATGGACCCTAGAAATTCCCCTTTGTTCCCATTCCCCTTGACATCTGACATTCTTAGCGACAAATGGGGGTAACTTTTTTCTTGTGTGTCTGCCTAGTCTGCTGGCCTCTTGGGAGTTTCAAGGGCCTCTGGTTGCCATTCTTAACCGTCCTTGGAATTCTCTTCGGCATTACATAATGTCCACCTGGGTTCCTCTCCCTCCCCTTCCCCATCTTTTTGCTCTGTAGGATCAATGCTTGATCTGTTTATAGCATGACAACTCCACTCCCTCTCCCAAATGCCACCCAGCAACACTGCTGGGCTTCCCCGTTCTGAGCAATGGATGTTTTAAGGGCGGGAAGAGCAGATGAAGCACACAGCCGAGCAGTGAGAAATCTGACTGCCCCATCTACGCTCTTTCAGACCCAGATCATCTTACAACTGGAAAATCTCAAACTTGAAAGTGCCTTTCCTGCAAGTGGCCATTAAAAATGCAATGAAGACTGAAGACCTGGAAATCCCCGATCTTTTGTGCGTGTTCAAGGGAGTGCTTTTGTATCTCTAACGACTTTCTGAGATCTGGAGCTTTTATTCAATAAGCAGAGGTATCACCAAAATTCACCTTCCCAGTTGGCTTAGCAGTAATATTGTCAAAATACTGACACGAAGCAAGTACTCAAAAGCTGAATATTACACCAGATTACTTCCCTGCTGTGCTAGCAATTACAGCAACAGCAAAAATGCTGTGGACAGAGTAGGGAGATTCAGAGTATCAAGGTAAGCCCCGTACTCACAGCCGACGTGTATGCGGGGCCTGTACTGAGCCTTTAAGGAAAAGCACAGAAAAAAACAGGACACACAGGCCTACGAAACTGCAAAGACAAACAACAGCAAATGCAAATGAATCTGGGGGGAAATCGACGCTAAGGTGTGGGAGGGGCCCTTGCAGAGGAACAGTTTTCCTCAAGCGAGTGAGTTTTAGGAAAAACACTTCTGCTAGGAAGATCACGTGGGTCAGCATAGTTTGGAAACGGAAACAGAGTGTGACCTTTTCCAAAAATAAAAGGGATGGGAAGTAATTGTTTTTTTAAATGAAGGGAAAATATTCAAATAGGCGGCTTGAAGAGCACACACAATTTAATAGATTTTAAACACTATAAACACAGATGTTACGCTTGTGAAACAGGATGAGCACCGCCACAAACATTGATTTGGGATGCCCACCCACCTAATTTCTCGTGAGGCTTAAGGAAAGAAGGCTGGAAGTTTCAATATGACTGGTGGCTTTCCTTGTCTTGGGTTCTGGGGGCCTCCCCGTGCTGGAGGGGCTGATTCCATCCGCTGGGACCACAGGCTCAGTCAAACAGAACTGAGCGGCCTGAGAAAGCAAGACCAGCTCCCCTGCCTCTGTCTCGTTATCCCCCTGAAGCTTTGAGTTTATGCTTTAAGCTTGGAGTTTATTCATTATTATGGTTTCTTTCATGCTGATTTGCTTGGGCCCTGGCCGTTCTGCTGCTCTCACCGCCACCGCTCTGCTAAATGACTGTCCACGTGGTTTCAACGCACAGTTCTTCCTGCGAAGTCCACTAGGTGGTACTAATGCCACAGACAGGATCACTCACAAAGAAACCCAGAGCCAGCCAGGTGTAGGTTGTCTCTGCCCTGCGGGGAAGGGAACACCTCCCTCCAGCAGGCAGCAGGAGCAGCACCCCCGCCTCCGCCATCTCCCCAGGGCAGCCTGGGGAAGGAACGTCAGGCCTTTCCCGTCCGCACCTGACGCAGTTCCCTCACCTGGTTCTCTCACTACCGCCGCATCATGACTCCATCTGGGGTGGCTGGTGCTGGTTCATCACCTTTCCTGCCTCTTCAGTGACTAATCCAGAGATGGCACACTGGCAGCTTACAGACCAAATCCAGCCTGCAGACATAATTAGCTTGACTCCCACAGTGATTGAAATTGTCTTGGATTTACTTGCCAATACAAGATGAGAGCTTTCACATAAAAGTCAGGATTGTAACGACTCTTGGGAAATTTAAGTCCTGGCAACCACAGGCCTGCGAGGCGGCGAGGGCTGCAGCTGAGTGTGACTGGCCCCTTTCTCTACCCCCTGCCCACCCCACAACCCACTGAACCCGCTGCTCTCTTTTATGGCGCCTGCCAGTCCGCGTAGGGCTTACAGCTCTGCAGCCTAATCTGTGTCTGTTTTACCTCCCTGGCCAGGAAGGAGGACCCAGTAAGTCACAAGAGGGGGTCATCCTCCTCCAACCCTCTCCACCACAAACAGACCTGGAATACTCCCTTCAGTTTGTGGACCATAACCTCTCCTTCTCAGATAAAGAAAGACCTTATGCTCATTAAGCATTAAGATCTCTTTATGTCTTTATGAGTTTTTAGTTATCAGATTACCCCGGGGCTGGGCCAGATTTTTGAAATTCCTTTGAGATCCCAACATTCAGCCCCACGCCCAGGTCTGCAGGTAGGCCCAAATAAGGTGGGGTGGGTAAAGATCTGCTTTTTGCTTTTTGGTTTTCTTTGCTTTTGTTTCTTGAGACAGGGTCTTCCTTTGTCTCTGAAGCTAGAGGGCAGTGGCGTGATCACAACTCACTACAGCCTGAACTTCCCAGGCTCGAGTGATCCTCCCACCTCAGCCTCCCAAGTAGCTGGGACAACAGGCATGCACCACCACATCTAGATTGTTTAAAAAAATGTTTTATAGAAACAGGGTCTCACTATGTTGCCCTGGCTGCTCTCAAACTCTGGGCCTCAAAAGATCCTTCCCACCTCAGCCTCCCAAAGTGCTGGGTTACAGGTGTGAGCCACTACATCCAGACAGCTTTTCCTGCTTTTGTTTGTCTGGAGAGTCATTTTTAGTGCTCTTGGCACCATGGAGATTCCATGAGAAGACAAACCTGTGAGATTTCTACATTTGTTGAAAAAGTGCAAATCTCTGTGGCTATGTTTCGGTCAACCCCTTCACTGAGAATCGTTACTCTTCACCATCCCCTTCCCACACAGGGCTCCTGGGCACTGCTCATTTATTCAACAAATGAGGGCTGGGTACGTGCCTGGTGCTCCATATGGGACCCCCTCATTCAACAAATGTGTCTCAGTACTTGCTTTTCCAGGGATGAGATCTCTGCTGTCCTTGATCTCAAAGGCTAAAGACAGAGACAGATAAAAAGACAACTGCTACTTGGTGGCTGGCCCAGAATACAAGTGCTCTATGCTCTGCTCTGGAATGCCCACCCGGCCACCCACTCGCTTTGTAACCTTGGGCTCATCACTGAGCCACCCAGTAACTCATAGTAAACTCAGTGACTCAGTTTTTTCATCTGTGAAATGGGGTTTTGTAGTTTTGAAAGAGCTTTCCACAAGCCTCTCCTATAATCCTTTTATAACTCTGGTGAATTTGGTACCTTGTTTTGTAGCTAAGTGAATGGAGGGTCGCATGGCTCACTTGGCTTATCACAAAGAGTTAGGCTAGGACTGGATCCTCCCAGATGTGTCTAAATTCAAATATCATGCATCTTCTGCTACATTGGGCTACTTTATTGATCCATATTTTGCTTACTGAGCATTGAGCTGAAAGAGTGAGACTTTTAGCCTAGTGTGGGTTGGAAGATTGGAGGGGGGTGGGGTTGGATGATGACATCACTTAGTGAAATCATCAGGGGATCGTTTTTTAATGAAGACAAAGTCAATGAAGAAAGTAAAGGGCCTTGTAATCTAAGGAGGAGTTTGTCACTGAATGTACACCAAGGAAGTAGCCTTTTCTTTCCAGCATCTTTGCCTTGCCCCTTGGCTATTCTTCATGCTCATTCCATTCAGGTTATAAATGAGTTGCTCATAAACTCCTGGGAAGGAGCCATGGGTTCTGCTTTCCTCCCAAATCCCCAAACCTACGTCAATTAAAAAAAGAATCACGGCCAGGCATGGTGGCTCATGCCTGTAATCCCAGCATTCTGGGAGGCCGAGGTGGGCAGATCATGAGGTCAGGAGATCAAGACCCTCCTGGCTAACATGGTGAAACCCCATCTCTACTAAAAATACAAAAAATTAGCTGGGTGTGGTGGCAGGCGCCTGTGGTCCCAGCTACTCGGGAGGCTGAGGCAGGAGAATCACCTGAACCCAGGAGGCGGAGGTTGCACTGAGCCGAGATTGTGCCACTGCACTCCAGCCTGGGTGACACAGCGAGATTCCATCTAAAAAAAAAAAAAAAAAAAAAATCACATATCTAGTTTGTCCCTATTCTTCAGGGACCCACGAATATCTGTGTTATTATTATCTCTCCCCCAACGCTCCCTCCTTCCCCCACCTAGCCCAGAGAATCTCAGTCCAGAGGCAGGGAAGCCTTGTTTTTATCATCACAGTCTCCCAAGGCTTTACTATTTAAAGATTCCTTTTGTTATCCTATAGAAAGAGATATTCTTTTTCTTGGTTTTTCGTGGCCACCTTCCTTGCCCCAAAAAATGGGACACAGGAGGAAGGGCCCAAAAACGTAGAGGAAAAATACTGGAGGAAAAAATGCTGATTAATATTTCAAAAAATATTATTTTACCATGGATGCAATGACCTGAGGCCCTGCAAGGGTGAATGCCATACTGAGGGTCACCCAGCAATGTACGAATGAACATGAAAGAGAACTCCTGGCCTCTGCAGGCTTCCATTCATTGCTCAGCTCTGTGAGCCTCTGGACATCTTGGTGAATACTCTCTCAGAAAATCTTGAAGCATCACAGGTTTTAAAAGCAGTCACTCACTTATGTTTTTCCTATGTGACTGTAAACTCACAATGAGGGGACTGTGGAAGATTTGCTTCCATATGGCACTGCCTAGGTATTAGGGCCAAGACACCTAGGATTTTAGGGCCTAGCGGTCTTCTCTTTTCCTTAGCATTCCGTCAGGGCTCCGGCAAGAACAAGAAGGTTGGCCTTTCTAGCCGATGTCCCCCTAGTGCTTGCTACTTGCCTGGAATATTATGGACTGTATCATACATTTCTGTATTACATACAATCATTGTGACAGAGTCAGGATCCTGTAGTGGAAAAAGGCTTAGTTAAAAAGATGATCTGACTTTGAATCCCAGGGCTGCCACTTAGCCCGAGTGGCTCTGAGTCTCTGAGTCTCTGCTGTTCTTTTATAAAATCTCTCTGGATTATTAGAAGGATTGAATGAGGTAGTCTGTGTAAAGTGCCTAATACATAGAAAGCTTTAACAAGAAGCAGCTGGTCTGGACATATGCAAACACACCAAGGACTGTGTTAATTGCTTTTGAAGGCATTATAGATGCAACGTTATTTTCCCAAAAAGTCAGGGGTGGAGGTGGATATGGGTTTTCTGTGGATCCTGATGAGACTACTCTCAAGAGCACAGCAGTGAAACATAAGCATTTACAACTCGCATAATATCCCCTTGATGCTGCTGCCCTTCTTCCAAACAGCAATGAACTTGGGCTTGAGGAGCGTTCTCTTCCCCACTAAGCAACAGGCTAACAGGCAAGGCATGAAAAGGGATTAGAGGATGCATGTATTCAAATAAAGGGGAGTTCCCCAGAAGCATAGCAGGCTGAGAAGGCATCTTTCGACTGTCCATCAGTAGGAAAGCTGTTTGACTGGCAGATATAATTTTTTTGGAACCAGCAATAATGGGGAGCTATTGGTGACAGATGTCAGATGTTGGCAGAGCAGCTGCCAAAACAAGTCTCCCTGCACCTTCAGACATCAAGCTGATGGGGGACTGGGAGTCCCTTCTCACTTGGATCATTGGTCACATTATTATTTCTCAGTCGCTGGACAAAGCAGATGGTTTACCATGTATTTGTGATTTTCTGTTGGCCTAGAAATTCTGTTCTTCCATCAGGGTACAGCATGTAATCAATTATGACAGTGGGTGGTGCAAGAAAATCCCTGCCAGTAAAAGCCCAAGACTTTCTCTTTTATTAAGTCTGCATAAACCACTACAATTTCCAACTTCAAAGCAATAGAAGAAAAAAGCAAAGTAGTGGTGTTATAAATAACTTGGGTAATCGCAAAAACCACAGTTCTCAGTTGGTCCCAAACACTCTCAGTCTGTACTATCTGATGTCAGTTTTGTCTGTCCATTTTTATTCTGAAACTTAAAATCCTCTTGTCTCTATTCTAGTAAGTCTTTATATATATATATATAATGTTTAGACAGAGTCTTGCTCTGTCACCCAGTCTGGAGTGCAGTGGCACGATCTTGGCTCACTGTAACCTCCACCTTCCAGGTTCAAACAATTCTCCTGCCTCGGCCTCCGAAGTAGCTGGGACTATCATGCCCAGCTAATTTTGTATTTTTAGTAGAGACAGGGCTTCACCATGTTGGCCAGGCTGGTCTTGAACTCCTGACCTCAAGTGATCTGCCCACCTTGGCCTCCCAAAGTGTGCCGGGATTGCAGGTGTGAGCCACTGTGCCCTGCCTCTATTCTGGTAAGTCTTAAAGAGCTTTATCTTAGAGTCATAAAGTGACCTAATTAAAAATAAACAGAACAAATACCGGGAACATACTACCCCTCAACTAAGGTTTTTTTTTGTTTTGTTTTGTTTTTTAAATTCTCAGCTGTATTCTATTACATAGTAAAAATAGTAAGTTGCCTTGCTTTAGTATGTATGAGTAGCCACATAGAACAGTTTATATGTTCTCCGTCACCCACCCTCTGGATAATTTTCTTTGTGAAAGACACCTTGCTTATTTGTATGCATGTGTCTCAGAAAACAAATTCTTTAGTAATAGAGCAGAACAAGCATTTTTAACATTTTAACTACCAAGTAGAGAAACCGTTGACATAAATTACATGTTTCCTCTTGTCTTTTAAAAATATGTATGTATTTTTTCTTAAAAATCAGGCTCATAAATGAATGGCTTTCTGCTCTTTTTTCGTTTAATCTCCTATCGGGGAATGTTATCATACCATTAAATATTCTGTAAGAACATGATTTCTAGGGCTGGGAGCGGTGGCTCACACCTGTAATCCCAGCACTTTGGGAGGCCAAGGCAGGAGGATCACCTTAGGTCAGGAGTTTGAGACCAGCCTGGCCAACATGGTGAAACCTGATCTCTACTAAAAATACAAAAATCAGCTGGGCGTGGTGGCACGTGCCTGTAATCCCAGCTATGTGGGAGCTGAGGCAGGAGAATTGCTTGAACCCTGGAGGCGGAGGTTGCAGTGAGCTGAGATGGTGCCACTGCACCCCAGCCTGGGTGACAGAGCAAGACTCCGTCTCAAGAAGAAAAAAAAAAAAAAACCCAAAAAAACCCCCTAGATTCTAATGAATTGTTTGGGTTCCTACAATACATCTAGTACTACTCGAGGTGCTGAAGACACAGAAGGGAACAAGCCAGTCCCCATGGTCAAGGAATACATATCCTGCTGAAGAAAGACAAGCAATGAACCTACAAAAATGTTCATAAATGATATAATTTCAGAATAAAATCGGATGATGGATAGTGACTGGGCAGGCTACTTTGCTTGAGGGAAGACCTCTTGAGAGTGGGACTTCTGAGTTGATACCTGAAGGCTGAGAAGGAGGCAGCCATGCAAATATCTTGGGAAAGAGCTCTGTGAGCAGAAGGAACAGAGAATGCAAAGATCCGGAGGTAGGAATGAGCATGACATGGTCTACGAACAGAGAGAAGCCCTGATGGCTGGAGCTGGATGAGGAGGGGCAGTGAAGAGAGAATTGCAACTGGAGGGCCAAGACGGGTCATGCCACATAGGCCTTGCAGGAGTTGGGACTTGATTCTAACTGCAATGAGAATTCAATAGAGAATTTTCCAGCAAGGGAGTGACACAATAGGGACATCTCTTCAATGGCTGAGTACCACAGTAGAGGCAGCAGAGCTATGCCAACAGGCTGTCACAGTAATCCAGACGAGAGGAGATGGAGGCTCAGCCTGGGACACAGTGAGACTCCAGAAGTGGTGGATTCAGGACATAATTTGGTGATAGACCCCATAAACTTTTTTTAAAGGTTTTGGATAGATAGCTTTTATCACTTATTTATTATTGAAGATATGTACAACACAATAAATAAGCTTGCTTCAGACGTATATATAGAACTCTGTATCCAATAATGAGTGAATCCACATTCTTCACAAGGACACACGAAACATTTCTGTGAAACGCCTGTGGACTAGTCTACAAACCAAGTCTCCATAAATTTCAAAAATGTATACCCTTGAAAATCTTTGAAGTCCTGGAGATTTAAGTCTTCAACTATCTTAGTCTTACTACCAAAAATAGCCCCTAAGGAAAAAAAAAAAACCTTTCGATAAAAAAAAGATAAACAAGAATAATATAAATTTCACAGACTCCAGCTAACCAGCTTCTGGTGGTTAGTCAACAGGCCAGCTTTTGGTCACAATGTAATTAATTTCATTCTTAATGCATTGCTGAAATTATTTAAATGCCTGGGGAACTGGCTCCAACCCACAATCTCCTCCCCTACCCTACATTCCAAATAGATCAGGCATTTTACACTTGGCTCATCTTCAGTGAAGACAGTAATTAATCTTTATTTGAAAACAAGATTTGGGAGGCAGAGGCGGGCAGATCACCTGAGGTCAGGCTTTTGAGACCAGCCTGGCCAACATGGTGAAACCCCACTCTACTAAAAATATAGAAAAATTAGCTGGGCGTGGTGACATGCACCTGTAATCCCAGCTACTCAGGAGGCTGGGGCAGAAGAATTGCTTGAACCTGGGAGGTGGAGGTTGCAGTGAGCTGAGATCACGCCACTGCACTCCAGCCTGGGTGACAGAGCGAGACTCTGTCTTAAAAAAACAACAACCAAGAAAACGAGTAAAATCCAGCACTCACTGCATTATTGAGCCTACAGAAATCTATGAGGAATTTGACAGGGAATATTAGGGTAGGTAAAGAATCAAGGGTTTCAGGCCGGGCGCGGTGGCTCACGCTTGTAATCCCAGCACTTTGGGAGGCCGAGGCGGGCGGATCACGAGGTCAGGAGATCGAGACCACGGTGAAACCCCGTCTCTACTAAAAATACAAAAATATTAGCCGGGCGTGGTGGCGGGCGCCTGTAGTCCCAGCTACTCGGAGAGGCTGAGGCAGGAGAATGGCGTGAACCCGAGAGGCAGAGCTTGCAGTGAGCCGAGATCGCGCCACTGCACTCCAGCCTGGGCGACAGAGCGAGACTCCGTCTCTACCAAAAAAAAAAAAAAAAAAAAAAAAAAAGAGTGAGGTCTCTCTTGATAAACAGGCTTAGCAGGATTCTTTGGTAAAACCCGGCTCGGCAGGCCGAGGATGCCGTCTAGTATAGAAAAGGCCTCAAAGGAGCCCGACTCAAGTTTGGTCAAGGAGGGCGTCTGTCCCGGCGGAGTTGGGGTGGGTGGGTCTAAGTCTACAGACCTTGCCGAGCTACGTCCCCAAGGTTAGGGACTAACAGACCTCATAGAACACAGTGTGTTGGTCGCTGTACACCCGTGAGGGATTCATCACGGTGGCCAGCTGTAAGACGAACGGCTGCATTCCAGCCTCCATCGGATCAACCACAAATCAGTGCGCCGGCTTCCTTATCTGCCCCGAACGCAGGCTGCCGGCTATCGAGGGAGGGAATCCTACCGCGGACTCCGCGGGCGGGGCCTCCCGCACCTGCCGCGCGCCAATCACAGGCCGGCGCGCAGGGGCGCAAGCGCCGCAGCCCTGGGCGGGGCTTCCGTGGCTCCCGCATCTCCCCCGCCCCGTCGGCCTCGCCCGGCCCTGAGTGGCCTTCGGGGATGACGTGCGAGGCCGCCTCGGCCTATGGCGGCGGAGCCGGCCGGCTGCTTGGCGGAAGTGGTGTGGGGGAGGTGGCCCGCAGTGCAGGGGCAGCGCAGCGCGGGACCGCTGACGGGACGCGGCTCGGGGAACATGGCTCGCTTCGCTCTGACTGTTGTCCGGCAGTGAGTATGGCTGTGGCAGGATGCCTTTCTCTCTCTCTTCCTTGAGTGTGTTGGAGCGGGTGAAGGGAAAACGGGTCTACCACCCTCTCCCCTGCTCGCTCCAGCCCCGGGGGACTGGCTTGGAAGCGCTTTTTCCGGGGCGCTTGCCCTAGGGCCGTCTCGTGTCGCCCCTCCTCTCACCCCAGCAGCCCCGAGGGACGATGGCAGGTCTTAGATAGCTTCGTCCCGTGTTTCAGATAAAGCGAGGCCCGGAGGGGCAAGGGATCGGGGTTCGTAGGCACTTGGTGGCTGCACCAAAAACGGTGCCAGACATGTCCATAGACTTGTCTGGGTACCGCTTTTGCTCCCCAGCAGATTGCAAAGAGTTTGCAGAATTGCTTGTCCTTGGCTGATGTTTTTGATGCCGGCTGCCTTCCGCTATCCTCTCTGTTTCCGAGGTTCCCCCTCGTTTCCCCAGGCAGTCAGCCCCCCAGGCACATATATGAGACTTCTTTCTTTTCCCCAGAGGTTACAGTTCTGGGAGAGAAGAGGATCACAGCTCTGATCTCAGCAGACCGTATCATCCCAAATAAATGTTTTTATTATCATAACATTACACGAAGCTGAATGCTGATAGGTCTTTATGTCTCTTTTCTTATCAACATGTATTTGCCAAATGTTAACGGGAGGTGAAAATCAGGGTACAGATTTTTCTTTTTTCTTTTTTTGTGAGATGGAGCCTCGCTCTGTCACCCAGGCTGGAGTGCAGTGGCGCTATCTCTGCTCACTGCAACCTCCCGCCTCCGGGGTTCAAGCGATTCTCCTGCCTCAGCCTCCCGAGTAGCTGGGATTACAGGCATGCGCCACCACGCCCGGCTAATTTTTGTATTTTTAGTAGAGATGGGGTTTCGCCATTTTGGCCAGGCAGGTCTGGAACTCCTGACCTTAAGTGATCCGACCACCTCGGCCTCGCAAAGTGTTGGGATTACAGACATGAGCCACCGCGCCCTGCTAAGAGCACAGATTTTTCAGGCAAGGTAGACCTCGGTTGGAATCTGTTCTCCAGCTAAGAGCCAAGTAGCCTGGACTTAAATTTCCTGCTATGCAAATGATAGTGCTTATCTCACTATTTTAATGCGAGAATTAAATGGGGGACAGGTAAAGTGTATGATGCAACAGGGGAAGAAATATATCTGAGAAATAACTTCTATAAAGAAAGCTCCAATAAAAGTGCAGTTGATTCCCAAATACGAACGTACAGCTTAGCACACCAGCATTTTGAGTAGGTACTATATGCCAGTAGACTGGATCATACAGATAAATAACATACCATTTCTGCATTCATGGAGCTCACAAAGGACGTTAATATGATTTAACTTTGTCAATTGACTTTAACAGCTATCTTTTCTGGCCTGTGCTTCCTTTATAAGAAAGATAATCTTAAGAATCCTCTAAAATTGTCCGTTTAGGATTAGCAGGATTTTAATGGCTACCTTAGAAATCTAGTTCCTCACTGTCTCTTCTCCCACCCCTCTCGGTTGTATAGAATGCCTTGGGAGAATTCTTAACTTACTAAAGGTCACACAGCTAATTGGTAGCAGAACAGGAGCTAGAGGCCTGATCACCCTTTCTTCCAATGTTGGTGCACTTTCTAGATGCCTGACCCAGCCAGCCCAGTGTCATATTTATAATTGAAACTCAGACCATCAAGGTGATTCACCCCTGTAATCCTAGCACGTTGGGAGGCGGAAGTGGGTGAATCCCTTGAGCAAAGGAGTTAAAGACCAGCCTGGGCAACATGGTGAAACCTCCTCTACAAAAAAAAAAAAAAAGCTGGGTGTGGTGGTGCATGCCTGTGAACCTAGCTAATAGGGAGGCTGAGGCAGGAAGATCACTTGGATCACATGAGCCTGGGAAGTCAGGGCTGTAGTGACTGTGATTGGGCCACTGCACCCCAGCCTAGGCGACACAGTGAGACCCTGTCTCTAAAAGAAAAAAAAAAAAAAGAAAAAAAAAGAAAACTCAGAAGTTATAGAATATTTGGGGTAAGGCAACCCCTAAAAAGATGATTCCTATTTAGATTCTTAATAGACGATAGTCATATAAATATGGATTTTATTCCCTTTCTGCTGCTTACAAAGGGTTTGATTCCGGAGGCCCTCATAGGAATCATTTAAAAAATGTCTTAATAAATGATTATTTGCCAGGCACTGTTGTAATTAAAATCTGACAATTTAGTGAGTTAAGGACTGATATCCTCATTTTTCACGTGAGGCAGCTGAGACCGAGATGCCTTGTAACTTGCTTAAAGTCACATGGCAAGTTGAGGAAGTAGGAGTTTAACCAAAGCAACTTAACCACTCACCGTCTTTTGTTTCCTACTTAATGTGTTAAAACCTGGCATTTGTAGATTACTTGAACATCACCAGCCATTTTTGAGGCTACTTTTTAGTCTCTTAATATAATTGTGTGGAGTTATGACAATAGTTTATTTTGTTCTGTTTTATGTGTAGGAAGATGGAGTGAGAGGGCTGGTTCAATGCTTTCCGGTCTGGATAATCCCTCTTCTTGCCTTCAGAGTTCTCAAAACCAAAACCTGGTGATCCTTTCAGGAAAAGAAGTGATTTTTAAATTTGACTCATTATCACCATAGTTAAATGTAATGACTTTTTGAAGAGTTAGATAATTTTATTGGACTTACCTCTTCAGATAATGCAAAAAAATCTTTAAAGCAATTTAAGTTCAACAGAACCTGTTAGGAATCTTGTGCTGTTCCTGTATGTGGTTTATCTTTCTTCATACTTTGAAATGAAAGTACCAGTGTGTATCATTTCTGGAACAAAATGCCCAAGATTCCAGAATTCAGGTCTATCATCATTGTCAGACTATAACTTCTCATGAGCTTACGGCACAGCATTGTTGAAAACTCCAACACGTGTATGTTGGCATTACCATCACCTATCCAGCACTATTGAAGGGTCTGGTTCCTTGAAATGTTGTAGGTGTTTGCAGTGAGTCCCCGGCGAAACCATCCATTTAACTTCGTTTTTTTTTTTTTTTTTGGAGCTATGTGTGCCTTTATTAGCTGAGCCACTACTTGAGGGGGATGAAGCGGGAGGAGTGGGTGGCCCCGATGCCGGGCCGGCAGTGCTTCACCGGCTTGTAGGTGATGGAGAACTCGCCCAGGTAGTGGCCGATTATCTCCGGCTTGATCTCCACCTGGTTGAAGGTCTTGCCGTTGTAGACGCCCACCATGCTGCCCACCATCTTGGGCAGGATGATCGTGTCCCGCAGGTGCGTCTTCACCACTTCCGGCTTCTCCATGGGCGGTGCCTCCTTCTTGGCCTTGCGCAGGCGCTTCAGCGGCGAGTGCTGTTTCCGCCGCAGGCCCGGGTTTAGTTGCCGCCGCTGGCACGCACTGTACAGCTGCGTTAGCTGCTCGCAGGACATGTCCAGTAGCCGGTCCAAGTCTGTGTCGCAGTAGGTGAGTTTGCGGAAGGTCCGCTTCTTCTGCTCTACCTCGGCCATCTTGTCGGATCCTCAGAAAAGTTCACTTCCATTTTTAGGCAGCTCTTAAAGCTTTTAAGATTTTTTGGCAAACTAAATTTAATTTACTTTTAATGATTTAAAAATGAATTAGTAAAGGTTTTTTGTTTTTGCTTTTTTTTTTTTTTGAGACGGAGTTTCACTCTTGTTACCCAGGTTGGAGTGCAATGGCATGATCTCGGCTCGCCACAACCTCCGCCTCCCGGGTTCAAGCTATTCTCCTGCCTCAGCCTCCGGAGTAGCTGGGATTACAGGCATGTGCCACCACGCCTGGCTACTTTTGTACTTTTAGTAGAGATGGCGTTTCTCCATGTTGGTCAGACTGGTCTCGAACTCCCGACCTCAGGTGATCCGCCTGCCTCGGCCTTCCAAAGTGTTGGGATTACAGGCGTCAGCCACCCCACCTGGCCGAATTAGTAAAGTTACTGATAGCAAAACTGATTTGTTTTTGTTACTGTACTTCTATTGGCAGTTACTTTTTGTGTAATGCTAATAATTGTTCTGTATATTAATAAAGCAAGCAAAATACTATTAGGTCATCTGTAATTTAGTACTTTTATAAAGCTAATGCTTTTATAAAATTTTAATGCTTTATAAAAGTATAAAGGTACCTTGTACAGATACTTTATAAAGATCAAAGACAGCCAAAAGTCCTGTAATCCCAGCACTTTGGGAGGCCCAGGCGGGTGGATCACCTGAGGCCGGGAGTTCAAGACCAGCCTGGTCAGCATGGTGAAACCCCGTCTCTACTAAAAATACAAAAAATTAGCTGGGCGTAGTGGCACGCGCCTGTAATCCCAGCTACTCAGGAGGCTGAGGCAGGAGAATCTCTTGAACCCGGGAGGTAGAGGTTGCAGTGAGCCCAGATCACGCCTTTGCCCTCCAGCCTGGGCAACAAGAGTAAAACTCGTCTCAAAAAAAAAAAAAAAAAAAAAGGGACAGCCAAAAGTCTTGTGTTACTAGCTCTTGAAATCTTCTATATTTGCAAATGAATGTATTAGTGTAAAGGAATTAGGACTAAGCTGTATTCGTGATATCAGGTGAGGGTTTACATTTTCATTTACACTAAAGAACAACTTTCCCATGATTTATCCCTCCTTTGTAGCACGCTGAGTTTGTGTTGAATTTGAATTCCTTAAATGGAATTAAGGGAAATTGAGCTTTGTGTATGATTTTTGAAGAAATGCTGCAGAGTATAAATCCAGGGTAACAAGATACAATGTCTTTTAAGAACTGTGAGATAACCTGCAAAATGAATGATGTATATTTGTAGGTCCTATAAATGGCTGATCCTAAGACTTAACATCTTGGCAGAAGCACTTGGATTCCTGCAGAGTCAGGTTTCTGTTTTGGAAATGGACCACACTGCAGATTTTGAAAATGAGTGGTGTTATTCCTGACTCCTTCAAAATATATCCCTCTGACCTTTCAGCTCCCTTCACCTTCTCTGCTGCTATCACAAGTCAGACTTGGTTAAGGGAAATAGATCAATAGTAAAACTGTTTTAGCCATCAACTTTCCTTTCCCATTCCCCAAACGTACTAATTAAACAGTTACTTCAAAGATTTATATAAACCTCTCGATAAAGCTGATAAAAGCTGTACAACTAAATAGTTATGAAAGCTTTTGGAAAAAAATCTATTTTTGGATTCCTACTGTTTAATATTTATAAAGTGATTTGAACGCAAAAATGCCGAATAGAACTAAACCGAATGCTGTGATTGTTAATAATACTATTGAGTCTACAGCAGCCTCTGTTGATATACAGCTAAATGAATCCTTCATTATATCACAGTGGTTATGCTGCTTTCACTGAAAATCGTTAGATGGTGGGGCAGTGCTTTTATGAGACCATCAAATTTCTGGGATTCTATTTTTTATTTTTTATTTTTATTTTTTTTAATTTATTTATTTTTTTTGAGATGGAGTCTTTCTCTGTCCCCCAGGCTGGAGTGCACTGGCGCGATCTCGGCTCACTGCAAGCTCCGCCTCCCGGGTTCACACCATTCTCCTGCCTCAGCCTCCCGAGTAGCTGGGATTACAGGCGCCCGCCACCACGCCTGGCTAATTTTTTGTATTTTTAGTAGAGATGGGGTTTCACCGTGTTAGCCAGGATGGTCTCGATCTCCTGACCTCGTGATCCGCCCGCCTCGGCCTCCCAAAGTGCTGGGATTACAGGCTTGAGCCACCGCGCCCGGCCGGATTCTATTTTTTATAAAATGACATTTTGACAGTATAAACCTTTATTTTAATTTGAATCTTTCGTTATCTACTTTGATTAAATAAAAATGCTGAGTTAATCGTCAGCAAGTGTACAAAAAGTAATCATCTCTGCCAAATTTCTGTGATTTCTAAATACTGAGTTTTTTGGTGGCTCTTGCATGATTTCTTGGTTGGCAAATTCTTAAATTTTTTCTCACCCCTCATTTCAAAATGAGGGTGCTTCTTTGGCTTTGGCTGGAAATTGTATTAGCAACATATAAAAAGAAAAACTTTAGACAAATTAGACTTAGTTTATTTGAGCAAAGAAATGATTCATAAATCAGGCAGCACCTGAACCAGTAAAGCTTCAGAGTGCTCAACCCAGCGACATAGGCAGGCAGTATTTATAGACAGAGAAAGGAAGTGACATGGCCAGGCGCAGTGGCTCACACCTATAATCCCAGCACTTTGGGAGGCTGAGGCAGGAGGATCACCTTAGGTCAGGAGTTCAAGACCAGCCTGGCCAACGTGGTGAAACCGTGTCTCTACTAAACATACAAAAATTAGCTGGGCGTGGTGGCGCTTGCCTGTAATCCCAGCTATTTGGGAGGCTGAGGCAGGAGAATTGCTTGAATCCTGGAGTTGGAGATTGCAGTGAGCCGAGATCACACCGCTGCACTCCAGCGTGGGCTGCAGAGTGAGACCCCATCTCAGAAAAAAAAAAAAAAAAAAAAAGAAAGGATGTGACATATAGAAATAGCCTGATTGGTTACAGCTCCGCTTTGCCTTATTAGGACATGTCTGAGCAGTTTGCCGCCCATAATTGGCTGAAAGCTCAGCTGCCATGGTTGGCTGAGACTTGGTTTTTATTACAGGAATATACTCTCAAATTGTGTTGTGGTTTGTGTACATATTAAGTTAGGTGACAGCTCCCTAGGCATGGAGGCAGTTTAGGCCAGGTTTAATTTAAGGGCTACAAGCCACTGTCTAGCGAGGATGTTACTTGTTTTGTTTTGCTTTTGAGGGCGTGATCTCGGCTCACTGCAGCCTCCGCCTCCTGGGTTCGAGCAGTTCTTCTGCGTCAACCTCCCAAGTGGCTGGGACTACAGGCACGCGCCACCATGCCCAGCTAATTTTTGTATTTTTGGTAGAGACAGGGTTTCACCATATTGGCCAGGCTGGTCTCAAACTCCTGACCTCATGATCCGCCCGCCTCGGCCTCCCAAAGTGCTGGGATTACAGGCATGAGCCACCGCGCCCAGCCGAGGATGTTGCTTGTATTGAAATAACAGATATTTTATTCTTGGTCTCAGCAAGATTTTGAGGCTGAGACAGGAAGTGAATCCAATACATGGTAACTATTTTCTAGATTAAAAATGACGGGTTCCCCATGTTTGCCCTGAATGCTTCTGCTTTATCCATCTGAATGGTAGAGGTTAATATCCTCTTTCATGCCCATTTTATAAGATTCTGAATGAATTTTGGAGTGTAGGAAATCTTTTTTTTTTTGAGACAAGGTCTTGCTTTTGTTGCCCAGGCTGGAGTGCAATGGCATGATCTTGGCTCACTGCAACCTCCGCCTCCTGGGTTCAAGTGATTCTCCTGACTCACCTCCCGAGTAGCTGGGATTACAGGCGCCTGCCACCATGCCTGGCTGATTTTTGTATTTTTAGTAGACACAGGGTTCTACCATGTTGACCAGGATGGTCTCGAACTCCTGACCTCAGGTGATCTGCCCTCCTTGGCCTCCCAAAGTGCTGGGATTACAGGCGTGAGCCACTGCACGTGGCCTAGGAAATCTTTTGTTAATATTAACAACAATGATAATGGCAAATCAGTGCTGTTGGTTTTTTACCAAGGTATAAATAGTTCTGTGTATTTTTATTTTTTTATTTTTTTGGAGACAGAGTCTTGCTCTGTTGCCCAGGCTGAAGTGCAGTGGCATGATCTTGGCTCACTGCAACCTCCGCCTCCCGGGTTCAAGCGATTCTTCTGCCTCAGCCTCCCAAGTAGCTGGGACTACAGGCACTCAACACCATGCCTGGCTAATTTTTGTATTTTTAGCAGAGATGGAGTTTCACCTTATTGGCTAGGCTGGTCTCGAACTCCTGACCTCGGGATCTGCCCACCTCGGCCTCCCAAAGTGCTGGGAGTACAGGTGTGAGCCACCGTGCCTGGCCAGTTCTGCGTAATTTTCTTTATCTTGCATTTATTTTTTAAGCTAATACATCCACATATTTAGAAATCAAAACAATTCTCCCTAGTCTTCCTATTCTCCCCCCAACCAGTAGGTGACCATGTTTATTAGTTGCATGTTTATCCTTCCATTGTTTCTTTGTGCAGATCCAGATGTTTATTTCCCTCCTTTCTAAAAAGGTAGCTTTCTTTTCATATTATTCTATACCTTGTTTTTTCTACTTAATCATATATCTTGGTGAGCATTCCATATCTTTACATATAATGTCTCTCTTTAAAGGACACATTTACATAGGATTCCATTAGGTAGATATGTCACTGTTTATTTGTTAATATAAATAATGGTTATTCTGGCCATAGTTAAGGAATGAGTTTCCCTGTTATGGACATTTGGGTTGTTTATAATCTGTTGCTACTAGAAATAATACTGTAGCTAATGATCTTTTTTTTTTTTTGTGAGACAGGGTCTTGCTCTGTCACCCATACTGGAGTGCAGTGGTGTGATTGCAGCTCACTGCAACCTCTGCCTCCCAGGTTTAAACAATTCTCGTGCCTCAGTCTCCCGAGTAGCTGGGATTACAGGTGCCCGCCACCACGCCTGGCTAAATTTTGTATTTTTAGTAGAGATGGGGTTTCATCATCTTGGCCATGCTGGGCTTGAACTCCTGACATCGTGATCCACCCACCTCGGCCTCCCAATGTGCTGGGATTGCAAGCATGAGCCACCACGTCTGGCCGCAAATGATCTTTTAAATATGAGTGAATTCAGTTATTCCCAGTAATTGGGTTATTGGATAAAAGGGTAAACAGATTTGTCATTTTGATAGGTATTTCCAGATGACCCTCCCTAGGTAAAAGTACATTCACTGAAGTTCTGTCATTTCCCAGGATTTTCTCCAGGCCCTGGGCATGTTGAGGGTATGTAATCCCTGCTTGTGCCTTTAAGGAACTGGAGCCAGGATAGACACAGAGCTAAAAAGTCAATTAGCACACAGATGAAAACTTATGTTGGTAGCGCCAGGGGACCATGGGAGCATAGAGTGTGGGTATTAAATAGAGTAGGTAGATGGGGAATGGTTCTGGGGAGGGAGACTACCTAAAAGAACCGGTCTTGTGTTGGGTCTTAAAGAACATTCATATTGGCCAAATCCAGCAATCTGTGTCTTGGCAGAGGTTGGCATACAGCTGATTTTGTAAACAAGCGGCAATATTCCAGGCCGAGGCCTGAGTTTGTGATTCTGACTTCCAGGTCTGGTAGATTTTTTTTCTAGATCTGAGTAAATCAATCCTATGTGACATTTTAATTATTATAAACTAGTGCTTCACTTAAAAACAATGGATCGATCATTTTCCATGGAAATCAAGGAAATGCAAATTAAAATTAAAGTGAGATGAATTGTTCAGGTACCAGATTGGTACAAATTGAAGAAACCTTCCATCACTGAATCTTGTTGAGGGTGGTACACCACACTACAGGGTAGTGTAACTTGCTATGACACTGGCATTACCTAATAAAGCTGGGTATTTGCATACCTTATGGCCCAGCAATTCTAGTGGTAGGTTGGGTCAGCAAACATTTAATTAGCGCTCAAAGAAATTTCAACTGAATTCTCCTTGATTCTACTTTTCATGTATTTGACAGTTGCATTTATTGTTAACCTATCCTGCTGTCTGTCCGGTCTTGCCCATGCACTTCCGGCCCTTTTCCCCCTCCAGCCTCAGTAACCCCAGTTATTTTGTGACAAAGTTTCCGGTTCTTTTACCCTTCCGGTTGCTTCAGATTGCTTTGTTTTGGTATTTTAGTTTTTAAAAGTGTAGTACTCAAACCTCAGTTCAGTGTGCAGTTGGTCTGCGAGATAGCTGTCAGTACTACAAAAAATAACTGCTGAAGACCTAGGAACTAAGAGAAGGCAGGGGGTTCTGAAGGTTTGTGCACTTCTCTCCCATTCCATTCAGATTCTCTTTAACTTGCTCATTCAGTCCAGCAGTGAATAGACTGACTCTTAACGTTTTTGGTCCTGCTGCCAGTAAGAATAGTTTTGATCAATATATTTCTTTTAACAAAATTATTTGGCTAAAATGGTATTTGCATTATATTTTTTAGTAGGATTTTCCACCTGCAGTTCACTTAAGATTGATTCCTGATCTACACGTTTTAGTTTGGAGTAGTTTGAAATTCTTAGCTCTTCATTAAAGAAGACAATCGCAGATATTAGTTTAGAGTACATTGTTTTTACAGGTTGGATTATGAAGTGTGTTACAAGTTTCATATGATATTTTTATGAGTATCACCACACTTGATTGCTCATTTTTTTCCTCCTCTCAAAAATAATATGATTTGGCTAATAAGGTTCTCCTTCTCTTTCTATTTTAGTGGAGAAACAAGATTTAACAAGGAGAAAATAATCCAAGGTTGGTATAATCCGATTGTTATTTTAGCTCTCACCCTGGTGTTAATAAGATGTGTGAGTTAAGCAGATTTGGTGGGGTGGGGTAGACTGGGGGCAGCGCTCCATTGTGAATTGGGATTACAGAATCAAAGCATTATAACCACAGAAATATGATCAGGGCTGTTAGTAACCAGGAGGAATAAATCTCTCAAGTAAACTGGGTGTGAAGTACAGGTCTCCAAGTTATTCTTTATGTATGGCTTCAAAGTGGCTCTGTCAGCTGATTAATTATATTGGGTCTGGGTGTCTTAAAATATAAATGTCTGGATTTGAAATTATTTTATATTTGGAAACATGAAGTTTACTGACTGGTGTTAATGGTATTTTTTTCTGCTAGGATAGTTATTTTAATTTTAGTAGTAATAAAGGTTTAAAAAAAGAACTATTTTCACATGTGTCCGTTACTTTATTCTGAAGAGATTCTTTCTCCCTTTTTCTGTTAATTTGGACTCAGATCTTTTATTTGCCCTGTGATCCAGCTAGTCTGGCTTTTTAAGAATATCTTGGGTGAACTTTTGGCTAGACATGCTATTTCTGTGCTGTGATTATAAAAGCATTTAGTTTTATTTTTTCGGTTAGGGACTTCTGGGGTTTACAAAAACTGATTTTCATATTCCATGTGCCTGACTCCCTTTTATGGACACTAACTGGTCTGATTCTCAAAGGAACCTTTGTTTTCAGACGAAATGTGCCCCACGCAGGTTATCCTTTGGACGGAAGCCTCTTATCACCTGGCCTTTAGTATTGCTCATTGCTCTTACTTCCTAAGACATTGACAGTGGAATGTCAAGAAGGTTTTTATGTTCTTTTCCTGACCTTGTCAGTTGGATGCTTTAGTTCTTTAAGTTACAGCCTTTTGTGTATAAGCATTCAAGGCTCATATATTTCTTTCTTTCTTTTTTTTTTTTTTGAGTCAGGGTCTCACTGTGCTGCCCAACCTGGAGTGCAGTGGTGCAATCTCGGCTCACTGCAACCTCCGCCTCCCGGGTTCAAGCAATTTCTCGTGCCTCAGCCTCCTGAGTAGCTGGGATTACAGGCGCATGCCCCCATGCCCAGCTAATTTTTGTATTTTTGGTAGAGATGGGGTTTCACCATGTTGGCCAAGCTGGTCTTGAACTCCTGACCTCAGGTGATATGCCCACCTCAGCATCCCAAAGTGCTGGGATTACAGGCGTGAGCCACTGTGCCCGGCCTCAAGGCTTATATATTTCCAAGTACTGTTTTTGTTTGCATGCCCATAGATTTGACACGTGGTAATGTGGTAAGCATTCAGCACCAAGTATTTTAAATTCCCATTGAGTGACTTCCATTGTAAATGCTTTTGTGTTCTGTCAGTATGGTTTATTTGATGATACTTCTTTGAAATGTGTTAATTATGGTCAGTTTTTATAATTCTTCCATTGTATGCTTCAGAAAAATGTATAATCCGTCATTGTTGGGACTGGAGTTATATATAAAATAATCAGCCTTCTTGATTTTGTTTTTCAAATCTTACACACTTCATTAGCTTTATAAATGCACTAGTTTCCCTGCATGTCCTAAATACCAATTTATGAGTGCAGTATTTTTAATTTCCTGCTGTGGTGGCCAGTTTGCCCTTTAATACTTGGAATTCTATCCATGTTTGGTTTCTATGTTCTGCTTTTGTATCGATTGAGGTTATTTTATTAGGCTTATACAAGTTTAAATGATTACATCTTCTGAGTAAATTGGATCATTGATTTTCTTATAGTGGTCCGCAAATCCTTAGTGAGGCTTTTGTCATAAAGTCTTACTTTTCTGATAGTAATATAGCTACTTGAGCTGTTTGGGGGATGGAATTTCACTGGTACGTATTTTTGCATCTCATTCCTTTTACTCTTTGTGTGTACCTATGTTTAAGTGTTATCTCATAAATAGTATGTAGCTAAATTTTGGCTCTTTTGAAAATATATATAATTCTTCTTCTTTTTTTTTTTTTTTTTTTTGAGACAGAGTCTTGCTCTGTCACCCAGGGTGGAGTGCAATGGCGCGATCTCGGCTCACTGCAACCTCTGCCTCCCGGGTTCAAGCGATTCTCCTGCCCGAGACTCCTGAGTAACTGGGATTACAGGTTCCCGGCACCACACCTGGCTCATTTTTTAAATATTTATTTATTTGTTTATTTATTTATTTTGAGATGGAGTCTCACTCTGTTGCCCAGGCTCATTTTTTTTTTTAATTTTTATTTATTTATTTATTTATTTATTTATCTATTTATTTATTTATTTATTTATTTTGAGATGGAGTCTCACTCTGTTGCCCAGGCTGGAGTACAATGGCGTGATCTCAGCTCCTGCAACCTCCACCTCCCGGGTTGAAGCGATTCTCCTGTCTCAGCCTCCTGAGTAGCTGGGATTACAGGCGTGTACTACCAGGCTCGGCTAATTTTTGTATTTTTAGTAGAGACGGGGTTTTACCATGTTGGTCAGGCTGGTCTTGAACTCCTGACCTCGTGATCCACCCACCTCAGCCTCCCAAAGTGCTGAGATTGCAGGCGTGAGCCACCGCCCCTGGCCTAATTTTTGTATTTTTAGTAGAGATGGGGTTTCACCATGTTGGCCAGGCAGGTCTCGAACTCCTGACCTCAGGTGACTCACCTGCCTTGGCCTCCCGAAGCGTTGGGATTACAGGCGTGAGCCACCACACTTGGCCTAGAATCTGTCTTTTGACTGGCAGTAGTGACTGTTTGCTTTTATTCTGGTCACTGATATGTTTTGATTTTTTTTCTTTGTTTTTTTTCCCCTTCTTTTTCTAGTCTTTCTTTTTTTATCTTGCCTGCTTTTATTTCTTAAGTGCTTGGTTTTTTTCCTGTTCCACACTTTCTTACTTTCCCCACTACCTTTGAAATGATGTATCATTTCCATTCTTTACATGGTTATCTTAAAATTCTTACCCTCATACCTGTCTTAGCCAGGGCTGCTGTAACAGTGTATCATGGACCCAGTGGCTTGAACAATACACAGTTCTAGAGAATGAATTCCAAGATCAGGGTGCCAGCAGATCCAGTGTCTGTGGAGGACCTGATTCCTGGTTTGCAGACTGCTGTCCTCTGGTTAATATCCTCACGTGGCAGAGAGATAGATCAAGAGCACTTATAAGGACACTAATCCTGTTCATTCGGGCTCCACCCTAGGATCTAATCACCTCCCAAAGGCCTGCCTCCTAATACCATCACATTGAGGGTTACGATGTCAACATTTGAATTTTGGGGGGACACATTCACTCTGACAATACCTAATAAAGTAGAATATTAATATCCCCTCTTCCAAAAAATACAAAGAACTTGTCTAGTAGTTTAGTCCTGTCTTTTTTTAATTGCTTGAGGTAGACATTATTATCTTCATTTGTTTAGATGGCATTTAAATTTATGAATATATTTGCAAGTTTCTCTGCTCCTCATTTGTTTTCATCTCAGACCATTCCTGAAGTACATTCTTTGAAAAGTCCTCTAGTGTGTGTAGAGCAGCTGGTGGTAAACACAGTGGCCTCAGTCAGTACACACTTCTAACCGATGATTCTCTCAGCACTTGGAAGATAGCATTCTGCAGTTTTTGGTTCCGTTTTTCCTGGTAAGAGGTTTCTATCAGCTAAATGGTGTTCCATGGTAGGAAATATGTCTTTCTCTGTAACTTCCTTTAAACTCTTCAATTATTCTTTAGTTTCTCATAATATATTAGGAGGCAAAATTTAAAATTTATCCTGCTTGATGTACATGTGTTTTCTTATTCTGTGAAATTCTTAGCTATTTTCTTTTCATATTCCTCTCCCTCATTTTTTCTATTCTTTTATTTTTTTGAGGTGGAGTTTCACTCTTGTTGCCCAGGCTGGAGTGCAGTGGCGTGATCTTGGCTCACTGCAACCTCCGCCTCCTGGGCTCAAGCGATTCTCCTGCCTCAGCCTTCCAAGTAGCTGGGACTACAGGCATGTTCCACCATGCCCAGCTAATTTTGTATTTTTAGTAGAGACAGGATTTTGCCATGTTGGCCAGGCTGACTTTGAACTCCTGACCTCGAGTGATTCCCCCCCCCCCCCCCCCGGCCTCCCAAAGTGCTGGGATTGCAGGCGTGAGCCACCACGCCCGACCATTTTTTTTCTATTCTTTTAGAGTTCCAATTAGATGCTTGTTATAGACTGAATGTTTTTCTTCCCAAAAGTTACATGTTGAAATCATAACTCCCAATATGATGACATTAGGAGGTGGGGTGGGTGGTTATTAGGTTACGAGGGTGCAGCCCTCATGAATGGAATTTGTACAAGAGACACCAGAGAGCTCTTTCCTCTTTGTGCCATGGGAGCACTGAAGGAGAAGTCAGCAGCCTGTAATGTGGAGAGGCCCTCACCAGAACCCAACCATGATGGTACCCTCATCTCAAACTTCCAACCTCCAGAACTGTGAGAAATAAATATCTGTTGTTAATAAGCCACCTAGTCTCTAGTACTTTGTTACAGCAACTAAGACAATGCATCATTAGGAATTCTCATTCTTTCCTTTAGAACTCTAATATATCTGAGCTGTGTTCTATCTCCTTGTACCTGTGCTGTGTACTGGGTAATATCTTCTGCCCTGTCTTTGAGTTCATTAAACCTCCTTTCATCTGAATCTCTGTTTTCCATTGAGGGGCCCCCCAGCCCCTAGCAATCCTGATTTTTATTATTGAAAGATCTGTTTGGTTATTTTAGAAAACTACTTATTTTTGATGCTTACTGTTAATTGCTTATTTTTGTGATTCTGTCTTTATGTTTTATTCATAGTTATTGTAAAGTCCATATTTGCTGATTTCAGTGTCTGAAGTCTTGATGGGTGGCTTTGGTTTATGATAGATTATTTTCTTGTGTGTTGAATCTTTGGCTAAACAATTATTTGTTCTAAATTAGTGGAAAACCTGTTAGCCTCTTTTGAGAATGATTTGCTCTGAAGAGGGTTTGCGTTTTATTTTACCCTGGGCCTGAGGTTGCATTAAGTCTCCTTACAGGAGCCCTTGCTCCCAGGAATGTTGTGTGTAGTCCTCCCGCTTGCCGTCCCCTCCAGCAGACCTCCTCTCCCAGCCCCACCAGCGTGTCCTGATAGTCCACCGCCTTCATTTTTTTCATATCGGTATTCACAGTTCAGCTCAGGGCTTTGGGGTTGCTTTACTTTGTCCCTTGGAGATTTTTTATATGTTCTGTGGGCCAAGCAATGCAGCACACACACACACACAGACACACACACAAACACACACACACACACACACACACAGACACCATTTAGATCTTTAGTAGGAGGTCCCTTCAGAGTGTCCAGTCAACCGTTATCCTGGAAATAGAGGTTTCAAAGCATTTGTTTTTTTTTTTTTTTTTTTTGAGAAGGAGTCTCGCTCTTTCACCCAGGCTGGAGTGCAGTGGCGCGATCTCGGCTTACTGCGGGCTCCGCCCCCCGGGGTTCATGCCATTCTCCTGCCTCAGCCTCCCGAGTAGCTGGGACTACAGGCGCCCGCCACCTCGCCCAGCTAATTTTTTTTTTTTTTTTTGTATTTTTAATAGAGACGGGGTTTCACCGTGTTAGTTAGGGTGGTCTTGATCTCCTGACCTCGTGATCTGCCCGCCTCGGCCTCCCAAAGTGCTGGGGTTACAGGCGTGAGCCACCGCGCCTGGCCTCAAAGCATTTTTAAAATGAAAAAGAAAAAGAAACGGAGGGAGGAAGGAAAGAGGAAAAGTAATACCATTATAATACTGAGCATTTGGATGGTGGGAATGAAGAAGGAAAAAACTATTAGATGATGGTCCTACCGCCCCAACACAGTACCTGTAAGATCAGAGCCAATTAATGAAGAGATGGGCAAACGTAAAAGAGGGAAAAACTAAGACATTTCTATCTCATCATTACCTAATTCCCATTAGGCAAGCATTCTTTTGGAAAATAATTGAATACCTGAGCCTTTATAAACTTACAACTTATTTTTACTTGCTAATAACTCCCTGAAAAGTTACGTGGAAGAGTACTTAAAAAATCTTTCATTAAAATATAGATAAATGCAGCTTATATTTTCTACATGTGATTTATACATCTCTTATATGTAGTTTTGAATGTTACTGTTCCTCTTCTTAATATATCACAGGACAAGGAGTAGATGAACCTCTTTCAGAAACTGGATTTAAACAAGCAGCAGCTGCTGGTATATTTCTGAATAATGTGAAGTTTACTCATGCTTTCTCCAGTGATCTCACGAGGACAAAGCAGGTACATTTATTTATTTATTTATTTTGAGACAGAGCCTCACTCTATGCCCAGGCTGGAGTGCAGTGGTGCAGTCTCTGTTCACTGCAACCTCCATCTCGTGGGTTCAAGTGATTCTGATGCCTCAGCCTCCCAAATAGCTGGGATTACAGGTGTGTGCCACCACACCTAGCTAATTTTTGTATTTTTAGTAGAGATGGGGTTTTACCATGTTGCTGGTCTCAAACTCCTAACCTCAGGTGATCCACCTGCCTCAGCCTCCCAAAGTGCTGGGATTACAGGCATGAGCCACCACACCCAGCAACAGGTGAGTTTAGAGCCAGGGTCTAGGCTGATGTGCCAAAAGTCTCAACAATTGTATAATCTTGAAAAATCTGCTACCAGAGTCTGTAGGGAATTAAATCCCAAACAGACATGACCTTCCTCAACAGAACTTATTTATTTTAATTTTATTTTGTACTTTTTAAAAAAATTAATTTTTAAATTAGAGTAGCCTAGAAAAAAAAGTCCAGCAAGAATATAAATAAGCTATTATGAGAGAGAGCAGGGAGAAACGACAGGAGAAATTAACCCATCATGACATCAGGTATTAGGATTACCAGATAGAGTAAGAAACCACTATGTCACTGTAAAGAAATAAAAGACTTGTTAGAAATATCTTCAGGGAACAGATTACTATAAAAATGAAAAACCAGTTGGGCATGGTGGCTCATGCCTGTGATCCCTGCACTTTGGGAGGCCGAGGCAGGTGGATCACTTGAGGTCAGCAGTTCAAGACCAGCCTGGCCAACATGGTGAAACCCTATCTCTACTACAAATACAAAAATTAGCCAGGTGTGGTGGCATGCACCTTAATCCCAGCTACTCGGAAGGCTGAGGCAGGAGAATCGCTTGAACCCAGGAGGCAGAGGTTGCAGTGAGCCAAGATCGTGCCATTGCACTCCAGCTTGGGCTACAGAGCAAAACTGTCTCAAAAATAAAAAAAAAGTAAAATAAAAACAAACCCAGTCTACTTATAAAAACTCCATCGAAGGAGAGTTTTGTGACCAACTGTGAGTGAGCTATTGTTGGAATTTCATCTCCCCCAAAAACAATTAGAAAATGTGACAAAATATGTGAAACCACTGTTTTCAGACATTAGACTTTGGGCACTGTGGGCCTATGATGCCTGAATGAAGTGGAACAAAGAAGGTGAGCCCTAGGAATGTCCTGGTTTTCTGGCTGAAGCAATTTCCAGACTCTGGTAGGGGAAGCCAAGTAGTGCTTAGAGGTCTCTGTGAGTTAAGGAGACAAAACTTGGAATTTGGGGAGGTTAATTTTTACATAACTAAAATTTGTGGGGCAGAGTACTGGAAGAAAGAAGTGGATCGAGAAAGAACTCTAGAAATATGTACAAGAATCTCCTTAAATTGAAACATTTCTTGAAACAAATGATAATGGAAACACAACGTACCAAAACCTGTGGGATACTGCAAAAATATTAGGGAAATTTTAGCTGTAAGTACCTACATCAAAAAAGAAGAAAAACTCCAAATAAACATCTAACAATGCATCTTAAAGAACTAAAAAAGCCACTTTGGGAGGCCGAGATGGGAGGATTGCCTGAGCTCAGGAGTTCAAGACCAGCCTGGGCAATACGGTGAAGCACCGTCTCCACTGAAATAACAAATCAGCCTGGCGTGGTGGCGGGCACCTGTAATCCCAGCTACTCAGGAGGCTGAGGCATGAGAACTGCTTGAACCTGGGAGGGAGAGGTTGCAGTGAGCTGAGATTGTGCCACTGCAATCCAGCCTGGGCAACAAAGCAAAACTTTGTCTCAAAAAAAAAAAAAGAAAACTAGAAAAGCAAGAGTAAACCAAATCCAAAATTATTAGGAGAAAAATAATAATGATCAGTGCACAAATAATTGAAATTGAAATGAAGACTCCAAAAGATCAGTGAAATGATAAATTGGTATTTTGAAAAGATAAAATTGACAGACCTTTAGGTAGACTTAACTAAGAAGATAAAGATCTAAATAGGTAATATCAGATGAAAAAGGAAATATTACAACCAATATCTCAGAAATTCAAAGGAGCATTAAGGGCTACTATCAGCAACTATATGCCAAAAATTTGGAAAATCTAGAGGAAATGCACAAATTCCTAGACACATGCAGCCTACCAAGATTGAACCAGGAAGAAATCCAAAGCCTAAACAGAATAATAACAAGTGACAAGATTGAAGCCATTATAAGAGTCTCCCAGTAAAGAAGAGTCTGGGACCCGATGGCTTCACTGCTGAATTCTACCAAACATCTAAAGTACTAATACCAATCCTACTCAAACTATTCCATAAAATAGAGGAGGAGGGAATACTTCCAAAGTTATTCTATGAGGCCAGTAGTATCCTGACACCAAAACCAGACAAAGACATATTAAAAGAAGAAAACTATACGCCACTATTCCTGATGAAGATTGATGCAAAAATCCTTAACAAAATACTAGCAAACCAAATTCAACAATACCATTAGAAAGATCATTCTTCCTGACCAAGTGGGATTAATCCCAGGGATGCAAGGATGGTTCAACATAAACAAGTGAATCAATGTGATACATTATATCAACAGAATAAAGGACAGAAACCATATGATCATTTCAATTGAGGCTGAAAAAGTATTTGATAAAATTTAACATCCCTTCATGATGAAAACCCAAAAACAACATGCGTACGGAAGGAACAATATAAAACAATACAATAAAAGCCAGTACAATAAAAGCCTCAACACAATAAAAGCCATATGCAGTAGACCCACAGCTTGTATCATACTGAGTGAGGAGAAACTGAAAGCCTTTCCTCTAAGATCTAGAACAAGACAAGGATGCCCATTTTCACCACTGTTATTCAACGTAGTACTGGAAGTCTTAGCTGGAGCAATCAGACAAGAGAAAGAAATAAAGAACATTTAAATTGGAAAGGAAGAAATCAAATTATTCTTGTTTGCAGATGATATGATCTTATATTTGGAAAAACCTGAAAACTCCACCAAAAAACAATTAGAACAGATACATTTGGTAAAGTTGCAGGATACAAAGCAAGATACAAAAATCAGTAGCATTTGAATATGCCAACAATGAATAATCTGAAAAAGAAGAAGTAATCTCATTTACAGTAGCCCCAAATAAAATTAAATACTCAGGAATTAACCAAAGAAGTGAAAGAGCTCCACAAGGAAAACTATAAGACACTGATGAAAGAAGTTTAAGAGGACAACAAAAAAATGGAAAGATACTCTATATTCATGGATCAGAAGAGTCAATATTGTTAAAATGTTCATACCACCCAAAGCAATCTATAGATTCAATGCAATTTCTATCAAAATACCCATGACATTCTTCACAGAAGTAGAAAAAAGCATCCTAAAATTTATGTGGAACTACAAAAGATCCAGAATAGCCTAAGCCATCCTTAGCAAAAACAAAATTGGAAGAATCACAGTACCTGACTTCAAATTATACAAAGAGCTATAGAAACCAAAATAGCACAGTACTGACATACAAACAGACACATAGACCAATGGACCAGAATAGAGAACCCAGAAACAAATCCATACATCTGCAGCAAATTCATTTTTGACAAAGATGCCAAGAAGATACATTGGGAGAGTCTCTTCAATAAATAGTGCTTGGAAAGCTGGATATCCATATACAGAAGAATGAAACTAGACCCCTGTCTTTCTCCATATACAAGTATCAAATAAAATGGATTGAAGACTTAAATCTGAGACCTCAAACTATGAAACTACTACAAGAAAACATTGGGGAAACTCTCCAGAACATTGTTCTGGCCAGAGATTTCTTGAGCAATAACCTGCAAGCACAGGCAACCAAAGCAAAAATGGACAAATGGGATCACATCAAGTTTAAAAGCTTGGGTGCAGCAAAGGAAACAATCAACAAAGTGAAGAGACAACCCACAGGATGGGAGAAAATATTTGTAAACTACCCATCTGACACGGGATTAATAACCAGAGTATATAAGGAGCTCAAACAACTTTATAGGAAAAAATCTAATAATCCAACTAAAAATGGGCAAAATGTCTGAATAGATGTTTCTCAAAAGAAGATGTACAAATGACAAAGGGCGGGGGGGATTCCAAGATGGCCGAATAGGAACAGCTCCAGTCTACAGCTCCCAGCATGAGCGACGCAGAAGACGGGTGATTTCTGCATTTCCAACTGAGCTTTGAAGAGAGTAGTGGTTCTCCCAGCATGGAGTTTGAGATCTGAGAACGGACAGACTGCCTCCTCAAGTGGGTCCCTGACCCCTGAGTAGCTTAACTGGGAGGCACCCCTCAGTAGGGGCAGACTGACACCTCACACGGCCGGGTAGCCCTCTGAGACAAAACTTCCAGAGGAGCAATCAGGCAGCAACATTCGCTGTTCAGCAATATTTGCTGTTCTGCAGCCTCTGCTGCTGATACCCAGGGTCTGGAGTGGACCTCCAGCAAACTCCAACAGACCTGCAGCTGAGGATCCTTACTGTTAGAAGGAAAACTAACAAACAGAAAGGACATCCACACCAAAACCCCCCTCTGTACGTCACCATCATCAAAGACCAAAGGTAGATAAAACCACAAAGATGGGGAAAAAGTAGAGCAGAAAAACTGAAAATTCTAAAAATGAGAGTGCCTGTCCTCCTCCAAAGGAACGCAGTTCCTCACCAGCAACGGAACAAAGCTGGATGGAGAATGACTTTGGCGAGCTGAGAGAAGAAAGCTTCAAATGATCAAACTTCTCTGAGCTAAAGGAGGAAGTTCAAACCCATTGCAAAGAAGTTAAAAACCTTGAAAAAAGATTAAACAAATGGCTAACTAGAATAACCAATGCAGAGAAGTCCTTAAAGGACCTGATGGAGCTGAAAACCATGACATGAGAACTACGTGACAAATGCACAAGCTTCAATAGCCAATTCGATCAACTGGAAGAAAGGGTATCAGTGATTGAAGATCAAATGAATGAAATGAAGCGAGAAGAGAAGTTTAGAGAAAAGAATAAAAAGAAACGAACAAAGCCTCCAAGAAATGTGGGACTACGTGAAGAGACCAAATATACGTCTGATTGGTGTACCTGAAAGTGACAGGGAGAATGGAAACAAGTTGGAAAACACTCTGCAGGATATTATCCAGGAGAACTTCCCCAACCTAGCAAGGCAGGCCAACATTCAAATTCAGGAAATACAGAGAATGCCACAAAGATACTCCTCAAGAAGAGCAACTCCAAGACACATAATTGTCAGATTCACCAAAGTTGAAGTGAAGGAAAAAATGTTAAGGGCAGCCAGAGAGAAAGGTCGGGTTACCCACAAAGGGAAGCCCATCAGACTAACAGCTGATCTCTCAGTAGAAACTCTACAAGCCAAAAGAGAGTTGGGGCCAATATTCAACATTCTTAAAGAAAAGAATTTTCAACCCAGATTTTTATATCCAGCCAAACTAAGCTTCATAAGTGAAGGAGAAATAAAATCCTTTACAGACAAGCAAATGCTGAGAGATTTCATCACCACCAGGCCTGCCCTACAAGAGTTCCTGAAGGAAGCACTAAACATGGAAAGGAACAACCGGTACCAGCCACTGCAAAAACATGTCAAATTGTAAAGACCATCGAGGCTAGGAAGAAACTGCATCAACTGATGAGCAAAATAACCAGCTAACATCATAATGACAGGATCAAATTCACACATAACAATATTAACCTTAAATGTAAATGGGCTAAATGCTCCAATTAAAAGACACAGACTGGCAACTTGGATAAAGAGTCAAGACCCATCAGTGTGCTGTATTCAGGAAATCCATCTCACGTGCAGAGACACACATAGGCTCAAAATAAAGGGATGGAGGAAGATCTACCAAGCAAATGGAAAACAAAAAAAGGCAGGGGTTGCAGTCCTAGTCTCTGATATAACAAACTTTAAACCAACAAAGATCAAAAGAGACACAGAAGTCCATTATGGTAAAGGGATCAATTCAGCAAGAGCTAGCTATCCTAAATATATATGCACCCAATACAGGAGCACCCAGATTCATAAAGCAAGACCTTAGAGACCTACAAAGAGACTATGACTCCCACACAATAATAATGGGCGACTTTAACACCCCACTGTCAATATTAGATCAATGAGACAGAAGGTTAACAAGGATATCCAGGACTTAAACTCAGCTCTGCACCAAGTGGACCTAATAGACATCTACGGAACTCTCCATCCCAAAATCAACAAAATATACATTCTTCTCAACACCACACCACACTTATTCCAAAATTGACCACATAGTTGGAAGTAAAGCACTCCTCAGCAAATGCATAAGAACAGAAATTATAACAAACGGTCTCTCAGACCATAGTGCAATCAAACTGGAACTCAGAATTAAGAAACTCACTCAAAGCCGCTCAACCACATGGAAACTGAACAACCTGCTCCTGAATGACTACTGGGTGCATAATGAAATGAAGGCAGAAATAAAGGTGTTCTTTGAAACCAACGAGAACAAAGAGACAACATACCAGAATCTCTGGGACACATTTAAAGCAGTGCGTAGAGGGAAATTTATAGCAATAAATGCCCACAAGAGAAAGCAGGAAAGATCTAAAATTGACACCCTAACATCACAATTAAAAGAACTAGAGAAGCTAAAGCAAACATGTTCAGAAGCTAGCAGAAGGCAGGAAATCACTAAGATCAGAGCAGAACTGAAGGAGACGAAGTCACAAAAAACCCTTCAAAAAGTCAATGAATCCAGGAGCTGGTTTTTTGGAAAGATCAACAAGATAGACCGCTAGCAAGACCAATAAAGAAGAAAAGAGAGAAGAATCAAATAGACACAATAAAAAATGATAAAGGGGATATCACCACTGATCCCACAGAAATACAAACTACCATCAGAGAATAAACACCTCTATGCAAATAAACTAGAAAATCTAGAAGAAATGGATAAATTCCTCAACACCTACACCCTCCCAAGACTAAAGCAGGAACAAGTTGAATCTCTGAATAGACCAATAACAGGCTCTGAAATTGAGGCAATAATTAATAGCTTACGAACCAAAGAAAGTCCAGGACCATATGGATTCACAGCCGAATTCTACCAGAGGTGCAAGGAGGAGCTGGTACCATTCCTTCTGAAACTATCCCAATCAATAGAAAAAGAGGGAATCCTCCCTAACTCATTTTATGAGGCCAGCATCATCCTGATACCAAAGCCTGGCAGAGACACAACAAAAAAAGAGAATTTTAGACCAATACCCCTGACGAACATCGATGCAAAAATCCTCAATAAAATACTGGCAAAGCAAATCCAGCAGCACAACAAAAAGCTTATCCACCACGGTCAAGTGGGCTTCATCCCTGGGGTGCAAGGCTGGTTCAACATACACAAATCAATAAACGTAATCCAGCATATAAACAGAACCAAAGACAAAAACCACATGATTATCTCAATAGATGCAGAAAAGGCCTTTGACAAAATTCAACAGCCCTTCATGCTAAAAACTCTCAATAAATTAGATATTGATGGGACATATCTAAAAATAATAAGAGCTATTTATGACAAACCCACAGCCAATATCATACTGAATGGGCAAAAACTGGAAGCATTCCCTTTGAAAACCGGCACAAGACAGGGATGCCCTCTCTCACCACTCCTATTCAACATAGTGTTGGAAGTTCTGGCCAGGGCAATCAGGCAGGAGAAAGAAATAAAGGTATTCAATTAGGAAAAGAGGAAGCCAAATTGTCCCTGTTTGCAGATGACATGATTGTGTATCTGGAAAACCCCATTGTCGCAGCCCCAAATCTCCTTAAGCTGATAAGCAGCTTCAGCAAAGTCTCAGGATACAAAATCAATGTGCAAAAATCACAAGCCTTCTTATACACCAATAACAGACAAACAGCCAAATCATGAGTGAACTCTCATTCACAATTGCTTCAAAGAGATTAAAATACCTAGGAATCCAACTTACAAAGGATGTGAAGGACCTCTTCAAGGAGAACTACAAACCACTGCTCAACGAAATAAAAGAAGACACAAACAAATGGAAGAACATTCCATGCTCATGGATAGGAAGAATCAATATCGTGAAAATGGCCATACTGCCCAAGGTAATTTATAGATTCAATGCCACCCCCTTCAAGCTATCAATGACTTTCTTCACAGAATTGGAAAAAACTACTTTAAAGTTCATATGGAACCAAAAAAGAGCCCGCATTGCCAAGTCAATCCTAAGCCAAAAGAACAAAGCTGGAGGCATCACGCTACCTGACTTCAAACTGTGCTACAAGGCTACAGAAACCAAAACAGCATGGTACTGGTACCAAAACAGAGATACAGACCAATGGAACAGAACAGAGACCTCAGAAATAATACCACACATCTACAACCATCTGATCTTTGACAAACCTGACAAAAACAAGAAATGGGGAAAGGATTCCCTATTCAACAAATGGTGCTGGGAAAACTGGCTAGCCATATGTAGAAAGCTGAAACTGGATCCCTTCCTTACACCTTATACAAAAATTAATTCAAGATGGAGTAAAGACTTACATGTTAGACCTAAAACCATAAAAACCCTTGAAGAAAACCTAGGCAATACCATTCAGGACATAGGCATGGGCAAGGACTTCATGACTAAAACACCAAAAGCAATGGCAACAAAAGCCAAAATTGACAAATGGGATCTAATTAAACTAAAGAGCTTCTGCACAGCAAAAGAAACTACCATAAGAGTGAACAGGCAACCTACAGAATGGGAGAAAATTTTTGCAATCTACTCATCTGACAAAAGGCTAATATGGAGAATCTACAAAGAACTCAAACAGATTTGCAAGAAAAAAACAACCCCATCAACAAGTGGGCAAAGGACATGAACAGACACTTCTCAAAAGAAGATATTTATGTAGCTAACAGACACATGAAAAAATGCTCATCATCACTGGCCATCAGAGAAATGCAAATCAAAACCACAATGAGATACCATCTCACCCAGTTAGAATGGCGATCATTAAAAAGTCAGGAAACAACAGGTACTGGAGAGGATGTGGAGAAATAGGAACACTTTTACACTGTTGGTGGGACTGTAAACTAGTTCCACCATTGTGGAAGACAGTGTGGCGATTCCTCAAGGATCTAGAACTAGAAATACCATTTGACCCAGCCATCCCATTACTGGGTATATACCCAAAAGATTATAAATCATGTGCTGTAAAGACACATACACATGTATGTTTATTGCGGCACTATTCACAATAGCAAAGAGTTGGAACCAACCCAAATGTCCAACAACGATAGACTGGATTAAGAAAATGTGGCACATATACACTACGGAATACTATGCAGCCGTAAAAAATGAAGAGTTCATGTCCTTTGTAGGGACACGGATGAAGCTGGAAACCGTCATTCTCAGCAAACCATCTCAAGGACAAAAAACCAAACACCGCATTTTCTCACTCGTAGGTGGGAATTGAACAATGAGAACACATGGACACAGGAAGGGGAACATCACACACCGGGGCCTGTTGTGGGATGGGGGGAGGTGGAGGGATAGCATTAGTAGATACACCTAATGTAAATGACAAGTTAATGGACGCAGCACACCAACATGGCACATGTTTACATATGTAACAAACCTGCACGTTGTGCACATGTACTGTAGAACTTAAAGTATAATTAAATATATTAAAAAAAACACAAATGACAAAGAGACATATGAAAAAGGGCTCAACATCACTGGTAATCAGAGAAATGCATATCCAAACTACAATGAGATATTTTACCCCAGTTAAAATGGCTTTTATCCAAAAGACAGGCAATAACATATGCAGGCAAGGCCGTGGAGAAAATGGAACCCTTGTACACTGTTGGTGGGAATGTGAATTCATACAACCACTGTGAAGAATTGTTTGGAGGGAGGTTCCTCAGAAAACTAAAAATAGAGCTACCATATGATCCAGAAGTTCCACTGCTAGGTGTGTACCCAAAGAAAGGAAATCAGGATATTGAAGAGATATCTGCACTCCCATATTGCAGCCCTTTTTACAGTAGCCAAGATTTGGAAATAATCCAAATATCCATCAGCAGATGAATGGATAAAGGAAATGTATACACACAAACAATGAAGTACTGTTCAACCACAGAGAAGAATGAGATCCTGTCATTTGCAACAGCATAGATGGAATTTGGGTCATTATGTTAAGTGAACTAAGCCAGGCACAGAAAGACAAACTTGCCATGTTCTCACTTACTTGTTGGAGCAAAAAATTAAAACAATTGAACTCATGGAGATAGAGAGTGGAAGGATGGTTACCAGAGTCTGGGAAAGGTAGTTGGGGGAGGTGTTGGGGAAGTGGGGATGGTTAATGGGTACAAAAAGAAAGAATGAATAAGACCTAGTATTTGATAGCGCAGCAGGGCGGCTATAGTCAATAATAATTTAATTGTACATTTGAAAATAACTAAAAGGATATAATTGGATTGTTCGTAACAAAAAGGATAAATGCTTATGGGGATGGATACCCTGCTTACCAGGATGTGATTGTCATGCATTGCATGCCTGTATCAAAGTATCTCATGTTCCCCATAAATATATACATTTACTGTATACCCACAAAAATTAAAAATTAAAATACAAACAGAAAGAAGCCAAAAAATGAAAACCTCAGTGGAAGTACTAAAGTATAGATCACACACGGCTGAAGTGATCATTAACTTACAGATAAATATATGATAATAACCTAAATGTAGCATGGCATGATAGATTTAAAATAGGAGAGTTTAGCTGGGCACAGTGGCTGACACCTGAAATCGCAGCACTTTGGGAGGCCGAAGCGGGAAGATCACTTGAGCTTAGGAGTTTGAGACCGGCCTGGGCAACATAGGGACACCTTGTCTCTACAAAAAATAAAAAAGTTAGCTGAGTGTGGTGGTGCTTGCCTGTAGTCCCAGCTACTTGGGAGGCTGGGGTGGGAGGATCACTTGAGCTCAGGTAGTTGAGGCTGCAATGAATCATGATTGTGTCACTTCACTCCAGCCTGGGTGACAGAGCGAGACCCTGTCTCAAAAAAAAAAGTCCCTTTCAAAAATAAATAAAATAGGAGAGTTTAGAAGACATAAAGAGCATGATGAGAAGTTCTAATGTCTTTCAGAAAGAGATAGCAGAGAGAATGGGGAATGGGGAGGAAGAGGTGATACTCAGAGGTTACAGAATATTGACAACTTTACAGAATTGTTGAAAGACGGATCCAAGAAGTGTACCAAATCCCAACCAGGATAAATAAAGAAACCCATATCTACATTCATTATAGCAAAATTGCAAGACTCCAAAGAATAAGGAGGAAAAAAAAATCCTTTCTTAAAGACAATTAGTTAGGCTTTCAGCAAGTTTGTTCATATTGATGATTTCTTTATTGTGCTGAGAAATAATAAGGATTAACCTGGAGTTTTATACCCAGCAAGATTTTTTTCTGCTGTGTAGGTGAAATGACATTTCAGACAAAGAGATCCTGAAGTAACTTTGAAAGGAAAAATGAAAAAGAAGGGAAATAATTCCAGAAGGGAGATCTGAGTTTCGGAAAAGAATAGTGAACAAAGAAATTGGTAAAGGTATAGGAAAATACAAGGAAATATTGACAATACGTATAAAACAGTACGATGATGATGTCTAATTTGTCAGGAAATGTGTTTTTAAAAAAGGCAGATCATGGACCTAAATTATTTCTACAGTTTTGCAAATACAGGGTCGCTTGTCAATCAAAAATCGCTAGACATACAATGAGAGAAGGAAATGTGAATAAAAATGAGCTAAAGACAACAGAAACAGCCACATGACTTACCTGATGGAGTTACCAGGCATGAGCTTTAAAATAACTATATTTTTATATAGGTGAAAGATGTAGAATTTCAGCAGAGAACTGTAATAAACTGTAAAAAAGAGCCAAATGCAAATTCTAGAACTAAAAATGCAATTGGAATTAAGGCTTAATGGATGGGTTTAACAACAATTTAGACATATTTGAATGGTGAATTAAGGAACTAGAACAGGTATTAGTAAACATTTTCTGCAAAGAGCCAGATAGTAATTTTTTTAGGGTTTATAGTCTATACAGTCTCTGATACACCTGTTCAAGTCTGCGGTAATAGCAAGAAAGCAGCCATCGACCGTGCGTAAATGAATGCTGTGGCTGTGTCCCAATAAAATACTTTATTTGCAAAAGCAGATGATGGTCTGGATTGTGCTGACTTCTGAACTAGAAGATAGGTTAGAAGAGAATGTCAAAATCAGGAATGAAGAGACACAGATGCCCAGTACAGAGAGAGGCAACTCTCTCTGTACTGCAAAGGAAAATAATTTCTAGGTTTTTTTTGTTTTTTGAGATGGAGTCTCGTTCTGTTGCCCAGGCTGGAGTGCAGTGGCGTGATCTTGGCTCACTACAGCCTCCGCCTCCCGGGTTCAAGCGATTCTTCTGCCTCAGCCTCCCGAGTAGCTGGGAGGCTACAGGCGTGTGCCATCACATCCGGCTAATTTTTTGTATTTTTAGTAGAGATAGGGTTTTACCATGTTGGCCAGGATGGTCTCGATCTCCTGACCTCATGATCCACCCGCCTCAGCCTCCCAAAGTGCTGGGATTGCAGGCGTGAGCCATCGTGCCTGGTTCTAGTTCGTTTTTATTCACTAAGATGACATAGATTCTTTCAGTGCTTCCACCAGAATGGTGATTATTTTTATAAAAAAAGAAACAATTGTCTTGATTTTCAGACCATGCATGGAATTTTGGAGAGAAGCAAATTTTGCAAAGATATGACAGTAAAGTATGATTCACGACTTCGGGAAAGGGTAAGTAACTTATTTACATATTGTTCTTCCCCATAAATTATCAGTAAGCCACCTCAGTTTGTCATAGTTTGTCGCTTGGCTAAAAGTTAAATGCATTTCTGCTGGGGATTTTGAATCAGTGAAAATATTTAAGAATCTACCATGTGACAGTCACTGTTACATACCCTCATATATAGGATCTTATTATTAAAATCAAATGAGACAGGCATCTTAAGGTATAAAAGAAGGAACACTCATAAGAACTTAACACAGTATAGAAGAGTTTAAAGTAGAGGTAAAAAATATGGATATTACATAATTTATGCAACCTAGCTACGCTGATAGACAGCTAGGTTTTCACTAGACTCCCACTGATGTAAATAATGTTAAAATAAACATCTTTGTAGTTAATTCATTGTAGACCTATATATTTCTAGAAATGGACATCGGCGAGTGTGTACTTTTTTTAAGGCTTTTATATACATATTGCCAAGTTGCCTTCCAGAAAACCTGTGCCAATTTATAGTCCCATGAATGACCTAGGAGAAAGTTTTGTTTTTTTTTACACCAACAATTGGTATTATTAGACTCTGTGATTTTCCAATTTAATAGCTTAACAATGTTGCCATATGGCTGGCGTGGTGGCTTATGCCTGTAATCCCAGCACTTTGGGAGGCCAAGGTGGGCAGATCAGTTGAGTTCAGGAGATTGAGACCATCCTGGCTAACATGGTAAAACACCATCTCTACTAAAAATACAAAAAATTAGCCACGTGTGGTGGCACGCGCCTGTAGTCCCAGCTACTTGGGAGGCTGAGGCAAGAGAATCGTTTGAACCCAGGAGGCAGAGGTTGCAGTGAGCTGAGATCGCGCCACGGCACCCCAGCCTGGGTGACAGAGCGAGACTCCGTCTCAAAAAAAAAAAAAAGAAAAAAAAGAAATAGATCTCTCATGTTAGTGTCTCTGAAACTCAACTTCCTTATAACTATGGTGATATATTTATTTAGCTATTTCATGATGCTGTCATTGGGATCAAATGAGATAGTGTGTGTGGATGGGAGGTGGCTGAATTGGCACCTTGTGCATGTTAATCTCTAGTCCTACAGTCTGTGCAAATCTCTCTATTTGTTCAATAAATTCCCACCATCTACTTGCGATAGCAAGTTCTTCTAAAATAACCCATTTGGACATAGTGTACAACTTAAGATTTCAATTATGTTTTCTAAGGTTCATGGCCCTCTACTGAGTACATTCTCATTACCAGTTCAGAGGAGACAGAATAAATTAAGTGGAGGAGAGTTAGCTTATTCCTGGGATGAATGTTCTAAATTTGCCATAAACATAAAATTAATTGTTATATTGCAATTTCATTTGAGAAACTGTTACTATTGGACTGTTGCAGAAATACGGGGTTGTAGAAGGCAAAGCGCTAAATGAGCTGAGGGCCATGGCCAAAGCAGCCAGGGAAGAGTGCCCTGTGTTTACACCGCCCGGAGGAGAGACGCTGGACCAGGTACGGGGCACTGCCAGTGTCAGAATGGCTGAATTAAGACTCAAAATTAGATGTTTTGGAATTTTAGCTAAGCAGTTTGAAAGTTGCTTGGTTCATTCTCTTTTCCATTTTAAATTATGTATTTACTTAGCAAATTATTCTTTTCTATTTAAAATCTTATTTACTGTTCAGTTGCCTTTGTTATTATTGATAATGGACTTAAGGAAAGGTGTTGTTAGATGGTACTTCTAAAAAAGACCTTTGAATATGAAGCGGTGGCTTAGTGGTGGGAGTGGAGTTCAAAGAGGGTGATCGGCAAGTCACTCGAGGTGAAATAACCCAAAACAGGAAGTCTCCAAGCCTCTGTGGCCTCCTCAGCTCTGTTCATGGTGGCATCCCTGTGCTTGCATTTCTTCGGAGTGTTCTGCTTCGAATTGCATTATTGGTGATTCCCCCTAACCCACCACCACCTCCTTAATCTTTATCTTAATTTTCTTGAAAATACTTTACATTACTTTAGTAAGGGAAGGATTTGTTGCTGCTGTTGTTCCAGTGGCACTGAAGTGCCAGAGACAGCTTCCTGGTTAGCACTGTTTTACGAGTTTCTGTTGGCTTGTAGATTTCCCTAACTAGACCGTGAGTGCTTTGAAGTCAGGAATTGGGAATTGGATCTTCTTCATCTTGGTCTCCATGGTGCTTTCGTAATTCCAGAAATATGGTGGATACTTAAATATGTCCGTGAAACTACTGATTGAACGAATAGAAATGTAGATTGAGATTCTTCTGCTTGTGTAGTACTTGACATTCAATTTTAGAAAAAAATCCAGTCGGTTATGTTCTATGTTAACGTTTTAAGGAAGTCATTATGTCACTTTATTTTGACTTTTATTTCTTTTCTTGTAGGTGAAAATGCGTGGAATAGACTTTTTTGAATTTCTTTGTCAACTAATCCTGAAAGAAGCGGATCAAAAAGAACAGTTTTCCCAAGGATCTCCAAGCAACTGTCTGGAAACTTCTTTGGCAGAGATATTTCCTTTAGGAAAAAATCACAGCTCTAAAGTTAATTCAGACAGCGGTGTTCCAGGATTAGCAGCCAGTGTCTTAGTTGTGAGTCACGGTGCTTACATGAGAAGTCTGTTTGATTATTTTCTGACTGACCTTAAGTGTTCCTTACCAGCCACTCTGAGCAGATCTGAAGTTATGTCAGTCACTCCCAATACAGGGATGAGTCTCTTTATCATAAACTTTGAGGCAGGAAGAGAGGTTAAACCAACGGTTCAGTGTATTTGTATGAACCTACAGGATCATCTAAATGGACTGACTGAAACTCGCTAAGGTTAAATCTGCATCAAAATCTAACCATTTTGAGCCTCTGAAGGGAGTGCCATTGGCTTTATGTACTTCTCTCCTCTGCTAGTTCTGATTTGGAAACAGTTAAAAGCCAATTTTTAGCTCAAGTGGAATCATAGCCACATAAAACTTTAATGGACAACCATAGAGAATTAACTTATTTTGTCTAAGTACAGTTGGCATTTTCCAGAATGATTTTACCACCCTGCTACGTGTCATCTCTGGATTGCACGTGGATGATGAAGGAACTCAGCATTGAAAGTTGGGGGATTAGTAACCTTGTTACAACGGTTTCTTTTTCATTTTAGCCTATTTTAATGGCAGTTGGTAAGATACTGTATGTTTTTAGTATCTCATCCAGTGCTTAGAAGAAAGAATGGTTTATAATTCCCAATACATGTTTATATTGACTATGTGTTATATTTTTTAAATCCTTTAAATAAAAAATCCTTATAAGTTTATGTAAAGCAAAATAACACTAACATGTTTGACATATAAATCAACTATTGGAATTTTTTATTCTAGAGGGCTTGAAATGTGGATGAATACAGATATGATTGCAGAATGGTCTGGGGGAAGAAGTTAAAACATTTGATTTAAATACAGTAAAGAAAGAATCTTGGAACAGAAGATAAACAGCCTTTTCTAAACAATACCTTGCAAAAGTCAAGTCAATGGAAACCAGGAAAGCCAAAAAAATGAAGAATATCCACTTGCTTCTTACCTAACCTGTAGGCTGAAGAATTTCCAGTTTGAGGAAGGCTCTAAAGAAAGTAAACAGTTAACAGAACACCACACAGTAATCTCAGAATAAAAGAGGGACCTTCTTCGTAGAGAATGGTGCTCTGGGCCGGGCCCAGTGGCTCACACCTGTAATCCCAGCACTTTGGGAGGCTGAGGTGGGCGGATCACAAGATCAGGAGTTCAAGACCAGCCTGGCCAACATGGTGAAACTCTGTCTCTACTACAAATACAAAAAAGCTAGGCGTGGTGGCAGGTGCCTGTAATCCCAGCTACTTGGGAGGTTGGGGCAGGAGAATCGCTTGAACCCGGGAGTTGGAGGTTGCAGTGAGCCGAGATCGCACCATTTCACTCCAGCCTGGGCGACAGAGGGAATGACAGAGGGTGCTCCGGGGGCAGGGAGGGAGGGTGGGTGGGAGGGAGAATGTTGCTCTGATAACCACAGCTGTGGTTATTTTGTGGAAGATACAGGTGAGGTTGCCTCTTCTTTCCACCAGATGGCACTGGAGAAAAGGGATTTTGATTAACTTAATTTTATACACAAGATTGGTCTTTCAGAAATCTTTTATCTCAATGAAGAAACTGTTCTACAGGTAGTTCGCTTTTAAGTCACCATGTTGCTAAATGCTGTGAGTCTCAACTTTAAAGAGGATTAATACTAAAGTCAGTTAAGGCTATAGTCACATACAGTCAAAATTTACTTTGACATCATTTTAAATCATACGTAAAATTCAGTATTAGATTGTTCTTAGTGTGTCTAGCACTACCAGTTTTCTACCAGTACTACCAGTGTTGAAACAGGGCACGTGTTTGAGCATCAGAGGAAGTATACTGTAAATAAAAATTTGGAAAATAAGCAAAAAGGACAGACAGTTATCTCCATTCCCACCATACTGAAGTAATCTTTCATTTTTTTTTTTTTTAAAGAAACAAAAAGATAAAAGTAGAGTTCTCTTTAACCAGCTCTCACAGTCCTGTTCCCTCCAGAGGCAGCCACTGCAGTGAGTCTGTGTATATGTTCATCTGTTACATTTTCACCGAGTGTCTGGAAGGAGATGGTACTGTTTTGGTGCTTTAAAAATAAATATCAAGCCATCTGTGTTCTTTATTTTTACTTATGTCTTGGAGGCATCTCTATGTTGATATATATAGATCTAGTTAATTATAACCACTGTATTCTATTAAATAGAGCACATTTTTGTTTATTCTATTAGTGGGCATTTAGGTATATTCAGTTTTTTTTTTCTTTGCTTTCTTTTTTTTTTTTTTGGAGACAGAGTCTCTCTCTGTTGCCCAGGCTGGAGTGCAATGGCGTGATCTTGGCTCACCGCAACCTCCACCTCTCGGGTTCAAGCAATTCTTGTGCCTCAGCCTCCTGAGTAGCTGGGACTACAGGCATGCGCTACCACGCCTGGCCTTTTTTTTTTGTATTTTTGGTAGAGACGGGGTTTCGCCATGTTGGCCAGGCTGGTCTTGAACTTCTGGCCTCAGGTGATCCACCTGCCTTGGCCTTCCAAAGTGCTGGGATTGCAGGCATAAGCCACCGTGCCTGGCCTATGATGCATTTTTTTTATATGTGTTCTTAGTTTTTAAGACAAACCAATATACCTTATCCTTTATGGGGTTTTTTTGGTGTGTATCTTTAAGAAGACTTCTCTATCATGAGGTCATACAGTAATCTCTCCTTATAGTTTTTGAGAACTTCTGAATGTCAAATCTAGAAATTGAAATTTGCTTTTTGTAGTATAAGGTAAGAATTTAATTTTTTTTTCATGTGGTTGAAACAGTTATCCCAACACCATTATAAAGACTGTTCTTTCCCAATTGGTTTGTGATGTGTGCTCTCAGGCCTCACACACCCTCATTTGCTAGAGTCTGTGGACGCTTCTATTTTAGTTATCTATGTATTCCCTTATCAGTGTCATACTTACTGTGGCTTTGCAGCTGAGTATCTTGAAGGGTGGATACCTCCTCTTGTTCATTTTTAAAGTTGTCTTAACTATTTGTGCACTTTTATTCTTCCATATAAATTTTGGAATCAATTGGTCAATTTCCAGAAAAATTCTGTTACAAATTTTATTGGAGTCTCATGCATCTCTTCATTTATGTAGTTATTCAATACATATTTTTTGAGCATGGCACACACATGCCAGGCTATTTTAAGAACTATACAACTATGATAAAGCTGTGAATATGTAGCAATGAACCAAAACACAAAGTCTCTGTCCTTGTGGAACTTTTGTTCTGTCAGAGAAGACAGTGTGTTGGCTCACACTGTGGTCAGTGCTGTTGAGCAAAATAGGGCAGAGTAAGGGAGGATGGAGACTGGCGGGAGGAATGCTGCTTTATCCAGGATGGGCAGGGAGGACTCGGTGATGTCAGTAGTGAAGGAAGTAAGCTCTGCTGCTCTGGGGAGAGGAGCAGCAGGGAAGGAGTAGAGTGCAGAGGCCATGAGGAAGGATCAGGCTTGACTCCTTTGAGCAAGGGGGATGGGAGAGTGACGGGAGAAGAGGACAGGCCACATGGCCTGGTGGCCTGTGCCGAGGCCTTGGGCTTTTACTGAAGTGAGATGAGATGCCATTGGCCAATTTGGGCAGAGTGATGTGATCAGACTGGTTTCAGTAGGACCGCCCTGCTTGCAGTGTGGAGAGCAGGCTGTAGGGAGTGCTATAGGAGCACAAGGCTGGAGGCAGGGAAGGTGGCAGCACTGGCTGTTGGGCCATTTGAAGAAGCAAGGTCAGGGATGTTGGCAGGGACCAGGCCAGAGTGCCTCCGATGGCTAACTAAGGAGCCTGGACATTGAACTTCTAGGTTAGCTTAGGATTTCTCATCCTCCCATCTGTGAATGTCATAGATCTCTCATTTTGCCTGAGTCTTTTATCCAATGATGTTTTATTTGTAATATTTTCCCTGGTTTTTGATTGTTTTTTAACAAACGAATTTTTAAAGAGACTTAATTTTTTAAGAGAAACTTTAATTTCCCAGCAAAAGTGAGAGGAAGATACAGAGATTTCCCATCTATCCCCTGCCCCTACACATGCATTGCTTCTCCCACTATCAACATCCCCCACCAGACTAATGCACCTGTTACCACTGGTGAGCCCACATTACACTGACGTATCAACACCACCTGAAACCCATAGTTTACATTAGGGTTCATTCTTGGTGTTGCATGATCTGTGGGTTTGGACAAATGTATGAAGACATGTATTCCACCATTATAGTATCATGCAGAGTATTTTCACTGCCCTAAAAGTCCTCTGTGTTCCACACACTCATCTTTCCCGCCTTGTCTTGCCTGTTTCTGTTAGGTTTAGTCCGTGGCCTAGCAGAGGGAATGGGCAGAAGTTTCCAGTTTCAGGCTTCACCCCAGGCTCACAGCTTCAAGCAGAGCCTGTCGCTTAGGCTCCCTTGCACCTGGAGTCGAAACCGTGGCTCCCATTCACCTGTCTCTTATTTTCCTGTCCTTCCCACTCCTCAGTCACCTACTATTCATCTCCGTTTTTGGATGAGGATTCTCCTTTATTCCTTTTTAACCAAAAACCTGTTTTAGCTAGCATCTTTATTCTGACTAATTTCTTTAAATGCTATGTCATACTCAGCAAGGACATGCTCATATTAGGGGAAGCACATAAAGTAAGATATCCCTGAGAGAACAGTGCATCTCACACCCATTCCATGGCTTAGGCTTATGCAGGAAGTGCAATATTTGGCCATATCACTTAAGTACATAGCTTATATTATGTATACTTGCATGCATATTACATTTACAAGTAGCTGAATTTGTGTAAGTTAAATGGTTCTATTATATATCTTCACTATATTAAGGTCAGTCACAACTTAATTGAAATAGATCATCCTAGTTGAATCCACCGGGCATAATTATCAGCCCTGTTAAGCACAGACACAGGAGATGCAAAGGAAAGAAGTATTCAGTAGACCAGTGGTGCTGGGCTGAGTATCTGCTATCAGACGCAGCACTTACCAGTTTGGAAACTGAATGGGGCTCCTAGAAAACATCCTTGTTTTATGTAAATGTTGCTTTTTACCCCTCTTTCTTTGGGCCCCATCAGTTTGGAAGTACAGCTTTCAGATTTAAGTATGTGTCGGTTCCTTTGTCTCCAAACAAGATGGCCAAGTAGATCGTCATGACAGGTAGCTACCAGTGCTTTAAAAACTTAAGGATTTCCCTCCACAGTTCTCAATCACTTGGTTCATTGTTCAGCAATATGGCCTAAGGGGGTGATTTGTTCAATGATAAGTGACAGGGCAGGGACACTGGAAAGATCTATTGTCAGAAGGCCTGGATTCAAGTTCAAGGCCTGGTTCTTAGTAATTTTGTGGCTAAGCAATTGCTGAGCTGGCCAGGTGTGGTGGCTCACACCTGTAATCCCAGCACTTTGGGAGGCCAAGGCAGGTGGATCACGAGGTCAGGAGATGGAGACCATCCTGGCTAACACAGTGAAACCTCGTCTCTACTGAAAAATAGAAAAAATTAGCCGGGTGTGGTGGTGGGCTCCTGTAGTCCCAGCTACTTGGGAGGCTGAGGCAGGAGAATGGCATGAACTCGGGAGGTGGAGCTTGCAGTGAGCCAAGATCACGCCATTGCACTGCAGCCTGGGCGACAGAGCAAGACTCGGTCTCAAAAAAAAAAAAATCATTTGATAAATAATGGTCTGGGCGTGGTGGCTCAGGCCTGTAATCCCAGCACTTTGGGAGGCCAAGGTGGGTGGATTACCTGAGGTCAGGAGTTCAAGACCAGCCTGGCCAACATGGTGAAACCCTGTCTTTACTAAAAATGAAAAAATTAGCTGGGCGTCTCCAAAAAAAAAAAATTGCGGAGCTACTGTATCCTCATAGAGAATAATTACAGTAACGTGTATGTGCATGTGTTTTGGTAATCTTTTTTGGATTTCTCAAACCTACAGAAAAGTTGCAAGAACAGTAGAAGGAACGACTGTATACTCTTCACACTTATTCACCACCTGCTTACATGTTGTCCCACTTGCTTCGCCATTTTTTCTCTCTCCCTCTGTTTTCCCCTGAAACGTTGGAGAGTAACTTTGAGTCCTCATACTCTTCCCCTACAAAATTTCACTGTGTGTTTCCTGAGATCAAGGATGTTCTTATATATAACCCAGAATAAATATCAGTCAGGAAATTTGACATTGATATTGCCTATTAGCTAATCCATAAACCATATTTAAATTCTGTCAATTATTTTGTTGATGTAGCTGTGGCTTTTTTTTTTCTGAATCAAGAATTCAATCAATCCAGGACTGTGTGTTGTGTTGCATTTAGTTGTCATGTTTCTTCATGTCCGTCCATCTACTCCTTTGCCTTCCTTTGCCCTTCTTTTTTCTTCCACCATCTATCTAACCAGATGAACTTTGTCTTTCTTGATCTTGTTACTTTTTAAAAAATAGATGAGTTCTTGTGTTTTTTTTTTCCTGACATATCCTCATTATTAGATTTGGATTGTATACTTTTGTCAGAAACAGCCCAGAAAGGATGTGTCCTTGGTCATGTCAGGAGGGACAGGATGTTGTCTCAATATGTCTCATTCCTCATTAAACTTCCAACTTCTCTTTTAGCCTTTATTGTTTATTTTCTGACTGTTTTTTTTTTCTTTAGCCAACTCACACCATGACACTGCTTTTGCTTCTATATTTATTAGTCGGCATTCTGTACTAAGAGAGTTTTCCCTTCTTGCCTACTTATGTACGTCAGTATGAACTCAGAAGTTCTTATTCAGGGGCTTATAATACAGTACTCTTATTATTTTATGGTTACACAGTCCCAGCTTTGTCCTGTGGGAACCCTTTCAGGCTGGCTCTTATGTTCTGGTGACATAATCTCATCCTTCTTTAAGTACTTTCTTTCTGGTATTAACAATATGCTCCAGACTCATTCTTCCTGAACCCCAGCCCCAGAATCAGCTTTTTCTGTAAAGAGCCCTGGTTCTTTGGAAATGAAATGAAAGATACCTGGTATACATGGTATTTAGAAACCAAGATCTGGGTGCTGGGGTGCTCATTGCTAATTGTGCCTTTTAAAAAAATTACTGCATTGAATTCCAATGCATAAATATACAACAGTTTGTTTATTCTTCTATTGATGAACACAAGGACCATTTCTAGTTTGGAGCTATTATGAATAAAGCTGCTACAAGTATTTTTACAAGTCTTTTTGTGGACATACGTTTTCATTTCTCTTGGGTAAATAATCTAGGAGTGGAATTGCTGAGTTATAGGTTATATGTTGGTGTATGTTTACTTTTATAAGAAACTTGCCAGATCTTTTTCCATGGTGGTTGTACCATTTCATGCTTATCAACAATGAATTCTAGATGCTTCACATCCTTGCCAACATTTGTTATTATCAGTTTTTAAAATTTTAGCCATTCTGATTGTTGTATGGTAGTATATCACTGCAATTTTAACTGATGATATGGAATGCTTTTTAATGTACAGTTCTTATTGATCATTCATACAACCTTCTTTGTGAAATGTGTATTAAACTCTTATCCATTAAAAAAATTGTGTCATCTTTTTATTTTTGAGTTGTAGGAGTTCTTTATATGTTTTGGGTATACAAGTTCTTTGTCATGTGTGTGTATGTATATGTGTGTGTGTGTGTATGTGTGTATATATACACATGTATCTGCATATATTATATATAATTTTATTCCAGTCTATATATTTATTATAAAATATAATTTTATTCTACCATTTATCAATTTTTTTAAGTTGTTGATTTTCATAAGACTGATTTACCATTGTGTTTGTTTTATGATTATTGCTTTCTTTGTCTAAGAAATTTTTGTCTATCCCCTGGTCATGGAGACTCTGTTTTCTTCTAGAAGATTTGTGATTTATAAGTTTTATATTGAGGTCTTGATCCATCTGGAATTTTTGTGTGTGGTATGAGGTAGAAGTTTCAGGCTTATGGTTATTTACCTGGATATCAAATTGTTCTAGCAGCATTTGTTGAAAAGACTTTTCTTTTCCCTTGAATTTATTTGGTTCTTTTGTCATAATTCAACTTATTGTGTAAGTGTTGGTGTATTGCTGGGCTCCTTATTTTATTCCATTTATCTTTTTGTCTATCCATATGCAAATATCACACTGTCCTGATTATTCTACATTCATAGCAAGTCTTGAAATCAGTGTATAAGTCACCTATGTACTTGTTCTTTTTCAGGGTTGTTGTTGTTTTGGCTCATTGCAGGTCCTTTGTATTTCCACATAAATTTTTTAAAAATAGGCTTTTTAGAGCAGTTTTTAGGTTTATAGAAAAATTGAGACAATATGCAGAATTCCCATACACCTGCATCCAGTGTCCTCTGTTATTAACATCTTACATTAATGAATTGATATTGACACATTATTAACCAAAGCCCATAGTTAATTCAGATTTCCTTAGTTTTCACCTAATGGCATGTTTCTATTCCAGAATCCCATCCAGGATACCACATTATATTTAGTTGTCATGTCTTCTTAGGTTCCTCGTGTGTGTGTGTGTATGTGTGCATGTGTGTGTGCGTGTGTGTGTATACATTTCATTATCCTTGCTTTTTTAATGTGGAAAACATACATAGCAGAATTTACCAAATCAACTATTTTAAGTAGACAGTTCCGTGGCATTAAGTACATTCACATTGTTGTGCAACTACCCTTGCTTTTTTAAAAAATATGTACATAATTGTACATATTTATAGGGTATAGAGTGATATTTTGATAAATGTATACAACATGTAATGATCAAATTAGGGTAATTGGCACATCCATCACCTCAAACATTGCTCATTTCTTTGTGTTGGGAACATTCAAAATCCTCTTTTCTAGCTGTTTGAAAATGTACAATAAAGTATTGCTAACCACAGTCACCATATGGTGCGATAGAACACTAGAACTTATTCCTTCTATCTCACTATAATTTGGGGCCCATGAATCAGCCTCTCCCCATCCGCATTCTCCTCCCCTTTCCAGCCCCTGGTAACCACAGTTCTCTCTACTTCTGTTGGATCAATTTTGTTAGCTTCCACATATGAGCAAGATCATGCAGTGTTTGCCTTTCTGTGCTTAGACTCCTTTTGGCTGTAACAGTTTCTCAGACTTTCTTCTTTAATGACCCTGGGAGTTTGAGAAGTGCTAGTCAGGTATTTTGTAGGATGACTCTCTGTTGGAATTTGTCTGATATTTTTCTCATGATTAGACTGGGGTTATTGAAAAGTAAAGTTCCATTTGGTTTATTTTCTTTCTTTCTTTCTTTCTTTCTTTCTTTCTTTCTTGAGATGGAGTTTTGCGCTTGTCGCCCAGGCTGGAGTGCAATGGCACAATCTCGGCTCACCGCAACCTCTGCCTCTTGGGTTCAAGCGATTCTCCTGCTTCAGCCTCCCAAGTAGCTGGGATTATAGGCATGAGCCACCACCCGGCTAATTTTGTATTTTTAGCAGAGATGGGGTTTCTCTGTGTTGGTCAGGCTAGTCTTGAACTCCCGACCTCAGGTGATCCACCTGCCTCAACCTCCCAAAGTGCTGGGATTACAGGCATAAGCCACCGTGCCCTGCCTGTAAAGTTCCATTTTCATTACATCATATCAAGGGTAGATGATACAAATATGACTTGTTTCATTTGATTGTTGATGTTGACTGTGATCATTTGGCTAAAATAGTGTTTGTCCAGTTTCTCCGTTGTAAAGCTATTCTTTTCTTCTGACTTTCCATACAGTACTTGTGGAAGAAAGTCAGGAAGTCACTGTGCACACAAGGAGTCGGGATTTATGATCCTTCTTTTGAGGAGGGAGTATCTACAAGTTATTTGGAATTCTTCATGGATGATTTTTTTTCCTGTTACCTTATTTATGTATTTATTTATTCAATCATTTATATCATTTTGGACTTGTGAATAGTTATTTTATACTTTGGGGTATAATCCCATGCTACTGTTTTTTGCTGTTTCTCAAATTGCTCCAGCTTTAGCCATTGGGAGCCCTTTCAGTTGGCTCTTGTGTTCCTTTGAAATACCCCCATCAACTTGGCTTTTTTTTATTGTTGTTGCTGTTGTTTTAACACAGGTGTACTTTCTGCCAGTACTAGACAGTCTAGGCTCCTCTAGCATATTTCTTTTTATTTTATTTTTTTATTTTTTATTTTTTATTTTTTTATTTTTTAATTATTATTATACTTTAGGTTTTAGGGTACATGTGCACAATGTGCAGGTTTGTTACATATGTATCCATGTGCCATGATGGTTTGCTGCACCCATTAACTCGTCATTTACATTAGGTATATCTCCTAATGCTGTCCCTTCCCCCTCCCCCCCACACCACAACAGTCCCCGGAGTGTGATGTTCCCCTTCCTGTGTCCATGAGTTCTCATTGTTCAGTTCCCACCTATGAGTGAGAACATGCGGTGTTTGTTTTTTTGTCCTTGCGATAGTTTACTGAGAATGATGATTTCCAGTTTCATCCATGTCCCTACAAAGGACATGAACTCATCATTTTTTATGGCTGCATAGTATTCCATGGTGTATATGTGCCACATTTTCTTGATCCAGTCTATCATTGTTGGACATTTGGGTTGGTTCCAAGTCTTTGCTATTGTGAATAGTGCCGCAATAAACATACGTGTGCATGTGTCTTTATAGCAGCATGATTTATAGTCCTTTGGGTATATACCCAGTAATGGGATGGCTGGGTCAAATGGTATTTCTAGTTCTAGATCCCTGAGGAATCGCCACACTGACTTCCACAATGGTTGAACTAGTTTACAGTCCCACCAACAGTGTAAAAGTGTTCCTATTTCTCCACATCCTCTCCAGCACTTGTTGTTTCCTGACTTATTAATGATGGCCATTCTAACTGGTGTGAGATGGTATCTCATTGTGGTTTTGATTTGCATTTCTCTGATGGCCAGTGAAGATGAGCATTTTTGCATGTGTTTTTTGGCTGTCCTCTAGCATATTTCATGTCCCATTCCTAGAACCAGCCATTTCTTCAAGGCACTGTGGTTCCTTTTATTAGAGAATGGTGTTAAAAACCAAGATGAGAGCTAGGTATGCTCGTTACTATTGAGGTATTGTTTCTTTAGGCCCTCTCAGCTGAAAGAACAGGGAAATATATGTGTGTATACTAATCCACATATGTATACATAGCTATAAATATTTCTATATGTGACCATCTGTATTCATCAATGTAACACTTACGTGCAGTTCCTTTTGCCTTTAGTCTTGCAGCCTTCACTCATTTCCAAAATTACTTAGGTCAGTCAGCACCTTTCCCTACCACCCCAGTGAGGTTGTTTTATACACATGTAATATAGTTAGATTACCTTGTTCCATATACATTTTTAAGTCAGCTTGTTAATTTCTATTTTAAAAAGGCTGCTGAGACCGTACTTGTGGAATAATTGACATTTTAACAATACTGAGTCCTCTAAATCAGTGTATCTCTCGATACAACGATTTTTTCTCTTCAGTGTTTTGTAATATTTATGTTTGACATTAAATTGGTCCCTAATTATTTTATGTTTTTGTTTGTTCCTATTTTATGCTTATGACCCTGTTATAAATTGAATTTTTACATTTTAATTTAAAATTTTACTTTCCAGTGTTTGCTGCTGGTATATAATGTGTGTGTGTGTGTGTGTGTGTGTGTGTGGTGTGTGTGTGTAGCTAAATTTACATATTATTTTTAGCTTTAGTTGAGTTCTGGTAATTGCTTTGTGGATACCCTAGGGCTTTCTGCATAGACAATCATGTTCTCTCAGAGTAGAGACATTTTTATATTTGTATGCCATTTGTTTCTTGCCTTATTGCACTGCCTAAGACCTCCAGCAGAATTAAATAAAAGTACGGGTTGAGCATCCCTAATTCAAAAGTCCGAAATCCTAAATGCTCCAAAATTCAAAACTTTTTGAGCACTGACATGAGACAGTGATACCTTTGCTTTCTGATGGTTTAATGCATACAAACTTTGTTTCATGAACAAAATTATTCAAAATATTGTACAAAATTACCTTCAGGGTAAGTGTATAAGGAATATATGAAACGTAAATGAATTTCATGTTTACACTTGGATCGCATCACTAAGAATATCTCATTATGTATTTATAAAATCTGAAAAAATAAAAAATTCAAAATGCTTTTGGTCCCAAGCATTTCAGAAAAGGGAAACTCAATCCATAATGAAAGAAAACATTTTTGCTTATTCCTAATTTCAGATCAGGTTGTGAGCTGTCTTAAGATAGGATGTTAGCTGTAGGTTTTTCATAGATGCATTTTATCAGGTGGAGGAAGTTCTCTTACATTCCTAGTTTGCTGAGAGTTTCTGTCATAAATAGATATTAAACTTTGTCTAATTTTTTCCTGTGTCTATTGAACTGATATTATTTTTCTTCTTTATTTTAATATCTTGAATTACATTTTAAAATGTTAAATCAATCTTTTATACTATCTGGAATAAACTCAACTTGTATTATTAAAATTTTTATATATTGTTGAATTTGGTTTGCTATATTTTGTTAAATATTTTTGTATCAATGTTCACAAAGATTTTTAATTTGTAGTTGGTTGGGTTTTTTTTTTTTTGTCATTTCTTTGCCACGTTTTGAAGTCAAAGTTGTTTTGTCATTATATAACAGGTTAAGAGGTGATGCTACTCTGGAAAAGTTTGGGTAGGATTGGCTGAAATGTTTAGTAGAATTTGCTACTGAAACTATCTGAATCTGAAATTTTGTTTGTGGGAATTTTTTGATAATTTAACTTTTGTAATAGGAGGTATTCAGATTTTCTGTGTCATCTTGTGTTGATTTTTATAAATTTAGATTTTTCAAGTACTTTATCTTTCATTGAAATTGTCAAATTTATTGTCACAAAGTTATTTTTAATGTTCGCTTTCTGTCTTTTTAATTTCTTTCATGATATCGCCTCTGCTATTTTTCTTTTTTAAATTTTTAAAAATATTTATTTATTTATTTATTTATTTATTTATTTTTGAGACATGGCCTCACTCTATTGCCCAGCCTGGAGTGCAGTGGCATGATCTCACCTCACTGTACCTCTGCCTCCCGAGTTCAAGTGATTCTCCCGTCTCAGCCTCCTGAGTAGCTGGGACTACAGGCACCCGCCACCACGCCCGGCTAATTTTTATAATTTTAGTTGAGACAGAGTTTCACCATGTTGACCACCCTGGTCCCGAATTCTTGGTCTCAAGTGATTTACCCGCCTCAGCCTCCCAAAGGGCTGGGTTATACAGGCGTGAGCCGCCACACCCACCCCCTCTGCTATTTTTCATATTGGTATTTTGTATTCTCTCTTTTCCTTAATATTATTGGCAAATAATTTTTCAGTTCTATTATTTTTTTCTTGAAACCAACCTTTCTATTGTTTGTCTCTTTAATAATTCATTGATTTCTGTTCTTATATCCTCTGTCTACTTATTTTGGACCTAATTTGTTTTTTATGTCCTCCTAGAGTCTTAATGAATAATCTTAGATTGATTTTAACCTTCTCTCTTTTTATATATAAGCTTTTAAAATATAGAGCTTTTCTAAGCGCTGCTTTAGCTGTGTATCATAAATTTTGGTGTGTTGTATTTTTATTGTCATTTAGTTAGATGTACTTTCTAATTTTATTTTTGATTTGCTCTTTGATTCATGTATTATTTATAAATGTGCTATTTAATTCAAAATATTTGGGGATTTTTTTCAAATAGCTTGGTGATTTCCAGTTAAATGGCAGGAGAGAATATTCTGTAAGATTTTGAAATTTTTAGTTAATTGAGACTTCTCAGCCAAGCATATGATCTGTTTTGATGGATGTTTAATTTGTACTCAGAAAGAGAATGTATTCTGTAGTTGTTGGATTTAGTGGTCTACACATGTCAACTAAATGAAGTTAGTTAATAATGTTGTTCAGATATCTGTATCCTTACTAATTTTTTGTGTATTTGCTTAATCAGTTACTGAGAGAGGGGTGTTCACATTTCTAACTAAGATTTGAACTTGTCTGTTTTTTCAGTTTTGTCAGTTTTCTTCATGTATTTTATTGCTTTGTTTTTAGGGACATGAGCTGTTAGGATTTTTATGTCTTCCTGATGAATTAGCCCTTTTATTATTATGAATTGTTCCTCTATGCAGTATTCCTTCACTTGAAGCCTATTCTCTATGATATTAATATAGTAAGTTCATGTTTTTTATATTGAATGTCTTCACTGTGTGTCTTTCCATTCTTTTCTTTAAGTGTGTGTTTTGTACAAAACAAATAGTTGGGTGTTTTTTAAATCCAATTTGACTATTCCTGTCTTTAGTTATAGTGTTTGACCCATTTATATTTAATGTAATTATTGATAAAATTTGGTTTCGTCTATCATTTTTCTGTTTGTCCCATTTGATTTTTATTCTACTGCTCCTCCTTTCTTCCCTTCTTTGGAATAACTGAATTTTTTTAGTATCCTATTTTAATATCTCTATTGGCTTTTTACCTATACCTCTTTGAATTATTATTATTATTTTTAAATTTTTTGTTTTTAGAGACAGGGTCTGACTCTGTCACCAAGTTGAAGTGCAGTGGCACAATCATAGCTCACTGCAACCTCCGCTTCCCAGGCTCAAGTGATTCTCCAGCCTCAGCCTCCTGAGTAGCTGTGACTACAGGTGCATATCACCACTCCTGACTTCTTATTGTGAGTATTTTAATGGTCACTTTAGGGATTACAATATGCATCCTTAATTTATCACAGTCTAGAGTTAATATTGTAAGATTTTTGCATACAGTGTTATAATCTTGTAACCATATTGTTTCATTTATCCCTCCCATCCTATGTGGGAGTTTTGCTTTATATATTACATCTATATATGTTACAAAACCTGCATACAGTGTTATAATTTTTGCCTTAAGCAGCCCGTTAGTGAAATCAGGGAAGAAGGTATACAATATATATAGTTTAAATGTATTCACACATTTAATGATGGTTTTCTTTCTGTAATTCTAAATGTCCATCTGGTGTTACTCCTTTTCAGCATGGCGATAATTTCTCTCCATTTTTATTCCACCTTAATTTTGAAGGATATTTTTGCTGTGTGTGTAATTCTGGGTAGGTAGCTTTTTATTTTCTTTCAACCTTTTCAATACATCATTCCATTGTCTTCTAGTTTCCATTGTTATGACGAGAAATTATAGCTGTTCCTCTATATATAAAGTGTCATTTGTCTACAGTAGCTTTCAGATTTTCTGTTGATTTTTTATTTTTAACAGTTTGACTGCAATATACATAACTGTGATCTTTGCATTTGTCTTGCTTGGAGTTTTCTGAGCTTCTTGTATTAGTACACTTATTTTTAACCAATAATTGGGAAATTTTCAGCCACCATATCTTCAAATATTGACTCCCCAGTTCTTTATGCTCCTCTCCTTCTGGGACTCAACTTACTCGTATGTTGGACAGCTTAATAAGGTCTCACAGGTCATTGAGGTTCTACTCATTTTCAAAAAACTTATTTCTTCTCTGTTACTCAGATAATTTATATTAGCTTTATCTTTAGATCATCTTACTAGTTTCTAATGACTGCATTTTCTCTTGACTGTGCACATGTTTTTTCCTATTTCTTCTCATGTCCAGTTATTTTACTGTTACTGATTGTATAGGATACCATGTATTAAGTCTGAATCATGTCCTCTTCCTTTAAAAGGTGTTAAGTTATCTTCTGGCAGTCAGTTAAATTATTGGCAGATCCTTGTAGTTTTGCCAGGATTGGTATAGTTCTCACTTAGAGCAAGTCTATTTCAGTTTTGAGTTTAGTTTTAGGATATACCCCCTGCCTCTGGGGCTTAGTCTTATAAGAACAGCCTGTTGAGTTCTGAGGCACGCAGTAAGGTCTCTTCACCCAGGTTTGGTTGGATTTCTAACGTGTTTCAACATTGCATAGCCTCTGGTATCACTCGCTGTCTACCTCCTGCTGCTGTAGCAGGTGATCTTTGTAGGATTCACCATATCTTGCCCCGTGCATGTGCTACCCAGTCTTTGGCGAAGGACCTGTAGTGAATGCTCATGCCCATATGTGAAGTCTCTCCTTTTCATAGTTCCTTCTGAAATAAGGAACTCTGGGAACACCAATCTCAGAATGTAGATTCATTATCTTGGTGTCCTGCTATCAAATCTCACAGGACAGTAACACTGTGTCTGTGTTAAGTGCATAGCGTTTGGTTTACTGAGATACTGATGTGGTTGTGATGGTGTGTATTTTTCAAATAAAAATTCCCTCTTTAAAGAAAATATGGCTAGGTGCGGTGGCTCATGCCTGTAATCCCAGCACTTTGGGAATCCGAGGCGGGTGGATCATGAGGTCAGGAGTTCGAGACCAGCCTGGCCAAGATGGTGAAGCCCTGTCTCTACTAAAATTACAAAAATTAGCCAGACGCGGTGGCAGGTGCCTGTAATCCCAGCTACCTGGGAGGCTGAGGCAGGAGAATCGCTTGAACCTGGGAGGCAGAGGTTTCAGTGAGCCGAGATCGTGTCACTGCACTCCAGCCTGGGTGACAGAGCAAGACTCCATCTTAAAAAAAAAGAAAACACTTTAGGGTTAGAATGATCAGAAATCCAATATTGATAAAACTTAAATAATTCTGTCTAGATCAATTAAAATCATTGAGTCTGCTTATGAATGGAAGAAATCTTTGAAAATTTTAAAATTCTAAAATCTTTTTTTTCAATTTTGTCTTCTCTGGATTTCCCTAATGTTCCCCTCCCATAATCCTTTTTATTCTTATATTCCGACATGCTTTTAAGTAGTACTGCAAAGAGGATAAGCTAACAGAAGCTGAGATAAATTTTATTTTTATTTTAAACAGAAGAAAGGAAAAAGGGGTTACATTTTTATAAATATCTATAAATATAGAAGGATAGGCAAACTTCCAAATAAATAAATAAATACTGCCACATGACGAGGGATGTAAGAAATTGTAGGAGCTATTTTGGCTTTGCCATAAAGAAAACCCCTGATGGTAGTGTTGAGTTTGTGAGATTACAGCCAGTTTTCCACCAAAATCCTTTTGGGATCTTTCACTGGCGAGCCTCCAATACCTATTATGCAGGATAATATTTCCAACAGGAAATGAAAACAAATATTGAAATATTTGCCATGCATGGCTATATACTATTATACATAGTTTTACTGTTTCAGAATAGGAACCAGTCCTTAAGTTCAGCTTAAACCCATCAGGTAAAAACAGTTGCCCAATGTTTCTCTCATAACTAAAAAGAATAGATAAAAGTATAAGGTTAGTACGTGATGGCAGTGAGAAAAAAAAAAAAAGGTGACTGGGAAGAAGCTGTTGTTGAATCGACGTTGCTTGTTAGTATACTGTCCTTTAGGTGGTCATTTAAAGAGAGGTAGGAAAATGGAGTCCCCTTACAGGAAGAACCGCAGTAATGGGGTAAGTCTGGGATGAGAGCTGACCATCAGGCCCACCTGCCTGGTGCTCCTCTGCTCCTCTACTGCTTGCTCTGTGAAGCTTTGTTTCCTCCAGATAGCACTGGGGCTCCTGGGACTGAAAGCTGACTTCATTTAATGCACCAAGAATTTCCAAGGGGATTGAGACCCGGATGTGTCAGCCTAGGAGTGTTTTAACTAATCGAAGAGCCACTGCTGCTGCAGAGCCCTAGAGACCACAGTCAAGAGCCTGACCACGTGGTTGTCTTTTCATAACTTCTATAACATGTCCCCTGATTATTGGATTTCTTTCCCCCTGAGTCCTTGATGCCACTTCACTTAGAGAAAAGGACACGATTTTTCAGTCCACAGAAAACCTAACCCAGAGCAGTCCCAGTCTCTCAAAGCCCCCTTCCCAGTCACATTTTTGTAGTTTGTTCAGAATGGATTCCTACTCAACTTGGGAAGTAGAGCCTTAATTAAATGCCTCTTAGGAGAGTTGGAATTTATTTCCATTTTGAAAAGCAAATTCTAGCAGGGTAGATTTTCGTGAGCCAATATAAAGGCTATTCCTTAGACCAAATTTTCAAAAACCAGAGATAGGGCCAAAAGGTGAGGCTGTATCATGAGTCACTTGGGAACAGGGTGGGGCCATTCTGGGCCCTCTGGCTGTGGCCGCATACAGGGAGACAGCGAGACACACACAGGGTGCTCACCCTGTAGGGAGGCTGAGTTTTCTATTATGATTCCTGCCTCATTTCAGCAAGCATCAAGTCTAGCTGTCAAGTTTTCACCAGCCTACCACCAGTCTTTTGACAGCTCTTCCCCAGAGATGCTCAAGGAAGAATGAAGGCTTGAAAGTAGTGTTTTCATCAACTTGCCCCGTTCAGCTGTTAATGTCAAGGTTTGCACACTCAAATGCCAGTGGGATCGGGGCATCTAACATAAATGCACAGGGCAGTGGAGAAGCTTCTGGGATCTCCGGATCTCTCTTCCCTACACCTTCAAAGTCTTGAGCTCAGGAATCCACTGCTTTTTTTTTTTTTTTTTTTTTTTTTTTTTTTTTTATGCTTAAAAGTGATAAAGAAGAGAGGCGCAAGGAAGATAAATATGTTGGCAGAGATCCTTCCCTCTACCTTCATGAAGGGGAAATTTCTAGTTTACCTGTCGGGGTTTCCTGTTCGGAAAGGTGTTCTATATGGCGTGAGGAAGGCGGTGAGACCCCATGACTTGGGCCTCAAAGGTTGATTCTCACAGGACCTCCTGTGGAAGGGACCCCAGAGAAGCAGCAAATTCCATACATTGCCCCTGTCACCTTTCCCATCCTTGGAACGTCAAGGGACCTGGTCCTTGGGAAGAGCTGCGTTTGCTGAGGGGTGGGTTACAGAGGGTGCCCTTCCGGCGACCCTAGATGAACTTGGGGAAGGGGCGGCAGCCTTCCGGGCCCGTTCCCCCAGCGTGCGTGTTCACTCGACCGCCCCTGACCACCCCTAATGGGTCGCTGGCCATCGGGCTGTTGTCCTCGGAGCTCAGGAGCTCCTGTGAGCAGGAGGCCGGGGCCGGGGTCATCCGGGCCCGGGGTTTCAGCACGTTCAGGGGGTCCCGCTCCGAGTCGTCCTCGGCGCTCCGGGTGTGCCGCCGTGGTGTGGGGGTGTTGAAGTGAAGTAGGGGGATCTCGTTCCTCCGGGACAGGAACTGGGAGTACGGGGGTGGGTTCATGCCCGGCAGGAAGGCTCTCTTGGCCCGGCCCAGACTGACCAGGAAGTGATGCTGAGGAGAGTGGTAGACGTCGTACCCGTTTTCCAGCGTCTGGTGTTGGAACCTGCAGTTCTCCGGGTTGAAATAGTGCTGGAAGGACAAGAGCGAACCACGTGAAGGGGGGCCCCACCCACCCCCCAGCTCCTCCTGGGGCCACATACTTGTGCCAGCTGGCCTGAAGCCCTGCAGTTCTTAGGGCGTTGAGCCTTCACGCCTTTGTTCCCTGCTAGGGTAGAGTGGTTTTGATTAATGCTCAAGCCCAGACTATAGTTCCCCCTTTCGGAGACTACCACTCCTGGGGCCTCTGCTTACTGCCTGGAGGCCCAGGCTGGCCTGGCCTGGCCTGGCCTGTGGTTTTCCTGGAGTAGGCACCACCTCGTCCTTCCCGCCTTCTACCTTTTCCAAGCCTCTGCTGGCTGAAAATTGGCTTGGGTTTGTCTCTTTACTGGAGAAAGGAGAGGGGATGGAGTTTATAGGGTCAAACATGAATGAGGGCACTGACGGGATTGGAGACATGAACTTTGCTGACAGAGCTGACAGATGAGCTGGGTTCGAATCCTCTACCACTAGTACTGGGTTTTACTGAGTGCCCCCACGAAGGCCTTTGCCTGTTATTTCTTTTAATCCTCAAGCTCCACAAAGTAAGCAGTTTACAGATCAGGACTATCTACATTCCTAGAGGGGTTAACAGGTGTTTAGTTAGTTATCTATATTTCAATAGTTGTTTAACAGATTTTTGTTGCCAGACACTATTGTAGGGGCTGGGATGCAGCAGAAAGCAAAACAGAAAGTCTGTATTCTTGTGGCGTTTCTAGTGGGCATGGGTGGTGGTGAGAGACTCCTAAGACAAGCAGCCCTGCTATTTTACGACCTCAAAATCCTCAAAAAGAGGCCAGCAGCCTTTAGTTTGGGAAATCCTTTGCTTACCAATCCAAATGAATGGCTATCACAATTGGGGCAGGGGTTATTAATTAAAAATCTTTAACTGAAGGGAGCCCCACAGGTCACGTGGTCTATTCCACTTCACTTTTTCCAAGTGAAAATGCTGAAGTTTGGAGAAGTGAGGAGATTTACCCAAAGTCACAGCTAGTCCCAGAATCAAGAAGACACCAATGGCTTTTTACCCTTTCTCATGTACTTTACAACATGAATTGACATGACTTGAGGACCTACGACTACATACCAGGGCCTGTGCTAGATTCAAAAATGAGTTCCAATGGGCAGTGCAGACTAGGGGCTGAGAGCCTGGGATCTGGAGTCAGACTGCCTGAGTTCAAACTCCAGCTATTAAACGTGAGCATTCAATACTTAGACTGCATGAAGTATCAGTGGAAGCAGGTCACCAGGGTACACTGCAAATGGAATTGTTAAGCTAGAGAAGTCTATGTCGTGTCAAAGAAATTAGGCTAATTGTTTGCAAATGGTGACCAACACAAAAAAGAAACTCACTGATCCAAAAATGTTGCCTCTGAAATCCATGCAGAGGTATCTTCTGCTCATCACACCTGTAATCACCACAAAGCCAGCATCCTCTGATCTGATCATCAGGGCACCTGTGGAGAAAACCAGGCAGGGCAAAGACTCATTGCGCATCCAATTCCCACCTTCAAGCACCTCCTGAAAACCCACCTTCATGAAACCTCCCTGGATTGATTTTAAGGGTGGTGATGACTTCAACACCCTTAAATTCAGCCTCATTTCTGCATATTCAGCATTTCTTCTGACATCCTCTCTTGCCCCCAACACACATACAGTCATTCACCTCCTGCTTCATCTTGTTGCCTGTATGGGGCACTCTGAGCTCCTGGAATTCTTCTACCTGTGCTGGACACATGTTTCTCTCTCTCTACCTGGACCGTCTTTATTTTCCCTTTTGCCTTACTAATACCTTTGAATGTTTGTGGTGATAGTCACATTCTTCCATGCCTTCTACTTTGTGATTTTTAAATCTATGCTGAGATGTCTTTCAAGGATCCAGCTTGCCATAGAGTCTGATTCTCCTCCTGGATGTCTGTGTAATTGTCTAATACATTAGTCAACACCCAGTATGTGTACAGAATGGTATTAGAGTTGATCTCCCTCTTCCTTCTCTACTTACTGAAGTCACTCAGTCTTCAAGACCAGGCTCAGGCGTCACCATCTCTATGAAGACTTTCCTCATCTTTCCATTCAAAATCAGTTGTTCTTTTTTCTCAGCTCCTCAGGACAATGCCTTCACCTCTATTACAGCATGTATTCCATTCACCCTGCTTTAACTGAGTTTACCTATCTAGTGCCTTCCTTAGAGTGAGCTGCTTAGGAGCAGAGGGTAAAACTGTTTATGTTGAATCAACATAAGTGACGGATGGAATTTTCTTCTTGGCTCTTCTTGGGTTGGTTCTTTATCATTTTCTCACTTGGTGGTGACCCCTCCAGGTGCAGCCCCTCATAGACTTCCAGTGTCCCCTCTCAAAAACCAGTCTCCGACAAGGGCCTGAAACCCATTCACACGACCTACCTCTTAAGTAATTGGTAATGGCTTTAAATGTGCTTTCTGTTTTGTGGCAAAGGCACAATTAGATCATATACTAGTGTAACATGCGTGATAATTCAGTGAGACTTCTTCCTCAAATGTTATTTAATTACCTGACATTTTCTGTTAAAAATCATTGCTTTAGATCTTTGGGGCCACTTCCAGTTGCCTATCACAGAATTTCTAGGTGCATCTCATCTGACCTCATAGCTCCCAGGGAGACAGCTAGAATCCCACACAGGGATTCTAATTCCTCTTCTGCAACTGTAGCTTGGAGAGGTTGTAAATGCCCAATGTTTGTGCCTAGCAAGTGATGGAGCCTCATGGGGGTGATTTAAAGCCCAAAGCTCTTCTCCCACTCCATGCAGGCTCAATACAAGGACCTTCGAGGAAAATAAGCAGCAATAATTAGGTACTAGCTGAGTAGAAATCATGATAGGGACTGAAATTGGACTGATGCAGAACAGAGGGAATGAGGGTGGAGACAAGCCCCAGAAAGGTGAGAAAGGAAGAGGGCCAAAGAGAGAAGTTAATTTGTTTCAAAGTTGGGCTGAGGGGAACCTTGAGGGAAGCTTCCCAGAAGGTGGACTGGGGTATGACAGGCACAAAGGATGCTTAAATTCCTCCACAGTGGTGTCTGCCTATGTGTCTCAAATGTATGGCTAGTTTTGTGGTAAACCTTTGGAGAAATATAAGGAATGTGTAAGAAATGGTTTCAGCTGGGCACGATGGCTCATGCCTGTAATCCCAGCACTTTGGGAGGCTGAGGCGGGTGGATCATGAGGTCAGGAGATCAAGACCATCCTGGCTAACACGGTGAAACCCCATCTTTACTAAAAATACAAAAAAAATTAGCTGGGTGTGGTGGTGGGTGCCTGTAGTCCCAGCTACTTGGGAGGCTGAGGCAGGAGAATGGCGTGAACCCAGGAGGCGGAGCTTGCAGTGAGCCGAGATTGCGCCACTGCACTCCAGCCTGGGTGACAGAGCGAGACTCTGTCTCAAAAAAAAAAAAAAAAGAAAAGAAAAGAAATGGTTTCTGTTCTGGTGACTTTTCAGTCTAATTGGGAAAAAATTACATTTAGTAATGGTCTTTGAGCGGTTGCACTCTAAGCACTTTACATTTTTAAATTCTCAAAACAAATGTTATATTGTTAGTACTAATTATTATTCTTATTAGTAGTAGTAGTAGCAGCAATATCCTAATTAAAGTGATAAGGAAACTAAGACAGGATTGAAACTCAGGTCAGAGACATCTTCTTCCTACCACCCGGTAACAAGCCTCCAGCAGAAATCACTAAGAGTCTGAGAAGACAACATCAAATGCTAAAACACATGCTGCAGGCAGTGAGGACAAAGAGTCAGGGCAGCGCTAAGGGCTCGGGGAAGGGGCACTGAGCCAGGCACCAAGAACCAGGGGACTTGGATTTTGGTCCCAATTGTGCCGCTTGCTGACCTCGCACTAGCCTCAGTTTCCTCAGCTGTAAAATAGAACAATAGCTGTCCTGCCTGCTTCATAGGGGGATGATCAAAGGGGATAATGGTGGTAAAAGTGACTCGAAAGTGTCGAGCCAACAGAGGACATCACGTGGCGTGTTCTGACCTGCTGTTTAGGCTGGGCCCATGCCTTGACAGGCATGCTGGCCTGATGCTTGGAGTCAGTGTGGGCAGCGCATATGGCACACACGCGCCTGGTCTCCAGAGCCAGTCCCCCTAGGAAACATCCGGCGGTGGTTGAGGAACTGTGAGCAGCTGCTACGGAGGGCACACAGACTCTTCCATCAAACAAAGTGAGCCGATGTGAAAGTTTAGAAAATGTGAGAGAGTCAGAGGTTCTTTCCTTTGTGCTTTCAAAAGGCATCTTTTCGCAGTCTGCACAGATTCAAGGGAGAATTTTGCAGAAGGAAGGAACAAACCACTGACTACTGGAGACACCAGCCCCGCCTGTTGGAGCTTAGCAGGCTTAATGGACTTTGCCTTCAGTGACGGAGGTGTCTCCCTGCGTGTGACCTTGGAAGAGCGTGGGATTTGGGGTCAAGATGTCCTCTAGGTCTTTTACTACCTGTCTGACCTTCAGCCAGTTATTTAAGTTCTTTAACTCTTGTTTTTTCACATATAAAATGAGGATGGCAGAAACATTTACCTCATTTGGTCATCTTGAAGACATAATGAGATAATGTTTTTATCCTTTAGAAAGCACTTCCTAAGTGCTAGTAATTTTTACTATTACCACTTTGCCTCAACCTCTGCTTATAGAAGTAGAAAATTATCTACTCCATTCTACTCTTGTGGCCAGTAAGTGATAAATAAGATGATAGCAGTGAAGTGCTTTGAGCATCTCAAAAGAAAAATGTATGAAGAAGGCTTAAGGAGCCCAACAGTAACTCAGGTTCAAGTAAAGAAAGTTCCTGTGGGGAAGATGGAGGAAGTGAAAATAGCAGGATCTAGGAAGTGATATTACCAGGGACAATAAGCATCTCTCTCTTGCTGTTTCCATATAATGAGGATAAAGGGGAGTCAGAGGATGGCCTTGTTCATGGAACGGGTGATAAGGACATCAGAGGGGCACCTGGCAGCAGTGTTTGTGAGTCCCAAGGGAACTTGAAGAATCTGGTAGGCAGGAGATAATTTCATTTTGTCAAGTCCAATGACCCAAAGATGGGTTGTGCACTCAACTCCTAAGCATTTCTTACAGCAAAGTAATAAGATGAACCAGAATTCAATAGAAATGGATAATTAGAAGGGGAAAAATACCCCTCACATTTTAGGTTTCTGTCAGTGTAAAAACATTGCTTAACAGTCACTGATGAGGTCATTACAAATCCTTCACCAGACATTTAATTAGTTGTGCTTCTTATCTACATGCATTAATCTTTCCTCTTTCTTTTGGGTAACTTTTTTTTTTGAGACGGAGTCTCACTCTGTCGCCCAGGCTGGAGCACAGTGGTGCGATCTCGGCTCACTGCAAGCTCCGCCTCCTGGGTATAAGGGATTCTTCTGCCTCAGCCTCTCAAGTAGCTAGGACTACAGGCGTGCACCACACCCTACTAATTTTTGTATTTTTAGTAGAGACAGGGTTTCCCCGTGTTGGCCAGGCTGGTCTCGAACCCCTGATTTCAAGTGATCCTCCCGCCTTGGCCTCCCAAAGTGCTGGGATTATATGCGTGAGCCACCGCACCTGGCCTCTTTTGGGTAACTTTTAATTGTAGTGTGTAAATTTTTCCTGCACTTTTTCCCCATAATACACATGACAACTGATTGAACAGTACAAAAAGTTATCTACGTAGACTAGGAAAAGTAGATCTCCCTCCCGCTACCCTGACCCTAAGTTCTCCTCCCCGCATTCACGTTTAACTCTTTAAAGATGCAATGTTTAGCTAGTGCTTACTTATGTCTAAGGAAACAAAATCAGATTTCTATTTTTAAAAATCTGAAGTCAGTTCAATTTATTTTGCTGCTTCTCAGTCATTTTAATTCACTCCAACTAGCACTCAGTGATCCCTTGGGGCCTGATGCGAGGTGGGCTTTCAAGGAAAAGGTCTACAGTTCAGATTGCCAGTGCAGGAGGTTGACTCTTCACACTCACTCCCCACCACAGCCAGCCTGTTCTGTTCTTCCCTAATTCTTGTTCAGGAAGAAACGTCTTTAAGGAGTTCCTTTCAGCAATGGGATTCCAGGATTCAAGACAAGTTGTATAAACATTCTCTAGTTGGATGCAGCCCTTTCCATCTAAGAGAATCAAAATAATTTACCATAATCTACTATTCTGCATTTTAAATCACATATAGTCTTTTTTTTTTTTTTTGAGATGGAGTCTTGCTCTGTCGCCCAGGCTGGAGTGCAGTGGCGCGATCTCGGCTCACTGCAAGCTCTGCCTTCCGGGTTCACGCCATTCTCCTGCCTCAGCCTCCCAAGTAGCTGGGACTACAGGCGCCCGCCACCACACCTGGCTAATTTTTTGTATTTTTAGTAGAGACAGGGTTTCACTGTGTTAGCCAGGATGGTCTCGATCTCCTGACCTCGTGATCTGCCCGCCTCAGCCTCCCAAAGTGCTGGGATTACAGGCGTGAGCCACCACGCCTGGCCCACATATAGTCTTGAATTAGAGTAAGGGTGGCCCCTCCCTGAGAGGCGCAAAATTGCATTTCCTAAAAGTCTGGTAGTGAGCTGGCTGACAAGGTAGGACGACAGACCACAAGGTCCTTGAAGGGTTGTGTCTTAGTTTTCAGTCACAGCGCTTGGTACAGTGCCAGACACATCGTAGATCCTATTAAATATCCATGGAATAAAATGAACAACACTTCGGGTGCATCAAGTGTATCCAGATTTAATTGAAATCTTTGCCATGAGACTCAAACTTGGTTTCCAAGATGTTGACTCCTGAGTCTTACTATATTCTCTGGAGTTCTGGAACATGTTTGGTATTTGGAGAGAACTTTCCTCTCTCCTTTTATCTCCTATCAATATGCATTTAGCACTTGAAGAGGTTAAACTGTCAATTTTGCATGTTATATGTCTTGCAACTTAATTTTGCATGTTATATATCTTGCAACCAGATTTAAGGACCTTTGGTGCCTAGAAGAATAAATGCCTCACACACAGCAAGGCCACAGCAAAAATAATTAATTAATTTATTACAACAAGAAAGGGCAAATCATAATTCCTATATTTTCTTTAGTTAGAGATTGTCTAACTAATTTTTCTTTCCTTTAATTTGAGCTATATTGGATCAGTTTGCATTTTTCTGTATCCTTTGAAGTGTTTTCACATGTTTTCTTAAAATAGAAGATCCAGTCTTTTCCAATATCTATCCCTGCTTCCACCACATTACCCCTTATATAGGTGTACACAAAGGGGCCCTCATTTGAATCATTGCTAATGGATTGATTATTGTGGATTGTGATCCAATTCTCCACAAACCTGATCTTTAAAAACATTCCAGTTATCTCATGTTGCCAATAAGTTTCTAAATAGCTTGACTTGCTACTGACTGGACACCTTTCAGTTCCACAGAGAAGAATCACCAACTCATACTGGGTACCTGAGTACCTGGGTATCTGAAACATCCATTAAACCTGTTGGATGGATGGATGGATGCATGGACAAATGAATGGGTGGATGGGTTGTATACTTGGCCATTCTCACCAAGACAACATACGTAGACAGTCTGTCTTTAATACATTTTTCCAAGAATTTTTATAAGGCCAGAGTTGGAAAGAGCCCCCAGATTTATCTATAACAATCCGGGTATGACCCAGGAATCTTCTTTACAACCTCCCTAGTTAACCTAGTCTGAAGTCCATGAGCTGAAATGTAGTTTCTGTTGATCTGCCTGGCTTCTTTTTCTCTTAGACTCCTTGCCTTTCTTTCTGTACATTTTTTGAATCTTTTGATGGGGCAAAGGGAACATGGCTCCTACTATGGGAAGGGTTTAGTTGAAATAAAAATTATTCATATTGAGAAAAACCAGCAAATACTAATTAGGAGAGTCACAGAATCTTCCCCTAAGATTTAAATACACACACACACACACACACAAACACACACACAGACACACACACACAGAGACAATAAGTGGTTCCTGGGCAGAAAGCTAGGAGGGTTGGATTAGCCCTCCAGTCTAGTCCCCAACCTTCCCAAGCCCCCTGTAGATGGACAACAGGGGTGCTCCCCTTCTTCCCAGCCTGAAGCCCTACTCACTGTAGATGGTCTGATGGGGTGCGCCATCCACATGGCCATTCTTGTGGATCTGCAGGTGGTAGCTGTTCCTGGCTGTGGCTGTGTACAGGTGGATCAGGCCACCCCAGCTGGAGCCGAGCAGTGGGGAGGCATTGGGATAGGCTCTGAGGACGCTCATGCTGCAGACGCTGCACAAGGCACAGACCCAGAGCCTGAGGCGGGCCCCCAACATCGTGCCCTGCTCTGAGTGGCTGGTGCTGAGATTGAAACCTGACACTCCTGTCCGGACTCTCCTGGCCCAGGCCTCACTGGCCTTTTCCTTCTCCCTTGCAAGTAGCTGGCGTGAGGATCCTAGACTGGATTCCCTCCTTTTTGCCATCAGACTTTTAAAGGGTAGCAGTGTGACATCAAACAGGAAAAACTCCACTGTCCACATCCTCTGTGTTGTAATCAGCCCATTGAAAGAAAGTGCAAAGACCCCGGAGGCGCACGGAAGGCACGTCGGTTCCAGACACACACACCCCTCAATTTCAAGCCAACGCTCCAAAAAATGAATGACGTGTGGGCAAAAGTTATCTGCCACTCTGGGCTGTCTGTTGACCTGTCCCACTTCCATCAGGAAATGTGAAGGCAGCCAGCGGTTCCCAAAAAAAATCCAGCTTCAGTCAAGCAGTCAACCGACTCCTAGGCAATTAATCTCCCGTCGAGTTTACTTATTTTGGTTTTCTTTAAATTCCAATCAGCAAGTATGTATCCAGTGCTTAATCTGTGAGCAGGATTTGGTGGGTAGCTTGCAGGATATAGAGATACATGACACCATCAGGCAGATGGCATCCTCTGAGAACCCCCACTTCATGAAAGATGGGAGCTGGGAGCAGGGGCACAAAACCCGAAGTTGCCATTTTGAGAAGATTTTGAAATGGAAGAAAAAGAAGCAAGGCCTCGAGGTCACTGCACATGCCAAGGTTCAGTTTCTCAGCTTCCTTAGCCTGGACTTCACCGAATATGCCACGGTTCAATTTCTCAATTTCCCTAGTTTGGACTATCGAGGGCAACTAAACTAGTAGTCTCTCCAGTAGTAAGGAGACTCATTCAGAGACCTCATGGGGACTGAAAAGGCTGCTGGCTGAGCAATGGGGATCTGAGCCTCAGGACATGGTGTCCCCATATTTAGTGTCTGTACCTGAGTGCTCAGCTTGGTGTTGGCTGCTTGCCTGCAGATGCTGTTCACAGTGAGCCCTCTGGGAAGCTACACCTGACGTCGGGGGGGAATAGTCCTGGCACATACAGTCTAAATGGGAGCAAGCTACTGGAACACACACCCAAAAAAACACGCAAGGAGACTGCTACTCTTCCATTTCCCATGTACTGAGTATAGGCCACGTACAGGCATCAAGCTAGACTCATGTACAGGTTGATATAGGAGACAGCAAGATGTGATTCCTATCTTGAGGAGCTCAAACCTAATGCAGGAGGCAGATAAAAATAAGTAACCATAATACAAAATGAGTGCAAGCATACAGGTATAGACAGAAAGAGATGGCATTTGTTACCCTACATTTGTACAGCTTTTTTTATAGTTTACAAAGCATTTTCACATCTATTAGCTTATTTGAACCTCACTGCCACTCTGTGAGATAGGCACTCCATGCATTATCAAGATTTTAATACTTTACATGAAGAAATGGAGATCTTAGTGTTTCCATGTCCAAAGGCACAAAGCAAATAAATGGTAGAGCCAGGACAAGGTCTTCTCCTTCCCTAGGCTGCTTCTCCAAAGAATCACAGCCACAGCTAACACTCATGGAGAGCTTACTGTTCCACTTACTGCTGTAAGTGCTTTACTTGTAGTAACCCTTTTCATCTTCAGAATAACTCTTTGAGGAGATGCTGTTATTTTCTTTATATAGATCAGGAAACTGATGCACATAGTTTAAGTAACTTGCCTAGAGATAGAAAGGTAACATGTGGAAGAGGTTGGATTTGAATCCAGGTCTGGCCCCAAGACCTCCTAAGCACTTTTCAAGATGTCCAAACCCACACAACATGTTAGAGCTAAAGCCATCAGAGCCAGGAGCTTGGTAAGAAAGTGCAGGTGGCAAAGCAGTCCTCTGTTATTCTCTAAAAACCCAGGCTTTTACCCAGGATGAATCTCTAGGACATATGGTGCTTGTCTCCCCAGGGTCGAATGGAAGAAGTACGACATGAAATGTTTATATGTAAAACAGTCTTCTTTACTAATAGCCACAGAATGGATTATAAATATAATGCCACGTCTTAGCTAATTAAAGAAATAGCTAGCTTTCAGAATTGAGATGTGAGTCACTTAGGAACATTTGCCCTGCATTTCTTCTTCTGGTTGTGAAAGGTAAAGAGATGGGAAGTAATTATAAGGCAATCAGCAGCAATTGAGAACCTTCTCCGTGTAAGAGATGAAAGGGAGGGTGTAGGACCACAAAGCAGGACTAAGTCCTCTAGGGGCTTGCAGTGTAACTGAGCAGGGGAACATCTGTGTTCAACACAAGGCACTCTGTGGGAGGAGCGTCATTACTAGGAGCTAATTAGTGAAGATGTGGTACTATATTTATAAACCATTCTCCGGCCATTACTAAAGAAGCCTGCTTTATACATAAACATTTAATGTCATACATCTTCTAAACAACCCTGGGGAGACAAGCACTGTGTACCCTAGAGATTCACCCTGGGTAAAGGCCTGGGTTTCCGAGAGAATAACGGAGGAGTGCTTTGCTGCCTGCACTTTCTTACCAAGCTCCTTCACAAAAAAGAAAGGTTGGCCAGGCATGGTGTTTCACGCCTGTAATCCCAGCACTTTGGGAGGCCGAGGTGGGCAGATCACTTGAGGTCAGGGGTTCGAGACCAGCCTGGCCAACATGATGAAACCCTGTCTAAACCCTGTTTAGTAGAAACCCTGTCTCTACTAAAAATACAAAAAATTAGCTGGGCATATTGGTGCACGCCTGTAATCTCAGCTACCTGGGAGGCTGAGGCAGGAGAGGCACTTGAACTGGGAGGTGGAGATTGCAGTGAGTGGAGATTGCACCACTGCACTCTAGCCTGGACGACAGGGCGAGGCTCTGTCATACACACACAAAAAAAGGTCATGGTGGGTGGACGCTGTGGTCAAGGAGGGCTTTGAGGAAAGGAGAGAACTGAGGGAGCTTTGTAGGATACACAGGGAAGGGTTTTCCCCAGCACCTGCCAAGCATGATGGAGAGGGAGCGCAGGTGTCTTGGGATAAGTCCAAAGCCATTGGGTCATTCCCTTAGCTCCTGGAGGGACTGGCGAAGGGGCTCCTCCGTGGCCACTTCAGCTTGTCTTATTAGGAAAGAGAGCCCTGTGCCAGCTTACCCAGGTCCAAAGTCTCCCCTCCAAGAAGAAGCCCTGTGTGCTTAGCATCCGGCTCTAATGGCAGAGTCCAGCCCAGAGGAGTAGACTTATTTTTAAGGAGGATGGGAGGAGAAGCAGCATTTCCCACTTAGAGAGAGTAAAGGAAGGCACAAGAATCTCAGATTAATTCTCCCCACTTGAGATAGGGAAACATTGAGAGCGGAGATGAGGATTTACCCATTGGAACACGGAGACGGCAGAACGTCCAGCTCCTGGCTGAACTCCCTACTAGTGGCTTCCAAATCTGGCTGCTCACTGGAATTACCTGTGGAGCTTTAAAGCCATAATTGCCCCAGGACTAATCTTAGACATACTGAATCTGCAGGGGCAAAAGCCAGTTATTTGTACTTTATTCAAAGCCACCTGGGAGATTCTAATTCTCCACACCAGACATGGCTGATACTAAAGTACTTATAATAAACAGGCTTTGAGTGCCAACTACACATCAAGCACTGGAAATAGTACACAGAGACCAAGGCCCTCTTCAGTGGCAGGCTCAACTTTCCATTCCCTTCTAGGATGTCCAGCCTAACTGCAGGTCAAGATGTAAATGGGCCTTTCTAGGGAATTTAGCACTGAATGCTGAATCAGTACCTTGTGCTGATGAGTACCCTGTCCTTGAGTCCAGTGCATGGTCTCATCTGAAGCTTCAGTGAGTAAGAGAAGGGAGAGGCCAGGAGATGTCGGTTCCTGTCCTTTGCACCTAGAGGGCACTCCTCCGTCACAGTTCAGGTCCAAGGGTCTGGGAACTAGTGTGACCTTAGGAGACCAAAGAGAAACACAGATACCAGCTGTGAGCAGGAAGCCCAGGGAGGAGGCCCTGGGTTTGTGCTGTTTGGATGTCACTGTCCTTGGTTCCCAGGTAGCTACCTGAACACAGCAGATAGGCTGGTCCCGTGGCAGGCAGGGAAACCTGTTGTCTCCAGCCTGGCTTGGAACCCACTTCTCTGGCATCAAGAGAATTTGCCCTGGGAGCTGTGAGGAAGCATCAAGTCTAGTCCCTGCATTTACACTCATAGAATCAAGGCTCTTAGTATAGACAAGGGCCTATAAGAATCTGTATTCCGGCTGGGAGTAGTGGCTCACGCCTGTAATCCCAGCACTTTGGGAGGCCGAGGTGGGTGGATCACCTGAGGTCAGGAGTTCGAGATCAGCCTGGGCAACATGGTGAAACCCCATCTGTACTAAAAATACAAAATTAGCTGGGCGTGGTGGCACATGCCTGTAATCTCAGCTACTCGGGACGCTGAGGCAGGAGAATCACTTGAACCTGGGAGGCGGAGGATGCGGTGAGCTGAGATTGCACCATTGCACTCCAGCCTGGGCAACAAGAGTAAATTTCTGTCTCACCATAAAAAAAAAAAAAAAAAAAAAAGAATCTGTATTCCGGCCGGGAATGGTGGTTCCCGCCTGTAATCCCAACACTTTGAGAGGCGGAGGCGGGTGGATTGCTTGAGCCCAGGAGTTTGAGACCAGCCTGGGCAACATGGTGAAACCCTGTCTCTACAAAAATTAGCCGAGCATGGGTGCATGCCTGTAGTCCAAGCTGCTTGGGAGGCTGAGGCAGGAGAATTGCTCGAACCCAGGAGGCAGAGGTTGCAGTGAGCCCAGATTGTGCCACTGCACTCCATCCTGGGTGACAGAATAAGACCCTGTCAAAAAAAAAAAAAAAAGTATTCCTGCAAGTTCATTACTTTCCTTCATCTCCTGACTTCTTTTTATCAGCATCTGCTCTGAGAAGCTACTGAAGAAGATTCTAACCCAGATCATGTTCACTCAAAGTAAAGACTGGGCAATAATTTTCAAACAATAACATCAACTTCATTTTCCTTAGCTATGATGAAAAAATGTCAGAGGAATCAAGGGAAAAAAAAAAGCTGGGAGATAGGAGAGAAGGTGGTCGCATGGTGGCTTGCAGCTTTCTTTTCTTTTTGAGACCCTGGAGAAACCTGGAAGGCCTCTGCTCCCTGTCCCTTCATGCCTCCTGAGTCTGTCTCCACCATTTCAGTAACGGTGTCCCTGCCCTCTTGTTTTCTCAGGGCATCACACGTCGTCCAGACCTCCAGTGTTCAGGGAGATGGATATCTAAGCCATCTAGAACAAAATTTTTTTTTTTTGGCTTCTTGAAGTTCTCTGGAGAGGTGCCATTCCTGTGTCTCATCTGAAAATACTACCCCAGTGTCATCTTGACAGCGAAAATGTGCTTCCCTATAGCCAATCTGATTCTCTCTTGCTTTAATGCATCCACGCAATCAACACATAACTTTTTACGGAAAGCCTGTTATATGGCTGCTACCTTGTAGAAAATCTTCAGAGAAGTCTGAGAATGAAAAGGTACAGTCCTGATCTTCAGGGAATTTGCAGTTTACTAGGCAGAATATTCTCTGCATTTGTCTAGCACTTCACAGCCCATAAAGTACACTCACATCTATTGTCTTTTCTGACGCTCTAAACAGTCCTATGGGCTGGTCTGGGGGCTGTCGGGGACGACTTTCCCAAGAGCATCCTGGCTCCTGATACACACATTCCGTATCGTAGGAATTTAAAGAAAAGAGAGAAAAAAACCATTATTTTAAAAAATCTGTTTTTATTACAAAGTGGATCAATGCAGAAATGTATGAAGTAGAAAGTGAACTTCCAGTATAGTTTGTACCCTCTAGAGGTAAAATGTTATAAAGACAAATTATAGGTTTAGGGCATATATATAAAATATACATTATATTTAATATAATAAAATACATTAATATATTGCTAATAATACATGTTAATGAAATATATAACATTAAATATTTAATAAAATATGTATATATATTGTGTATTTCTAAATATGTATATATTTAACATTATATATTAATACTAAAGTGCATATTATATATATTTAAGTATGTATATATTTAAATATGCACTTTTATTTTAAAATTTTAAAAAAATTTTGCATCTATCAGCCAGAAAAATCCGCACTTTTAAAAGACAAAATTGAGGGCATAGTGTATATAATATATACCCACTTTGTCCGTTGAAGTCTATTTTGACCACCTTTCCAGGTCAGTATGCATATCTTTACCTCATTCTTTTAAATTATTCCATTCTGTTGTATTTGAGAGGGGTCAGCTCTTCTGAAAGCTTCATTTCCTTCCAAGCTCTGCCCCAGAGGCTTTTGTGGTGGTTCCCAAGGCCACAGGACTGTATATTTACATGTATGTATATGTACACATACACACCCATTATATACATGTGCATACATACATACATACAGACACATACACACATATACATATAATAATGGCCCCGCACGGGATGGCACTGGTGGCTGGGGTTACCGCAGTTCTCCGCCACATCAAGAACTTACCCCCTTTTAGTCTAGAACCAATACCTCCCATAGAATCAGTCTCCAGTTCCCTTCTTTCCCTCCAAATGACATGTTCCAATTTCTCCTCCCCAAGACAAAATTTCCAGCTTATTTTTGTCATGGCAGCCTTTCCAAAATGAAGGCCCACGGGAGGGCTTTTCTTCAGGGCAGCCCTTCTCCAGTGGGCAAGGGAGCCTGGAATTCGAGCAGCGGGGCGACATCAAGGCTTGGAAAGGGGTTTGAATCCACAGAAAATGTGGAGGTGCTGCTTCTCCATGGTTCAGCTGTGATAGTTTTCACTTCTGCCACTATGGCCAATAAATCTCCACACTTGCAGTGATCTCATAAAGACCACACTTGTTAATTTATAAATATGGCCACTGATAGCTGGTAATGACTGCTGAGGACAAGGTGACAAGGATGGGCATAGAAGTGCTATTTACTGAAGCCTTTGGAAAATAAGCTTCGATTTTTTTTTTTTTTTTTTTTTTTTGAGAAGGAGTCTCGCTCTTTCACGCAGGCTGGAGTGCAGTGGCGCGATCTCGGCTCACTGCAGGCTCCGCCCCCCCGGGGTTCACGCCATTCTCCTGTCTCAGCCTCCCGCGTAGCTGGGACTACAGGCGCCCGCCACCTCGCCCGGCTAATTTTTTGTATTTTTAGTAGAGACGGGGTTTCACCGTGGTCTCGATCTCCTGACCTCGTGATCCGCCCACCTCGGCCTCCCAAAGTGCTGGGATTACAGGCGTGAGCCACCATGCCCGGCCAATAAGCTTCGATTTTCAAACGTGTAATATAAAATTTTGCAACCTATTTTGAACTTCATACAGAACATAAAGTTTTTATAAGAATAGGAAATGTTTGAGGGTATTTAAATATGCATAGCTGAGTATTTATTTATTTAGAAGTTTAAAGTTGTTCAAGAGTATAAAACAGCCATGCTGAGTATCAGAATTCTGAAGAACATTAGAGGAGAGAGGGTAACTGGAAAGAAACTGATGCAAAAACGATGCAAAAAGAATGGCTGCATAAAAAAGGATGAATTCACGTCCGTTGCAGCATCATGGATGCAGCTGGAGGCCATTATCCTGAGCAAACTAATGCAGAAACAGAAAACCAAAGACCACATATTCTCACTGGTAAGTGGGAGCTAAACACTGGGTATGCATGGACATAAAGATGGGAACAATAGACACTGGGGACTACTAGCAGGGGAGGGTAGGAGTGAGGAAAGGCCTGAAAAATTACCTATTGAGTACTATGCTCACTACCTGGGTGATGGGTTTAATCATTCCCCAGACCTCAGCATCACATAATATGACCTTGTAAAAAACCTGCATGTGAACCCCCGATTCTAAAATAAAAGTTGAAAAAAAAGTTGGGGGGAATGGCTGGAAACCAGCAGAAACAGAAAAACCAAAGGGCTAATCAACAGCAGGTGCAGATGAGAGAAGCCAGCCAGGAGCTAATTACGTTAGCCAATGACATAATTACAGGCAGGAGCATCACTGGCAAGTGCTGTGCACAGTGAGTGTGGCCCTGTAAGATGTTAGGGGCTGAAGCTGAATACGGCCGATACACTATAGGCTGTCATTCATGGGTAGTTAGTTGTCACTTGGTCCACTGCCTGAGACAGCTGCACAACAGCAGAACTGAGCACAGGGAGGGTACGCAAAGTCAAGGACTGGGGCACAGGGATGTGTGGAGCAGTGGCACGCTTCTGTACGATGCTGTGGGTACATGGCACTGTGCATTTGCCAAACCCGTAGAACTGTACGACACAAAGAGTAGACCCTAATGCAAACGGTGGACTTTAGTTAATAATAATGCTTCAATAGCGTTTCATCAGTGACAACACATGCACCACGCTGATGCAAGATGTTAATAGGGGAAACTGTGTGCAGAGTGGGGAGAAGGAATATATGGGACCTCACACTTTCTGCTTAACTTTTCTGTAAACCAGTAACTCCTCTGAAAAATAAAGTCTATCAAAAAAACGAGAGCAAAATTCAGCAAAATGGTGTTGCTCAATAGGTGTTCAACATTTCATCACTGCCTGGAATTATTCATTCCAGGATCAGATCAGTGAGATGGGCTAAAACAGCATATATTTCACTGTGCACAGCCAGTTACCTTTCAGTCCTTTAAAACAAGACAAAAGAAAATTTCTCACCCATCCGTGTCATGTGAGTTAGCTTCCCCACATGATCTACCCGCCTCGGCCTCCCAAAGTGCTAGGATTACAGGTGTGTGCCACCACACCCTTTTAATTAATTAATTTTATTTAATTAAAGCTAATGGAAAAATTAAAAATAATTCATTAAAAGCAATGGCAAAAACAGTGTTTTTTTTTTTGTTTTTTTTTTAGATCTGTATATGCAGCCTTAGGCGAGTGACTCCCCTCTTGCACTTGCTCTCCCAGCTTTGAAATGGGGAGGTGGGACATGTGGATGAATCATCTGTAAAGCTCCTCTCAGCTGCTGCAGTCTGGAGGTAGGATGCTCTCTCGTCGTCCAGCTTCCCCAAACTGTTTGCTTTATCACCTGCTACACTTGATCATTTACACGGGAGCTACCTTGTCCATGACGACTGGAAGTGTTTACATTCCCTGCTGGGAGATTTGTTTCTCTCTCTCTGCTTTGCTTAAAATGTCCACACTGGATTAGGGATAAACTTAAGGAAGGCATATTCCTTTAATCTAATATATATTATTAGATTATATATTTTTATAATGTAACATTACAGGTACCTATAATAGTGCAACAGATTTCCTCAATAGCAAATCTAAATATATAGGTAGAACCTTCACCCTACTTCCCAAAAGGAAATACACATGGCTTCTGTAATATTATGAAATCCATGGTCTTGCTCTCTCAACTTTGGTGCCCATAACCAGAAGCTCATTTTGCCGGGACAAAAAGAGGTTAAAGCACCTCAGGTGCCCTCGGTTGGGGAATCCTAGAAAACTGAAGGTTACAGCAGAACTTGAGAGCAAAGGCTGTTGAAGTCCAGGCCATTGATCAATAGCTGCAGCCTCAACTCCCTTTTCCTTCCCTCTCAACCCCTCACCCCCTCACCCCCTCCTCTTTTCCGCCAACACACTCTTTTTCCTGGAAACCCTCTCCTGGCCTCCACCGCTACAGCTTGCGGGAGATAAGACATGTGTCCCACGGGTGGGGGAGGCCAAGCCTGTGTGAGTGATTTTACAAAAGGTTCACTTTGGGTGATAAGAACAGGGTTATGACTGTTCTACTTAGAGCTAAGCCAGGGAAGAGGGGGACAGTTTTGAAGGAAGGTTTCTCAGTGGAAGATTTGTTCATTTGTTTCCTCCCTCCTGAAACCCTACAAATATTCTTACTTCCAGGAGTCTCCTTAACTCTCCTTTCTTTGTCTCCATCACTCTTTACCCTCCAAGAAAAATGTATTTTCACTTTATATTAGAATGGTGCTTTTTAGCTTTTCAAAATATTTTTATAATGGTTGTCTCATAGAAATAGTCCACTTGGACAGGCACTTCCCCCAAGCTGTTCTTCCTACAAGTCACTGTGAAGGCAAGGCTCCTTTTGGCTGGCCAGACTAGGGCATTTATGGTGCTTCCTGGAGGAACCAAGAGCCCCAGCCTCGCTGTCCCCACCCAGGGCACCCCCCCCACCAACATATCCCCTCTTTGGGCCTTTTCGCATCAGAACCCCACCAGTTTTCTGAACTTGGGAGACTTGTATCCCCTCCCTCTGTTTCTTCTCCTTCCTTTCCTACCAGTGCCCCCAAACCGGAGTGACCCAGGAGTCTCTTCTCCCCACCCTCCTCTTTGCATGAGCCATGAAAACAGAATCTGAGAGTTGGACATTGGGAACCCTGGGGATCATCATCCCAGCCTGTTTTTATGAGGTCGGTGCAAAAGTAATTGCGGTTTTTGCCATTACTTTTAATTAATTATTTTTAATTTTCCCATTACTTTTAATTAAATAAAATTAATTAATTAAAAGGGTGTGGTGCCTCACACCTGTAATCCCAGCACTTTGGGAGGCCGAGGCGGGTAGATCACTTGAGATCAGATGTTTGAGACCAGCCTGGCCAACATGGCGAAACCCTGTCTCTACCAAAAATACAAAAATTAGCCAGGCATGGTGGCGTGTGCCTGTAGCCCCAGTGACTCAGAAGGCTGAGGCATGAGAATTGCTTGAACCTGGGAGGAGGAGGTTGCAGTGAGCTGACATCAGGCCACTGCACTCCAGCCTGGGCGACAGAGCAACACTCTGTCTCAAAAAAAAAAAAAAAAGAATGGCAAAAACTGCAACTTTTGTAGTGATCTAATACAAGAAGAAAACTGAGGTCTCCAGAGTGATTTGCCCAAGGTTACACGGCCAAGTTGAGGGCAGAGCTTAGAATTAGAATCAGGTTTCTGACCCTGAGCACAGAGGCCCTTGCAACACCCCTCACTACAGTAATTCATTTGAACGCACTCACTGGAAGGGAATCAGCCACCTGGGCTCTGAGCCTGCCTCAGGACTAGCAGGTGACTTTTCATCTGCCCCATACAGACATCTCACCCCTCATCTGTGCCACCTGGAATATGCGTGCTGTGAAGGTCATGGAAGCCGCCCTTTGGCATTGGAGGAGCCCTTTGCACACAGACCCCTCCTGCCCTTCTTAGTCCTAGCACTGCCCAGGAGCAGTGAAGCTTGACTTCCCATAACTTCATGGCCCTCATCTTAGGGGTATGAACTCCTTTTAGTGCCTACAAGGAAGGTTTTGGAATCATTTCTTGCACAATTGTTTTGTCTCCAGCCCTGGTCTTTCCCATGCTAACTCACATCATAGAATGGCAAGAGCTGAGCCAGGAGTCTTGGAAGCCGCCTTCACCCTCCCCTCTGTAGGTCTCGTTTCTGGCCTTTGTTGAATACAGAGATTCAACTAGCAGAGGTGTTCCTTCAGGCAGATCCAGCTCTGAAACCTGTGTGCCTCAGCCTCCCGTCACAGCTGCACTAACCATTGCCTCAGCATTATCATCTCCAGACCCAGAAATCGAGCTTCTAGAGTTAAAAAATATACATATGGCCTTCTTTACAGATGTCTAAGAATTTGTGTCTTGGTTGAGGCATTCCAACAGTCTCTAGACACCTCCACTATCAAACTAATCTCACTTCTTCTGGGGGTAGGAGGGAATTACTATTATTTTTAATTCTAAGGTAGAGCTGCCTGAACTGTATGTTCTGGAAGCCACCACGGGGGTGAGAGATGCATACAGGCAGTGACTCTCTGAGCCTGCAGTTGCTGGAATCTGGGCTGATGGATTGCCTCTGGAGTCAGGAGTGGCCTCTGTGCCCTAAAAATATTCTCTTTTTTTTTGAGACGGAGTCTCGCTCTGTCGCCCAGGCTGGAGTGCAGTGGCGCGATCTCGGCTCACTGCAAGCTCCGCCTCCTGGGTTCAGGCCATTCTCCTGCCTCAGCCTCCCAAGTAGCTGGGACTACAGGCGCCCGCCACCACGCCCAGCTAATTTTTTGTATTTTTAGTAGAGACGGGGTTTCACCATGTCAGCCAGGATGGTCTTGATCTCCTGACCTCGTGAGCCACCCGCCTCGTCCTCCCAAAGTACTGGGATTACAGGCGTGAACCACCGCGCCTGGCCAAAACATTCTCATTTTCTATGTGGGCCATGATGTGAAAAGATTGAAAAGCTGTTGAACCAAGGTCCACACACTAGCTACAGGTATAATAACAACCACAATGACAAAGTGCTCTTGCAGGCCCACTCTGGGCTACGTATAACCCCATGACACAGGCTGGGGCAGTATCATAACATGACATGTTTAAGTGACATGCCCAAGATGACCTGTAATTGAAGCCGGGACTAGATCCTGTGCCGTAAGTCGCGTGTAATGACATCCCTTACTTTGCAAATAACTTTCCTAACTGTACACTTTTTACAGAGCATTCTCACAGGCATTCTCTTATTCTATCTTCCCTAAACCCCGTGAGATATGAAGAATCCTCATCTTTTATTTGAAGAAACTGAGGAACAATCTGTGACTTGCCTAAGAGCACACCCCTAGTATGTGGCAGAACTGAGAGTCAAATCCAGGTTTTCTTACTCTGAATTCAGATCTTTGTCAATGACCCCACAGCCCTCTTCTGTGAATGTCCATGTTTTCACGAACGTATCTTCAGGACTGAAGCCACCAGGATGGGCACATGGCGGGCCAAGGGCAGGGAATGGGGGAGGGAGGGGAACTCGGTACATGGGGAACAAGTTCTATCAAGTTCTATTCGGGGTGAGATTTGGTATTTCTTTTCCAGGTGGGAGACGAAGGAGCAGTGGTTAGAGCCTTTGGTTCCTCTGCGTGCAGGGCTCAGCCAGGCTGCTGTCTACTCCTGTGAGCCCACGCAATTCCTTGATCCCAAACCAGAGGGAAGGCAGTCATGCTTCCAAGGCTGGGATTCTGCCCAAGGAAGGAACAATGGAAACTTGGGACTGCAGAGGAGGGGTGTGTGTGTGTGTGTGTGTGTGTGTGTGTGTGTGTGTGTGTCCACACAGGCTGTCCAATGTGATTGGTGCTCAAAGGCTGCCCTAGAGGACCCAGCCCACCCTCTCAGGATGCCTGGGGCTTGTCACGCAGCCCACGTCAGGGAGCAGACATCCTGGTTCCCACTCACCTCGTTGGAGCCGGTGACCCAGGCCAGCCCACCACGTTTGGGACTCTGCACATCCGGACTGGTGTTATCTCGGGATCCTGGGACTCCTTGGCTCCCCTGCCCTGCCTCCTCCCTTCCCGGTGGACACGTAGCCACCACACACTTCTCGGAGGGCTATTTCTAGCCAAGGGGCCGGTCTTTCAGCCCCAGCCTGTCAGCTCTGGCCGTCTGTGTGCTGCAGCTGGGACGGGTGGCCTGACACATTGTGGGTTCAGCAGAATGCAGGATGTGGGGGCTTCCGGAGGCAGCATCCCCTCAGCCTGCTGGAGGTCAGGGTTGCTGAGATGTGGGGGTGGGGGACAGACAGGATGCTCCTGCCGCGTGGTCAGGAGGAGCTGGGTGTCCATGGGAGAGGCTAGACCTCAGCCTCCTCACACCTCTAGCAGCCCTGTCCCTGGCAAGAATCATTTATTTGTCTTTAGTAGAGCAGATGGTGAATAGCCCTGTGGTTGAATGCAGGCCCTGGGTTAGACAGTCTGGCTCAGAAGCCAAACCATGCCCTGTGCGAGGTGTACCATCTTTGTCAACTCACCTTGCTTCTCTGAGCGTCAGTTTCCTGATCTGTGGCAAAGGGAATAATAGTACCTGCCTCATTATATTGTTGACAGGATTCAATAATATGACACAATGCTTCATGTCACATGAAGTGCTCATGGAAACCTGCTGGGTAAGTGGTAAATGTTTATTGTTGTTTCGTTGCTGTTGCTGTTGTTATTGTTCCTTTTCCAAACCCCAACATCCTATCACGACTTCAGGTCATTCCAACAAGCCTCTCACCGCCCAGCAGGATTCCTCACAGGTGGCCATCAGAATTACTGCTATTTCAGAGTGATTTCAGATGCCCGGCACATTTTAGGTGCTCCGTAAGTTTTCACCAAATGAAAGAATAAATTCTTCCCTTAGTTTGATATGCTGGAAAGGATACTGACCTTGCAATTAAAACAAAAACCAGAAACAAAGCCTGGGTTAGTCCTCAGCCATGCCACTGGGCCAGTGTTGTGATGTGGCAGAGGAAGCTCACTCAGTGTCCCTAAGTCCCCCACCTAAGGCCCTGGCTCCCACCTAGCCTCTTTCCTGGTCGGGAGGACAAATGCGCACAGGGTTGGCACTGCTCTGTAAACCATACAGGGCTGTGCAGTTCAAGGCAGATTATTCTTTATCTTCAGCTATTTCACATTTCAGATTCCCCACTCCAGAAAGGTAGATCTGTTTTTTTTTTCTTTTGTTTTTTGAGATGGAGTCTCGCTCTGTCACCAGGCTGGAGTGCAGTGGCACGATCTCGGCTCACTGCAACCTCTGCCTCCCGGGTTCAAGCAATTCTCCTGCCTCAGCCTCCTGAGTAGCTGGGACTACAGGCGTGTGCCACCACGCCCAGCTAATTTTTGTATTTTTGTAGTACAGACGGGGTTTCACCATGTTGGCCAGGATGGTCTTCATCTCCTGACCTCGTGATCCACCTGCCTCAGCCTCCCAAAGTGCTGGGATTACAGGCGTGAGCCACCGTGCCTGGCCGATAAATCTGTTTTATTTAACTTCCTTTCATGTTGCCATGTTCTCCACCAGCACTGAGGTTTGCCTTAATGGTGCCACAGTCTCTTCCGTCTTTTTTATTCTCTCCTTCAAAACATGGGACTCCCTTCCTTCCAAGTTGAAGGAATTGAGCCAACTCACCCCATTAAGGAAGGCTTCCCTCACCAGCTTCACCCAAATCCAAGACCTCCATCCAACTCATTACCCAATGCTCCCTGTACAGAGGCACTGAGAATGATGTACTCTTTTCCTCTGAGGGTATTTTCATATTTTTGAGGAATTCATTCACTTATTTGCCATAACTTTATGAGAATCATCCGGGTACCTTCCACCCTCCCTTGGTGTCTTTCTAAGCAAAGTCACCTGATCTGGATTGAACCTCACCACAGCTCTCTGAGGGAAGTAAGCCTAGTCTTATTGCCTTCATTTTCTAGGTGAGGTCATGGACACCTAGAAAGGGTTATTGACTGACCCAGGGTCTCATAGCCAACGCATTGTGCCCAGGTCTCCAGTTTCCTGTGCATTATGGCTGGGGGATCCTGAAGGTGACATCGGGGGTGTAACAGGGTTCTTCTGATGTGTCACCTGTTGTGGGAGCTCGAAATTCATGTGTGATAGATTTGAAGGTTCTAATCCTTTTACTGGCTGTCATCTTGGACAAGCTACGTGATGTCTCTGAGCTTAGTTAACTTATCTATAAAATGGGGATATAACATCTACCTCATATGCAACGTATCTGGCCCCCATAGGTACCCAACATTTCCTCCCTTTCCTTCTATTTCCTCAAAGAACCCAACCATCCCTAAAAAGTGCATATTCGTATTTCCATTCCCCCACCCCACCATAAAGGTCTTTCAAGGTAAGGTGAACAGAAGATTTATCCAATTATTCAATGAGTCTACACTTGGTGCCTAGTATATACAAGATGCTGTGCTAGATTCAGGGATACATGGGTGAAAAAAAGACACCATCCTTGCCTTCAGGGAGCTTACAGTATAATGGGGAAAAGCACCTGCTAAAGAGATAATTACTCTAAGTGTGACCTGTGCCATGAAGGAGCGGGTGTTTGAAGGGCTCTGGGAGACCAGCAGGAAGAGCCTCTAAATGGCCAGGGGAAGTAAATTTGGGCTTCACAGGGGGACCAACAGCCGAGCTGAGTTTTGAAGGACTAAGAGTTGCCCAAACAAGCAAGGTATGATAGAGGGGAGAGTATTTTAAAAGGGGAGATCATATGTGAAAAGGCACAGAGTCATGAAAGAATATGACATCTTGGGACATCTGTAACAATTTCAATATAAACACAGTGTAAAAGGAGGCATGGAGGCTGGGTGTAATGGCTCACACCTGTAATCCCAGCACTTTGGGAGGCTGAGGCAGGTGGATCACCTGAGGTCAGAAGTTTGAGACCAGCCTGACCAACATGGTGAAACCCTGTCTCTACTAAAAATACAAAAATTAGCCGGGCGTGGTGGTGCATGCCTGTAGTCCCAGCTACTCGGGAGGCTGAGGCAGGAGAATGGTGTGAACCTGGGAGGCAGAGCTTGCAGTGAGCCCAGATTGCACCACAGCACCCCAGTCCAGCCTGGGCGACAGAGTGAGACTCCATCTCAAAAAAAAAAAAAAAAACAAAAAAAACCCCAAAAAACCAGGCATGGAGTATTGGGAAATTGGGGGAAAGGTGAACAGAGCTGGATTACACATGGACTTATGTGACATGTGAAGGGATTTAGATTGTAACCTTGAGCCTATGAGGACACCCTGGAAATTTTGAGCAGGGATTACTGTGATTAGACCTGTGTTTCAGATGATCACTGTGGTAGCTGTGTGGTGAATGAATTCAAAGGGAAACATGACTATATGCAGGGAGACCAATCAGAAAATTTCTGAAATATTTTAGATGAAAGATGGTAACAGGTTGAACTAAAGCAAGGTCATTTGAGGCTGGAATAAAAGGGTTATCCAAGATCTTCAGAAAGAAGTCACGAGAATAAATGATTGATTGCACATGGGGTTGCAAGAGCAGAGAGGGAGGAGTGAAGCGTGAGCCCCGGTCTCAGAGTTGAGTGCCTCCAGGAGGCTACAAAATACTAGAAAGGAGAAGGACAGGAAAAAGGGATGAAGGGTTCAGCTTGGTTGGACTTGGAGTTCATTAGGAGATGTGTGGCTCTGGGGTAGAGATCAGGCCTGGTAGTAGAGAAATGGGAGAATGAGTTGTTTGCACAGAGGTGATAGTCAAAGAGATCTTAAAAAGAGATAATCCACGGAGGGCACATGGACTGACAAAGGAGGACCCGGGATGAGAAACAGCAACATTTAAGAAGAGGATGGAGGAGGAGGAACCTGCAAAGGAGACCAAGAATTGTTGCTCAGAGAGTTTTGGCTGAGAAACCTGAGTGCCTGATTCCTGGATTAGCATTGGTTGCCGTGGATTCCTGAAGGCGGGAAGATGTACAGTAGATGTCACAGGCGAGCGTGCTGCCTTTGTCATGAGCAGAACTTCTAGCCTGGTGAGCTCTGCTGGGTAGCGTGTGAATGCTAAGGGCCTCACAACTAATTTGAAATGCTGACTAAAGACAGACAGAAGGCAGCTTCTTCTCAACCTCTTTCCTCCAAGCTTCTATTCTACTCCTCACCCTTGGGGTTTTACCTTTCCAATTGCCAAAGGAGATGAATACATATATTTAAATAAATGAAGGATCGAAGGCTTCTTTCCTAAAGGCTTGAGCAGAGCTAATGTAGCCTCTTCTCCCTCTATCCTCCCTCCAGCCCCATCACAGTGGGCTAGACTTCTAAGGAGATAGGGAAGGAATAAAAGAGATCTTAGTGGCTGAGAAGAGGGCATGGTGAGATTTACCCGCTGCTGCTTCCGTGTTAAGTTCATTTATTCCTCCTACTGAAAAGCTCCAGCTGAGAGTATCAGGACCCCAGTGTATACCTCTAAAAGGAAGAGGCCCATTTTTCTATGGACTCATATGGCCTCCATTCCCTGGAGGTGGAGCTAAGGAGTCTTAAGCTCTCTTTAGAGCTCAGAATGTATCCTTAATTGCAAGGAATGGGGAAAGGAAAACAGGAGGGTAGGGTGTTAGGGAAGCCAGAGGAAGCAAGATTTCCAGAAAGAGGACATAAGCAACCATGTCAAATGCTGCAGACAGGAGACATAGCTAAAGGACCAAATAATTTTTTATTTATGATTTTTCAAAGAGCTGTTCCAACGGAGTAGGACTGGAGGCCAGATTGTGTAGGTTAAGGACAGAATGAGGAATGAGAAAATTAAAAGACAGTGTACAGACACACTTTTGAAGTCCGGAATAGACAATAATAGGAAGGGACATAGAGTGATGTTCCAAGATAATTAGTTTAAAAACTCAAAAGAAAAATGCTGTAATCATCAGACCACCAAAAGAAATTATTTGGAGAAGTATTGCTTCATTTATTTACTTTCATTTTTCCAAAATTATTTGGGTCCGTTTCGGGAGGGTTTATAGGATAATTCATGACTGTCTTTTCAATCAGGGAAACGGAAAAGTAGGAACTACATTTTGAGTTTAAAAATGATTTCCTCCTGAAAATGTCCATGTAACTTTTTTTTTTTGAGACAAATTTTTACTATCGCTCAGGATGGTGCTGTCATGGCTCACTGCAGCTTCCACCTCCCTCCCCAGGCTCAGATGGTCCTCCCACCTCAGCCTCCTGAGCAGCTGGGACCACAGGTGCACACCACCACACCCAGCTAATTTTTGTATTTTTAGTAGAGACGGAGTTTTGCCATGTTGTCCAGGTTGGTCTAGAACTCCTGGGCTCAAGTGATCCACCTGCCTTGACCTCCCAAATTGCTGGGATTACAGGTGTGAGCCACCACGCCTGGCCTACTTACCTTATAGCTTGACAGGTTTGGCAAAACCAGAGGATTCGACTTAGAAAATAAAAAGCAGTTGCTGTGTGCTGCTGTTTGTTGACTTTGTTCTGTGATACAATTTCAACATATATATTCACTTAATATATATTTAGGCTGGGCACAGAGGCTCACACCTATAATCCCAGCACTTTGGGAGGCCAAGGAGGGTGGATCGCTTGAGGCCAGGAGTTTGAGACAAGCCTGACCAACATGGTGAAACCCCGTCTCTACTAAAAATATAACAATTAGCTGGGTGTGGTGGCTTGTGCCTGTAGTCCTGATTACTCGAGAGGCCGAGGCATGAGAATTGCTTAAACCCAGGAGGTGAAGGTTGCAGTGAGCCACCGCACTCCAGCCTGGGCGGCAAAGCGAAACTCTGTCTCAAAAAAAATAAATAAATAAATAAAAAATAAATAAAAAAGAGCAGTTGCTGTGTGCTGCTGTAGTCTCTGCTCTGTGATACAACTTCAGCATATATAGTCATTTAGTATATATGTGTTGGGTAGAGTTGCCTTGTGATACTTCAGCCATGAAAAGAAAAAGACAGATGTGGCCTCTGCTCTCAAAGTGATTGATGTGTAGAAGGGAAGAAAGACAATTCTATAAGTAACATTAAAGTGTGATTAATGTTATAATAGGGGTAGAATTCAGCCCCATAAGAAAGTATGGCAATGGGTCCTATCCAGACAGGGGAATCGGTGAAGAATCAGGAAGAAATGATGACATCTAAGCTGACATCTGAAAGGTGAACAACTCTGGAAAATATAGAAAAGTAGAGGGGAAAAAAATCCATAATCTTTCTGAACATAAATGATTATTTGATAACAGCTTAGTTTATTTTCTTCTGATCGTTTTCTTAAATAATATTTTTTGTGAAAATAATACTCATAAATGCTTTAAGAAAAAAGTAAAAAGAGCAAAGTTAAAAAAAAAAGAGCTCACTTGGGCAGGTGCCTGTAATCCCAGCACTTTGGGAAGCCGAGGTGGGTGGATCATGAGGTCAGGAGATGGAGACCGTTCTGGCTAATACGGTGAAACCCCTTCTCTACTAAAAATATAAAATATTAGCCAGGCGTGGTGGCACGCGCCTGAAGTCCCAGCTACCTGGGAGACTGAAGCAGGAGAATCCCTTGAACCTGGGAGGTGGAGGTTGCAATGAGCCGAGATCCCACCACTGCACTCCAGCCTGGACGACAGAGGGAGACTCCATCTCAAAAAAAAAAAAAACAAAAAAAAAAACAACGACAAAAAAACAACTCAGTGCCTCTGTTAGTCCGTTTTGTGCTCCTATAACAGAATACCCGAGACTGGTTAATTGATAAAGAACAGGTATTTATTTCTAATTCTGGAGTTTGGTTAAGTCCAAGGTTGAGGAGCCTGCATCTGGTGAGGGTTTTCTTGCTGTGTTATTCCATGGTAGAAGGCAGAAAGGCAAGAGAGCATGGGGGCAGCGGGAGGGAGAGAGAAAAAGAGAGGGAAAGAGAGAGAGAGAGAAGGAGGAAGGGAGGAAGAAGAAAGGAAGGGAAGACAGGAAGGATGGGGGGAGGGAGAGATTGAACTCACACCTCAAGCTTTTTTATAATTGGCATTAAGCCATTTATGAGAAGGGAGCCCTCCTAGTACTGTTGCACTGGGGATTAAGTTTCCAACCTGTGCTTTCTGGGGAACACATTCAAACCATAGCACCACCCATAAATATCCACCCTTGAATGAACATTATTTCATATATATATGCGTTTACGGATAGAATATTAGGTAAAAATGTTAACAGACATACTCTTATAAAAATGGGATCATACTATTTCTGCTATTTTTTAAAACAAATGTTTAATTAGATGTTACTTGGATTTAACAGAAGAAAAAGACATGGAAATCAAACTGAAGGAACTGGTGAACTTTAATTAAATTTGTCTTTTCTATTAAATGTGTCCTTTGCACAAGAGGTATTGTTTTAATAAAATCCTTCTACATTAAAGAAAACAGATATGAAAATATTATGAAAACCATTAAGAGATTAGAATAATTGGCTATATATTTTTGGAAACTTATTTAAATCAGACAGTTTAGATTGGGTAAGTGCTATGAAAAATAAGATAATAAGCATTTCTCACATGTCTTCTCTCCTCACAACTCCCTAATTTTGTTAATTATATTGTTAATTTTACACTGTCAAAAGTTACCAGAAAATTGCCAAAACTTACGTTGTTGAAATTTGTTCTGTAATCATAATTTCCACGATTGTTTAGTCTTCCTTCAGTATCTAATAGTTTCAGTACTTACCACCAGTACTTTTTTGACTGTTTCTCCTTTCTTGAATTTTTATTTGGATTTATATTTTAATATATAAAATCTTATAATCAAATAGGTTTTTTTTCCTCCCAAATATGATTCCTGGCTGCTATCTTTTTAGAGAAAGAACCTAGAAATTATTTTTTCTTTTTGCTTTTGTGTTAAATGACTTCTTGATGGTTATAATTTTGGGTGCCATTTTCTTTTCCTCAAAACTTTGTAAATATCACTACATTGTTTTCCGACATTCAATATTGCTTTTGGAAGCCTGAGGTCGGCTTGGTTTTGCTCCTTGTACATTAATTGCTTTTGTGCCTAGCTTTCGTTTTTTTGTTTGTTTTTTAGGAAGGCCTTAGTAAGTGCCAGGCACTGTTCTCTTTTTTTTAATACTTGAGTTATAGTAATTAATTTAACATTTTATATCATCTTCAAGATGCCTGAGGAATTCTTGAAGTCCAATACTTTAACTAGATATATCTTGGTGTTGAAGCTTCCATGTTAGTTTTTCATGAAACCAGTATGTGTAGATTTGATTCTTTCTGCATTTCCGGGAAAATTCTTGTATTATATACCTTGAATGTTCCTAGTCCATTTCTTGGCTTCTTTACCTCAAGGACATGAAATACCTTGTGTTGTGTGGTCTCTCACCATCCTTTAGATTTATTGTTTTTTCTCTAATTGCTTTTAGTTCTTGTCTTTGTCTTCTGCATCCCCTGGTGCTAGCTAACGCCTTTCCACTGGCAAATACATTCCCATGAAGTGTATCTGTTCTGCTTCTTATTTATTTATTGCTTTGCCTCCTTATTTCTTTCCTTAGCACTATAATTTTCCTCTCCTCCTCTCTCCCCCCTCCCTCTATGGTTCTCCCTCTGCCTCTCTGTCTCTTTCTCTCTTTCGTTCTTACTCTATTGTTTTATCATCTTGTCTTTGAGTTTTCATTTTAATCAAATTCATGTTCCTTTAAAGATTTATTTTCTATTGTAAAACACTTGTGAAGAATTTCCTTCTTTTCCTTGGGTTATGTTTTCTTCCTTGGATTCTTTGTTTTTTGCATGCTGTGATTCTGTCTTTGCTTTTACTTTGCTTTTTCTCTTCCTCTCTCACTCCCTCTATCCCTTCTTTCGTTCCTTCCTTCTTCCCTCCCTCCCTCCCTCCCTCCTTCCTTCCTTCCTTCCTTCTTTCCTTCCTTCCTTGCCTCCTGCCTGCCTGCCTGCCTTCCTGCCTTCCTGCCTTCCTGCCTTCCTTCCCTTCTTTCCCGTCCTTCCTTCTTTCTTTCCTCTGTAGTATTTTTGCACACTTTCCATGCTATTTCTTTGTATCTTATTTGTGCCTGGGCAGCTCCGTGCCCACCTTCTGTTTGCTTTGGGTTTAGAGATGAGGCTGAAGAAAGCGCTGCAGAATCTATGTGGATTTCTATTGGATTATTTAACTCTCCTTTCTCTTCTGAGATTTGGTAAAGTTTCTAGTGTCATGGGTTACTCTATCTTCTGGATTTCAAGGCATAAAACCATTTTTAAAAACTGGGGTAACACTATTGTGGTGGAGTAGATATGGTTCAGGCCAGGTGCAGTGGCTCACACCTGTAATCCCAGTACTTTGGGAGGCTGAGGCGGGTGGATCACCTGAGGTCAGGAATTTGAGACCAGTCTGGCCAACATGGTGAAAGTCCATTTCTATCAAAAATACAAAAATTACCCAGGCGTGGTGGCACACGCCTGTATTCCCAGCTACTCTGGATGCTGAGCGAGGCAGGAGAATCACTTGAACCCAGGAGGTGGAGGTTGCAGTGAGCTAAGATCACACCACTGCATTCCAGCCTGGGCAACAGAACGAGACTCGGTCCCAAAAAAAAAAAAAAAAAAAAAAAAAAAAAAAAGATATATATATATATATATATTTCAAATTCTTCACTGTTATTCCTGTTAAGAGACAAAGGCTATCTCTGCTCCCTCAAATCTGGATTGGCCTATGACTTGTTCTGGTCGGGAGATTATGGCTTAAGTGGCATCGCCTAACTCCCAAAGCTTAGCCTCAAGAGAGATGGGGCTTCTGCTTTCCTACACTTGGAATGCTCCCTCTTGGAAGCCAGCTATCACATAAACAGTCTAAATGGCCTGAGACCACCATGCCATGAGGAAATCCAAGCTAGCCACAGTGCCAGACATGTGACACCTTCTTGGACCTTTCAGCTACCAGCTAAACACAAGTAAGTAAATGATCCCATCTGGTGACACATGGAGCAGAAGAGCCACCCATTTGAACACCATTTTGTCTCTTCACTCTGCTTCACAGAAGCCTTCTTTGGGATCCAATTGTCTGTCCAAAAAGTGATGCTCAGTTGCTCTGCCCCTGGAGCCTTGAGAGCTGCTTCAGGGCTGGAGCACTCATTCGCTCATGGTAGCGTCAATCTCCACTGCTTGGGGACTCTGTGGAGAACCCTCCACCTCCATCTCCAGTGAAATGGGAGCTGAAGGGCTTTCCTTTTGAGAGTCCATGTGGTCCGAGAGGGGACAGGATGCTGTGAAGGGCCTGCCTTTATCAAGAGACGGGGACACGGGGTCCTAAGAACCAAACAGAGAACACCTGAAAATGTATGGGGACAGCCAAGAAGCTGCGGGGAAAGAGGGGCAGCAGAATCCAGGGGTCTTGGCAGGTGCAGAAACCTCAGGGCTAGTGGACTGAGGAAAAGAGTAGAGCTCTTTCTTCACTGCCTCCCCTGAGATTTGTGGAAGCAGAAACTTTCCTTTTGGAAAAGTCACTGTTTTTATGCCATTTTTATTTTTTGCCATTATTTCCTTGTTGTTTCACCTGAAGACTTAGAAAAGTTTCTTTGGGAAATGCCAGCTGCCTCAGCTCTCCTGAAGAGATGTTGGGAAAAGGTTTCTCTTTGGTTGGTTTGTCAACAGGATAGGTTGCAGTGGGGAGACAACCCCACCGAGATGGCAAACACAGATAGAAAAATGAAAGTGTAGAACTTTGATCTCCTACCCAATTAAACATGCCACTCCCACTCCCACCTGCAAGCACAGGCTGGACCCGCAGCTTGAGGGGCTGGGGTGGGTCTGCTCCTCCCCTGCTGCCTGCTCAGCTCCTGGAGGCAGGGGTCTCCTTGTGTGTCCACCCCATGTAGATGGTGGCCAGGTGTCCCTGGCCCTCCTTCAGCTTTCTGTGGGCCTGTGTGTTGGTAGTGGACCCCCTCCGTGGCCAGATGGTCTCCGTGGAGTGGTGGTGGTTCTTGCCATGGTGTTCATCTTCACTCCATCATCCTGGCCCTGAGAAGTCTCCTAAAACTTTCCTAGGAAAAATCAAGTATTCTTTAGGCCCAACCAGCAGCACTTGCCAGCGAGTGCTTCTCTGGTGGGATGTCCCATCTTCCAGCAGGCTGCTGTCCCACACCTCCTACTCCTCACTGACCTGTGAGCTCTCCCCCTTGAAGCCTCAGGAGCTACCAGGTCCTCCTCTGGCCCCGCTCTGTGCACCTGGCCTTCCCTAAAGTGCTGGTGGCCACCACATCCTTCCTTCCCAGTTGACTTTTAGTCCACATTGATGGGAGGGGAGACTAAGAGTGGGGCTGCTTTGGCTGCCTCTTTAAAGCCTTTAATGAGGGCTGGTGGTGGTGGTGGTGGAGACATGGTTTGGCTTTGTGTCCCCCAGATTTGTGGAACTTTGAACTCGAGAGTGATGATTTAGAAAGAAATTTCTTTTTTTTTTTTTTGAGACAGAGTCTCGCTCTGTCGCCCAGGCTGTAGTGCAGTGGCGCGATCTTGGCTCACTGCAAGCTCCGCCTCCCAGGTTCACGCCATTCTCCTGCCTCAGCCTCTCCAAGTAGCTGGGACTACAGGCGCCCGCCACCACGCCCAGCTAATTTTTTTTTTTTTTTGTATTTTTAGTAGAGACGGGGTTTCCACATGGTCTCGATCTCCTGACCTCGTGATCCGCCCACCTCGGCCTCCCAAAGTGCTAGGATTATAAGCGTGAGCCACCGTGCCTGGCCTAGAAAGAAATTTCTAAGCAGCAAAGCATTCAAGAGGTGACTTGGGTGCTGTTAAAGGCATTTAGTTGTATAAGGGAAGCAGAGCATAAAAGTTCAGAAAATTTGCAGCCTGACAATGCGATAGAAAAGGGCTCTGGTAGAACTGAAAGCCTGAGCTCTATAAGCTTGACTTTAAGGCACGTTCTAGGTTCATTTCCTGGTAGTTCTTCATTAATATTTAGAAAATTTATGTTTAGTGTCAGCTTATTTCAAAATACTAAAAAGAACTTAAAGCTGGTGAGAGATTTTGTTTTTTTAATAAGAGCATTTTTAATAGACCAATAGGTACACAGTATTTTGGCTATGTATAATATAATATGTTGCAGTGGAGATGTCTTGTATTTCTGGTGACAACATCGAAACACAAAAATCAAGATGCATTGAACTGTATGGACACACTTGTTGGGACAGTGGAACACAGTATTTAAGATTGGGACCGTCCTGGAAGATCTAGAACATGTGCTCATTGTTCTGTGGAGCGCAGCCATCTCCCTTGACCCAGTCTCTCTGCTGGGTTCTAGGCTGCCAGTACAAGGGATTTGGGAGCCAGAACAAAAACTGAATAGTTAAGGTCTAATGGGAGCTTAGTCCCATTCTTAGATGGAGAAACTGAGGCCCAAAGAGAAGTGTGTGGTCTATAGTCATGTGGTTAATAAGATATTTAGATTTAATTCAGGGAAGTACACATTGACTATGCATGTCTATAAAAAACAGCCAGTTTTTTACAGTGAAGGTAATTTACTCAGATGTTTGGCCCACAAGATGTTCAACAACTGTCTTCAGACATTTTTTTGTTGTTGTTTTGCACTAGTATTTATTTATTTATTTATTTATTTATTTATTTTTTTGAGATGAAGTTTCACTCTTGTTGCCCAGGCTGGAGTGCAATGGTGCAATCTTGGCTCACTGCAACTTCCACCTCCTGGGCTCAAGTGATTCTCCTGCCTCAGCCTCCCGAGTAGCTGGGATTACAGGTGCTCGCCACCACACCTGGCTAATTTTTTATATTTTAAGTAGAGACGGGCTTTCACCATGTTGGCCAGGCTGGTCTTGAACTCCTGACCTTCAGGCGATCCACCCACCTTGGCCTCCCAAAGTGCTGGGATTACAGGCGTGAACCACTGTGCCCAGACTGTTTTACACTAGTTTTTAATGGTTGTCATTATCTCTGGGTGTGAGAGTATTTTACAACTTACAAAACACTTTCCTATCTGTGGTCTCCATCCTCTCAACATTCATGCGTCATGGTGTATCAGCAATGCATTTGGCTGCAATTATCAGGAAAGCCAACCACAGTGGCTCAAACACAGAGGGGGCTATTTTTCTCACATAACAATGAATTCATAGATAGGTGTTTGTTGGTGATGGTTTAGTGGCTCAATAATGTCGTGGCTGACATCACTGTGATTCTTCACCCTGTGGTTGAAAGATGGCTGCTCTAGCACCAGGCATCATATTCATTTTTCAAGTCAGGAATAAAAGAGAGGACACAGGTTGCTTCCCACAGCTCTGGGCAGAGTTCTTCTCATTGGTCAGAAGTGTGTCACAGGCCCACCTCTGGCTACGGAGAGGCTAAGTAAGTGACTTTTGCCTGCAGTTGGACACATTGCAGGCCCAAGCAAAACTGAGTTCCACCAGCAAGGCAACCAACAGTGCCTGCCATAGGTGGGCCTCAGCTGCTCCTTCTCCCCTGCCTGGTCAGCAGGGATGTTTGGCTTTGCTGCATTTTCATTTCCTTTTTCTGCACGAACCTATTTATATAATAACCTTCATTCCTCCTGTGATTACAGAGGAAGAAAATGCTCATTGTAAAGCCCTAGAAATTTCAGGAAAAAATAGACAGCAAATCATCTATAATCTTATACCTAAAGATAATGACAAATGTTAACATTTTAGAGTGTTTCCTTCCTGAAATTTTCCCACACATATATAAATGATATTACATTATATGTTTATGATTGCATCATGCTTTTTTACTCAATAATATATTGCACGTTCCCAGGCCATTAAAGTTTTTCAAAGTAATAATTATTTTTTAATTTTTACCATTTTTCTGATCACCATAGTAACACATGCTTGTTGTAAAATGTTTAGCATATGAATATTCCCTATATTTCTTCCTCATGAGAAAACCACTATAAACAGTCAGGAACTTTGTCAGAATTTTTTGAACTATTCCCATGTTATTGGACGTTCAGGTTATTTCCAATTCTTCATTATTAAGGACAACATTTTGATGAATATCCTTATACATGGATTTCATTCACATTTCTGATTATTTTCTTTGTGTAGATTCCTGGAGGTGGGATTACTGGGTTAAAGACTGTGAACATTTTCGAAGCTCCTGATACATATTGCCAAATTGCTTTCTGGAAGGACTGTACAATTTATACTCTGACTAGTATTTTATAAGCATGCCCAACTTACTCCACACTCACCAGAATTTCAGAATCTCTTTCAGCCCTTTTACAAGAAAGCAATGTGGCTTAGCAGAATGCATAGCAGTCACAAATTCAACTAATTTTGGCTAGTAGTCAGAAATCCTGATTTTAAGTTCTGAGTATATCAGAACTTGAGTGTGACATTAGGTAAGTCACATTATTTCTCAGTTTACTTAAAAAATATTGTGTAGTGTAGTGGACACTGTTGGTTCCTTTTTTTTTTTTTTTTTGAGAAGGAGTCTTGCTCTGTTGCCCAGGCTGGAGTGCAGTGGTGCGATCTCGGCTCACTGCAACCTCTGCCTCCCAGGTTCAAGTGATTCTCCTGCTTCAGCCTCTTAAGTACCTGGGACTACAGGTGTGCACCACCAGGCCCGGCTAATTTTTGTATTTTTAGTAGAGATAGGGTTTCATCAGTTGGCCAGGCTGGTCTCCAACTCCTGACCTCGTGATCCACCAGCCTCAGCCTCCCAAATTGCTGGGATTACAGGTGTGAGCCACCGTGCTCGGCCGGTTATCTTTTCAGTAATTACCTCCTCTTTATTTCATTGTAACAGAACCCTGACCTGTTCAGATGTGCACCTCTCCTCTACATAGCCTTAGAGCTTCAGGAGATGCTGACCTCCACTTTGACGGGTGGACACCAATTCATATCAGCAGTGCTTATCAGACTTTTTGGTCACAGACCCCTTTACAATCTTAACACTTATTGAGAAATCTGAAGAAGGTTTGCTTATGTGGGTTATATCTATTGATATTTACTGTATTTGATGCTAAAATTGAGAAATTTAAAAACAATTAATTTGAAGATAACAACATATGGGAGGCTGAGGCATCCATATGGACCATTTGAGCCCAGGAGTTTGAGACCAGCCTGGGCAACATAGCAAAACCCGGTCTGTACTAAAGATACAAAAAATTAGCTGGACCTGGCAGCACATGGCTATAGATCCTCCCACTTCGGGAGGCTGAGATGGAAGGCTGTGGTGGGAGGATCACCTGAGCCCCTAAAGCCAAGGCCACAGTGAGCAGAGATTCAGCCATTGGACTACAGCCTGGGTGATAGGAACGAGATCGTGTCTCAATAAAAAAAAGATAACAACATATAAGCCATAATATGTTAAATCTGATTAACAAATTTTAATGAAAATAACTATATTTTCAAAAAAATTTAGTAAGTCGAGCAGTATTGTTATGCATTTTGCAAATGTTTTTACTGCCTGGCTGAGTAGAAGACAGCTGGATTCTCATATCTGCTTCTACATTCGATCTGTTGTGATCTCACACATCATGTAGTCTCTAAAACTTCTTTGTGAGAGAATGAGGAAGAAAAAGGGGACAATGTTACGAAAATAATTTTGGCCTCATGGACCCCCTTAAAGGATCTCCAGGGACCTGAAAGCACCCTTCGAAACAGCCATGGCGATCCCATTCCCTTTGCGAGTAATTGGTGCCGGAGTGGGCTAGTATGCTTTCCTCTGGGAGCATGAATTTTCCCAAAGCCCACCGGCATCCTCTCCTAATTCCTCGCTGGTCAAAATCAATTTTTGCTCCCAAAGGAAAGCATAAGAAATATATATGTTATTTTGTCTGTACGCGACATCAGGAAATGCTTCAACAATTTTTCTTCCAGCCCGAGGATGACGCCAGCCCATGTGAAAAGCAAAGACTAGGGATGGTGTGCAGGCCGAGCTGGGGGCCAGGCTTGGAGTCCACCCTCATTGTGTGACATGGAAAATTGATTTGGAGAAGGCATGTTAACAAAATTTGGTATGAGGAAGTAGAGGCGCTACACGCACCGTACCCTAAAATGAGGACTGGGGTGAGTTGAGAAGGCGTCTCTGCAGGTAGCAGGAATCGAGAAGCCTCCTGTTCCAGGCTGGGAAGCTGGCGACACTGTTATGTGGTTATGAATTAATGGATCCCACTATTTTCCTTTGAACTTGGGGACAGTAAGTGCCCATCGAGAGCACTAGCGGAAATGGTTTAACATTTAGGATATTAATGTGCACCGGCTATTATTTTGGTGCCTTTGGTAGAGTCCTATAAGAAAGAAACAAACTTATGCCTGCCTTAAAGCAGAGAAAGCAGGAATCTTATCTGCAGGAGATATTGGGGCCCAGAAAATCCCTACTGGCCAGATCTCTCTTAAACACCTTCCTTTAAGCTTCTCCACTGACACACTGGACAGGCTTTGTCAAGATCAGCTTGGTGGTGGGGACTCCCTGCCTGAGAATATTTTGGACTGTCTCCAGGCAGAGGTCTTTAACCTAGCTCCAGGGAGATGGGCAGAGCACAAAGGTCAATGACCAGGAGACTCAAAGAACGTATATCCAGACAAAGTCTTTGACCCATGCTTAATAAGCCATGGAACTGACCAGAAACAAATTGATGAAAGCCTACTAACTTTTAAAAGCCATACTGTCAAAGAAACCCTAATCTTGGCCAAGAAAAGCCATGGTATTTTTACTCTGTAGGGCAATCCCCACACCTTGAACCTATGGTTGCTAAAGCCCTTTTAATTAATTTATTATTATTATTATTTTGAGATGTGATCTCTCTTGCCCAGACTGGTCTCAAGCTACTGGGCTCAAATGATTCTCCTATTTATTTTTAATTTTTCTAAAACTTTTACAAGTTTTGAGAGGGGAGCTCAAGTTTTAATATTTTGAGATTTGTTGTATAAAGTCTGCATTTACCCTAATTATCTTTAATTATTTTGCAGATTTTGATATCATGATATCTCTGCCTTTTTCTTAGTCCTCACGTTTTTCTCTTTTAAATCTCTTTAAACTTAGAACATGATCTGGCTGATCTCAAAGAATTATGGAATTTTAAAGCCAGAAAGGACCTGATATGACCGTTCTTGAGTATTGGTTAAGTGATCTGCCTCATAAACCTTAAAAGGGTGAGTTTATTTAGTATGCTTCTAATACAATTTTTATGTACCAAAATTATCTTTGGATGCAGTTTTCATGAAGACAGCTAATACATAAGCTGGTGTGAATCTGTGCTCAGTTGACTTCTGGTAACGGTCCTCTTTTTCTCCCCCTTTATGTCATCTTCCTGGGGAAACTGACCACCCGTAGAGGACAAGGGTGCACTCTCTTTCTGTAGTAGCTATATCCCCCTTCATAACTCTGGGCACAGGAGACACTTAATGAATGTTTACCCATGAATGGGCTAAATGAATGGAGGCAGCCCAGTGCCTGAGACTTGTCCTCCTTTATGGCGAGGCATAAATAGCATGCAAATTCCAGAAAGAGCAATAAGGATGCCATTCCAGTAAAGAGAAGAAGAGACTTGTTTCTGGCCAGCATCTACCACAATTGGTCCAGGAAAGAGGACAGCAATGATGCTTATTTCTCAGAAAATGTTTTGCCCAGGCATGGATACAATTGCGCTGGGAAACAAAACCATGTAGAGATGCAGAGCCAGGGGTCTTTCTGACCCACCTTCCTTTTCCCCTACTCCAACTTTTCTCCTCTCTTCCCAGGCGTGCTCATCAGCAGTGTACCCCAGTGTATGGTTCAGATTCCAAGAAGCTTTGGAACTTGGAAAGGGTCTGAATCAGTAGGACAGAAGGAAAGAGAGGCAACATCCAGAGGTCTTGAATGTTACGCTGCAGACCTGGACTAGCTGTAAATTGTCTGTTTCCTTGCTAATGAAGAGAGGCAGAGGTATGGCTCATATGGAAAAGTAGAAGCTTCAGAAATCACGTGTACAACATTTCGGGAGACCTTAAAAAGCATAAGAGATACTCTTTGGAGCACACATCTGCTGATGTGAAGTTTTCAACAGAAATAAATATAATGGAAGCTCTATACAAGAGGCCAGTGAAGACCAGTTGATTCAATGTAGTGAGGTCTGAGTAAAAGAATGTAAAAGACAGTCTCTTTGTTAGTGTCTGGTTAACATGAGCTGTTTGATTTAGTTTGTTTAACAAGTTTTCTTGTCTTCTGAGTAAAGGCCATCAGTTTGGCCATTTCTGAGAGATTTGCTTATCCTGGCTGAATTAAGGAGGACGGTCAAGCATAAAAATCATATAGGAATCTGGACTGATTCATAAGAAAGCCTCAAGTGTTGAATGAGTCTATTGTAGACCACACTTAGCTGAAACCTTTGGCACTTGGGATGGAATTTGCTTTATTAATTAAGGTGGGGAATGTTGAACTCTTCCAACTTTTTGTATTTATAAAATTATGACTGATACTCTTTTCTCTCCTCCCCTTGTGGAGGGCTTGAAGAAATTAAGGGTAACATTTAGCTTGAGGCTGCATAGAGGGGAAAATAGTGAAAGGGCAGGAGATTTCCTGCCCTCCCTTGAGTTCAAAGAGGAAGTTGAAGCTCATTATCATATAATTATAGGGAATATTGGGGGCAGCACCAACACACTGCCTCAGAGGCTCACATGTGGGCACCAGATGTAGTTCCTATGAGATCTGAAAAGCAGTATTTTTCCTGCGTAGTTAGAAGTGACCTCAAGTTATTTATGCCCTCTGGGCCTCACTTTTCTCATATGCAAAATGAGAGGGCTGGCTGGGACTAGTTATTCTCTACTCAAGCTATACATTATAGCACCTGGGCAGTTGCAAAATGTAACAACATAACAGGCTGCACCACAGGTGAATGATTGAAAAATGATTCTGGATTCGGAATCCACAAATGACTCAAGTGGAAACCAGGCATCAGTATTTTTTAAAAGCCCCGCAGGTGATTCTTAAATGCAGCCAGATTGCCAACCACCACCCAGGTGATCTCTGTGGTCTCATACAGCAAAAGCTTCCAAATGTTAGAGCTAATGGATAGCTGAATAATGGCACCTGCATTGCAATCATTCTTTCCGGTTTGTAATGGACCTCTGAAGGCACACTTGTAGGAATGTACTTATTTTATAACTGATGATGGGCAAGGATGAAATTTTTAAAAAGTTCGGAGGGCCTTGATTTCAACTTGGGCTGTCTAGCTACATTAATCCTTTTCCATGTGGGGTTGTAACCATGAATATGCTTCTTGTGACCTGGAAAATGGTATGGCCAGAAAAGCATAACCGGTTTAAGAAAGGCTTGATAATTTGGTTAATAATGCAAGCAAGGAACTTTCAGGAATAATTCTCTAGCCTATCAAATCATCTATCCACCCAAAATATTTACCGAATGGCTGCTTTTTCTAGAAGACGCTGTCCCAGGTGAATTCTTTTAGATTGCTCTGGGAGCTCTCTTGAGCTCCTGTCAGAGAGATTCTACTGAACAGAGAAAGCCATGCTTCCGTGCTGGGATCGCTTTTCTCCTCCTCTGATATTGTTAATGTCTAACAATGAAGATAGCACGGATCCACCTTCTCTTCCCACGTGGGCGCTTCTGTCTCTGTAGTGTCAAAATAGTAGCAGCTGAAGTTGATGAAGTTCTTATTGTGTGCCAGGCATTGTGGTTTTTTGTTTCTTTCGTTTTTTAAAATAGTTTGTATTACCTCTTTTTTTCTTTTTCTTTCTTCTTTTTTTTTTTTTGACAGAGTCTCACTTTGTTGCCCAGGCTGGAGTGCAGCAGCACGATCTCAGCTCACTGCAACCTCCGCCTTCCCAGGTTCAAGTGATTCTCCTGCCTCAGCCTCCTGAGTAGCTGGGACTACAGGCACGCACCACCACGCCTAATTTTTGTGTTTTAAGTAGAGACGGGGTTTCACTATGTTGGCCAAGCTGGTCTCAAACTCCTGACCTCAAATGATCCACCGGCCTCGGTCTCCCAAAGTGCTGAGATTACAGCCGTGAGCCACCGTGCCCAGCCTGTATTACCTCATTTAATCCTCCCAGCCACTCTAGGAAACAGGCTGTATTCTATTATTACTCTGGACTGAATATTTGTGGCCCCTCCCGACCCAAATTCATATATTGAAATCCTAATCTCCAATGTAATGGTGTTTGGGTGGGGCCTTTGGTAGGTAACTGGGGTTAGATGAAATCCTGAGGGTAGAACTCCCACGATGGGATTAATTCCTTCATAGAAAGAGGAAGAGATACGAGATTGCTTGTGAGAACATAACTGGGAAGAGGGCCCTCACCAAGAACCTAAGCATGCTGGCATCCTGATCTCAGATTTCCAGCCTCCACAACTGTAAGAAACAAATTTCCATTTTTAAAGCCACCCAGTGTATGATACTTGTTATAGCAGCCTGAGCTGACCAAGACAAGTTTTTATTTGTTTGTTTTGGTTTTTTTGGGGACAGGGGCTCGCTCTGTCACCCAGGCTGGAATGCAGTGGTGTGATCACGGCTCACTGCAGCCTCAAACTCCTGGGCACAAGTGATCCTCCCACCTCCGTCTCCCAAGTAGCAGGGACTACAGGTGCACACCACCACGCCTAGCTAATTTTTTGTATTTTTTGTAGAGATGGGTTGCACCATGTTGCCCAGGCTGATCTCAAACTCCTGGGCTCAAAACAATCCACCTGCCTCGGCCTCCCAAAGTGCTGGGATTACAGGTGTGAGCCATCTGTAATTATTTTTATAGGTGAGAAAACGAGGACGTAGAGAGGTTAATTAACCCGTGCAAAGTCACAGGGTTAAGAAATGAGAGTCAGAACACCACCCCAGCTCTCCGGCCTTGCCTTGGGTGCAGGGACGGGGCACTGTACTCCTCGGTGTCCTCCCACGGCAGCTAACAGTGCTGAGCACACAGTGGCACGGAGTCAGATAATGAACTGAGGTGGGCTGAACGGAAAGGGAAAAGAGGCTGGCTGTGGATGAACTCCCTCACTGGTGAAACTTCTGGAACAGGTGCCCCAAGGCAGCTGTGAGCAGCGTCCTGAGAACTGCTAAGAACTGAGCAGGTATTTGGGGTATGCTCAGCCTCCAGGGGAGATGCAGGCTTGTTGGCCCCTGTCGGTTCTTTCCAGCTGAAGGATTCAATGTTCCGCTGATTCCTAGAACTGTTGGCTGCAAGGGAAATGTTTACGATCAACCACAGCACGCTACTAAAGGTGACAGGAATTGTGCGCGTGTTTGGCCTAATGCTTATCTTGTGGGCTAGCCAGTGACAGGCAACCGTTTGCTAGCGTGTCATCAGCTGCACAGGGCTTTCCCCAGCAGCTTCCTTTCCAATTATTCACAGCTACTGTAAGGGTGGGAGAATGAGGGCACACTGGGGGAAGGGAGCTGTCTCCCTGCAGCCATGGACGATGCGCACAGAAGGAGCATGAGCTGCCCAGAGCAAGTGTGATTTCTGGGGCTCTCAAAACGTCTGTTTGCCCTTTGTCCTCATGTTCTCTCTCCAATCACTTAAGCAGATAATTCCCACAAATGCAGGTGAGGTGAGGGTAAGCAGAATCTGTCACTCCATGGCTAGAGCAAAGAAATTACTAATGCATGTCAGGAATATTCACATACATCATTTGACCCTTAAATCCACACTGTGCAGTTGGTACTATCATCTTCGTTCCATGTAAGTAAATGAAACTTGGCCGGCCGGGCGCGGTGGCTCACGCTTGTAATCCCAGCACTTTGGGAGGCCGAGGCGGGCGGATCACGAGGTCAGGAGATCGAGACTACGGTGAAACCCCGTCTCTACTAAAAATACAAAAACATTAGCCGGGCGTGGTGGCGGACGCCTGTAGTCCCAGCTACTCAGAGAGGCTGAGGCAGGAGAATGGTGTGAACCTGGGAGGTGGAGCTTGCAGTGAGCCAAGATCGCGTCACTGCACTCCAGCCTGGGTGACAGAGTGAGAGACTCCGTCTCAAAAAAAAAAAAAAAAAAAAAGAAACTTGGAGAGACCAACTGACTTTCTACCAGCTGGGTATGGAGCTGAGATTCAAACCACATCTTCTCTGTATTTCCTATTCTTTTCACTTACATTGACACTGCTTAAATTTGTAAGGATAAAGAACCGATATGGGGAAGGAAGAGGTTTCTGAAGGGTGCAGAGGGGTGTGGGGGAAGAGGTCTATCAGGTGAAACACAGGACACCCAGGGAAACTTGAATTTCAGAAAAAGAATGAATTTTTAAAAATATAAATAAGTACCAAATATTCCATGAAGGCATACTTGTACTAAAACATTTTTCATTGTTTATCTGAAATTCCATAATTCAGGTATTGTGTTTCTATTTGCTAGATCTGCGTGAGGAGTATGAAAAGATCCGCAGTAAAGGATCCTGAAAGCAGACTTTATGAAATTCAAAGTACACAGTCAAGCTAAGTCCACATTTCTCTCCACAGTGTGTGTGTGCACGAGAAACCATGGCATGTCTCAGGTCTGGGGTCTGGCTGTGTGTCCCGAGTTGGTTCCTCCCGGTGGGTTCGTGGTCTCGCTGACTTCAAGAATGGAGCCTCGGACCTTTGTGGTGAGTGTTACAGCTCTTAACGATGGCACGGACCCAAAGAGTGAGCAGTATCAAGATTTATTGTGAAGAGGGAAAGAACAAAGCTTCCACAGTGTGGAAGGGGGACCTGAGCCGGTTACTGCTGCTGGCTGGTGGGTGGGGGGTGGCTAGCTTTTATTTCCTTGTTTGTCCCCGCCCATGTCCTGCTGATTGATCCATTTTACAAACCTCTGGCTAGCTACAGAGTGCTGATTGGTGCGTTTTTTTTTTTTTTTTTTTTTGAGACAGAGTCTTACTCTGTCACTCAGGCTGGAGTGCAGTGGCACAATCTCAGCTCACTGCAACCTCTGCCTTCTGGGTTAAAGCGATTCTCCTGCCTCAGCCTCCCGAGTAGCTGGGACCACAGGTGCCCGCCTGCACACCTGGCTACTTTTTTGTATTTTTAGTAGAGATGGGGTTTCACCGTGTTAGCCAGGATGGTCTCAATCTTCTGACCTCGTGATCCGCCCGCCTCAGCCTCCCAAAGTGCTGGGATTACAGGCGTGAGCCACGGCGCCCGGCCTGATTGGTGCGTTTTTACAGAAAACTGATTGGTGCATTTTACAAACCTCTAGCTAGCTACAGAAAAGTTCTCCAAGTCCCCACTGGACCCAGGAAGTCCAGCTGGCTTCACCTCTCAGTTGGAGGGAAGGAGAGAGGGACCTAAGAATTCAGTCTGCTGCCACAGCAGGCAACCTTGATGACATGGCACTAAATGCAATGAGCCAGACAGGAAAGGACAGATATCGCATCATTCCACCCATATGACGCACCTGGAATACGCACATTCATAGAGACAGGTAGTGGAATGGTGGTTGCCAGGGGTTGGGGGTGAGGGGCAATGGGGAGTTAGTATTTAATGGGGCAGAATTTCAGTTGGGGAAAATGAAAAAGTTCTGGAGAGGGATGGTGGTGACGGTTACACCACGTTGTGAATATAGGTAACACTAAACTGCAGAGTTAAACAAGATTAAAAGTGCAAATTTTATGTTATGCATATTTCATCACAATTATACACAAAAAGATTTCAGTTCGAGGTCCTGCCCTGTCCTTAAAAGAGCTCTGGAGAGAGCGGCAGCCAGCTTGCCCCGGGGTTGCCCTGGACCTGAGAAACACAGAAATACACATGAAGCTCAGGCTTCTCCCTGCTGCTCAGCGTCCAGGGTGAAGGGGCCAGGCATTCAGCGCCAGCCAGGAGGAGGAGAGGTTTATGTGGCTCGGTGGAGGTCACACTGCAGACAGGGGCTCAGGGAACCCAAGTCTCCCAGCCTCCATGTGGGGCTCATTCCTCTGCCTTAAAGGGAGAGGAATACGCAGCCCTCCTGCTGCTCCTCCTCCCGCTCCAACCCCTGTGCAATGAGCTAATCTCCGAAAAGAGCTTAGAGCTCTTCTCAGAAAGATGCTCTATAAATACAGCATCCTCTTGCTAACCAGGACTCCAGGGCTGAGAAACAGATCACCGGAGGGATCCGGGTGGGGGGAAGGGGTCCCTGGGGGACTTAAATTTAACCCCAGAAACTGGGCTCAGGTCACTGGCTGCGACAGCCCTGTGCGCTGTCCCCAGGAGAAACCGTCTGGAGAATACTGTTTATTCTCTGTAATTTAGGGGCTTCCCCTGCCCCCAGTCACTGCCTAGGAGGATCATGGATTAATATGGGCTTTTGGATAGAATATGAATTTTTATCAGCAGCTGTTAGGACATCTTCCCTGATCTTTGCTTTAGGGGCCCAGGCTCTGCTAAATTCAGACCAGACAGAGTTAGTTGCTTCTCAGACAGACCTTACAAGGAAGCAGCAAGGCCAGAGAGGCGTGGGGTAAACAATTTCAATGACAGTTCTCAATCTGCCGTGGGAACAGATCACCAGGGGCTTCTGAGAGCTTTCGCTCGACCTTCTCCAGTTAAACAAACTGCTGCAGTCCTCTCCCCTGTCACCCCAAACAGCACTTTTAACAAATATTTTATAACACTATCTTTACTAAAGTGAAACTGATGGTCAATATAATAGTGTCTACACATATCACTTAAAAAATTAATATAATGCATTAACTGTAGAGAAAAAAGGGAGAAGGTAACTTAAAAGATTGTATTTCAAGATCTAAATGCTTAGGCACAGCCACATTAAGACAACGGGGGATTCAGATGCTCATAGTTATAATGAATACATTTGGATTTAAGAATGGCAAGAAAGTGTTCCACTAAAAATTATGTGCATTTTTTGACATTTGAGAGAGGATTAGGTATGTCTGTGTAAATACATATAGTGAGAGAATCACTGCGAATGTGAGAGCTACAAATGTACTGATAACTGACTGCTTATCATGCTAGGGTTTTTCAAAGTGGTGCACTGTGCTTGAAAGATTTCAAACAAAATACAGTCTTCCCTAGATTTATACCCTCACTGGGAAACTTTGCGTTTTAAAGCGATAGAGAAAAACATTTTCTGCTTTATGTAAGGCAGTTTGATTCTAGGCTCAGATTTATAAACAGGTGTTCTGCCTACATGACATTCTGAAAGCTGAGCAATGTGCAGGACAATTCTTCATGATGGAGACTGTCCTCTGTGTTGCAGATGCCTCTCATCTGTGGCTTCTGTTCACTGATGCTAGCAGCATCCCCAGTCACTGTGATAACCAAACACTCTCCCAAACTGCCAAAGTGCTTCATTGAGAACCACCGAAGCAACAGGGCTGAAAGTGCCTAGTCCTTACAGAGATCTCTCCTCTCCTCTCCTCTCCTCTCCTCTCCTCTCCTCTCCTCTCCTCTCCTCTCCTCTCCTCTCCTCTCTTCCCCTCCCCTCCCCTCCCCCCCCCCCCCCCCCTCCCCCCCCCCCCCCCCCCCCCCCCCCCCCCCCCCCCCCCCCCCCCCCCCCCCCCCCCCCCCCCCCCCCCCCCCCCCCCCCCCCCCCCCCCCCCCCCCTCCCCTCCCCTCCCCTCCCCTCCCCTCTCCTCCCCTCTCCTCTCCTCTCCTCTCCTTTCCGTCCTTTTCCTTTTTTCCTTTCATCTTTCCATGTGATTCTAAGAAGTAGCATCCAAGAAAGGGAGAAAATAACTCTGTCTTGTGTGTGGAGTGGCTCAGGTAAAACCAGATGAGTCGACTATGAGGGAACACTAGGGCAAAGGCCCTGAAGATCTTACTAGGAGTCCATTTTCTAAAATCATTATATTCAAAAGATACATGCACTCATGTGTTTATCGCAACACTATTCACAATAGCACAAAGATAGGAAATCAACCTAAATGTACATCAATGGATGACTGTTTAAAGAAAATGTGGTGCATGTGCACAATGGAATACTATACAGCCATAAAAAGATTGAAATCATGTCCTTTGCAGCAACATGGATGGAACTAGAGGCCAGTTGGTTAAGTGAAACAACTCAGAAAGTCAAATACCACATGTTCTCACTTTTAAGTGAGAGTTACATAATGTGTACACATGGACATAGAGTGTGGACTGATAGAAATTGGAGACTTGGAAGGGGGAGAGTGAGAGGTAGTTGGGTGATGAGAAATTACTTAATGAGTACAATGTACATTATTTGCATGATGGATACATTAAAAGCCCAGACTTTGCTACTAAGCAATATATCCATTTAACAAAATTGTGCTTGTACCCCTTAAATTTAATCTCCTAAGAATCCATGAACAGTAGGGATTCTCATAAGAATCCATTTTCTTTCTTTCTTTTTCTTTGGGACAAGGTCTCACTCTGTCGCCCAGGCTAGAGGGCAGTGATGCAATCACCGCTCACTGCAGCCTTGAACTCCTGGGTTCAGCCTCCCAAGTAGCTGGGCTACAGGCCTGTGCCACCACGCCCGGCTAATTTTCCCACTTTTTGTAGAGACGAGGGTTCACCACATTGCCCAGCCTGGTCTTGAACTTCCCGGCTCAAGCAATCAGCCTGCCTTAGCCTTCCAAAGTGTTGCGATTACAGGTGTGAGCCACGGCGCGAAGCCAAGAATCCATTTTCATTCTTACTTCTCTAAGTGATTTACACTTCACACAACTCTTTCCAGCCTATCATCTCATTTGAATCTACACACTGATTCTGCTTGGTAGGCAGGGCAGGAATATAAGCTGCACTTAAGTGATGAAGATATAGAGGCAGAGCGAGCTTAAGCGATTTATTTATCCAAGGTTATTCTCTGTCTTATCCCTGTGTATATTTCCTTGCCAGCCCTCCCAGGACATGAAGTAATGCTGTACTGTTGCATGGGAAACTCATGGGTGTGTCTATTCTCTGTTAGAATGAAAGCTCCCAGCAGACAACAGTCCGCTTTCTCTCTAGTTCACTGTTCTTCACAGGCACCAGCGTAGTTATTTAAAGCTAGTAGGTTTAAAATATTTATTTCATAAATGAATTAGCAGGCTCCTTGCTTCCAATCCTTTAATCTCTTCATAGAATTCTCCTCTTAAAATAGTCGAATCACCTCATGCCACGTCATTGCAAAAATCTACTGTGGTTCACTGCTGTGTAGAAGATAATTTTAAGCTCCTTAGCTTGGCATTCAGGCTCTGTTTTCAACTTCTATTCCCCTCTGCACCCATAAATGCCATCCATACTCCAAAACAGCCTGCATCACTTGCCATTAGCAGCTAACATTTATTGAACACTTACTGTAGGCCAAGTACTGCCAAGCACTTTACGTATATTATTCTATTTAATCTTCACAAGGACTCTGTGAAATAGGCACTATTGTCTCCATTTTAATGAAAAGGGAAACTGAGGCTTAAATAACTTACCTAAGATCATGCAGCTCTTGAATGGCACACCTGGGGCTTGAACCCCCACCTTTCTGCCCTCAAGTGCATGCACTAAGTCCCACGTTAGGTTGAACTTACTCTGCCTTTTCACCTTGGCTGGGGCCCATGCTTGGGTTCCTTGTCAGGCTGGGATAACCCTTCTCTTCTCCACGTGCCTGCATCCTTGCTGTCCCTGCCCCAGTGGCCTTTCATCCATGAGCCTTCCCATCCTATCCACTCTGGTGAGCCTTTTTCCTCTGCAACACAATGCACTCTGATTTAAAGCAGTATTAGCTGGGCAGGAGACTGTCCTCCACAAGGGTCTGTGAGCTCTTTTTAGGCAAATACTATAATCCATTCTTTAAATTTTTTAAAAATTACTCTATTTTTACATTGAATAATTGTACATATTCAATAATAATTGTATACGTTCATGGAGATACATGGTGATGTTTCAATACATATAATAGTGAATAAATGAGAGTAATTAGCATATTCATCATCTAAATTTTTATCGTCTCTTTGTGTTAGGAACATTTAACATCCTGCTAACTATTTGAAACTACATAACACGTTGCTGTTATCTATCCTACAGTGATGTAGGATACTAGAACTGATTCCTCCTACCTGATAGGATTTTGTATCCTTTAACAAATCTCTCCCTATCCCTCTCCTCTAAAATCAGCATCCCAGTCCCAACTTACAACTGGTGTTCAGTGACTCTTTCTTAGACAACTCAGGATGAAGTTTAGTGATGATGGTATTATTATTAAGGAAATAGCCACAAGGGGGCAGTACCAACGGGTCTTAGAATGGATTGCCCTCCCTGTTCCCCCTGGGAGAGGGATGTTCCGCTCCAAAGACCCTTCCAACTCACAGGATGGCCCTGAGGGGCAGAGGAACCAAGGTCTAATATAATGAAGTGTGCACAACCAAAAGGTAAACAGCAATGGGAAGCGTGGGAGGAAAACAGGAAGAAAGTTAGAAAAAAGCCAATTTTTTGGAAGCTCTTGAAAACTTTTGGAGTTTTAAAAACGTTCAGATAATATATGGATTATAGTTTTTATCCTGCAGTTTGTTATTTGGTTTTCTTCATACAACATTTACATGTTTAGTTCCCTAAACATAATTTTGTTAGCAGACTAAGAAACACATAACACATTCGGTGTTATGGGGGAAAACTCACATTTAGGTCCCTAAAGAGGGCTAAAAATAATTAATGCTATTTTCTATTGTGCTTCCTCAAATTTTCTATTGTTCTTTCTCCACCTTCCTCCTAATTGTTGTTTATGGAGATTATAAGTTATATTTTCACTTACTGTTATTGCTGTTTTACCTGTCTTTTTTTTCTAGTTAAAAAGGAGTGGAAAATCATAAAAATTTTGAGATATGTTATTTTCTAGCCCTAATGGAACCTGCAGCTAATTCTGGCAAAAAATGGAGCAGGGCTGGGTGGAGAAGGGCCACAGAATATTGATGGGCCTTATGGGCCTATGCTCAAAAATTCATGGGATGCGTGGGATTCAAGGCCAGGCATAGTGGCTCACACCTGCAATCCCAGCACTTTGGGAGGCCTAAGTGGGCAGATCGTTTGAGCCCAAGAGTTCAAGACCAGCCTGACCAATGTGGCGAAACCCCATCTCTACTAAAAATACAAAAATTAGCCGGGCTTGGTGGTGGGTGCCTGTAATCCCAGCTACTCTGGAGGCTGAGGCAGGAGAATCGTTTGAACCCAGGAAGTGGAGGCCGCAGTGAGCCAAGATCACACCACTGCACTCCAGCCTGGGTGGCAGAGTGAGACTCTATCTCAAAAAAATAAATAAATAAGAAAAATTCATGGATTCACCCATTTCGAGGGTTGGAATATAAAAGGATTTTGAGAAGTCTTTCTGAGGGAAAGACTTTTCAGGGGACCTTTTAGGAAGGCCTGGAATAGCTGCATGAGTGAAGAGAGACTTCAGTAAGACCCCATGGAAGGCTTGACATATGTCCCTGAAGCTGAGGGGCACCGTGGACCGCTGTGTGATACCTGGAAAACTCCAAGGCAGGAGAGAGTGTGTTTCCCGTTGCTGCAGTGCTAAGAGTGAAGGGCAGGCTGCTTCTGCCCTGGGCTCGGACTTCATTCCCGGAGTTTGCAGGGGCCCAGATTTTCTGCGTGTTTCCCAGAGACCAGGCGTGAGCCACACATGAGGGCATCCCTAGCTGCCACCTACCACCTACTGCACAGCATCCCCAGCCACCACCCAACCCTCAGCCTCCCCAGCCGCCACCCACCACCCAACCTCAGCCTCCCCAGCCGCCACCCACCACCCAACCCTCAGCCTCCCAGCCACCACCCACCACCCACTGCACAGCGTTCCCAGCTGCCACCCACCACCCAACCCTCAGCCTCCCCAGCCGCCACCCACCACCCAACCCTCAGCCTCCCCAGCTGCCACCCACCACCCAACCCTCAGCCTCCCCAGCCGCCACCCACCACCCAACCCACAGCCTCCCCAGCCGCCACCCACCACCCACTGCACAGCGTCCCCCCCCCCCCCCCCCCCCCCCCCCCCCCCACGCCCCCCCCACCCCCCCCCCCCCCCCCCCAGCCCCACCCACCACCCAACCCTCAGCCTCCCCAGCCACCACCCACCACCCACTGCACAGCATTCCCAGCTGCCACCCACCACTCACTGTATAGCATCCCTAGCTGCTGTCCACTACCCACTCCCCATCCCCAGTTGTGACAACCAAAAGGGTCTTCAGGCATTGCCAAATATCCTGTAGAAGTCAAAATTACCCCCAGTTGAGAATAGCTGCGTTTAAGGTAACTGCATATCACACCCAAAAGAATAGGCCCCCCAATTAGGGCTACTTTTGATGATAGCAGACCACTTGGTTGCCTGGTAAATGCACCAGCTGCTGACTTCTGTCTTGGCACAGGAAGTTAGAATGACATCTTGTGTGAGGGCAGCCTTCCCCAGATGGCAGCAAGGCGCCGGTATGGACTGAATGTGTGCTCCCCAAGTTCATATGTGAAAGCTCTGACCCTGTGGCTGGATTGAGAGATAGGGTCTGTGAGGAAGTACATGAGGTTATAAGGGTGGGGCCCTAATCTAATAGGACTATGGCCTTATAGGAAGAGAAAGAGACACCCGGGTGTGCGGTGTCTGTGCTTATGCCCAGAGGAAAGGCTGATTAAGGATATGGTGAGAAGGTGGCCTTCTACAAGCCAGGAAGAGAGGCCTCGATCTTGGACTTCCAGCCTCCAGAACTGTGAGGAAATCAGTGTCTGTTGTTGAAGACACTGTGTGTGGCACACTGCTTGGGGGCCCCAGCTCTGAGATGGCACTGGATGCGCATCTGTGACAGCAGAGGCAGGTCCCAGGGGTCCCCGGCACCACGAGTAGCCATGCCTCAAGGTCATGTGTGCCCGCTCTATTGGACCCCATGTGTCGCACCAAAACCAGATGGGAGGGCTCTTGTGTTCTTCGTAAGAAACATGAATGGCTAATATTGACGTTTACAACCACCCCTTCGATTGGCCAGCCTAGTGACCCTCCAGCCTCCTCTGCAGCCTAGGCCTCCCCAGTGCTACAGTCATCAACCTCCCTTCTCTCTTCACGGAAACCTCTGTAGGAATGCTCAAGGAATAGAATATGCTGGTTGGTTGATTTTTGAAAAAACAAACAGCATTAAACTTGTTGGGGAGGGGGGTGTTTCCAAAATTTTGTGTTGAAAAATCTTTTTAAAGTTATGCATTCATTTTTAAATAAACATGCTTGTTAACTGAGTATTTTGTGGGTTTAGCGTTTTCATCCTGAGCATCATTTGTCTATAGGATGATCGGACTGTAGATGAATACAGTACAGAAGTCTTAATGGAATATGGACACATTCCAGAATGTCCCTGGGATACTGTTTTCACGGTATCTGTTATTAGCTTGTTTTCTTGGCATTTTGGCTTTTTTTCTCCTAAAACTGGAGGAAAGGAGGAAAAGCAGCTGTCCTGGCCAAGTATCTGTGTGTGAAATGAGGTTGTGGTGTCCGTCTGCTTGTGTTTAGCACCATCGTGTTTAGTCTCAGGGCCCTGACAATAGACAGATAGCAGCAGGGCAGCAGAAGCCTTCTTGTTGGTCCCTTTAGGGGACATGAATGGTCAGGCAAAGAATCTGAAAGCTCTTGGGATCTCCCTCAGAAAATGGAGGGGGCTGGTTCTTGTGTGCTTTAGAATAATCGGATTCAGCCCGAGAGGCCCTCCCTGGAGTCAGGGTTGTGCTGTGAGTCACACATGTGGACTTCTTTTTCTTGGTTTTTTTTTTTTTTTTTTTTTTTTTTTTTTGAGACGGAGTCTCGCTCTGTCACCCAGGCTGCAGTGCAGTGGCATAACCTTGGCTTACTGAAACCCGGGTTCAAGCCATTCTTCAACCTCAGCCTCCCAAGTAGCCGGGATTACAGAGTAAGCCAACACGCCCGGCTAATTTTTGTATTTTTAGTAGAGATGGGGTTTCGCCATACTGGCAAGGCTGGTCTCGAACTCCCGACCTCAGGCGATCCATCCACCTTGGCCTGCCAAAGTGCTGAGATTATAGGCGTGAGCCACCGCGCTTGGCCCACACATGCGGGCTTCTTTCCATCCAGGCGTCACTGCTCTCTCCAGCGCCGTCTCCTCTAGCCTGGAACACTCCTGTGTGGGAGCCTCCAAACTGTTCTCCCTGCACACAGGCTCACCTCACCACATCATTTTACGGGGGACAGTTCTGATGATTGTTCTAGAACCCCTACCTGGTCTTGTTACTTTTTCTTTTTTTTGAGACAGGGTCTTGCTCTGTCACCCAGCCTGGAGTGCAATGGCGCGATCTCGGCTCAGTGCAACCTCTGCCCCCGGGTTCAAGCGATTCTTATGCCTCAGCCTCCTGAGTAGCTGGGACTACAGGTGTTACGGGAAAAAGGTCTCAATAAAGACCCCAAGAGAGAGTTCTTGGATCTGATGCAAGAAAGAACTCAGGGTGAATCCACAAAGCAAAGCAAGTTTATTAAGAAAGTAAAGTGATGAAAGAACGGCTACTCCATAGACAGAGTAGGGTGTTCCCAAAAGTACGAGGAGGAACGCGTCCACCCTAAGTACAATACTCATTTATATATAGGATAAAAACAGATCATGGGGAGATGTGCTCTGCTACAAGGGTTTCTGATGAAGGATGAATTTTCTTCATTACTATATACTGCAAGAATCAATATTATTATCTTTAAAGCCAAATTAGGAATGTTTTTGTTCTCAAGATATCAGGATATCAGGACACTGATTCATCTAGAGTCTACTGTGGATGGATACAGTAGATGTATCCATCCTATAGACATCCTATAGACCAAAGTCTGCGTGTGTTTATTAAACATCAATCTGTTCCCTTAACCAGAAACATCTGGAGGCTAGGAACACCTAACTTCGTAGGAATGCGGCCCAGCAGTCGCAGCCTCATTTTCCTAGCCCTCACTCAAGAGGGAATCACTCTGGTTCAGACACTTCTGACATAGGCTCATGCCACCACACCCGGCTAATTTTTTGCATTTTTAGTAGAGATGGGGTTTCACCATGTTGGCCTTGAACTCCTGACCTCAAGTGATCCACCACCTCAGCCTCCAAAGTGCTGTGATTACAGGTGCATGCCACCCTGCCAGGCTAATTTTTCTCTTTTTAGTAGAGACGGAGTTTTTCCATGTGGCCCAGGCTGGTCTCGAACTCTCGATCTCAACTGAGCGTCCTGCTTCGGCCTCCCAAAGTGCTGGGATTATAGGCATCAGCCACTGTGCCCGGCCTGGTCTTGTTACTTCTTAAACCCCACTAAGGGCCTCTCAGTGTTTTCAGGTGAAAATTCAAGCTCCTCTAAAGAGACTGCATATTGTGTGACTATAGGAAATATCCAGAAAAGGGAAAACGATGGAAACAGAAAGTAGATCTGTGGTAGCTGGGGTGAAAGCAGGGAGGAGGGAATTAAATGTGCATGAAGAACATAATGAGCCCTCATCTCAAAAAAAAAAAATTTTTTTTTAACTAGCTGTTTGTGGTGGTGCGTGCCTGTGGTCCCAGCTCCTCAGGAGGCTGAGGCGAGAGGATGGCTTGAGCCTGGGAGTTCAAGGCTGCACTGAGGTACGATTGTGCCCCTGCACTCCAGCCTGGGACACAGAGAGACACCTCGTCTCTGAAATAAACAAGTACATAATTTAAAAAATGTGCATGAAGGGTCTTAAAGGAGCAATGAGATGCTCTAAAACTGATTTATGATGGTAACTTTACCTAAGACTCATTGAGTTATACACTAAGGGTGAATTGTATGATATGCAAAATTGTAAAAGATTCAAGCATGTTAAGATAGCTTCCCAGTGCTCCGGGATGCAGTTTCTGTCCACCTGTCTTGAGCTCCATCTTGCCCATGCTCCACTCACTCTGGATACAATACTGACCCTGCTTCAATCCTTGAAGGGACCATGTGTTTCCCCGGCTCTCCTGGCAAACACCTGCTGCATCCTTCCTTCCTCACAACACTCTTCCCCTGCCTGCCAGCCCCCACCCCTGCCCTAAATCTGGCTGCGACCCTTCAGAGCTCAGCTTTCCCAAGGATGGATTCTCTCATCCACCAACAGGGGGTCCTAACCCTGTTCTGTGCTCCCGTAATATACTTGAAGTTTCTCTTTTGTGCTGCTCATTACGTTTCGCTGTACTTATTTTATTTATTTATTTATTTATTTAGACGGAGTTTTGCTCTTGTTGCCCGGGCTGGAGTACAATGGTGCGATCTCGGCTCACCGCAACTTCCGCCTCCCGGGTTCAAGCAGTTCTCCTACCTCAGCCTCCCAAGTAGCTGGGATTACAGGCATGCGCCACCATGCCCGGCTAATTTTATATTTTTAGTAGAGACAGGGTTTCTCCATGTTGGTCAGGCTGGTCTCGAACTCCAGACCTCAGGTGATCTGCCCATCTCGGCCTTCCAAAGTGCTGGGATTACAGGCGTAAGCCACCGCGCCCGGCCTTATTTTTTATTTTTATTTTTCCCCCCCTGAGACGGAGTCTCGCTCTGTCACCTAGGCTGGGATGCAGTGGCGTGATCTCGGCTCACGGCAACCCCTGCCTCCTGGGTTCAAGTGATTCTGCTGCCTCAGCCTCCTGAGTAGCTGGGATTACAGGCACCCGCCACCAGGCCCGGCTAATTTTTGTATTTTTAGTAGAGATGAGTGCTCACCGTGTTGGCCAGGCTGGTCTCGAACCCCTCACCTCATGTGATCTGCCCACCTTGGCCTCCCAAAGTGCTGGGATTGCAGGCGTGAGCCACTGTGCCTGGCCTATTTTGCTGTAATTGTTTATTTAATGTCTGTCTTCCTTGCCAGTTTATAAACCCATATATAGTTTTCACAGTGATATTCCCAGGGCCCCGAGTGGTTTCTGCTGCATAGTAGGGTGTTAGAGATATTAATTGCATAAATAATACAGGAATGAGGTGCAGAGTCCGAAGGACCAGGCAGCTCTTCTTCCAAGAGAACATAGATTTATTTGGAACCCAGAGTTGCTTGACTGAAGGCACATTGGGATCACCCCCAGAGGTGGCATGAAAGGGGCGAGACAGTGGGGGTGGCCACAGCAGGAACATGGCACGGAGATGACAGGGCTGATGACAGGAAGCTCAGGAAGGGGGCAGTGTGAAGGGAGGGAGGAAACTCAGGAGGCTGTGGGATCCTTGTGACTTAACTCTCCAGTCATCTTCTTTCTTTTTATTTAACTATAAAAAGATGGCATAATTTATAGTCTCCCCCAGCTCAAATGTCCTGCCATCCCAGTCATCCTACTAGATGGGTGCTTCAACATCAGACCCAGCTGGGGTGTGTATTAAACGTGTAGACTCCTGGGCATCGTCAGAATATCTGGGAGTGGGACTTGGAGATCTACGTCTTAATGTGCTCTTGGGTGATTTTTTGTAACGCAAGTTAATGAGAGCACGGGGACTGCATCTACCTTGTTCACATGTGTATCCCAAAAACCTAGCCCAGTCTGGGGCAGGGATGAGGAACTCAGTATATCTTGATGGGTGAATAAATGAATGAATGAATTCTGTAGTCACAGAAATGTGTATATTTGGTTTTGACCAAGGCAAAAAAGGAAGAGGGATGCTGCCTCGCCATAGTCTTCCGTCGCTGTCTTCACCCTCCGGGGCCAATTTCCCCATTGGCAAGCTACAGGGCAGTTGGACTGAGTACGCCACAGGACTTCTTCCTGCCTTAATAATCAAGAGCACCATGAATCGGTGCTTTCGGTTTCTCTTTGCCTGCCTTCCTGCAAGGGGGGAAAGAATCAAGATGAAAATCAACGACAACCCAGAGATTTGTTGTCAGTTTTAATAGGAGGAGTGGAGTCAAAGAGTTTAGAGAAATGTAGAAAAAAACCTTTTACTTTTTGCTGGAACATGATATGGTTTGTGCATGGCACATACATATTAAAAAAATAGAGGTATCACATTTCACAATCACATGACCGAACAGCATCTGGGTTGTAGTATGCGCTGTGCCTAAGCTGGAGGGCAGCTCTACCCTGGGACCAGCCGGAGGTACTCAGCGATTTATAGAAAGAGGAAACCACGCAGGACAAACCTCTCTGGTGCTGGAATTTCAGTCATTCAATGAGGTATACAAACATGGTTCTGCGTTGGCTATCTGCACAATGGACCAGATTCAGGACCTGCTTGGGGCATAATCGCGTCCTCTGCCTGTTCTGGGAAGAGGAAGCATCAACTCAGATGTAAGCAGAGACTGGAGTATTTCTATTCTTCTGGCCTTGTCCCAAACATTTCTCTCTTTGGAGTTTTTCGGGGAGGTAGCAGAGTGAGTGGCTGGTTCCTTCAGGGGTCAAGCAAGTATTAGAGACCCACTTTATAGACACAGGCATGGTAAGTGGCAGAGAATGCTTCCTCAGTGACAGCTGACCCAGAGTCTTTGAGGAAAAATACTGGGATAGAAGGATGAAGGAGTTTTCTTTTTTTATTTTTAGTTTTTGAGACGGAGTCTCGCTCTGTCGCCCAGGCTGGAGTGCAGTGGTGCAACCTCGGCTCACTACAAGCTCCGCCTCCCGAGTTCACGCCATTCTCCTGCCTCAGCCTCCCGAGTAGCTGGGACTACAGGTGCCCGCCACCACGCCCGGCTAATTTTTTTTTGTATTTTTAGTAGAGACGGGGTTTCACCGTGTTAGCCAGGATGGTCTTGATCTCCTGACCTTGTGATCTGCCCATCTCGGCCTCCCAAAGTGCTGGGATTACATGCGTGAGCCACTGCGCCCGGCCAGTGAAGGAGTTTTCTAGCTTGTGTCCACATGAAAGGGACAGAAGGAGATAGAGGGCGGAGGGGAGATCCTCGTGTCTTGGAGGACATTTGTAGATGTGCATTTAGTAGATATGTTTGCACCAGTGACTGTGGCACAGAATGGGCAAAGGCCGTGGACTTCAACAAGGGGAGACAGGAGAACTGTAGCTCGTGGACTCTCCTATTTCTTTTTTCTGTCAGGACTTGCATAGAACAAGAACTTGAAGGGTCTGAGGTCTAGGACAAGAAAGTGGCCTAGAGCCAGTGTTGAAGGAGAATTGCAAACTGCCCAGGACAGGATGAGGGTCAGGAGAGAATTTCAGGCCTGGGTTTCTGGGCAGGAGAGGTATCTATATGTCTAAAGAGGAGAGAGGTTTGGCCGGGCGCAGTGGGTCACGCCTGTAATCCCCGAATTTTGGGAGGCCAAGGCGGGTGGATCACGAGGTCAGGAGATCGAGACCATCCTGGCTAACACGGTGAAACCCCGTCTCTACTAAAAATACAAAAAATTAGCCGGGCGTGGTGGCAGGTGCCTGTAGTCCCAGCTACTTAGGAGGCTGAGGCAGGAGAATGGTGTGAACCCTGGAGGCGGAGCTTGCAGTGAGCCAAGATCACACCACCGCACTCCAGCCTGGGTGACAGAGTGAGACTCTGTCTCAAAAAAAAAAAAAAAAAAGAGGAGAGAGGTTTGTACCCTGAATCAGATGGCAGAAGAAAATGTTCTTTTTTTTTAGGCCATAGACTGGCCCTGACCAAGGGCTTGGCATGTGTATTAGGGCACTGTGGCATGTGGCAGCAGAGGGGAAGGCTGTGGAGGATAATGGTAGGGTATTAATTACAAAATTATATGCTGCTTTCCAGAGAGGTTCAAAAATGTATGGGAAGTGGGAAGGGAAGGGGTGTTACAAGGCAGTGAATGATGAAACAAACATAATCAACAGCTTGAACAAGGCATTTGGAGTTTTCTGGTTTCCTATGAGGTTCATCCATTGCCCTGAAAAGGGTGGAGGTTTTACAAGGAGCCTGAGGCTCCCCCATTGCTTCTAAGCTAACCTCTACAGCTGCAGCTGAGAGGTGCATCTTAAAGGGTGTGCAGATATGCTGCTCTCCTCTTTATTATTTGCTCTTGAAGAGAGAATAAAACAGCCTCTTGGCTCTTGGAACTCCAAGTTTGCATGGAGCTGCCAAAGAAGATTCAGGATGAAAGGGAGGTGAATTAGCTACAAAACTGTATAAATCAGGCTCATTGCTCAGCACTTGGGGGATGGAGGGCCCAAGTCTTGGTACATCCTCAGTGGGAAAGTGGGGTACACTCTGGTTCCCCTGCATATGGCAGTGTCTTCTGCAGCCTTTGGGAGCCAATGGGCCTGACAACTGAATTCAGGACTCAGTGGACATGTGACCAGATAGGAAACAACTCTCCATGCCCGGGCACAGAAATGGAAGCTGGAGAGAAGGGACTGAAATGTGTCCTGCTGATCTTACTCTGGTCTTGTCCCTTAGCTCACTTCTGTAGATGGGGATTGACTTTTCTTAAGCCTAAGTCACTTACAGGAAAACAGAAAGCCCTTGAGAGAATTCCTTTGCATGGGAAGGATTTTAAAGAGTCACCCACACATACCTGCATCCAAAGGTGGTATTCAAAATACTTAGCAACCAGCTAGGTGTCGTGGCTCATGCCTGTAATCCCAACAGTTTGGGAGGCTGAGGCGGGTGGATTGCTTGAGCACAGGCGTTCAAGACCAGCCTGGCCAATATGGCGAAACCCTATCTCTCCAAAAATAAATACAAAAATTAGCTGGACCTGTAGTCCCAGCTACTTGGGAGGCTGAGGAAGGAGAATCGCTTGAGCCTGGGAGGTGGAGGTTACAGTGAGCCGAGATCACACCACTGCACTCCAGCCTGGGCGACAGAGCGAGACCCTGTCACAAACAAATAAACAACCCCCAAATACTTAGCAATTGATACAGCACGGGCCCTGGTACCAGTTAGACAGACACCCAGCCCCTCATAACCAGTGCGGGTGCAACTGCCATGCAGTGGCTCAATATAATGCGTGCTTGATCGTCGGCATTTCGTAGCTTCTCCTCACTCCTAGCATAAGAAATGAAAGTGGACATTTGGGGAAATGCCTTGCCAGGATTTGAGCAAGGTTATGATCCTCTAGAGAGATGAAGGAAAGCGCTGGCAGCCCAAGGCTTTGGAGAGTCTCTTGAAGATGGCTCCTCTCACGCCACGTGAGCTGAAAGATCTTGGAAAAAAGGAAACTAGGCTATGGGACTGAAAACTTCCTTCTCCTTTTTTCTCTGGATCACAGTCACGCCGTCCACCAGCCATCCCACATTCCAAGCTCCACTAGGAACTGATATGCACCTCAGGTTTGGAGTGCCTGCATTTCTGATGGACCCTGTTCAGGAGACTGATTGCACTGGACAAGACTCCCCAAAAAACAGTGGAGAGCTTTATCCCCGCCTCCAAGCAGACCTGCACTTCAACATTCCACGGAATCAAGATGGACCAGTTTTCTCCCTTTTCTACCACATCCAAGGGTCGGCCGCGCATGTGCACATGTGTTCCGGGGCTTCTACACTCTCTTCCATCTTCATGTACCTGGGTGTGGCTTTTTCCTCCTCACCCAGCACATGTCCGCCTTGACATTTGCAGGGCAGAGGAGGTGGCCGGTAAGGTGTCTCCCCCTTCGATTGCCAACCTCCCATCTTCAGCTCAGAATCCCTCAACCCAGATCTATCTATAGATGGATGCAACTGCAAATAGCGAGGTATGTTGAAGATGAAGGTATTTGCAACAGATGAGGGATTGTCTTGGACGCCGGGGCCCCCGAGAGTCGCAGAGGGCGTCAGGTCATTTTGTAACTCGGTTCACATATGCCAAAAATATTTGCACTCTGATATGGCTCTCTCTGGTTTCAGATTTAGGAACATTCCAATGGTTCAGGAATCTGAAAGCTCCAGGCAGGCAACATTTATAGTCACTTGGGGAACCTCTGCTTTAAATATTCTCAAGGGACAGGAGGCAAGAAGGCATCGTGCAGCAAGGAGCTGCTTCAGCTTGGCTGTTTGACTCCGTGGCGTTGTCACTCCTCCTCTACTGCAGGGAGGAAGAGAGCACAGACTCTGGAGGTCACGGTGCCCATTCTGCTGCATCCAGGCACAGCGCGTATGTGAGATGAGGATGAGCAACAAGGAAGTGAGGGTATCAGATGAGAACTTGGGTGCGTTTCCTGGACATAGTTGGAGAGGAATTACCATCTGTAGTCCAAAGCCTCTCTACTGCCTTCATGCCCTATTTTGTCCCCCTACCCCTTGCCAAAGAGGTTGCCATTATTAGGATCCTTGTCATCTGAGGTTAAAATAAGACCAGTTCAAAGCGAGGAAACCTTATGGGCAGGCAGCCTGGCCCCTGCCTGTTCTTGGAGCCACACACAGCCTGAGTTCTCCAGGCAGAGTGGCTCTCCTAGAACACCCAGTCCCTTCTGCCGCCTCCACAAGCCCTTCCTCAGCTGCCCTAGAGGCTGATCTCCCCCTTTCCTCCAAGAAGCGAACCGCTTCTCCCCCAGCTTCCCTGACGGTTCATCCCAGTGTCCCCAGAGCCCTCACTGGCAGGAATCTTGAAGTGCCTGATCCCTCTCCTTCTGGTTTGCAGTTCAAGCTTACACCCTCTCATTCTGCCATCTCTGCACTTTGAGGACAGCTGCTTCCCGCTGACCTGTGCAACCCATGTAGTTAGTGGCCTCTGAATGGAAAGATGATTGGAAAGAGGCAGAATGGGAGCACACATCAATCCTGCTGGTTTGACAGATGACATTCTTACAGGCAGATTCCTGCAGCGATGATGCCAGGAGAAAGAAACCTGATGCTTTGAAATGCCATTGCTCTGAGACTGTATATAAAGCTGTATGGATATACAATAATGCACACAAACTCCTACCCTGGCCTTTTCCTGTGCACATGGTCACATTCCACAAGTGTCACCGATACCTTCTCTCCTCAAGGGAGGTCAGAGCATGGGATAAGTTGCCATTCTAAAGTTGCTGATTGCAGCCCTCGTTTGAATGGGCTACATGCCGTGGGGTCCAGTGGCCAAGGGAAACAACTGGGGTCTCCCCAAGCACAAGAAAAGCCTGATTCAGAAGCCATGGAGGGCAAGGGGAATTATTCGCTCGTGCAAAATTCCAATAGAACAGATGCTGCTTTAAATCTGTGAGCCTTCTTTTGTGGGTCCTTATATCCTGGGAAGGAAATGAGTGACAGTCATGATCGGGGACACCTTGCTGCCCCGCTTTACCCGTCCGTATTTGCTCAGGGCGATGTAGGTCCCTCGGTACAAGTCTGACTCGTAGGCGTTGTAATTGTTGGGCAGGAGAGTTTCTCTGAACTTACATTCTTCTTGGAAGCTGGGCTGTGGAAGACATGGGCAAACAGCAGAGACTGGGTTACAAATGAGGAGTGCTGCAGGTGCCAGCTGGGCCACAGAGAGTAGGCCCCTCTGCCAGGTGCCCCTTCCCTTCTCTTTGTGAGACAACCACCGTGAGGTCTGAGCATGCTGGGTGAACGGATGGTGGAAGGTTAGGATGGGAAGAGGCTGCAGGCTCTCGTGGTTCCTCTCACCTTCCCTCCTTTACGATAAGGAAACCAAGGCCCAGGGACACAGGGGATGGTCTACCACTCAGGTCTCCTGACTTCCAGAGTAGTTTCTGCTACGTCCCTAGATAGTAACTTATTCCATTCAAAGAACAGACCAGGAAATGACACAAGCTGTTTTCTCAAATCCAACGTGAGAGGGAGTCTACTGGAGCAGGGATGGGAGCCCAGGGTGCTATTTCGTGACTTTTCTACTTCCTAGTTGTGTGACCTTGGGCAGGTTCCTCCCCTTTCAGCCTCAGTTCTCTTTTCTGCAGACTGTGTGTGGTGGGGGAAGAAGGAGAGAGGTGGTTGGTGGAGGGGGAGGAGACACAAGTGATCTCCTCAGCCCTTTCCAGCACTGCCTGTCCCTTTCTTTCTGCTTGTGGTTCCTCAGTCTGTCTTTCCTGGTTTAAGTCCCAAGTTTTCTATCCCTCAAAAAGGCCCATTCTCAGTTTTGACTTTGAGCCTAGAAGGTGTCTGGTACCTCCTAGACCAGTGGTCCCCAACCCCCAGGCTGCAGACCCATACCAGTCAGTGGCCCATACCAGTGCAGGACCCGGGCTGTACAGCAGGAGGTGAGCGGTGGGTGAGCGAAGCTTCATTTGTTTTCCAGCCACTCCCTATTGCTTGCAAGACCACCTGAGCTCCGCCTCCTGTCAGATCAGCAGTGGCATTAGATTCTCATAGGAGCAAGAACTCTGTTTTGAACTTTGCATGTGAGGGATCTGGGTTGCCTGCTCCTTCTGAGGATCTAACTAATACCTGATGATCTGAGGTGGAACAGTTTCATCCCCAAACCATCCCCCCATGTCCCCATCACTCACCCTGTCCATGGAAATAGTCTTCCATGAAACTGGTCCCTGGTGCCAAAAACGTTGGGGACTGCTGTCCAAGACAATCATAGTTCTCCAGGGACATGCAGGAACAGAAACGGTGAGGAGCAGGAGTTTTTACGGGGAAAAGGACCTGGTTCCCAATGTGACAGGTGATGCCAAGGAGCCTGGGACCAACAAAAAAATGGCCCTTTCCATGCTGATTTGGTAGAGGAGTGTGTGTGGGCCACCTGTTCAGAACGTGAACGCTGGACTTCCTGTCTCACATGCACAATTTCATTCCCAGTACATCACCCCAAGTCCTCCTCTTTCCTCTGCAACCTGCCTGGGTGGCTGCCCTAAGGGAGTATGCGGGGATTTCCTGCTCTTGTGGGGAAGCAGCTGGGTCGGGGCTAGAAGAACAGAGAGCGAGGTGGGAGCCAGAGACCCGGGGTCTACTCTTGAAAAGAAATACAGAATGAGAAATGGGTGGAGGATAACTTCTGACTCCTTCTTGCTTGAGTATAAAAAAAAAAAACCGCTGGATGGCTACTGGGCTGTGCCAGAGGTGTCCTCTGACCTTCTGTAAAGGAATCGTACTGCTAGTGTCCCATCTTGCTGGCAGCATAGCTGGGCGAGAACCTCTTGCTGTTCTGAAGAGCTGGGAAGTAGCTTGCTCCTCAGGGCCCCAGGATGCCCAGAGCCCCTTCAGTGGACTTCTCTGGCAACATTTAGAACAGCCATACTTTCTTTCCCAATAGACTCCAAGATCCCTGAGATGAGGACTGTGTCTTGCTCGGTACATGATGCTGAGTGGATGGTGGTTTAATAGGGACAACATGACTGGTTTCAGTGGCTCACACCTGTAATCCCAGGACTTCAGGAGGCCAAGGCAGGAGGATCACTTGAGCCCAGGAGTTTGAGGAACCTAGGCAATATAGCAAGACCTTGTCTCTACAAAAGCTTAAAAAAAAAAACAAGGCAGATATGATTGGCGCCTGCCTGTAGTCCCAGCTACTCTGGAGGCTGAGGTGGGAGAATCACTTGAGGTCGAGGCTGCAGTGAGCCATGATCGCTCCGCCGCACTCCAGCCTGGGTGACAGAATGAGACCCTGTCTCAAGAATAAATAAGTAAATAAGGACAGCACTGAAACATAAGGAGACCCCTGCATGGGTGGCTCTTTCAGCCTGATGTGAGCGTGGGCGAGGGGACAGCCTTGCCTATGGGAACACAGTGAAACTCCCCTCATACGTTTCCCCCATCTTCTTCTCTCATGCTTGCAGCTTATTTACAAAGCACTTTCACTGATGTTAACTTGCTTGAGATAAATGTGAAGGTGTTCACCAGCCATGTGAACAGGTTAATGCCACACCAGGGGGGTGGGTTTTTCATAAGCTTTCCTGTTTTCCTCGTTAGGATGCTCAGTGAATATTTGTGGAATGGATGAATGAAGGGATGTCCTAAAGGTAAAGAGGATGAACTAATCAGTGTAGGTCACGAACATATCTGTGCCACAGCTTTGAGGTTAGACTGATGACAATAGCCTCTTACTTAGCTACGTGAACTTGGGGAAATCGTTTAACCTCTGAAGCTTCAATTCCCTCATCTGTGAAGTAAGAACAGTAAGAAAAATTGTGTCATAGAACTGGAGTAAGCATTAATCGAAATAATGCCTGGAAAGTCCTGGGAACAATGCTTGCTATACAGTAGAATTAAAAACAAATTAGTAGTAGTAGTATTCTTCTCCAAGTAAATCATGAACTACTTTACATTAAAAGCCTCAAAAGACTGCCTTACCCTGGATCACCAGTCCCATAAGACTTACTGTGGGTTACTGGACAATTTAGCTTTTAAGTGCTGCTGTTTTTGATGGAGTGTCTGGGAGACAGTGAGCTTGCATGGAAGAGCAGGGAGTGAGAGGAAAGGCAGAGGCTGACGCTGGCTCTGAACCACGGCCCCTCATTAGGAGCCTCTCTGGAGCCTGGTTTCCTGCCCTGTGCACAGGACTCCAGTTGTTGGTGGGCAAGCTTGGGAGCAGCAGCACCAGGAAAAATTCAGCTCAGAACTGAATGAAATGTTCCAAGTAAAGCTATGCTAATGAGAAGTCCAGTACAGGTCAATGAACAAAATAGAGTCCGGCAGTAGATCCCAACACATACATGGATGTAAAATGAAATGAATCTGAAATGAATATAAAGTAAAAGTGTTATTTTAAATCACTAGAGAAAACATGGTGTTGGAACAACTGAATGGTATTTTATTATAATGATAATAAAGTTTGAGGTGCATGACTTTATCCCTTACATCAAAATAAATTCCAAAAGGAGCAAAGATTTAAATGTAAAAAAAAAAGAACCATTAAAATCCAGAAAAGGTTTTTAATAAACTCAGAATCAGGAACATCTTTCTAAACAAGATAAAAAAAATTAAAGCCATTTTTAAAAAGTAAGAAATTAGTCTTCTACTTGAAAAATATTACCTTAAATAAAATAAGAACAGAAATGGCAAACTGGTTGAAAATACGTACAATACACATATGTCAAAGAGTACATTTTGTTACTATATTCAGAACCCTAAACTCACTGGAGAATGAACAACATTTATAAAACAGAAAATTCCCAGGAAAGGAACTATCAATGGCATTTGAGCAGAAGAGAATATGCCTAATAAGAGAAATGTAAATTATAACTGTGAGATCCCATTTTTAGTGGCCAGATTTCAAAGAGAGAAGCATTTGACACTATGCTCTCGTTAGTGAGGGCATAGAAACTAGGAATTCTCATTTAATGTTCTCTGATGTGTATATTGTCAGAATCTCTATAAAGAGCAATTTGGCAGCGTCTACCAGAATAAAGGATGAATATAGCAACTGATCAGCAATTCCACTTCTAGAAATTTATCTTACTGATATATTCCCACACACGCACAAAAGTTACTACAGCATTAAATAACAAAAGACCAAAAACAATGTATCTATTAAGACAGGAGTAACGGAGGTGGCTCATGCCTGTAATCCCAGCACTTTGGGAGGCCAAGGTGGGTGGATCACGAGGTCAGGAGATTGAGACCATCCTGGTCAACATGGTGAAACCACGTCTCTACCAAAATACAAAAAATTAGCCAGGCGTGGTGGTGCACACCTGTAGTCCCAGCTACTTGGGAGGCTAAGGCAGGGGAATCTCTTGGACCGGGGAGGTGGAGATTGCAGTGAGCTGAGACCGCACTCAGCCTGGCGACAGAGCAAGACTCTGTCTCAAAAAAAAAAAAAAAAAAAGAGTGAGGAGTAACTAACTGAACTATGGTAGATCCACACGATGGAATTCTATAAGCCTTGAAAAGATAAGAAGCCTCTCTGTACTGACATGAAATGGCCTCAAAGATACATTGCTAAGTGAAGACACAAGGTTTGAAAAAGTGTTAGCATAGTATGCTCCTGTTTGTGTGATTTTAAAAAGATGATACTGGTGTGTGCACGTGTGCGTTAGCTATTTCTGGAATGATATACTGGAATGAAACACTGCTAACTGTGGCTGCCTCTAGGGAGGAACTCAGTGGCTTCAAGGCAATGGTAGGAGTGAGACTTTCCATAGAATATTCTTTGATACTTTTTTCTCCTTAAAACATGTTCATGTATTACCTAGTCAAGTACGTAAATTATTTAAAGTGGGAAGGGAATTTAGGATAGCAGATGGGCCAGGAAACGGAGCGAGAAAACATTTTGATCAGAAACTGGTGGTCTCCTCCTTGCTGGGTCACAGCCCCTCTCCACCCACCAGCCTCCCCCATGTTCTAACTTTGTATGTCCCTGGAGAGTAACCCGCCCAGTCAGTTCCAGAGAATTTATTTCTGATCTGGATGGTGGTTAAGGGAGAGGTTTCATGTGTTGTTTGCAAGCTCTAGTGAGGAAATGAAATCTTGAGGTGGAGGAAGGGGAAGTGGGAGGAACTGAGTGACTTGGACAAGAAACTCTCAAGCCATTGCCCACTTCCCCGTGCCTAGAATGTGTCCATTTGAGAACCCAGCCTCTCCTAAACGTCTGGATCTCCTAAAACATGATTGTTTAAGCGTGCATGACCATGGATGTGTAGATTGTACTTTGCTTCTCTGGTCATTCGATTTTGGATCATTCAAATCCACTCCTCCTCAACATACACACTTTTTTTTTCTTTTTCTTTTTCTCTTTTTTTTTAAGTTGACTACTTTTTTTTTTTCCTTTCCATTCTGTCCTTTTCTCTAGCCTGTCTCATATCCCTGGCCTTCCCCAGACTCCTGTACAAAACTAAAGTGAAAAAAGACAACTAGTAGATGAAGCTTGTGTTAGAAGCCCTAACCTTCCCCTTGCTGCTCTCTCTCCTCCGCCCTCAGCACCCACATCCGTGGGGTTCGGGAGGCCAGGAGGCCTGTGGCATGAAGGTGAGAGAATGCATTTTCCCCGAATGCTTCAGGCTGATGGGATTTTCCCACTGCCCAGAGTGATGCTCAAGACCCAGCCCCTTAATTCATCTTCATCACAGCCCTGAGCTTTGAGTTCTCATGGCTTGGGAATGTTGGCCCCTCAGCTCTGGTGAAGAACGCACTCAAGCCAAGTGAACGCCACGTTCATGAAAGCAGCTACCGTATATGATTACTTGAACAAATGAAAATCATTCCACTGGGTCACATTTCCTGGGCCTGCCAGGCTCAAGCCCCAGCATGACAATGTCTTCAATTCTATGTAGGTCTATTCAGACTTATGTGCGTTTGGCACTCACTATGGAGAAGGGCATTTCGAAGAGGAGCAAGCATATCCGTGGGCTAGAAATGCCCCAAAAGTGTGAGGTGGACAAGACAGCCACCCTCCTGCCTTTAGAGCTAAGCCACTTGGACCAATGAGGATCTAATCCTGCCTTTAAACATCTTCATCCTGTGACTGCTAGGGCCATTTGTCCCTGTTCCTCCTGGGAGTGTGTGTTGGATGGAGAAGGATGGGGTGGAAGGATGTGGGCAAGAAGGAAAAATAAACCAATTCTTTGTCCTGAGACTTTCTTCTGCAGTCCCTGACTGCTTCTTTTCCTGTCTTTAGCTGAAATATCGTCAGCTCTGAAGATGCCTGCATTTTCCAACCCTTTTCCCTAGCACACAATTGCACTGTTGATTTAGGAATGTTGGAAAATGTTTTCATCAGGTGTTTCTTTCTTCTCACTCCAGTGCAGCTCTTTGTAGCAGGCGGGCATTTGTATGCAGAGCCTCAGGCCCTGCATAAGGGCATGCGCCTCCCGCTGCTCTCCGGCCCCCATCTCCCAGCATTTCCTCATGGTGGGTGTCCTTTATCCCATTCCCTCAGGAGTGCTGTTTTCTGCTAGAGTGGCAGCTGAGCCAAGGCAAGCCTGGTCCTCCCTTCCCCCAATGTAATGCCCCAGATAATAATCAGAGGTCTCTGGAGGAAATCATTTTTGTCCTTTGCACATTGTCATACTGTTGATGAAAAGGATGTAAATGCAGTTCTTCTTAGTAAAACTGAAATCACTTGAAAGCATAACTGAATTGCTGGTATCTTTTTACTAGTATATATTTTTCTCAACCAAAGGATTCTAATAGAACCACTGTTAGGTGGAGATCCTTGATATTTTGTTTTCTGAATTTCAAAGGGGACCAAGGGGGCTAGAATTCACTGATTTCTGCCTCATCCTCAGAGAGCAGAGATCCAGGCCCAGAGAGGTTCAGTGACGTTGCCCAAAGTAAGACGAGTAGTTAGAGTGTAGGTTGGCCAGGAACTGGAACTCGGGTCACGGAGCCCTGAGACAGGGCTGCACACAGCTGTGGCTGGACATGTGAGCCTGGAGACCGGGTGTCCGCAGCTGCACAGGGAGGATGAAGATCAAGTGCACCTCCTAGGGTGCTGTGCGATCATACTCGTAAAGCCCTCTGCAGCCGGTGCATCCTAGCACAAGCAGTAGGCTAGTGCCCAGGGCAGGGCAGCTGTTTATATTGTCTAAAGGAGGGCCCGGCAAACTGCCCTGAGCCTCCACACCCTTCTTTCCAGGAGACAGACATGTGTGAAGTCACTTCTAGCCAGGTTTCCTTGGCCCTTATTCTCTGCCCGTGAGTCGTTGCCTTGTCCCCCCACCAACACCTCAGCCCCGGCCCAGTTTCCCTCCCCCACCCATGAGAAATGCCATATAGTGGCAGTAGCAGCTGAGCCTGGGAGATGAGGAGGCCCCGGGGGCTTAAAAGGAAATAGTGTGAATGAAATCATCACCCAGCAGGAGTCTTCCTGGCTCCGGGGATCAGTTGGCAATTGTTTTTTTAGACTGATAACGGCCTCCGAGGGGCGGAGAGGGAGGGGTAGAAGTTGCTCAGGAGTATCTGGTCCTGAGCCACATAAAACGTCAGGTGCCCCAGGGTTGTGGCACAGCTGTCCAGCCCCACTCTCTGTGTGCAGGCCCAGCTGGCCCTGAGGTCCAGGGAGGAGAATCTCCCTCCCTGGAGAAGATGCTCTTTGGCCAAATGCTACTGAGGGTGAAGGTAGGAGGGGTGGGAGGGCGGAGGCGAAGGGTGCGGGGTCTTTTCCCAGAAGTTCTCCATTCTCCTGGACGCTGCTCATTTAGTCATTTAGCGAGCCCAGCAGTTCACCAACCTGCTTAACCCCCTTTAAAGTCATCGGCCAATAATGGTGCTGCAGAGTGAGGGCTGGGGGTGGGGTGGTGGGTTTCAGGCATTAGGAGTCAGCCTCCTTTCCCTTTTGCTATTCTGAATGCCCTTCCCTGCTTTGTGGCGCTTTCTCTGATGGTTAAATCTTATATTCCCTTCCCCAGCCTTTCCCAGCTTCTCCTTCCAGGGCCAAGAGATTTAAAGTGGGAAGTGGGTAAATTTCCTCTATATTTGTGCATTTTCTCCTCCCCACAATTAAATTCCTTTCTGGGTAGGAAGAAAAAAGTAATAAATAGTTTGTTGATAAAGGTGACAAGGAGAAAGAAGAGTTTATGAAATTTGTGCTTTCTCCCAGGAGATTTACTTGCTAAAACGTCCCGTGCTTGCACAGAGTCCCACAGCCAACAGCCCAAATTCCTGGCTCTCCCGACCCTATGGGATTCCGGGCATTGTGCAGGCTGGAAAGAAGGGGTTCTTTGGGATGCCCCACTCTACAGAGGGGAAACCTGCTCCACCAAAACCTGGGTTGGTCCCAGGCCTCTTCCTGTCCTCGCCATCACTTTTCCAGAGAGCGGTAACAAGGATATGTCTCTGCTGTCTCATCTCACCCGCCCTCCAGCTCTCAGGTTCAGTGTAACATGGGCAGTGGGTGGTCCCCTGCCCTCCAGAGGCCATGTAGCCTGCTGACCCCCAAGCCTGCCTGTTCCTCAGAAACACCTGGCAAATTTAAAATACAAAACAAACAGATTTCCAGGCCCACATCCCCGCTCTGTTGAATAAGAATCTCCTAGGTAGGTACCTGGAAATCCATACTTTTAACAAGTTTCCAAGGTGACAGAGATGCAGACTGTCCATAGGCTTGTGTGGGAGACCCACTGATTGTAATGCAGGCCGTATGTCCACATAAACCAACTCAGACTGAGAGATCTTAGCACTAAAGATTATGGGGCGGAGGTCACCTGGTGAACCCGTTCTTGTGTTTCATAGACCTCCTCTGTTGGGACAGCTTCCCTGGGACCCAGTGCCAATCCTGGATCTATTTCTTCACATCCCAATCCTCAGTTTATCCTCCAAGGGGCAGTAGATCAGCCCTCCACACCCTCCCCATAAATAACTTTGATATTTTTTGAGGCCTGCTCTGAGGTCTTCCTTTTTAGCTTGCTTATTTCTGTCAAAGGAACTCTCCATTTCTTCAGCCTCATAGGGATGTTTGCCCAGCCATATTTTGGAATAAGCCAAATGACGGGCGAGGGCTGCAGGAACAAGTAGGTCAGTGAGAGCAGAGGTTTTGGTCAATGTGCTTAGAAGCTGGTTGCATTAACCCAAGTGCCAGCACTGGCACTCCCAGGGGTGACCTCTGGGGGTGGGGATGGGAACGGGTGGGACTGGTACCTGCCTAAAGTGTATAATGGGTAGGCTGCCTCTCTAGCTTATGCGATTGGAGACCAGAGGATTGAAAACCCTAGCGCAGAATCTCAGCACACTGATGAGGATGAAAATAGCCTCCCATTCCACTCCTACCGCTGCGCACTAGGCTGGGGCGTCTTGCAGGGCGTGTGTCATGGAGCAGCACACCCAGGCAGAGAGACAGGCTTGCTCTCGGGGCCTCGCCAAGGCAGGGAATCACACCTGCCCACAAGCCTGGATGCCAGAATGTGGGTTTCCCTCTGGCCCATGGGCTCCCTGAGCTGTGGTTTCTGTTTAATCACACAGGCTCCGTCCGGCAGGTGGGAACAGGAGAAACACGGGCCAGAGCAGAGGACAATCACCCATGAGGCTGAAGAAGCAGAAGCTGCAAGTCCCCTCCCTTTCACAGGCTCCTTTCACAGCCTTTCCTTTCCCATTTAGATAGTCACTTCTCTACTCAGGATTTCACATTATTTTCTTCAACTGTGTAAGCATCAAGCCTTGTAAACCTGGCACTTCCCTGGCCTGGTGAACTCACCGTTGCATACAATCTTCCTTTACTGTTCATGGCAACGAAGAGGGCACTTCTCACTCCAAAGAGACTCACCACGCCTCGCTCCACAGTGGAAATTTCCAGCAGGCCTGACAAGGAAAGGGGGGCCACGTTACCTAAGGCTTGTGCAAATCAGAGTGGGAACTTGAGCCGACAAGGGCATCTCAGTCCATCCCCCTTCTCCTAGAAAGCCAGACTCTCCATCACCCCATCCATGATGCCTCTAACTCTAGGAGCCCCTGTCTGCTGGACTCATCAAGTGCTGCCATTGTGCTGTTAAAAATCCAGTTCTGCAAGGGAAGGTTCTGATGTCAGAGTTAGGTACTGCAATGACCACTTAGCTATCTAAGATGAGCTTTGAATCTGGCTTTCACTGATATAATTACTTGAGGTCTTTGACTTGAGTAAAAAAATAGATTGATTATTATTACTATTCTTAATGTGTACTCTACATGTTTCAACAAATCTCAACCCACTTAATCTTGAAAACACAGCAGCCACACCATAGCTGATGGCTTTCTTGGATCCTGCAGCCCCCATCCTTTCTTGGATAGGAGACTAACCATACAGCAAGCTGGCAGCTTGCAGATAAGAACCTGGGGACAGAGGGAGCCCGTTGAAATAAAAAGAAGGATGTGCTTCAGTTGGATATTTTGCAATTGAATTTCCTTTCCTTCTCCAAGAAAGAAGCTGAATAAAAATGAGCTTGTGTCAAATTTGATCCAAGTATACTAACTGATTCTCCCTACCCAGGCCTTGGGGGCTTCCCAGACTAATGGTTCCCAGTGGTCTTACAAGGCATCAGATGGGCCAGTAATGCTGAAATAGTTAGTGCCACTGAGGATCTAACCAAGGCGATGGCAAAGAACACCAGGATGCTTGGACCCCAGTATACTGAGCCTGCACCCAGGCAGAGTAACGTGGAATCATCTAAGTGGTGAGCAGCATTTCTGCCCCCTTTAATAGTGCATCCTTTCCATTAGAGCAGGGCCCCTTCACCTTTTAGCCCTGCGTGAGCCCAAACCCCCAAGCGTCCCGACTGGCTGCAGCTGGCACTCACTGTAGGGGTTCTCCTCGTGGGTCCCGCTGATCCGGCCGTCGGGGAGCACCTGGAGGTGAAAGCCGATGCCCACGTTGCAGTAGAGCCTCCGCTGCCGCTTGATCCCCACCAAATAGCCACTTTCCCAGTTCACCCCGGCGATCTCTCCAGCTAGTCCAGCGCGAGACCTGGACAGCAGGGTGCCCCAGCCCCTCGAGTCCAGCAGCGTGTTGTTGGCACGGGTGCCTGCAGGCAAGGGCACCACCATGCCCGCTAGGATGCCTAGGAAGACGAGAGCCCACAGCGTGCCCTGCAGACGTCCTGCTCCCCGGGACATAGTGATGAACAGCCTCTGTCCCAGGGCCATCCACCTTGCCTCTCAGGCACGTGGTCAGAATTAATGGCCCTAAAAATACCGCCCTTCTTGTTTTTCTCCCTCCGGCATGGCGGCAGGGGCTTATTTTTGGAAGGCAGATGAAGGCTGCTGACATGAAACCGAAGCCTCCATCGGGCACTCGGGTTGAGAGCAGAGGGACCCAGGCTGAGCCGCGGCCGGTAGAGACCATGGCTCGGGGACGCTCTCTAGCTCGCCCGCTTGCTCCGGCCCGAGTTGATGATATTTGATTTGACCTATCTTTATAGCTGGTTCAGCAGCCCGGCCCTCCCCTCCACCCATCATCACCCTGACGTCAACCCGCCCAGCTCACTTATCCAGGGTTGTAACATTAACCTGCTCTTGGGCCTGGCTGCCTCCCCAGACCCCCATCACCCTCCGCACTCCCCAGGGGTTCTGGGAGCCACTGTCATTCCAACTATGAGGCAGGAATGAAGTGAGCAGGGAGCATCTCTGGGGCAGGGGGGAGCTGGCGGGGGGCCCAGGGAAAGAGAGAGGCGAGAGGCCACCCAGGACCCATATTGGGCAGAAGTTCTTTGCCTGGCAGTGCTGGCTTCCTTATTTAGAGGGCAATAGGTAGAGGCAGGGATGGGAAAAGGCTCGTGGTAGTGATGACGGTAGCCTGCAAGTCACCCTTGAGATCTTTTCATGGAAACAGCTCATGGTGGAGGGGAACACTGAAAGGCCAAACCCTTTCAGCAGGCGGGCACAGACATTCTCAGGAGGTGGGGATGGGGGTTGTTCAACGAGCTTTAAGATTGTGGAGGGAGGGAGGGCAAGGGCAAGGTTTGCCTGCTCACTGTCCTGGTCCCGGCATTCACCTGGGGTGGAAGTTGTGTCTGGCCTTTGACATAGCCCCGTGGCCGTTCTCCTCCCTGGATTTATCCCTGGCATGTGACTGATATTATTCCCATTTCACAGATGAGGAAGCTGAGGCTTAGAGAGGTTAAATGACCTGCCCGAGTTACCACAGCTAATAAGTAGCAAAGCCCGAACTTCTAAGGTCTGCCTGAGCCTAAAGCCTGTGCATGTCTAATGCCTGCAGTAGAAGTTGGCCCACAGAGTCTGTTTAGCTCCTTAAATGCCAATAGCACATCATAGAGTTATTTCAGGAGCATAAAGTGATTCATTTGTTAAAAAAACTTGAGTGTCTTTGATGTACATGGGAACTTCTGTATTTGCAGATAACTTTTGCTGGGCTGATATTACACTCAGAAACTAGTGAAAATATTTCTGCCAGGAAGTTATCCCTACACTCATTTTTCTTATTTCTATATTACTTTTAAATAGATTACATGTCTAACCGAAGTGAGAAAAAATGTAAAGCTACCAGAAAACTCACCGCACAAATTGCTATACGATATAAGAAGGAACTATTAATACATCTCTGAGGGTGAATAAGTTAACAAGCGTCGCCTGGGGAATTGAATTAACTTGAGTTAAAAATCCTGTTTGTTGTACTTCAATCCAGGTCTTAACCTGTTGGTGAGACATTAGCGCTGATTGTGCTGGGATTGGAGGGAGTGTGTGTGGGGTGATGACAGTGGCATACAGCTGGATTTGAGTGTCCTGAGCCGTAGAGCTGGTTCCAGCAGGTAGCTCCCTTAGCCACACTCTGCACCCACGCTGCATGCTGCAGGCAGCCTGGAAAAGCTCCTGGGGTGAGTTCCATGGCCCAAGGACTCTACTGAGGCACCACCGCCTTCCCTCTGATTCTAAACCTTCTGCTGTGCCCTGGGTCCCAGCCTCTGGTCTGTGGCTTCTACCTGCCTTCTCTCTGCCCTTCTGCCTCGTTCACTGGGTTCGATGCTTTGGTTCAAATTTCTGTCAAGCCATGTGCTTCAGTGTTGCCGTAGACATGCCTTTTCAAATCCTGTGAAGCCTAGACGTCTGTCTTTACCCTCAGAGCTGGTAAACTGAATGGGGAGGGACATAGGCACCACTTGTTCCTACTGTCACCACGGGCCCCCTGACTTCCCTATTGGCTTCTTCTCCCTTCCACTGCCGTTGTCCCATACCCAATCTCATCATCACCAGCACTGCCATTTCCCATGAGGAAAGATGATGCCTTATAGGCTCAGATTGAATCTACTATGTAGGCCTTTGTTGGAAAATTGTTTTTAAAAATCCTTCTGCAAAGTAAGAGGTTCATGAATAATCTGAAGACAAAGTTGTCAATGAAAAGCACTTCACTTTGGATTTCCAGCTGGGTTTCATATAGTTAAGCTTTCATGGATGCAAGAGCAGTGGGGACACTTTCTCAGTGAGGTTGTTTGGAATCTTGTGTTAATTATGCTGGTGGTCCTTACTTAGGGAAGAGACAGTCCAGAAACATGTTGGATGGTAAGGAGAAGTCAGTCTGAAATTAACACTTGCCTTGGATAATCGGAGAGGTTCTCACCAGCAGAGCTCAGAATCTGTGGAATTTCTTGGAACCCATCCACTTTGGGACTGCCTTAGGAGAGAGATTAAACTATAAAAAGGTCCATGCCATATACCAATAAAAATGATAACGCTCCTTAGATTCACCTCATCCTGGATTCCTCTCTGTGTGGAGGTTGTGGTTGATGTCTCATAAAGCAATGGGCTTTGGAATGGGGACACTTGGATTTGAATCTCAACTCCACCATTTAGTAGCTGTGTGACCTTGGGAATGTTCTGGACCTCTCTGAGCTTCATTATTTTGTCATCTGCAAAATGAGATCATTACTTCCTAAGGTTGTTACAGTGACTAGCAATAATACATACAACTGGCCCCGTGCAGAGAGCGCAGTATAGCTATTTCCCAGAAATTTCCCTAAAACACATTGAAAATCTCTCACCCAATTAAAGAGGACAAACCCAAAGTGAGAAAGACCATCTCTCATCTCAGGGGGTGGGAGAGACACGTGGGCTTCCTGTTCTTCACTGCCATCCGCCAGAGCATATGTTGTGATGGCTGCTAACATATGCAGAAGCAGGCAGCCCAGATTCCTCAAATGTTCTGAAAACCAGTGAGAGCCTTGGTGTCGTCCCCTGTTAAATTTAAAACTTAAGTAATTCATGCTATTAAAAAGCCTGGGTCTTATTTTTATCAGGTGATGCGATGAGGCCCTGTTCTAAATGCACCTCCCCTGCCTGTCTCTATAGCAACTTTACTGTGCTCATATAGCCATATATTTTTCCTGAAGGCTAATTAAGTTGACAACTGCTAGGTCTTCTTGGCTTACCAGATTTGCACTTGACCCTTCTCTTGGGGCTTAGGGACCCCTATGGATGTGAAGTGATAGAGAAAAGAGTAACAGGTGGAAGAGGCCTCTCTGCATGGACCCCTCTTGCAAATAGTTGGCCAACAGCCTTTGGGGATTGTCAATCACTCTCGCTGGATGAGCCAAGATCCAGTGGAGGTGAGTGGGAAAATATGTTAATGTCTGTCTCCTTCCACAACAGGGTCCTTGTCCCCAAGGGGGATGCCACAAAATATAGATTTGTCAGATTTGGCAGTGCTTAGCCACACCAACCTTCCGCATCATCTGCATGGCAGAACTCCCTCCGTCACACCAGGTGGTTGCTCTCTGTGACTGCTGTGTTACATAATCAAGATCAAACACCTGCGGGGTGACCAAAAGGGAAAGCACATAAAACTCAGATGAGCCTCATCCATGTAGATTGTGAAAAGCTGTGCTTACTTGTACTTTTTACATTTGGTTTTGAAAAACTAGCATTTGCCTTTTTCTATAGATAATTTGGAAAATGATAAGGTGGAAAACAAAACAGCTGTTTGTGCTTAGTGTCTTTGTCTCAAAGTCTGTCTTTGTGTGAGCTTGGCACAGCGGCCTTGAAGCCTCCCTGTATCTCCTCCCCATCTTGCTCAGACAGGCAGCTCTGCTCCTATCCCTGGTTTTTTAGTGGTAGAGATTGCTCACGGGATTTAATCGGCATGCGATGGACATGTGTAGAGATGAGGATCTAGGAAGGATTCCTGCCCTAGGCCTGAGCAAAGAGGGACATTTGCAGCTCATAAACTTGCTACATGAGGGAGAATTCAAGAGAAACAGTTTCAGCTGATCAGCGGTGTCCAGGTTGGACTTCTGCAAGGACGAGCCAGCTATTATCTTGCTAGCTATTCCCTGCGGAAACCTAAACTTTGTACTTTCCTAGTAGAACTCAACTTTTCCCAGGCCTCACCCACTTACACAGTGGGAGCCATTAACAGTCATAATCCACATTTCCCTAGTTCTTCCTTCTTCCAACTCATGTGGAACTTCACCCCACTACAAATCACCCCCAAGATATTTCTGCAGTTTCAGAGCGTGTCTCACATATGTTCACGAGCATGTGACTGCTTCTGCCTGGGCACACTGCCAGGCACCTGCGGGGATCACCCTGTTCTCCAGCCCTTCCACCTCCTGCTGGGCAGCCCGGGGGGTGTTCCCTTTCTCGCTATGGCTCAGCACCTGAAGCCCTCAAGGAGCCAGAACTGCTTTATGTTCTGTTTCAAAGCCAGGAAGAATATCTTAGTCCCTGTCTTCATGTTATACCTATTAAGGAAATACCTGGCCAGTACTACTCATGCCCTGGCGATCTGCTCATTTGAAGTTTTTTTCAGACTCCCTGCCCTGCAAAGGACTCAGTCTTGTTATGGGTTGAGTTGATGAGGTGGGATTCCCATTTCCTTCCATGTGGATTATTTTTCTGGAGGCCCCTCAACCCCTCAGACAAGTACACTTCTGCTGGGGCCGGCCCAGCTGCATTGTCTATATGTGTCTGAATCCTGGCTTGAGTTCAGACTGGAGACCCTGCCCCACTCCCAGAGACGCCTACAATGGGGAGGGAGGGAGCCCCTGAACACGCAGCTTTGTGTTCTGTTTGGTCACCAAGTATTTGTAGAGTTTTCTGGGAGAGATTCTCCTCTCCACACTAGCAATCATCTTCTTGCGTTAAAGTGCGTCTTGATCTATCCCTTCAATCTGAGCGCCATGTGGCTGTGTCTCTCAGTGTGACTTCCTATCTCCTAGCGCTTTCTTCTCTGTCTCACTTACGCTTTCCCCTTCCCCCTCCTTACTATGCTCCAGCCATAGATGCAAGTCCAGAGGCTCAGCCAGCTGCCAAGAAAGCAGTGCCTCGGGGCTGGCTGACCACCACGGCCACACATCTCAGCTGAATCTGCAAAGGGGCAGAGGAGTCAGATAACCTTCTGGAACTTCGGAACCTAAGGGATTTTGGCTCCGCTCAGAGTTTTGCGGTTTCTCAGATTTGTCTCTCATGACCATCATCTAATAATACCTGCTGCGTGCTGAGGCGGGCATGCACCCTGCCAGCCACCATGCAAAGTTATGTAAAAGACTCAGCCCTTAGTGGCAGGCTCCCCAGTGTGACACAAAAGGCCCTCCCTGTCCTGACCTCTCCCGGCCTCTCCAGCTCCATCCCCTGCCTCTCCCTCTCTGGGAATTTTTGCTTCAGCAACCTCAAATGGCCTGTTGTTCCCAGGCATACCGTGTGCTGTTTCTGCCTCTTGTTTTTGCTCAAACTGTCCTCTCCTTGCCTGGTGAATTGCTTCCCTCTTTAAAGAGTCAGCTTAAATGTCACCTCCGGAAGTAATCCCTGACAACCTTCCACCTGTCTCTAAACTGGATTCAGTGGCCTGTTCCCCTCCCCGCTTTCCCTGCCTCATTGATATTTCACATGATTATCTCTGTCACTGCCCTTACTGGGTTTATAACACTCTGACAAGGTGCTGACTTTAATAGTGAAATCCTTAAGGCACCAATGGCGTCTTACCTGTCTCTGTATCTTCAGAACCGAGCACCGTGCCCGCCATGCAATAGAGTTTATGAAATGTTTGAATAAATGTTGTTGAATTAAAGGCTTTAAGTCCATGGACTTCACTAGACGAGTTATTTGCAAACAAGGGCCAGCCCTCTGTAGAGGAGTGATCAGAATTTTGGTAGGAGTGGGATATTAATTTGAAAAAAGCACTTTCAATATAATGATTTGCATTTTATCATTTAAAATAGTTACATTGAAGAATTCTGCTTTCACTATGATGGAGAAACTTGTATTGCACTTGCACTCCCATAATAACAAGAAAATGTGACAAATGAAACAGCAGTTTTTAAACATTGGATAACAGGAAGCACAGGACTCTGACCCCTGAAAAAAGGGAAACAAATAAGATGGACCCCATGATTGCATCTTCTTTCTGCCTGGAGGCATTCTAAAGACCTCAGGGCAGGAAAGGAGAACCTACACAGAGTGCAGGGGTGACCGTGAGTGGAGGGTTCAGAGACTGAAGTTTGGCGAGGCTAAGGCAGTCACAATTTGCAAAGCAGAGGAAGCTGCGTAGAGAAAGGGCTGCAGCAATCGGTATATAGGTTTGCTCTTGTATTTGTTGCTGAAAGCAAAGCCACACAAATACGGATGAAACTCCATGAAAGCAGGAAAAGTACTGCCAGAAAGCAGTGAGGTGAGCAATCCTGAGGGCTCACCCAGGGAAGATTTGTTCAGACCAGCCAGGTGGAGAGAAGTAGATGTTCTCAGCAGAGAGTATTCAGTAGAGACCCCAGAAGGGTCATGTCTTGGTAACAGGGATAAATAGGCTCTGCAGGAACTGGATTTATTCTCTTGCCCCAAATAACGAAAACATCGGAAAAAATACATCAAAGAACAGTTTTCAAGACATTAGACATCAGGCAACAAAGAACAGTGATCCTTGAGAAATGAGAAGCTGAGATGAATCCTACACTCCTACCAGCTGACTGATTTAAGAGAGATTTCAGGCATGACACAGGGAGGAGAAACCTTGTTGGATCCTGGAAAACACCTTGAATTGAGGAGATGAAGCTGAAGCTGACTGAGAAAGACTAAAGCAAAGAGGGCTTTCAGGGAAGAGTACCAGAGAAGAGAGAGCTACACAAAAAAAGAAGCTAGAGATGCATTGAGGGACCCCCCTCAAGTGGTCACAGAGTACTGATTAGCACATGTGTACACTACCTGAGGCTGGAGAAGGAACTAGGGAAAAAGATTAGAGGGAGCAGTATCTGGACTAACTTACTACAGTGAAAGGAAATCTTGGTGGTTAGCTATGTTCCCCAGATGTGCTAGAAGGGACACAAACATCAGATGGAGGCTGGACTTGGTTATCTTTAAGACCCTCTGATTCTAGGGAAGTTACAAGCGTACTGTTTCAGATTACTAAATTCAGCCTCATGTTCATATATTGGGTTTCTGTGGCAAGACTGTTAGCTGGCTATCCAATAGAGATTCCTTTCTTCTTTCTGCTTTCACAAGCAACTTCGTAAGTATGAAATGTGGGCTGTGGCAACCATCTTGTGTTGAAGAGGGAAAAGCCAAGAAAACTGCAGAAAGATTTAATAAGAACCTGATATCATCAAGCTGCTGAATTTACGAACCCTGAATCCTCCCACCTCTAGATTCTTTTTTAAGTGAACAAACACCATCACTTAAGCAACATTAAGTTGGGTCTTTTTTTGTTGTTTCCTTTCTTCAAGTACATTCTAACTAATACAAATTCCTAAGCCATCCTAATAGACAGATCTGTACTGAGAGCTACATCTTTTAGCTCTCTTTGATATTATGGTGCTAGGTATACAGCTTCCAAGATGGGCCCCAATGATCCTTACCTACTGGTATTTCCATCCTTTGTTAGCCTCCTTCACACTGAATCAGGGATGGGTTTTGTGACTGTAGATTATGGCGGAAGTGATGGCGTGTGACTTCCGAAGCTTGTTGATGAAGGACATGGAAGCCGAGGTGTGTGGATCACGAGGTCAGGAGATCTTAAGGTGGACCTCACCTTAAGAACTACTGACTTAGGCCGAGTGCGGTGGCTCACTCCTGTAAACTGTTCCACCTTTTCTATCGCATTGTCCTTCATCGCCATGTTGAGAGGACACTCAAGCAACCTGTGGAGAGGCCCATGTGAAGAAGAACTGAGGCCTCTCACCATAGCCAGTCCCGGCTTGTCAGGCACGTGAAGGAGGCACTGCAGCTCAGTCAAGCCTGTCGATGACTGCATTCTGGCTGGCCTCTGACTCTGCCTTATGAGAAACCATGAGCCGGCTACCTGGCCAAGCCATTCTGAAATTCCTGACCCATAGAAACTATTAGACATAATAAATATTTATTTTTAAGTCACTAACTTTGGGTAAAATTGTTACATAGAAATAGATAATTAATACAGGTAGCAAGTTCTTTTATCTTAGGACCCACATTTTATTCCTCAGTTCTTAGTCACAAGTGCTTTCCTTACAATTACTCAAAGCCCTACTTGAGGCTTTCCTAAATTTATCCAAAAAATTACTCACACTAGGATTTTTACTCTTTATGTACCCAGGCCATAGATCCAGATGCGTCAGGTCGTCCCTGTTCTGAAAACAGCTATAGTTATTCACCGCCTCTTCCTCTTCTTCCTTTCTGTCTCCATCCTTCCTGATTCTGTAGTTACTCTAACAGTTGCAAGATTTTTCAGAACTAGGTACTTACAATCACTCAGAGCAGGAGTCAGAAAACTACGGCCTGTTGGCCAAGTTGGACCTTCTTCCTGTTTTGGTAAATAACGTTTTATTGCACCATAGCCATGTTTATTTGTGTACATATTGTCTATGTCTGCTTTTGCAGTACAATGGCAAAGTTGAGTGGTGGTAACAGAAACCATGTGGCTCACAAAACTTAAGTTTGCACCATCAGAGTTAGCGTTTCTAATATTTCATATCGTTTACCAGCCTACCCGGGGCTTCTGTTGCAAAACTCCTGGGGAGAACTGGGCACAGCATATCTCCATGTGGCAGCATTCACCTTCACAATCTGGGGAGTCTGTCATTCCAGGTTCTCATTTTCTGGCCCACAATAACCATCGGTATATCACAACTCACCCCACTTCAGTTTTTCGGCTTTGTTGATACTAGAGTTCTCACTCCACACTTGAAGTTGTGGGATGGGGGCATGGTTCTTTCTATTCTCCCTTCCTTCCTTTCTTTCCTCTCTCTTTCTTCCTTCCTTCTCCCCAGAAAGGATGGGCAAGATGGCAAAATCATTTGAATTCATGACTTATGAATTGAGAAACAGTGCAAGGAGATGGGAAAATTTTGGCTGTGGGACACACACACGCACACACACACACACACACACAAAACCAGAGCTGGGCGAGCTTGGCATGGAGATGCCATCCCCTGACACATAATCACAGAGCACTTCTCAGCTCTGACCCTTCAAAGAGGAAGAGGAACAAGGGTAATTCCAGCTATTACAGGTTCTTGGGCACCAAATGAAATACTCTGTTGTAAATTGCATATAATCAGAGAGGAAAACTTTTATTTCTCTGCGGTTATGAATGGGACTTTTCCTTCCTCTTGTCTAGGAGGAAAGGAACTGGTTTAGATCAGTCTGGGGGAGTTTCCTTTGATGGAGATGACCAGAACTCTCTCTGGATCCTAACAGGGTTCCTGTCCTATATTCAGAACATGTGTCATGGAAATTCTTATGTCTCTTTTATTTTACCAAAATCTCCCTTCTCCTTACCACACAATTTCTGTCCTTAGGACCAAGTACATAAACTACAAGATAGTGGAAACTTTCAGATGGTTGGAAGTGATGGATACAGATTATAGGCTCCTGCTCATTCTATAACGTTTTTGCAACTCTATCCACATAGTCCGTGTCCTCTGGGAGCTCTCCGTTTTGTAGGGGAGACAATTATTTGTAGGAAAATACAGAGTTACAGAGGTCTGACCCTCAAGAAGCACAGAGGGGAATATATTTCACATACTGCATGTATTTTTTTTTTCTGTGCCAAGGCAGGCTGGACAAGTTTCTGCTATTTTATGCTTTTAGAAAGGACCCTTCCAGGAGTGACTGGTGATGTTCTATAGGTGATGACAGTGGCATTTGGAGATTGTTGTGCCCCTACTGGTCCAACTTCTATACCAGGACTGTCTCGCAACACATTTTCTCTTAGCCTCACACTGAGTAGGATACTAAGAGTGGAGTGGTAGATCCACTCTCACTGGGGACACAGTCTTCTGGAATAAAGACAAAGAATTGCATACACAAAACCATTAAAAAACCAGACAGAAGAAAACAGATCTCTGAACTGTTCAGAACAGAGTGTTCCTAACTGAAGGAAGAGGACAATATGGTCTAGAAGTTGGAGAAGACAAAGCTGAGCTAGTGGGGGTGGGGTGAGCAGAGAGGAAGGGGCAGGGCTAGGACAGCAGTCTCCCCCATCCCACAGACTGAAGCCATTTAATCCCCTCTGACCTAGTTCTTACCTCTACCCTCCGTTTTGTCTTCCCATTATGACTTTTTTCCATTTAGCATTTAATACTATTTTTTATGTATCATTCTGAGCTTATCATCTATCTACATTAGTTGATCTCTCTCAGTTTCATCAGCTCGTTTTTGCCACTATCTTCTAGCTCTATTATATTTTCATTGTGTGATATATTTACTTCTCATTCTTGTTATTTCATATCTATTTCCCTATCTATTGTCTGTCAAATAATGTATTTCTCTATCCCTATTTATGACCATCTGTTTTTACTTTCCTGTCCTTTCTCTGTTATGTCTAAATGGTTATCTGCCTTAAGTCTTTCATTCGAAGAAATTAAACTGTTTCCATTTGCAGATGACACAATCTCATATACAGAAAACCCTAAAAACTCCACCAAAAAACTTAGGACTAATAAATGATTTAGTAAAGTTGTGGGATACAAAATCAAGATAAAAAAGCAGTAGCATTTCTACACACTAATATCCAAAAAGGGAATCAAGTAAACAATTTTATTTACAATAATATCAAAAAATATGTATAATGTAAACAAATACTTAGACATAAATTTAATCAAACAGGTGAAAGATCTGTACACTGAAAACTATAAAATATTGATGAAAGAAATTTAAGAAGACATAAATAAATGAAAAGATATCCTGTGTTCATGGATGGGAAGAATTAGTATTGTTAAAATGTTCATACTACCCATAGTGATCTGAGACTCAATGCAATCCCTATCAAAATTCCAGTGGCATTCCCCATAGAAGTATCAAAAAGAGTTCTAAAACTTATATGGAAGCACAAAAGACCCTGAATCACTGAAGCAATTTTGATTGAGCACAAGGAACAAAGCTGGAGGAATCACACTACTTGATCTCAAAATCTTCTATAAAGCCATAGTAATGAAAAATGCATGGTACTGCTACAAAGATAGACAGACCCATGGAACAGAACAGAGAGCCCAGAAATAAATCCATGGATTTATGATGAACCAATCTTCCACAAAGGTGCCAAGAACATACAACCCAGAAAGGACAGTCTATTCACAAAATGCTGTGGGGAAAACTTAATATCCACATGCAAAAGAATGAAACTGAACCCCTGTCTCACCCCGTATATAAAAATCAACTTGAAATGGATTACATGCTTAAATGTAAGTCCCGAAAATCTTCTTGACATTGGTCTAGCAAAGATTTTATGGATATGACCCCAAAAGCACAGGCAACAGAAACAAAAATAGACAAATGGGCTTTCATCAAACTAAAAGCTTACATGCAGCACTAGAAGCTTACATGCAGCACAGGAGACAATCAACAGAATAAAGAAAAATCTACAGAATGGGAGAAAATATTTGGGGATCATACACCTGATAGGGAGTATGCAAAATATACAGTGAACTCAAACAACTAGGTAACAAGAACACAAGTAACCTAATTTAAAAAGGACTTGAGTAGCTTTTTCTAAAAGAAAAAAAAAAGACATAAGACGTATAAATGGCCGAGTAGATGAAAAAAATGCTCAACATCAGTAATCATCAGAAATGACATGAGAAATGTCATCAGAAATGACATCAGAAATTGAAATGACAATGAGATGTCACCCGACACCTGTTAGGATGTCTATTATCTATCAAAAAGATAGGATAACAAATGTTGGTAAAGATGTGGAGAAAAGAGAATCTTTGCACACAATAAAATGCAAGGAATATAGGAATATATATTCCCATATTCACAATGGAATACTATTCAGCCATAACATAGAATTGTGAGGAATATAGGAATATATATTCCCATATTCACAATGGAATACTATTCAACCATAACATAGAATTGTGAGGAATATAGGAATATACATTCCTGTATTCACCATGGAATACTATTCAACCATAACATAGAATTGTGAGGAATATAGGAATATACATTCCTGTATTCACCATGGAATACTATTCAGCCTTAAAATAGACAGCAGTCCTTCCATTTGCAACAACATGGATGAAACTGGAGGACATTATGTTGAGTGAAATAAGCAAAGCACCGAAAGGCAAACACCGCATGATGTCATTCATATGTGGAACCTTAACAAGTCAAACTCACAGAAGCAGAGAGTAGAATGGTGGTTACCAAGGGCTGGGTGACGGGGAAGAATTAGGCAGATGTTGGAGAAATTAGGGGGAGAATTAGGTTCAATTAGATGTTCAATTAGTTCAGATGTTCAATTAGAAGGAATAAGTTCAGGAGGTCTACTGTAAAACATGGTGGCTACCGTTAATAAAAACATATTGCATACTTGACAATAGCTAACAGAGTCAATTTTAAATGTTCTTATGACAAAAAAGTATATGAGGTAATGAATATGTTAATTAGCTTGAGTTAGCATTTCCACCATGTATACATCTATCAAAACATTTGTATACCATAAATAGTATAATTTTTGTCAATAACAATTTTTAAAAGTCTTGCATCCTTAATATTCCCTCTGTTTTTCACGTTTTTCTCTTCATTACTCGTAAATCTTTTCCTACCCTTGATTCCACCCAGTAGTCCTTACAGGACAACACTCCACCACCCTGTGCCAATGATTTATTTTTCTCTCATTTATTAATAGTAACAAGCAAACCCTTATATAGCTCTCCTTATATGACAGGCAGTGTGATAAGTATTTCATGTATGTTCATTCATTTAGTCCTCAGAACAAGATCATTGATTCTCATTATCCCCATTTCAAGGAAACCCAGATAGAAGTTCAGCGACATACCCAAGGTCAAGGCTCAATTCCAGGTAGTCAAGCACCAGAATCTGTTCTATTAACCACTGTGACATACAACCAGTTTTGGGGAATCTCTGCTCTCTTAGCTTCAGCTTCCACTGCTCCCAAATAGTCCCTTTTCTCCCCTCCCCAAATATAATCCCAACATTGAGTTCAGAATTCCTAAAACAGAAGTCAGGAGAGGATTTTAGATTAGCTTCCAGTACTGCTTAGGCTAGGGAACACAAACATCTGGCCATGCTCTTGGCATGAGTGAGGAAAAATACAAGGAGAAAAAGATACAGATTATTATTTCAATAAATTATCCCACTTCATGGATGAGGTGAGAATATCATGGAAAGGAGGTGGCACTGTGACCTATTCTGGCCCAGGTCCCCAAGCCTTTGAGCCTGTTTGCTTGCTTCCATGTCCAATTCTGTATCACACATAATCATTCCTGCTCTTGTAGCTAGGGTAATCTGCCTGAAAAACAATTTTATCCCATGAACTCTCTGTTCAGAAATATTCAGAAAGATGTTATCTGTTCTGGAATTATATCATGGTGATGGTTATATAACTTTGTGAATATGCTAAAAACCACTGAATTTTACACTTTTAAAAAAGGATGGGTTTGATGGTGTGAATTAAAGCCTAATTTTGAAAAAGAGGAAAGGTATTTTATCATCTCCCCCTTTGGAGTTAAATTCTGGATCTTCAAGATCTTCCACAATATGATCCTTCATTATCTCTCCAGTCTAATTTCATCTCCCACTATTCAGCTGTCCTTTCCACTCTCCATACCCAGTCCTCCTCCACATCTCTGGTCATGTCGTTTCTCTTAATTAAAATCCTTTTCTCCTTCCGTTCCTCTCTATCTCATAGTTTCCTCAAGATCAGTTCAAGCCCTACTTTTCTGAAAACTAGTCTTTGTTAATTTCTTTGGACTCTAAACCCTGTTTGCTTTTATAGTATTCCTACTTTGGCATAAATTTTAGTATAATGACAGTTCCTTGAATGAAGAGACCCTTCTTTTTCATCTCTATAACTCAGCATCCTGCACAGTGCCTGGTACTGAGTATACACTTTGAAAAGTGAATGGATAAACTGCATTTTTACTAATTTCTAAATGGTTCACATGTGCTTGTCTTGTTTCTTCAACTTGACTGTAAGGTCCTGCAGAAAGGGTCTACATCTTTATTTGAGATTTAGCACAAGTTTGCAACAGGACATATGGTTGACCCCTGAGTTAGTTAGACCCTTCAGCTGCTTAATTACCTGATGGCTTGGCAGAGAGAGTTGTGCCTTTGACATTTTATTGGTGGTGCACTGAAAAGGGAGGACACTGAACAGGCGGAGAGAGTCCCCAGGATGCCTGGCTGAATGGTGGTTGCTCCACCCTTAACCACAAATGGTTCATTGTCCACCACTTTTGGCATTTGCAACAGTATTTGGAAAGAGATGTAGCAATTTCCCCACCCCCCAGGGCTTATTTTTAAAGTCAGTGGCTGAGAGTGCTTGTCGGAAGTGGGGTCAGACAGAGCTGAGGGCTCTGAGCTGCCTGGTGGATGGGATGGGTGCTGCCCAAGAAGAGATATAGTGGTTGGTCCTTAATTTTGGACCTCTGCTGCCCTGGGAGAAAAGTCCAGGCCAAAGGAAAGGGATGACTTGCCCAAAACAAATCACAGCTTCCATGGAGATACAACTACACAGTCAGGCAGTGTTTTGCCAACCCTGAAGTTTTAAGACTAGGGCTGGGTCAGCCAGAGGGCTAGTGGGCTTCTACTCACTCAATGGGAAATCTAAGTTTTATTGAGGGCTCTATGGGCCTGGTAGTAGTACTCTGCTAGGCACTAGAGATTAAAGTGTAGACATGGCAGTTTCTGCCCTTGAAAAGATTATAGACAAATAGGGAAAGCCAGACAAATGAACAGATAAATATATTAGTGTGGTAAGTGCAACAATGGTGGTAGAGGGATAAAGACTCTTTAGTTCCTTAAAGAAGTGGCATCCAAATTGAGGCCTGGTGGTGAATTGAAGGTAACCAGATCAAGGTGGGAGATATCTCAGAGAGTAGATTGTGCAGTACTCAAGAAATGAAAGAAAATGTCATCTACACAGATCTGGAGGTAGTTCAGTTGTGTAAAACAGGGGATCATCATATAATAGCCCATGAGCCAAATCCAGCAAGCCATCTGTTTTTGTAATTAAAGTTTTATTTAAACACAATCCCACTCAGCCATTTGCATATTATCTATGGCTGCTGTTGCACTGCAGCTACAGAACTGAGTAGTTGCAATGGACAACACATGGTCCTCAAATCCTAAAATAGTTACTATGCTGGTCTAGAGAATATTGTTTGGGGGAAGGAGTTGGAGAGTGTCCAGAAATGAGGCTGGAGAGGTAATCAGGAGACAGACCAAAGAGTTCATTCTTTATTTTAAAAGCAACATAGGAGCAACTGACATGTTTGAAGCAGGAATACAGCATGATAATATTTGAATTTTAGATAATTATGGTGAGATTAAGAAAGAAGAGGCAAAACTGGAGTTGGAGAAACCAGTTTCAAAGATGGCATATAGGCAAGAAATAATGGCACCAATTATTCTTCAATTATGAAGGCACCAATGGGATGGAAATAAATGAACAGATTTGAAAGATGAGGATTTGGTGATCAGCTATGGGATTGTGTGAGAGGGATGGTAGGTACTTCAGGCAAACTTTCCATTTGGAATTTTTCTAAGATGAGGAAGAAGCAGTAGTGACCCGATAGCTCATTGATAACTATTAGACTTCTCTCATTTACGTGAACGTTGCAGTCTTTCTTGTCTCACAATATTGTTTTTCCCCAGTCTACTTAGACTCAATATTACCACTTCAGTGGAATGTAGAAACCTTGTCACCATATAGGTTTCCATTTATGTTCTAGTTGTTCTTTGCATAAATATGTTGAAAATCTCATTAGATAATGTTATAATTTTTGCTTTCAATAATCAAACATACTTAAAAGAACTCAAGAGGAAAATATTGTATTTACTCAGGCATTTACCATTTCTATTCCTTTTCCTTCATTCCTTATGTTCTAATTTTTATCCTGAAAGTCATTTTCCTTTTGTCTGAAGAACTTCCTCTAGCAATACTTCCTTTAGCAGGTCCGCTGGCAACAAATTCTCTTAGTTTTTCTTTCTTGGAGAATGTCTTTATTTCCCCTTCATTCCTGAAGAATTTTTGTACTGGATATAGAGTTCTGGATTGACAGTCTTTTAGCACTTTAAAATTGTTCCACCTCCTTCTGGCTTCCACAAGTTTGGATGAGAAATCTGCAATCATTCAAATTGGTGTTTCCTTATGAGTAATGCATTGGGTTTCTCCGGCTGCTTTCAAGATTATTTTCTGTCTTTGTTTTCAGTATTTTGATTATTCACTAAATGTGGAGAAATTTCAGCCAATATTTCTTCAAATATATGTTTTCTCATCACTACATCTTTTCTCTTCTTTTGGGACTCCAATGTCATGAATTTGGAACTTTTTGTTTTTCCCATACAGCCCATGAGGCTCAGATAATTTTTTCATTTTTTTTCCTCTGTGTATTCAACGTGGAAATTTTCTATTGATCTATTTCCAAGTTCACTGGCCATTGACTCTTCTCTTTGTCATCTTGATTGTGCTTCTGATCCTATCCAGTGAGTTTTTTTTTTTTAATTTTGGAGATTGTATTTTTTATCTCTAAAATTTCCATTGGGTTCTTCTTTAGATCTATTTCTTTGCTAAGAATTTCTATTGTTTTACACATTTCAAACGAGTTTTAAAAGGCCTTTTATGATGGCTGTTTTAAAGTCTTTGTATTATAATCCCAACATCTGCCATCTCAGAATTACTGTCTATTGATTGTTTTTTGAGAGTTGAGATTTTTTTCTGATTCTTTGTAAGGCAAGTAATTTTAGATTGTATCCAGGTCATTTTTACTGTTGTTATGAGACTCTACGTTTTCAATCCTATGGAGAATGTTGATATTTTTCTCTTAGCAGAAAATCAACCAGTCTGTTTCAGGCCACACATTCAGACCGACCTCTTGTGGGTTATGGTTAAATGTCATTCCCATTTTCAAAGACTTTGCAGTGTTATCTGAATTTGTCTTGCATGTGTGTCACTCAGTGGACAGTCTAAAATCTGGGTGTAGTCTAAGCTCTCAAAAGCTTTGGTATGAAGTTTAGAATTAGATTGATGCTGGCACATCTCTAGTGTAAGCCCAGGAGTTCATAAACAACTTTATGGGTTGGCTTTCAAATTCTCCCTTTATATAATTTTCCTTGTATTTACCTTGTGTCTCCCATTTTCAGCTTTCTAGACAGAAATCCAGGGCTTTAGTTGCCCACACTCAGTTGTGTTCATCCTGTAACTCCTGCTGTTTGGTTTTGTTTTTTGTTTTGTTTCCTCAGCCTGGGAAAGCATCTTCCTCTACTCTTTTTTTTTTTTTTTTTTTTTTTTTAATTATACTTTAGGGTTTTAGGGTACATGTGCACAATGTGCAGGTTTGTTACATATGTATCCATGTGCCATGTTGATTTCCTGCACCCATTAACTCGTCATTTAGCATTAGGTATATCTCCTAATGCTGTCCCTCCCCCCTCCCCCACCCCACAACAGTCCCCGGAGTGTGATGTTCCCCTTCCTGTGTCCATGAGTTCTCATTGTTCAATTCCCACCTATGAGAGAGAACATGCGGTGTTTGGTTTTTTGTCCTTGCGATAGTTTACTGAGAATGATGTTTTCCAGATTCATCCATGTCCCTACAAAGGACACGAACTCATCATTTTTTATGGCTGCATAGTATTCCATGGTGTATATGTGCCACATTTTCTTAATCCAGTCTATCGTTGTTGGACATTTGGGTTGGTTCCAACTCTTTGCTATTGTGAATAGTGCCGCAATAAACATACGTGTGCATGTGTCTTTATAGCAGCATGATTTATAGTCCTTTGGGTATATACCCAGTAATGGGATGGCTGGGTCAAATGGTATTTCTAGTTCGAGATCCCTGAGGAATCACCACACTGAGTTCCACAATGGTTGAACTAGTTTACAGTCCCACCAACAGTGTAAAAGTGTTCCTATTTCTCCACATCCTCTCCAGCACCTGTTGTTTCCTGATTTTTTAATGATGGCCATTCTAACTGGTGTGAGATGGTATCTCACTGTGGTTTTGATTTGCATTTCTCTGATGGCCAGTGATGATGAGCATTTCTTCATGTGTTTTCTGGCTGCATAAATGTCTTCTTTTGAGAAGTGTTTGTTCATGTCCTCTGCCCACTTTTTGATGGGGTTGTTTGTTTTTTTCTTGTAAATTTGTTTGAGTTCATTGTAGATTCTGGATATTAGCCCTTTGTCAGATGAGTAGGTTGCAAAAATTTTCTCCCATTCTGTAGGTTGCCTGTTCATTCTGATGATAGTTTCTTTTGCTGTGCAGAAGCTCTTTAGTTTAATGAGATCCCATTTGTCGATTTTGGCTTTTGTTGCCATTGCTTTTGGTGTTTTAGACATGAAGTCCTTGCCCACGCCTATGTCCTGAATGGTATTGCCTAGGTTTTCTTGTAGGATTTTAATGGTTTTAGGTCTAACATATAAGTCTTTAATCCATCTTGAATTAATTTTTGTATAAGGTGTAAGGAAGGGATCCAGTTGCAGCTTTCTACATATGGCTAGCCAGTTTTCCCAGCACCATTTATTAAATAGGGAATCCTTTCCCCATTTCTTGTTTTTGTCAGGTTTGTCAAAGATCAGATAGTTGTAGCTATGCGGCATCATTTCTGAGGGCTCTGTTCTGTTCCATTGATCTATGTCTCTGTTGTGGTACCAGTACCATGCTGTTTTGGTTACTGTAGCCTTGTAGTATAGTTTAAAGTCAGGTAGCGTGATGCCTCCAGCTTTGTTCTTTTGGCTTAGGATTGACTTGGCAATGTGGGCTCTTTTTTGGTTCCATATGAACTTTAAAGTAGTTTTTTCCAATTCTGTGAAGAAAGTCATTGGTAGCTTGATGGGGATGGCATTGAATCTATAAATGACCTTGGGCAGTATGGCCATTTTCACGATATTGATTCTTCCAACCCATGAGCATGGAATGTTCTTCCATTTGTTTGTATCCTCTTTTATTTCATTGAGCAGTGGTTTGTAGTTCTCCTTGAAGAGGTCCTTCACATCCCTTGTAAGTTGGATTCCTAGGTATTTTATTCTCTTTGAAGCAATTGTGAATGGGAGTTCACTCATGATTTGGCTCTCTGTTTGTCTGTTATTGGTGTACAAGAATGCTTGTGATTTTTGTACATTAATTTTGTATCCTGAGACTTCGCTGAAGTTGCTAATCAGCTTAAGGAGATTTTGGGCTGAGACAATGGGGTTTTCTAGATATACAATCATGTCATCTGCAAACAGGGACAATTTGACTTCCTCTTTTCCTAATTGAATACCTTTTATTTCCTTCTCCTGCCTGATTGCTCTGGCCAGAACTTCCAGCACTATGTTGAATAGGAGCGGTGAGAGAGGGCATCCCTGTCTTGTGCCAGTTTTCAGAGGGAATGCTTCCAGTTTTTGCCCATTCAGTATGATATTGGCTGTGGGTTTGTCGTAGATAGCTCTTATTATTTTGAGATACGTCCCATCAATACCTAATTTATTGAGAGTTTTTAGCATGAAGCGTTGTTGAATTTTGTCGAAGGCCTTTTCTGCATCTATTGAGATAATCATGTGGTTTTTGTCTTTGGTTCTGTTTATATGCTGGATTACATTTATTGATTTGCGTATGTTGAACCAGCCTTGCATCCCAGGGATGAAGCCCACTTGATCATGGTGGATAAGCTTTTTGATGTGCTGCTGGATTCGGTTTGCCAGTATTTTAGTGAGGATTTTTGCATCAATGTTCATCAAGGATATTGGTCTGAAATTCTCTTTTTTGGTTATGTCTCTGCCAGGTTTTGGTATCAGGACGATGCTGGCTTCATAAAATGTGTTAGGGAGGATTCCCTCTTTTTCTATCGATTGGAATAGTTTCAGAAGGAATGGTACCAGTTCCTCCTTGTACCTCTGGTAGAATTCAGCTGTGAATCCATCAGGTCCTGGACTCTTTTTGGTTGGTAAGCTATTGATTATTGCCACAATTTCAGAACCTGTTATTGGTCTATTCAGAGATTCAACTTCTTCCTGGTTTAGTCTTGGGAGGGTGTATTTGTCGAGGAATTTATCCATTTCTTCTAGATTTTCTAGTTTATTTGCATAGAGGTGTTTGTAGTATTCTCTGATGGTAGATTGTATTTCTGTGGGATCGGTGGTGATATCCCCTTTTTCGTTTTTTATTGCATCTATTTGATTCTTCTCTCTTTTCTTCTTTATTAGTCTTGCTAGCGGTCCATCAATTTTGTTGATCTTTTCAAAAAACCAGCTCCTGGATTCATTAATTTTTTGAAGGGTTTTTTGTGTCTCTATTTCCTTCAGTTCTGCTCTGATTTTAGTTATTTCTAGCCTTCTGCTAGTTTTTGAATGTGTTTGCTCTTGCTTTTCTAGTTCTTTTAATTGTGATGTTAGGGTGTCAATTTTGGATCTTTCCTGCTTTCTCTTGTGGGCATTTAGTGCTATAAATTTCCCTCTACACACTGCTTTGAATGTGTCCCAGAGATTCTGGTATGTTGTGTCTTTGTTCTCGTTGGTTTCAAAGAACGTCTTTATTTCTGCCTTCATTTCATTATGTACCCAATAGTCATTCAGGAGCAGGTTGTTCAGTTTCCATGTAGTAGAGCGGTTTTGAGTGAGTTTCTTAATCCTGAGTTCTAGTTTGATTGCACTGTGGTCTGAGAGACAGTTTGTTATAATTTCTGTTCTTTTATATTTGCTGAGGAGAGCTTTACTTCCAACTATGTGGTCAATTTTGGAATAGGTGTGGTGTGGTGCTGAAAAAAATGTATATTCTGTTGACTTGGGGTGGAGAGTTCTGTAGATGTCTATTAGGTCCACTTCATGTAGAGCTGAGTTCAATTCCTGGATATCCTTGTTAACTTTCTGTCTCGTTGATCTGTCTAATGCTGACAGTGGGGTGTTAAAATCTCCCATTATTATTGTGTGGGAGTTTAAGTCCCTTTGTAGGTCACTCAGGACTTGCTTTATGAATCTGGGTGCTCCTGTGTTGGGTGCATATATATTTAGGATAGTTAGCTCTTCTTGTTGAATTGATCCCTTTACCATTATGTAATGGCCTTCTTTGTCTCTTTTGATCTTTGTTGGTTTAAAGTCTATTTTATCAGAGACTAGGATTGCAACCCCTGCCTTTTTTTGTTTTCCAGTTGCTTGATAGATCTTCTTCCATCCCTTTATTTTGAGTCTATGTGTGTCTCTGCGCGTGAGATGGGTTTCCTGAATACAGCACACTGATGGGTCCTGACTCCTTATCCAGTTTGCCAGTCTGTGTCTTTTGATTGGAGCATTTAGCCCATTTACATTTAACGTTAATATTGTTATGTGTGAATCTGATCCTGTCATTATGATGTTAGTTGGTTATTTTGCTCGTTAGTTGCTATAGTTTCTTCCTAGTCTCGATGGTCTTTACAATTTGGCATGTTTTTGCAGTGGCTGGTACCGGTTGTTCTTTTCCATGTTTAGTGCTTCCTTCAGGAGCTCTTTTAGGGCAGGCCTGGTGGTGACAAAATCACTCAGCGTTTGCTTGTCTGTAAAGTGTTTTATTTCTCCTTCACTTATGAAGCTTAGTTTGGCGGGATAGGAGATTCTGGGTTGAAAATTCTTTTCTTTAAGAATGTTGAATATCGGCCCCCACTCTCTTCTGGCTTGTAGAGTTTCTGCTGAGAGATCAGCTGTTAGTCTGATGGGCTTCCCTTTGTGGGTAACCCGACCTTTCTCTCTGGCTGCCCTTAACATTTTTTCTTTCATTTCAACTTTGGTGAATCTGACAATAATGTGTCTTGGAGTTGCCCTTCTCGAGGAGTATCTTTGTGGCGTTCTCTGTATTTCCTGAATCTGAATGCTGGCCTGCCTTGCTAGATTGGGGAAGTTCTCCTGGATAATATCTTGCAGAGTGTTTTCCAACTTGGTTCCATTCTCCCCATCATTTTCAGGTACACCAATCAGACGTAGGTTTGGTCTTTTCACATAGTCCCAAATTTCTTGGAGGCTTTGTTCATTTCTTTTTATCCTTTTTTCTCTAAACTTCCCTTCTCTCTTCATTTCATTCATTTCATCTTCCATCAGCGATACCCTTTCTTCCAGTTGATCGCATCTGCTACTGAGGCTTCTGCAATCTTCGCGTAGTTCTCGAAACTTGGCTTTCAGCTCCATCAGCTCCTTGAAGCCCTTCTCTCCATTGGTTATTCTAGTTATCCATTCTTCTAATTTTTTTTCAAAGTTTTTAACTTCTTTCCTGTTGTTTTGAATTTCCTCTCGTAGCTCAGAGTAGTTTGATCGTCTGAAGCCTTCTTCTCTCAACTCATCAAAGTCATCCTCCATCCAGCTTTGTTCCGTTGCTGGTGAGGAACTGCATTCCTTTGGAGGAGGAGAGGTGCTCTGTTTTTTAGAGTTTCCAGTTTTTTTGGTCTGTTTTTTCCCCATCTTTGTGGTTTTATCTACTTTTTGTCTTTGATGGTGGTGATGTACAGATGGGTTTTTGGTGTGGATGTCCTTTCTGTTTGTTAGTTTTCCTTCTACCAGACAGGACCCTCAGCTGCAGGTCTGTTGGAGTTTACTAGAGGTGCACTCCAGACCCTGTTTGGCTGGGTGTCAGCAGCGGTGGCTGCAGAACAGCGGATTTTCGTGAGACCACAAATTCAGCTGTCTGATAGTTCCTCTGAAAGTTTTGTCTCAGAGAAGTACCGGGTTGAATGAGGTGTCAGTCTGTCCCTACTGGGGGGGTGCCTCCCAGTTAGGCTGCTCAGGGGTGAGGGACCCACTTTAGGAGGCAGTCTGACCGATCTCAGATCTCCAGCTGCATGCTGGGAGAACCACTACTCTCTTCAAAGCTGTCAGTCAGACAGGGACATTTAAGTCTGTGGAAGTTCTTGCAGAGTTTTTGTTTGTCTGTGCCCTGCCCCCAGAGGTGGAGCCTACAGAGGTAGGCAGGCCTCCTTGAGCTGTGGTGGGCTCCACCCAGTTCGAGCTTCCTGGCTGCTTTGTTTACCTAAGCAAGCCTGGGCAATGGCGGGCGCCCCTCCCCCAGCCTCGCTGCCGCCTCGCAGCTTGATCTCAGACTGCTATGCTAGCAATTAGCGAGACTCTGTGGGCATAGGACCCTCCGAGCCAGGTGCGGGACACAATCTCCTAGTGTGCCGTTTTCCAGGCCCGTTGGAAAAGCGCAGTATTAGGATGGGACTGACCCGATATTCCAGGTGCCGTCTGCTTCCCCTTTCTTTGACTAGGAAAGGGAACTCCCTGACCCCTTGTGCTTCCCGAGTGAGGCAATGCCTCGCCCTGCTTCGGCTCGCACACAGTGCGCTTCACCGACTGTCCTGCACCCACTGTTAGGCACTCCCTAGTGAGATGAAACCGGTACCTCAAGCAGAAATGCAGAAATCACCCGTCTTCTGTGTCGCTGGGGCTGGGAGCTGGAGACCGGAGCTGTTCCTATTCGGCCATCTTGGCTCCACCATCTTCCTCTACTCTTTATCTGGCTAATTGCTACCGATTTTTCAGGTCTTAGTTTAAATATAATTTCCTCCTAAAAGCTTTGTCTTATTTGCATATCAACTGTATTCCCCTTGTTATTTTCTCACAGGACACATAATAATCTATAATTACATATATTGTTGTTCATTGATTTTAATGTCTCTTCTGCTAGACAGAGGATGAGATTATCTGTCTTATTCAGTATTATGCAATGTTTCCAGTATCTAAAACAATGCATGGTACACAAAAGATGCTCAATAAATATTCATTTAATGCATAATTATATTATTCCTTTCGTCCATGCATCCATCTGTCCATGCTCTGCCTCATCCCCCAAAAAATATGAAGATTGTCACATTCAAATATGAACGTACTCTCAACGATCGAAGTAAACTATATCTTTTTGTAACTTTATAATTTGTAAAGCATTCTTATTTTTTTCTTGTGTGGTTTTATGAATTAGAGAGAGGAAAATGTATTAATCATACTTTATGGGCAAATTAACTGAGATTCAAACAGATAAAATAATTTGTCCTACTCACAGCTAGTAATGAAAGTGATGGGTAGGGCTTAAATGACAGGTTAGTTGGTTATAAAATTTTAAATTGGCAGTTATTTTCTCTTAATGCTTATCATTTTCTGGTGCTTATTGTTGCTGTTGAAAATTTGTAGTCTTTAAAATTGTCATGCAAATCTCTCTTTGATTCTTAAAAAAATTTTTAGAGACTTTTAAGATTTACCTTTGTTTTAGGTTTTCTGCAATTTTACCACAAAGGGTCTAGCTGTAGATTTATTTTTCTTTTTCTGCTTAGAGGTCAGCCTGCTTCCTGAATCTGAAGATTCATGTCCATCAGTTTTGGGAAATTTTTAGTCACGTTTTATTATTGTCTTCTCCCTGTTTCTGTCTACACCCCTAATAAAATTGGATGCTTACCTCACAATCTTCAAAAGTGAATCTCAAATGGATTAAAGGCCCAAATAAGAAAAACCAAAATGTTAAAACTCAGAGGAGAAAACATATGAGTATTTAGCTATGATACTGGGGGTAAGAAACAATATCTCAAGTGAGATATAAGAAGTTTAAACTGTAAAGGAAAAGATTGATATGTCACATCAAAATTTAAGACCTCTGTGAAAATAAAACATAATAAAAAGTAAAACAACAAACCACAGCCTGGGAAAAGAAAAGAGGTTTTCAAGAATACCTAATAAAAGTTTAATATTTGGGGCCAGGCACGGTGGCTCATGCCTGTAATCCTAGCACTTTGGGAGGCTGAGGCGGGTGGATCATGAGGTCAGGAGTTCGAGACCAGCCTGGCCAACGTGGTGAAAACCTGTCTCTACTAAAAATACAAAAAGTAGCTGGGCGTTGTGGTGGGTGCCTATAATCCCAGCTACTTGGGTGGCTGAGGCAGGAGAATTGTTTGAACATGAGAAGGGGAGGCTGCAGTGAGCCAAGATCGCGCCATTGCACTCCAGCCTGGGTAACAGGGCGAGATTCCATCTCAAAAAAAAAAAAAAAGTTTAATATTTGGAATATAGAAAGAATGTCTGCAAATTCAATATGGAAACGGAAAACAACGGAAGAGAAAAAAATGGACAAAGGATTCAAACAGACAACTCATGAAAAGGGAAATCCACGTGGGGAGTGGTGGCCCACACCTGTAATCCCAGCACTTTGGGAGGCCAAGGAGGGCAGATTACCTGAGGTCAGCAGTTCAAGACCAGCCTGGTCAACATGGTGAAACCCGGTCTCTATTAAAAATACAAAAATTAGCTGGGCATGGTGGTGCACGCCTGCAATTCCAGCTACTCGGGAAGCTGAGGCACGAGAATCACTTGAACCTGGGAGGCGGAGGTTGCAGTGAGCCAAGATTGTGCCACTGCACTCCAGCCTGGGCGACAGAGCAAGACTCCTTCTCAAAAAAAAAAGAAAAAAGGAAAGCGAAATCCAAATGGTCAACAAATGTACCACGCTGCTCAACATCGCCACTAGCCAGAAATGCAAAATAAAACAGTAACGAGATACTATTTCATACTTATCAGAATGGTAAGAATTAAAATTTCCAAAAATTTCTGCCCAGTCTCTATGAAGAAAAAGGAGTGTTCATACACTGCCATTAGAAGGAAAATTTGGTATAACTATGGAGTTAAATTTGGAATTTATTACATTTTAAGATGTCAATAATCCAGAAACTCTTTTCAGAGACATAAACCATGGAAAAACTGTAACATATGTACACAATGATACATGTACAAGAATGTAGTTGCTGTGGCACAGTATGAAATGACACAAAAGTGAAAGCAACCTCACTGTCAATAAATAGAATGAATAAATACATAAATTGGACTATAGGGGGGGCCGGGCGCGGTGGCTCACGCTTGTAATCCCAGCACTTTGGGAGGCCAAGGCGGGCGGATCACGAGGTCAGGAGATCGAGACCACGGTGAAACCCCGTCTCTACTAAAAAATACAAAAAATTAGCTGGGTGTGGTGGCGGGCGCCTGTAGTCCCAGCTACTCGGAGAGGCTGAGGCAGGAGAATGGCGTGAACCCGGGAGGCGGAGCTTGCAGTGAGCCGAGATTGCGCCACTGCACTCCAGCCTGGGCGACAGAGCGAGACTCCGTCTCAAAAAAAAAAAAAAAAAAAAATTGGAATATAGGCATATAATTCAGTCTTCAAATACACTGCAGCCAAAATTAGTAAAGTAGCTATATGTATATTAGCGTGATTAAATCCCAAAAGCATGATACTGGATTCTTAAAAATGCAAATGTTGAACGATATGTAGAAGATAAAGCTTTCAATACAATACTATATACATCTTATGGCTACACTCTGTAGGTATGCATTAAAACTATAAATTAACCTATAAGAATGAATAACAACAAAGTCAAGATGGCGGGAGAGAGTACTGCCAAGGAGAGAGTATGACACATTGAAGACAAAAATATTCCCAATTCTTCTCCTCATCCTGTGTTCATGCTCTTTTCAATGTGACTTTTTAGCACTTCTCATCAAAATGAGGAGTCTATTACCCCACCTCTTGAGTCTGGGATGGCTGTGTGACCAGATTTAATCAACAACAGAATGTAGTGGAAGTGATGGTGTGTCAATTCTCTTTTCCAACTCTACCACCACTATGTAAACACGTCTGGGCTAGCCTCATGGAGGATGACTCACGGTGAAGAAAAGCCCAGTTGTGCCAGCAGAGGTCATCTATTCCAGCCTACAGCCAGCCAACCCCCAAACATGTGACAAACCCAGCCCAGATCATCAGAGTGGCCTACTCGACCCACCACTGACCAAAGACTCAAAACTGAGCCCAGGCGAGACCAGAACTGCTGAGGTGATCACCTGTAGAATCATAAAGAAAATGCTTATTGTTTCAGCCACTAAGTTTTGGAGTGGTTTGTTCCTCAGAAGTAGCTGATACAAGGAGAGACTAGAGCTACCGGAGCAAAAGAGAACCTGCATCTGTGACCTTTTATATGATAAAAAAGAGAGCCCTAAAGCAAATGTGGCAAAATTTTAAGCTTGAACAAATATAAGTAGTAGGCACATGGTTATTTGTTATAATTTCTCTAACTTCTTTTTATTTTTGAAGTATTTTATGATAACAGGAAATTCAGATAGCAGAGTCAATGTGCTACACTAGCCGAGACAGCCAAGATGATTTTTGAAAAGAAAAAGTATTTATCCTAGTGCCGCTCCCCCATCCCCATCACCACACCCATAAAGTAGACTAGATAGATTAGTGATTTCTGAGTTCTGATCCTCTTCTCTCATACCAGGACATCTCCTCTATACCTTCCTAGCTCTAGTCCTCTTGCCTCAGTTGCTCATCTGCAAGACAGCAAACACATGATCAGCTTGCTGACAAGAGAGTCGTAAGAGTTGAACCAGGAAAGCATTACAGGGGCAAGTTGTTCATTCAGCTGCTATGTGGGTAGGAGACTTTAAATTCCATAAGTACTTCATACTATTGTTATTTCTAAAATCTAGATTCACTTCATATAAAAAACATGATAGTCCTTCCTGCTCTACTCAAATGCAGGGTTAGTCACCTACCCTGTGACTTCCTCCTGACATTCAGATCCTTTGTATCTGAAGTTGTTGCCATTGCTGGCACAGGTGGCATTCTGCCCATCTGCCAGGAGGATTTGTGCTTCACCTGTTGAGAATAATGAGGGTTCAGAGGATACTCACTCAGTGCCAGAGAAAGGCAGGGATAAGCAGTCTGCTTTCAAGGGGCTCAACATCTCTCTTGGCCCAGCGTATGCTAATGTTTCTATTTTGACTTCCATAGCACTCTGTGTATGCTTTTTTCTGCACTGACTGTATACCTCAAGTATATGCTGGCTGGTACTGTGGTTACTGTGTATTCTCTTACCAACTCAACTGGGCTGTAAGCTTCTTGAGGACACGGTGTCTTAAGTGACTTAGCATCCCTTCCATCTAGTGAAAGGAAGAAAGGGAAGAAGGAGAAAGGTCAGACAGGAAGAAAGGAAGGAGGAGACAGGAAGGAATGAAGGAAGGAAGGATAATAGCAGCAAATATTTATAGAATGACTATATGCCAGGTAATGTGCCCTTCTTATGCAATCCTTCCAACCACTCAATGAGGTAGATACTATTATTAATTTTCCCCAGCTTACAGATGAGGAAACATGCTTAACAGGATTAGGTAATATGCCCGATGTAATAAGCCACAGCAAATAAACTGAGGAGTCAGCATTTGAATCAGGCTTAACTTTAGAGACCATGTTCCTGATCTCTGATGTTATATTGTTGCTCAGAGTACAGACTTTTGAGCACAGATGAGCTGATACTAGGAAATGAGAATTTATTATAAAGAAAGAAAAGGAAAGAAGGCTAGAAAGTGGGGGAGAAAGAGGGAGAGATGCATCAATACATTCTCCTCCTGCAGATGTCACTCCTAACGTATGACAGATGACAGTACAGTTTCTGCTTGATTCCTGAACATCTCAAGAAAGGATCTGTTTGCTTCTTTGGTAATGTGTTCCAGGTTTCATTCTCTATGCACCAAAGATATCTACAAATAGCTCTTACACCCTCTTGCCAGTGAGAGAAGACACACAGTCGACTCTCACAGTTCACAGTAGTTATGTTCGACAAAGTTGCTGTGAACCCTGAATTAGTGAATACTAAATTATTGCTCCCAAGGGAGATAGTTAAATTGCTGCAAGGCTCTGACCACAACATTCTCATCAGCCCACCAATATATAATCTTGTTTTATGTGTGCTACTGTTGAAGGACACCTTATTTAATACACATCACTGATTCATTATCATTGAACTTTTGACCAACAGCACTACATTGCATACCCGGACAGAGCTTATCTAGACATGTGTTGTCTTCATCAGGGACATCACAACCTTCTTGCACTTGGGAACACCAGATAGCACTTGAGCACTACATTTGGACCATTTTGAACAAAATCACCACAAAGCAACGGAAAAAAAAAAACAAAAAACATGGTGCTAAACAGACCCATGGAAGGGACATTTATTTGCACTATGAAAGCTAAAATAAGGCGGCAGAGCATCACTTTGCTCCATCTGAGCTGGGAACATATGTGTTGGGTGACTCAAACATTTTGGTGCTCTGAACATGTCCACAGATAACCTGAAAGTGCTGCCAAAGGCCCTGCTTTTTATTCTATTGGCCAGTTACAACATCTACATGACTTTGATGTGATCAATCTATTGTCTTTGTAAATGACTGTATGCTTTTGTAAATGTCTTTAACATTTCGGAGTTACAAATAAATTTTAGTGAATAGGTGATTTCATAAATATGGTATCTTCAACTAATGAGGATTGACTGTATCTAGTATGAAGTTCAGCCAGCCTTAGATTTGGATATATGAGAAAGCCTCATATGTCTTCGATCTGGACATATCCAGAACCGTTTTCCTGTAGGAAAACAGGAAATGAACCGCAAGAGAGATCTGAAGTCTATGGTAATTTTATCTGTGTATATTTAAATAGGACATTATAAGCACATATTAGTCCTGCAGGCAACCTCAGGAGGTTACTCCTCCTTTCCCCTGCTTTAGCTGAAATTTTATTTTAGTTATTAGAGATCATCAGCATCACAGATGACAGAAAAGCCTGCCAAGTCTTCTGTCTTTACAAGTCCCATTGCCTTTGTATAACCTTCTAGGGGCTGAATCTTGCTTGCACTATGCCTTTGTGTATAGAAGGAACTCAGTAAACACTGGCTGTTTATTGAATGAGATTCTCAGGGTCAATCTGCTATTTATGTTTTCTTGATCTCTGCCTTCCCTTTGTAACATACTCTCATGTAAATATTTCTGCCCAAGGTTGTGGTTCCCAGCTTGGGGTTCCTGGAATTAGTGATCCTTTAAGATGTTATTGAGCTATTTAAAGAATCTCTCAAAAAATACATTTCACTGGGATGATGTCCCACAGGTTAAGTCAAACACCAAGGCTTTGTTTTTGCAAGTTTGCCTGGAATTACGCAATGATAATTCTACGTATTTTATGTGGTAATACTATGCATGAGAATGCTCAGTGATAATTGTAGGTGATAATACTATGTACCATTTGCTAATCAGAAGCTTCTCTCCAGACATATCTGTCTTTGATTTAGTAAAAAAGATTGCTCAAATAATTCCAATTGTTTACGTTCTCAAAACATTTCGGGCAAAGATGGGATGGATAATGAAAGGTTCTTGAATAAAGGATAGAAAACCACTGATTTAAAAGGTTCTGAAAACATGGTACTTTTTCCAAATAGGTGTTGTATTCTTTTTGCTTCACATTTATAATGATTTTTATACTGCTATTACTCCCACTGAGCAAATCAGTCCAACTTCATATAAATGGAAAAACTTAAGTCACAGAAAAGCAGCCATTTTCACCTAGAAACTGAAAAATAGAAAATATAATAAAAAGAAACTGAAAAATAGGCCTGCAGCTCCAGTCTCTAACTTTGGTGGGTTCTTCCTACAGTTCTGTGAATTCTCCCTTAGAGCTTCTAGAAAAGACATGTGTCTGTGATTTCATCTTTCTTTTGTGAAACATGTTTTCTTCTTGTGAGAATTAGCCAGGATCTAACTGAAGTGACACAAATGATGGTGTGCACTGTGCCAAGAAGAGATCTGCCAACTCCCAGGCAAGCTCAGTTTCTTCCTGCTGAAATTCTTTTTCATGCATTTCTTCCATTCTGGTCACACTGTCATGCTGAGAAACAGCTGGTGCCACACTTCTAGATCAATGACTTTGCTTGTGTGGTGCTTTGAGAGCAGAAATTGGGGAAGGGAGGGAAAGAGCAGCAAAGAATGGAGACCTCAGGTTCAGTGCCTCTGCCTGATTTCCAAAGCACACTCGTAAGGCCTTGAGGGCCATTTAGGAATATGCAACTGTTTATACAAATAGAAAACTTCTAACTCACAGTCCTCACCAATGTCAATGTTTGTGCTAATCTCCCCATCCTCAAAGACTCTTGTGGTCAGCTCCTCTCAACTTACTGGCCATTTACCACTGCCTCCATTGCCTCCATTCTATTTCTGCTCCTATCTGTGCCTTACTCAGTTGTTCCTCGGTACCTGCAGGAGACTGGTTCCAGACCCCCTGCCAATATCAATATCCCTGGATGCTCCAGTCTCTTATATAAAATGGTGTAGTAATTGCATATAACCTACACACAGCCTCCCATATACTTAATTCATCTATACATTACTTACACCAAATACAATGTAAATGCCATGTAAACAGATGTTATATTGTATTTTTAAAATTTTTATTGTTGTATTTTTTTCAGAATATTTTCCATCCACAGTTGGTTGAACAGAGTGCCACCTGTACCTAGAATGAGGTCTCAGCCTAAGGTACCTTCTTTACACCATTCATGAAGTGCTTTAAACCACTCCCCTCCAAGAAGCCCTTTAGAACACTCAGAAAAAGATCCTCATCTCATAATTCTTGGTCCAAATACAAAACTCCAGACTCCTCAATTACTGCATCGCTAAAATTCTCACCATTTAAGTGCATATAATTAGCTTTTTAAGTTATATATTATTAGCTTGGTGTTTGCGTGTTTCCATCAGTGGTAACACCATAAACATGATTTTTCCAATTTTACTACTTCTATAACACAGTTGAATATGAAAAACGGACATTCGATAAATTTATCCTGATTTCATATGCCAAATAGTACCTTTACACAGCCCTCAGTTAAAGCCACCAGTTTATAAGTAACTTAGTGGAATAGCCTAGAGGTGACAAAGGAAGAGCTGGGCAGCAGCATCCAACAAACATCCGTGAATGAAACTTTGCTCCTCCATTCTGATACCTGGGCTGCACTGATCTACCACTCTCCTGGTTTCTGCCTCTGTCTTCTCTGCTTTGCATTAGAATCAGTCTCAGCGATAACACTGGTGCCCGAAAGACAGTTTCTCCAAGAGAACTGTATAGGTTCTCAGGGCAAAACACCTGCCTTCTTGGCAGAATCGCCAGGCTCCCTGACAAATAATTTGGAGAGTTTGTGTCTAATGGACATACTGCTGGAGTGGGTGTTCTCCTTAGGGTTGTCTTTAGTGTTGTTACCTGGACAAACCTTTTCCTTGAGTAGAAAATTAAGACAAATTCTGTTATAGGAAAGCACTCTGCTTGCCAACAGACTTTCAATAATAATTACGCTGAGGCATATTAATGAAGGGCGTTTTGTTTCTTGTCATCAAGACATGCCATCTTATGACACCAAATGCCCTCCATTTCATTCTTGTGTCCAGTTACAATATCCACACAACTTGGAACTGATGAAACTATTGCTTTTCTAAACACTCATGTGCTTTTGTAAATGCCTTTGTTTAATGGAGTTACTACTCATAGCAAATATGTTATAGATGGGACAAATACATGATATGTAGCACCTGAGAAAGTAGTACCATCAGGAAAAACAATGGAAAAGGAGGGGAAACAGAGAAGCAGAAATGGGGATACATTTATCCGCAAAGAAATGCAAGAGGTAGAGGAATGGTTAAGCAAGCTGAGAACGCAGGGAGGACAGAAATATAAAAATGATTTTCCTTGTCTGATTGTCACAATGTTGATGAGCACTAAAATACTGCCAGGTGCTGGTTTAGACTAACTTGACATCAAGCTTGCAAAAAAGAACACTATTTCCTAGTCCATGAAATGTTATTAATATGCAAGTGCAAGGTCACAGAGGGAGGATGAGAGAGAGGGAAAAAATCCAAAACGTCCTCTGACTCTAACTTGTACATCTTCAGAAGGAGTAGATTAAAAAGAGGATTCTGAAACAGGAGAATTTAAAAGAATAAGCACATTTGTCTTATACATTTGTGTTTCTATAAAAAGATTTTCACAGGAAATTTGTACTTGCAATGTATATTTCAGTGCTTTTAAATTTTGTTTTGGCAAATAAAGTAAAAGGAAGATTTTGTTTGTATGTTTAATTAAGGCTTGCACCTGAGACGAGTTAAGCCTCTTGAAAAAGTCAAATGCCTCCATGTAAATATAATCAAGTTTCCTTTTGCAAGTGTCCATGTGTGATAAATAAAAAGTTTTAGATTACTAATATTCACAGGTAACACAGAGAAGAAAAAAAGAGAAATTCATAGACTTTAAGTGTTTAAGTTAGGGGTTGATCACTAGTTTGTGCAGTATATAAATTTTTGGAATGGTTTCACAGACATGTATCTTGATTTGTGGATTGAGTTGCAAGTTGTCTTTCTGGGCATCTTTTGCTTGACAGATTCCCAGCATAGCACAAGTTCCTGGAGAGTTTAACAATCATCTTCTGCCAGCAGGTCAATCTATAAGGGTTTAGTGCTTGGATGTCAGAGTGAGTGTTGACGATACTCGGAAGATCTGGGGAAGCATGTTACTAAGTTGATAAAACATTTCTTCAGAAATACTCTGTAAGAGGAAAAAATAACAATTGCACTTGTTTAATCATCATTGATTTTAAAAATAATTTTAGAAGTATTTTAAAATATAGACCTAGTTCTACTAGGAATATGTGAGTGCAGTATGTGAAAATTATCTTTCATGACTGATGTAACTGCATGGCCATGGACAAGGGCTGGTTTTCTGGCTCCATCTTCTCAGAACTTATGTCATTTCTGTCAAATAATATGTTTGAGTAATAGAAAAACCTGTAGATAACACTAGTGTAATCAGTAATAAAAAACCACTAATTTTGCCAAGTTCTTCACAGAATACAGAATCATTATCTGCTAATGTCCTTATTTAAGAACCCTTTATAATCTATATAATACAAATGTGGAGAAAAACAAAGGAATGATGAGTCAAGTTTTGTTCGGGGTTAAGTAACAAATGCCTTGAGTGGCAGATGCTAATATCTTTGACAATACACTAAGTGCCTTTATCACATCCAAATACTTCTCTCCTTAAAAAACAGAAAGCAATTAGCCTTTTGTGTTGTTTTTAGGATTTTAGGGCAGGGTGCCTAGCTGTATCTGTGAGAAATCTAATAAAAGAGATTAAATTGGGGAGAGATCTATTCAGATAACATACCTGTGGTACTAGAAATTGCACTGTCCTAGAAATTCCTCCATCCCATGAAGCCATTTCCATCATGAAACCTAAAATAGAAAAACAGATGTTGCCGCATTACAAGTTCTGGGCTTCAAACCTACCAGCCGCTTACTGAAATTAACTGAATTTTCACTGTGGGGCTTCATGTCTTGACTTTTTAGGTCGCCATTTGCTCGTAGGATAGGCTACGCCTAAAGGACAGATAAATGTTTGCAATTCCTAATTCTTCATGCCAGAGAGGTTTAACAGAGTTTTGTCAACATGCTCTTATTTATGATTTCTCAAATCAAATTTAGTCTCCATACAATGAAGCCAAGACAGGTTATTAAAAGTTAATAAATATGTGGCTCTATTTTTTTTCTTTTTAAGAGAATAAAGGTAATAGCAAGCTGGCAGCAGAACAAAATATAAATAATGTCCAAATAGCCTTGTATTTCAAAGGGGCTGGAGACCTATTTTGTGACTAGAAAAATAAAACTAAAAAAGCCTATTATGAAATATTTGCTTGCTAAACTATCTAACTGAGGTGCTAGGTTACAGGGGTATCTTTCACCTTCTCTCTTCTGGGTTGCTCTACTTTCAATATTTGGGAGGAAATACAGGTGGTGGTTGTCAGAGATAAGATTATGCTCACCTTTGACACACTTGAACACAAGTTCCGCTCTCCTTAAGCACCAGGGTATAGTCATTTCCTAAAAACAGAAACAAAACATAAGATATGTTTTTAATAGAACTTTGTATAAAAAATAAAGTCAGATCTTTATTTATCTATAATGTTGACTATCCATGTTGTGAACAGATTTAGGCAACTGTTTGCTAATCCCAACTGGATTTCCTCTAGTTTTTAGGCATGCAGCTTCTTCCAGCTGTTAGACTATACTTGTGGAATACAAACTAATTTAGTTAGCCCCCTAAATACAATTAAAAAAATAAACATATCCTTAATTTTTCTGGATAATTCTAAAGACAAATATAAATGACATAGGAACTCTACCTACTACTCTCAATGTTAGCATGAATAATTCTATTACATTGTATATTTGCATAAGCAATAAAATGTTTTTACTGTACAATACATTATTACAAATGAGTGGAAATAAACAAATGCCCCATCCCAGCCACCTAACAAAACAAATGCATTCATTTTTCTATGTTCCTTTCTAACCTTCAGTCAAATACGGACAGAAGTGTCACTGTCAGTCTATAACCAAAACATTGATAATTTTCCATACTATGATTAGCGTGTATACCATTTAAAAATCTATTCCCCTTCACAAACACCAGAATTGTTTTTCCCTAAATCTTCATAATTATAACTATAAAACATGTAGATTATTTCATTATTGTGATTCTCAAACTTTGTGGGTCTCAGGGTCTTTTGCATTCTTAAATATTAGCCTGGTGCAACGGTGCACAACTGTAGTCCCAGCTACTTGAGAGGCTGAAGCAGGAGGATTGCTTGAGTCCAAGAGTTCAAGTCCACCTGGGCAACACAGTGAGACCCCTGCTCTAAAAAAAATTGTTTTTAAATCACTGAGGACTCCAATGAGCTTTTCTTTATGTAGATTATATCTCTTGATATTTATTGCATTAGGAATTAAAACTAAGAAAACACTAATTTAAAAACAATAAACCCATTCATGTTAATATAAATGACATTTTGATGAAAAATAACTATTTTCTAAAACAAAAAAAAATTTTAGTAAGTGTAATAATGTTTTAAATTTCTGCAAATCTCATTAAGGCCTAGCCTAACAGAAGATATCTGGGTTCTTATATCTGTCTCTGCATTCAATCTGTTATATTATCACACAGCACGTAGCTTCTGAAAAACTCACTGGACACCCGTGCAAGAATAAGAATAAAAAGGCAAATAATGTCTTCCTTACCAACTACTCAGTCTTTCATCTTTTGTAAGGAGGCTTCCATCCCATCACTCAACTGAAAATTCTTTATGTGAGATCATCAATGATTATTAATTACCAAACCTTTTCTCAGTCTTATCCTAATTGCCGTTTACTTATTGTTGTAATTCACATACCTGGTGACCACTCCTTTTCTTCATGACATTTTCCCCCCCTCTGCCCTGGGGCTGATGTATCATCAAATTATTCCGGTTCTTCACCTATCTCTGAAGGTCTTTGTGACCTCAAGGCTAGTTACCACTATGGCTTCCTATCTAGTGTCCTGAATTCTAGTGTTTCCCTCTAAACCACTAATTTTGGCTATTTTAAGTACATTTCTGATCATATTATACTCCTGTTTTAAGAACTTAAAATTGCTTCCTACTGTCTCACACATAATATGTAAACCTTTCTTTTACTATTTAAGGCTACATACTTTAAAGCCAAAGCTACTTTAAGCTTCTGTGACTTTTAAATTTTTAAAAATGAAGGTTTCATTCAAGTATATCTGCTCACATTTGCCTAAACATAGTCTGCAATGCCTGTCACCCACCTCCCTCCATTTTTCCTCACTGTTTCTTCTACCTACAATACAATGCCCTTCTCAGTAATTCCATCCATTGAACCTGACCTTCATTCTTCAATGTCCAGCTTAATTGCCATCTCCTCCATACAGTATTTCCTATTTTCCCAGCTACAAATATGTCTCCATTTTCTGAACTCCCAAAGTACTTTACTGTTCTTTTATCTCGATGCTCACATTTGTATCCTGTCGTTTTTGGGGAGGAGGGCGGAGGAATGGGTAGAAGGATGGGATTTATTCTTTCTCTTCTTAAGTTGTGTGCTCTCTGAAGGTGGAAGCCACTTTTTATTCACCTTTATTACCTTTACAATGCCTTCTATAATACTGAGCAATACACATGGTCAAAAACACAGGTTGAGTGAATTAGCTTTTATACATGGACATTTAAAAAGAATGTGACTTTCTCTGTAGCCAGAAATAGGGTTTAACAGGAAGCTACTTTTAAATTTGTGTCCAAGACACTTTAAGACTGATTAATGAAAGAGGTCTAGTTTTTTAGTTGGCTAAAAAGTAAAGAATCCTCTTGGGTTATGTTCTGGAAGCTTCTAAAAATTCACTAGAATTTTCTGATATTCAACTTTAAGTTATAACATTTTGGCTTCAAAGTTGATTGATAGAAGAAGAGTATTTTCTTGTAACTGCAAAGGCTGCTGCAAAAGAGCTACAGTGGTCTTATGGAGTACACACATGCATGGACGGACAAGTGTTTGGTTTTTTTGTCTTACTTCCTCCTAGTGAAAAGATGATGTACAGAGAGAACAAGGTGACTAAGAAATGTCTACAGCTGGCTGCGAGTGGTGGCTCACACCTGTAATCCCAGCACTTTGGGAGGCCGAGGCAGGCGGATCATCTGAGGTCAGGAGTTTGAGACCAGCCTGGCCAACATGGTGAAACCCCGTCTCTACTAAAAATACAAAAATTAGCTGAGCGTGGTGGTGGGCACCTGTAATCCCAGCTACTTGGGAGGATGAGGCAGGAGAATTGCTTGAACCTGCGAGGCGGAGGTTGCAGTGAGCTGAGATCTCGCCACTGTACTGCAGCCTGCGTAACAGAGCAGGACTCCATCCCAATAAATAAATAAATAAATAAATAAATAAATAAATGAATGAATGAATGTCTACAGCTACAGAGCAATGCTGATGGCTCTAAAAACTACAATAATGTCTTATGTTTACATGGAACTTTACAATATACATAATCTAACAAAAATAACCTTTATAAATTTACTTTATAAACATTATATATAAATTATATATATATTATATATATATATAAATTAAAAAAATAAATTATATATAAATTAAAAAAAAAGATGCTCAGAGAGGTACAGCGAATTGCTCAAGTGGCAGCCTGAGGCTTGAATTTTCATTTTCTTAATAGCATCTTTTGAGGAGCTAAAGTTTTGAATTTTAAAATATAATTTATTACATTGTTCTTTTATGGCTTATGCCTTTGTGGCCTAACAAATTTTAACCTGCTTAACCTGACGTCATCAGGACTTTCTTTTATGTTTTCCGCTAGAAGCGTTATAATATTAGCTCTTTTGTTTAGGTCTGATCCATTTTAAATTAATTTTTATATATGACATATGTAAGGGTTACGATTGTCTTTTCTATATGAATATCCAGTTGTTTCAACAACACTGAAAAGATTATCCCTTCTCCCACTGCATTATCTTGGCATCTTTGCTGGAAATCAAATGACCATATATGTATGGATTTATGTCTGGATGCTTTATTCTGTTTTCTGATCCATAGTCTATTCTTTTGCCAATATCACATTGCCGCCCCTTCTGGGAAGTGAGGAGCTCCTCTGCCCGGCCACCCCGTCTAGGAAGAAGTGAGGAGCGCCTCTGCCCGGACCCCCCGTCTGGGAAGAAGTGAGGAGCGCCTCTGCCCCGCCTCCCCGTCTGGGAAGTGAGGAGCGCCTCTGTCCGGCCGCCCCGTCTGGGAGGTGAGGAGCGCCTCTGCCCGGCCACCCCGTCTAGGAAGAAGTGAGGAGCGCCTCTGCCCGGCCCCCCCGTCTGGGAAGAAGTGAGGAGCGCCTCTGCCCGGCCCCCCCGTCTGGGAAGAAGTGAGGAGCGCCTCTTCCCGGCCGCCCCGTCTGGGAAGATGTGAGGAGCGCCTCTGCCCGGCCGCCACCCCATCTAGGAAGAAGTGAGGAGCGCCTCTGCCCGGCCGCCACCCCATCTAGGAAGAAGTGAGGAGCTCCTCTGCCCGGCCGCCACCCCGTCTGGGAAGAAGTGAGGAGCGCCTCTGCCCCGCCTCCCCGTCTGGGAAGTGAGGAGCGCCTCTGTCCGGCCGCCCCGTCTGGGAGGTGAGGAGTGCCTCTGCCCGGCCGCCCTGTCTGGGAGGTGAGGAGCGCCTCTTCCCGGCCGCCCCGTCTGGGAAGAAGTGAGGAGCGCCTCTGCCCGGCTGCCCCGTCTAGGAAGAAGTGAGGAGCGCCTCTGCCCGGCGGCCCCTTCCAGGAAGTGAGGAGCTCCTCTGCCCAGCCGCCACCCCGTCTAGGAAGACGTGAGGAGCGCCTCTGCCCGGCTGCCCCGTCTGGGAAGAAGTGAGTGCCTCTGCCCGGCTGTCCCGTCTGGGAAGTGAGTAGCGCCTCTGCCCGGCCGCCCCGCCTGGGAAGTGAGGAGCGCCTCTGCCCAGCTGCCCCGTCTGGGAAGAAGTGAGTGCCTCTGCCCGGCTGTCCCGTCTGGGAAGTGAGGAGCGCCTCTGCCCAGCTGCCCCGTCTGGGAAGAAGTGAGGAGCGCCTCTGCCCGGCCGCCCCGTCTGGGAAGAAGTGAGGAGTGCCTCTGCCCGGCCACCCCTTCCAGGAAGTGAGGAGTGCCTCTGCTCGGCCACCACCCCGTCTAGGAAGTGAGCAGCGCCTCTGCCCGGCCGCCCCGTCTAGGAAAAAGTGAGGAGCGCCTCTGCCCGGCTGCCCCGTCTAGGAAAAAGTGAGGAGCGCCTCTGCCCGGCCACCACCCCGTCTAGGAAGTGAGCAGTGCCTCTACCCAGCTGCCCCATCTGGGAAGTGAGCGCCTCTGCCCGGCCGCCCCGTCTGGGAAGAAGTGAGGAGCGCCTCTGCCCAGCCACCCCGTCTGGGAAGATGTGAGGAGCACCTCTGCCTGGCCGCCACCCCGTCTAGGAAGAAGTGAGGAGCGCCTCTGCCCGGCGGCCCCATCTGGGAAGTGAGGAGCCCCTCTTCCCGGCTGCCCCGTCTGGGAAGTGAGGAGCGCCTCTGCCCGGCCGCCCCGTCTGGGAAGAAGTGAGGAGCGCCTCTGCCTGGCTGTCCCGTCTGGGAAGTGAGGAGCGCCTCTGCCCGGCTGCCCCGTCTAGGAAAAAGGGGCACCTCTGCCCAGCTGCCCTGTCTGGGAAGTGAGGATCTCCTCTGCTCGGCCACCACCCCATCTAGGAAGTGAGCAGCGCCTCTGCCCAGCCGCCCCGTCTGGAAAGTGAGCACCTCTGCCGGGCTGCCCTGTCTGGGAAGAAGTGACGAGCGCCTGTGCCCGGCCACCCCGTCTAGGAAGAAGTGAGGAGCGCCTCTGCCCAGCTGCCCCTTCTGGGAAGTGAGGAGTGCCTCTGCCCCACCGCCCCATCTGGGATGTGAGGAGCGCCTCTACCCGGCCGCCCCATCTGGGAAGTGAGCAGCGCCTCTGCCTGGCTGCCCCATCTGGGAAGCAGTGAGGAGCGCCTCTGCCCGGCCGCCCCGTCTGGGAAGCAGTGAGGAGCGCCTCTGCCCGGCCGCCCTGTCTAGGAAGAAGTGAGGAGCGCCTCTGCCTGGCTGCCCCGTCTAGGAAGAAGTGAGGAGTGCCTCTGCCCCGCCGCCCCATCTGGGATGTGAGGAGCGCCTCTACCCAGCCGCCCCATCTGGGAAGTGAGCAGTGCCTCTGCCTGGCCGCCCCGTCTGGGAAGCAGTGAGGAGCGCCTCTGCCCGGCCGCCCTGTCTAGGAAGAAGTGAGGAGCGCCTCTGCCCAGCCGCCCCATCTGGGAAGTGAGCGCCTCTGCCCGGCCGCCCCGTCTAGGAGAAAGTGAGGAGCACCTCTGCCCGGCTGCCCCGTCTAGGAAAAAGTGAGGAGCGCCTCTGCCCGGCTGCCCCGTCTGGGAAGTGAGGAGCGTCTCTGCCCAGCCGCCCCTTCCGGGAAGTGAGGAGCTCCTCTACTCGGCCACCACCCTGTCTAGGAAGTGAGCAGCGCCTCTGCCCAGCCGCCCCGTCTGGGAAGTGAGCGCCTGTGCCCGGCCGCCCTGTCTGGGAAGAAGTGAGGAGCGCCTCTGCCCTGCCGCCCCATCTGGGAAGTGAGCAGCGCCTCTGCCTGGCCGCCCTGTCTGGGAAGCAGTGAGGAGCGCCTCTGCCTGGCTGCCCCGTCTGGGAAGCAGTGAGGAGCGCCTCTGCCCAGCCGCCCTGTCTAGGAAGAAGTGAGGAGTGCCTCTGCCCGGCCGCCCCGTCTGGGAAGTGAGGAGCTCCTCTGCTTGGCCACCACCCCGTCTAGGAAGTGAGCAGCGCCTCTGCCCAGCCGCCCCGTCTGGGAAGTGAGCGCCTCTGCCCGGCCGCCCCGTCTGGGAAGTGAGGAGCGCCTCTTCCCGGCCACCCCGTCTGGGAAGAAGTGAGGAGTGCCTCTGCCCGGCTGCCCCATCTGGGAAGTGAGCACCTCTGCCCGGCCGCCCCATCTAGGAGAAAGTGAGGAGCACCTCTGCCCGGCTGCCCCGTCTAGGAAAAAGTGAGGAGCGCCTCTGCCTGGCTGCCCCTTCTGGGAAGAAGTGAGGAGCGCCTCTGCCCGGCTGCCCCATCTAGGAAGAAGTGAGGAGCGCCTCTGCCTGGCTGCCCCTTCTGGGAAGAAGTGAGGAGCGCCTCTGCCCGGCTGCCCCGTCTGGGAAGTGAGGAGCGTCTCTGCCCAGCCGCCCCTTCCGGGAAGTGAGGAGCTCCTCTACTCGGCCACCACCCTGTCTAGGAAGTGAGCAGCGCCTCTGCCCAGCCGCCCCGTCTGGGAAGTGAGCGCCTGTGCCCGGCCGCCCTGTCTGGGAAGAAGTGAGGAGCACCTCTGCCCGGCCGCCCCGTCTGGGATGTGAGGAGCGCCTCTACCTGGCCACCCCATCTGGGAAGCGAGCAGCGCCTCTGCCTGGCCGCCCCGTCTGGGATGTGAGGAGTGCCTCTACCCGGCCACCCCATCTGGGAAGCGAGCAGCGCCTCTGCCCCGCTGCCCCGTCTGGGATGTGAGGAGTCCCTCTACCCGGCCACCCCATCTGGGAAGCGAGCAGCGCCTCTGCCTGGCCGCCCCGTCTGGGAAGAAGTGACGAGCGCGGCCGCCCTGTCTAGGAAGAAGTGAGGAGCACCTCTGCCCGGCCGCCCCGTCTGGGAAGTGAGGAGCGCCTCTGCCCGGCCGCCCCGTCTGGGAAGTGAGGAGCGCCTCTGCCCGGCCACCCCGTCTGGGAAGTGAGGAGTGCCTCTGCCCCGCCACCCCATCTGGGATGTGAGGAGCGCCTCTACCCGGCCACCCCGTCTGGGAAGAAGTGACGAGCGCATCTGCCCGGCTGCCCTGTCTAGGAAGAAGTGAGGAGCGCCTCTGCCCGGCCGCCCCGTCTGGGAAGTGAGGAGCACCTCTGCTCGGCCACCACCCCGTCTAGGAAGTGAGCAGCGCCTCTGCCCAGCCGCCCCGTCTGGGGATGTGAGCGCCTCTGCCCGGCCGCCCCGTCTGGGAAGAAGTGAGGAGCGCCTCTGCCCGGCTGCCCATTGTCTGGGAAGTGAGGAGCGCCTCTGCCCAGCCACCCCGTCTGGGAAGTGAGGAGCGCCTCTGCCTGGCTGCCCCGTCTAGGAAAAAGTGAGGAGCGCCTGTGCCTGGCCGCTGATTCCGGGAAGTGAGGAGCTCCTCTGTCCGGCCGCCGCCCCATCTGGGAAGTGAGGAGAGCCTCTGCCCGGCCGCCCCTTCCGGGAATTGAGGAGCTCCTCTGCTCTGCCACCACCCCGTCTAGGAAGTGAGCGCCTCTGCCCAGCCGCCCCTTCTGTGAAGAAGTGAGGAGCGCCTCTGCCCAGCCGCCCCGTCTGGGAAGAAGTGAGGAGCGCCTGTGCCCGGCCACCCCTTCCAGGAAGTGAGGAGTGCCTGTGCCAGGCCGCCCCGTCTGGGAGGAAGTGAGGAGCGCCTGTGCCCGGCCGCCCCGTCTAGGAAAAAGTGAGGAGCGCCTGTGCCTGGCCGCTGCTTCCGGGAAGTGAGGAGCTCCTCTGTCCGGCCGCTGCCCCGTCTGGGAAGTGAGAAGCGCCTCTGCCCGGCCGCCCCATCTGGGAAGAAGTGAGGAGCGCCTCTTCCCGGATGCCCCGTCTGGAAAGAAGTGAGGAGCGCCTCTGCCCAGCCGCCCCGTCTGGGAAGAAGTGAGGAGCGCCTGTGCACAGCCGCCCATTGTCTGGGAAGAAGTGAAGAGTGCCTGTGCCCGGCCACCCCTTCTGGGAAGTGAGGAGCGCCTGTGCCCAGCCGCCCCGTCTGGGAAGAAGTGAGGAGCGCCTCTGCCCGGCTGCCCCATCTCGGAGGTCTACCACGGAGGCCAGAAGCAATGTGGGGTCTGGACGTGGTGGCTCACGCCTGTAGTCCCAGCACTCTGGGAGGCCGAGGCGGGTTGATCACTTGAGGCTAGGAGTTGAGAACAGCCTGGTCAACATGGCGAAACATATGAAAAATACAACAGACAAACCAACCAACCCAGCGACAACAAAACAGGTCTACCCTGGAGTCATACTCTAATTTTTTCTATTTTCCTCCCTTTCTGATCCTTTATCCCACTCTTTTTCTTTCTCTTCCTTCTCCTTGTCAAATAGAGGATTGAGTTATTATCATTGATCCATACAAAGTCCCTCTCTCATTTGCTTTAATTCCCACCCCCCATTTCTATTCCCCGTCTTCCCATGTGCAACTTTCCTAATATGTTTGATATTCATCTTTTTGTTTGTATGTATTTTTAGAAAATGTTTTGTGTGCAAAAAAATAAAAAAAAACCAACAAAATCTTCATTAGTAACCAACAGTTACAAAACCAAATAAGTTGGTAAGCCCCAAATTATTCAACAAGTTAACAGCAAAAATAAAATGAGGTTGAGAATTCAGTACTCTTGGCTTGCAGCTCCTCATTCCATAAGACTGACTCCAATAAGGCAGTATCTTCAGATCACAAAGATCTATTGGGATAAAACTGACATGTCTTTCTTCTTGCTGATGATAGGTTATTTTTCCTTTATTCTTTTTAAACTGCAATTAATTTCTATAGCTTTTATCTGACATAGGACATGGGCTGTTTCAGTCATCTTCATTTTCTTGCACACACTAAAACATGGTAACTGAGTGTCTAACAATTCTGTTAGAAGAGGAAAATGACACCTGAAAATGCTTTGGGATCCTTGCACCAAAGCTAAAACAGTATTACCTCTATATCCTGTGTAGTGTTGTCTGAGTTTATAAACTTCTTGACCTGAATGGATGTTTAAATACGACAAATGGGAGAATCATAGCTCAATATACTTTTGTGAATTAAATTGGACACTTTGGAAACAAACTTAATGTTCTGCAGCTGGCCTTCCCAATTTAAAACATGTAACTTTTGCGACATTGCGGGAGAGGGAATGCTAGTAGCATCAGATGTCTGGAAGTAAATCTGAACTTAGTGACTTCTGGAAACACTGTTTTTGAGGTTGTTTCCCACCTACATATAACCATTTTTATAAACTGGCTAACCAGGAGTCCAGCTGCAGGAATGTTTGGATGAATTTCTTGTGGTAGGAATTCATCATAAACTTTGTTACTCCCCAAAGACCCTTTTATAGATAGACTAATTAGTGATGATGATTTAACAATAGCTAAAAATTCCTGATGGAACTAAAACTTCATAAAGCTACAGTAGGGAAAAAAAATGTTTGTCCATCTCTCTTGATACCATATTAGGTATGACTGAGGCTACAGAAGTGAATGCAATGAGAAATTGGTAAGTCTGATGAAGCTTTCATAGGATAGTGCCAGGATACTCCAAATCAAAACAACAACGTGCCTGGTAAAAACATACCAGCATAGATTATAAATGGGAAATCACTGAAAGTCACCCTGTCTCGGAAGGACAAGAATTATTTTTTGTGTGTTTATGTAGCAACAGGCCCCAAATGGCACCAGGAACCAGTTTCATGGAAGACAATTTTTCCACAGACTGGAGTTAGGGGTGAGGGTGGGGATAGCAGGGATGGTTTCAGGATGAAACTGTTCCACCTCAGATCATCAGGCATTAGATTCTCACAAGGAGCACGCAACCTAGCTCCCTCGCACATGCAGTTCACAATAGGGTTCACGCTCCTATGACAATCTCATGAGGCTTCTGATCTGACAGGAGGCAGAGCTCAGGCAGTAACGCTTGCCCTTCGATGCTCACCTCCTGCTGTGTGGCAGGTTCTTGGCCTGGCAGTTTGGGACCGCTGTTATACAGGATATGAAATTTAAAATGAGGCCCCTGTAATATAATGAATCTAAGTGGGGACTTAGTCTAAAAAGTAAAACATAAAATATTTTACACTGTCCTTTACAATACAACATTTTTCTTTTGGTAAATAACTATTTATAATCAAACTTCCTTCCTGACAATCACAATCTCCGCTACCCAGTCAGTGATTTTTTTAAGAGATACAGTTTCACCATGTTGCTCAGGCTGGTCTTGAACTCTGGGCTAAAACAATGTTCCTGCCTCAGTCCTGGGAGTAGCTGGGACTACAGGTGCCAATTTTGCTTTTTAAAAAATGCCTCCTCAAAATAAGCAGGCACAGAGCTGTTGATAGGAGTCCTTCATCACCAAGTTAAGCACTGGCTCTCCTATGACTTGTCTGGACCTGTTTGGTTTGAGGCTCATTTGTTTCTCCAGACTATGTAAAGTTGAATTTTAGTCTATTTATTATTTCTACAATGTATGCCTTCTAACCAGTTTCTATGTGGGTAAAGGAAGAAAGAGGAAAACCAGTCATGGAAAGAGACTGTTAAATTATAATACGTAACAAAATGGAAGAATGATTATGCTACATCTTAATTGCAGAACTGTATTATCTAAAAAGAGCCCTTGAGAAAAATGTTAAACTAAGGCTGGCTTCTTCCTGTCATCTAGCATCTCTTTCCATTACCTATTAATGCAAACTCAGAAAATGCAGACTAATTTTCATGGCAACCTAAGCCAAATATATGTGTATGTAAATCTAATGCTACTTAAGCCAAAAAGAAGAAAGAGGGGTAAGAAGAGGGGGAAGGGGAGAAGGAAGACAGGGAAGAGGAGGAAAAAAAGGAGGAGAAAGAGGTGTAGGGGCACACTGCCTTTGCCTAAAGCTAAATATTATTTTGATTTTCTAGTTTATTTACTATAGGACAGTGCTATAGCTCTCTGAACATAAATGGTTAAGGATTATTCACCATTTTGTATTATATTTCACTCAATTCTACTAACCAGATAGGAGATGCAAAAATCCATTAGTTTAAAAAAATGTAAAGTGATTATACAATATTGGGGGTTAAATCAATATTATGATTATGTAAATCATAAAATTACAGGATTTTTCTATCTGCTTACCTCTGACATATCATGTACCAGCAAGAGAGGAATGCTTATTGTTGTGATGTCATGGGTACAGCAAACTTTGAGTATATTTCGGAGTCCCATAATGGCAGGATCACGAGCAGTGATGTTTCCCGATTTCACATGGTCATCCACACAAAGATGGAAAGCAACATGGATTTCTGAGAGGTTAGAATGCCGTGTAATATAAAATTCCCCTGTGAACAAGAAATACAATCATGATTATCAAATGCCTAAGTCACATTCATCAATGGGCTTTATAAATAAGTGTAATGGGCAATCAATGTGTTGAACTAGTAGGGGTGTATCACGAACATTTACCGGATTCAGGAAGCAACTGTGATTACTGCTCTTTAATTCTCAGAGAGAAGGTAATGAAAATAAGAGACAATAGCCAATTATGCAATAGGTTCATAAATTGGTATGAAGTGACCACCAAGCAGTAAATAAATCAAATGAGTACTCATCTTTATTTTGATGTAAATGCCTAAGATGTCAAATTAATTAATTAATTAATTTTGAGCTGGAATCTTACTCTGTCACCAAGCTGGAATGCAGTGGCACAGTCTTGGCTCACTGCAACCTCTGACTCCCTGGTTCAAGCAATTCTCCTGCCTCAGCCTCTCAAGTAGCTGGGATTACAGGCATGTGCCATCACGCCCAGCTAATTTTTGTATTTTTAGTAGAGATGGGGTTTCACCACGCTGGCTAGGATGGTCTCCATCTCCTGACCTCCTGATCCGCCCACCTCGGCCCACGTTGGGATTACAGGCGTGGGCCACCGCGCCCGGCCTAAAATGTCAAATTTAACACGTCAAAAAGGTTACCTGTTTGTTCCATGCCCTAAATCTGCTCTTCCTCATCTCAACTTATGAGACCAATCTGTCCAGTTAGTTGCCCAGGACACAAAGATAGGTGTCCTTAATTCCTTTGCTTTCCCTCAATGCCTATCACCCCATCCACAATCCAATCTACCACCAGTTATTTTCAGTTCTATCTCCAGAACAGCCCACATCTGAGTATTCCACTTTCATTGGTGTTACCCCAGTTCATGCTACTGTAATTTCTCACCTAGGTTTTTGTAACATTGTCTTAATTGATCTCCTTACTCCCTACTTGTCCACCTACAAACTAATTCTTCATGCAGCTATGACTTAAATATATATCATATTATATCTCTCCCCTACTTAAAATCCATACTCTTTATTGTGGTCTAGAACAAGGGCCCCCCATGGACTGACACCGTCCATCACCTGTTAGGAACCGGGTTGCATAGCAGGAGGTGAGCGGCCAGCGAGTGAAGCTTCGTATGTATTTACAGCCGCTCCTCACTGCTCACATTACTGCCTGAGTTCTGCCTCCTGTCAGATCAGTGGCAGCATTAGATTCTCACAGAAGCACAAACCCTATTGTGAACTGCGCACGCGAGGGATCTAGGTTGCATGCTCCTTATGAGATTCTAATGCCTGATGATCTGTCACTGTCTCCCATCACCCCTAGATGGGATCATCCAGTTGCAGGAAAACAAGCTCAGGGATCCCACTGATTCTACATTACAGTGACTTGTGTAATTATTTCATTAAAGATTGCAATGTAATAATAATAGAAATAAAGTACACAATAAATGTAATGCACTTCAATCATCCTCAAACCTCCCCAACCCCTGGTCTGTGGAAAAACTGTCTTCCATGAAACTGGTCCCTGGTGCTGGTGCCAAATGGTTGGGGACCACTAGTCTAGAAGGCCAAGATGACTTGGACCCTGTGTCTCTCTCCAACATCATCTTGTCTCACTCTTTCCTCACTCCAGTTACACATGCTTTTGTTTAGTTCTTCAAACATGCAGAGCTTGTTCCCAATTCAGGGCTGCTGCCTGGAGGACTTTTCTCCAAGATTCTCACAGGGCTGACTTCTTTTCATCAATCACATCTCAGATCAAAAGTCACCTCCTCAGAAAGGTCTTCCTTGACTATCCTATCTACTAGTGGTCTCCTCCACCCTTTACTCTTTCACCTTACTCAGTTTTATTTTCTTCCTGGCACTGAAATTCTTTTATGTACATATTATGTTAAAGAGACCACTGTGTACATGCCATAATTATAGGGATTTTATCTTGTTAAATGTTCTATCTTTAGCAAGTAGACCAGCACCTGGCACACAGAAGGTACTCAATAAATATTTGTTGAATGAATGAGTATTTTAGGCTGAATGCTGGAGCAGTCTTTCTCAACATTAAAATCCATGCTTCCTACCATCACTCTTTTTTTGTGTAGCTCTACAAGCCAAGAAAAATCTCATCAGCTTGTATTTTATGTAGTTCCTATTAATATAAAGAATAAAATAGAAAACATAGAAAAGATATGTTCTTACCAATACATACACCTCACTGGAAATTCTGATAAGTCCTTCCAGGAAAGGTCTGCGTATCTCTACTCTTCCACTCTTAACCTTTGCCCTCACAAATTCTGCTCGCCCTTGCAGCAACGCCATTATCTTAGGATCTACTTATAAACATACAGTATACTTAAAATACTTAATATACTTTATCCCTATGGTTAACATTTCTAGCTGCCAGTGTGCATCAGCTGTATCCACAGATGCCTCTGACAGGTCCCAGGCAAAGGTCTTTTTATTTTTTATTTTAACTTGAACAAGATAAAGGAATTAGATAAACAGAGAAGGAATTAAAGAAAGGACAGCAACAGATATATCACAATAAACTGGATAAAGTGAAAGTAAGAAAGAAAATTGGTGGAATAGTTTAGTTATAAGTTTCTAGGAAGGCAACAAAAGACACAGACTGCTTATCAGAAACTCAGTGGACTATACGATAAGACAATATCCTTCGGGCCCAGTGAGTGTATTACTTCTAACTGCTACTGATAATTCAGATGATAGAAGTCATAGCTTGAGATATGGGCCTGATCAGGAGTGTAGCAGGATGATTAGTGAACAGTTAGTGCCCTAGTCCCAAATTGGCACTGCTTTCTTTGACCTTAAATGACTTGTTTCTTGGCCTAATTTTACCCATTAATAAAATGGGGGCCATGGGGCTGGCAGTAGTAATCAAATTATATAATAGAAAAGGACTAGATTGGGTGTTAAGATTTGATTTCTAGCACGTTGGCTGAGTGATCTTGGGTAAATCAATTCAACTTATTGATCCTCTGTTACTCAGGTGAGAGATGATGGAAAAAATAATGCTGACTGCTTTCCCTTACAAGTTATTATGAGAATTAGATGACATAGAACTGTATACTTAATCATTATTAAGTAAACACTGACTGGCTTACAGTATATAAATAAAACTGTTTTTCTTTGCAATTTAAAAATTAATTTTTGATTTAGATTTTTCTCATCTCCTGTAAACATCCTGGTTGTGTAGGTATACTTTAACTAAATGGAAATTAAGATGCTATTATCTCTAACCGAATACTTTAATATTCCTTTTCTAACTCAGACTTATGATATATCCTCCTGATTTGGTTGTAATACAGAGATAAAGTATACAAATAAGAGTCCTTGTTATGTTCTGTGATACAAACACTACTAAGGGTCATCAGAGTGAATTCAATCAGAAACAGGATTGAGAGACTGAACTTCCAGTTGTTAAACAACCTATAGGCTTTTTCCAAAAAAGACTAAGGAAATACATATAGCAACAAAGAGTTATGTTTAAAAAAAAAAAAAAAAAAAAAACAGACATTGGTTCTTTCAGAGTAGTAATAAGATTGGCAAATTTTAAGAAAGCCACCAAATATGGATGATTTAAATTGTGGATCCATGAAGAGAAATA